>NW_027362767.1:178680865-179880865 GCF_046119375.1 Phyllobates terribilis | reverse complement strand
AAAGTGTTTAGGAGTGATAAGGGAAGAATTTGTTTGTCAGTTAAACTCATTGATGGTGATGTGTGTCAGGGCTCTTTATATCACTGTAAGCAATTGCAGACACCTGTGCTAATTAGTTTGGCAGGTGTGTCCAATGAAAGGCAAGACTACTTAAGAAGGCTCTCTCACATTATTAAGCAGCCTACATTTTCTGCCAAAATGGGAAAGAAAAAGGATGTGTCGGCTGCTGAGAAGCAACAAATTGTGGAGTGTTTAGGTCAAGGCATGACTACAATCAACATTGTGCGATGATCAGGATGAAGTGTCTTGGCAATCAAGAAGTATGTAGCTGATTCACAGTACACACGTGTGCGTGCTGATAAGGGCAAATTGAGGACTCTTTCCTACAGGCAATTACGTCAGGTTGAAAGAGCAGCGGCAAAAAAGCCTTGTCATAGCAGCAGACAAGTTTTTGAAGCTGCTTGTGCCTCCAACGTCCCCCGAACAACAAGATGCAGGGTCCTTCAGAGGTTTGCAGCTGTGCATACGCCATCCTGTCGACCTCCTCTATCCACTTCACACAAGCAGAAACGGCTCCAGTGGGCCAAACATTACATGAAGACTGATTTCAAAACTGTTTTGTTCACAGATGAGTGCCGTGCAGCGCTCGATGGTCCAGATGGATGGAGTGGAGGATAGCTGGTTGATGGACACCCCACGCAAACACGGCTACAGCGCCAACAAGGAGGAGGTGGAGTAATGTTTTGGGCTGGAATCATGGGGAGAGAGATTGTCGGCCCCTTTAGGATCCCTGAAGGCGCTAAAGATGAACTCCATAATGTATGTGGATTTTCTCAAACAGCACTTCCTGCCATGGTTCAAGAAGAAGAACCGTGTATTTCACAGCAAGATCATTTTTCTGCATGATAATGCACCATCTCATGCTGCACATAAAACATCTGCATCTCTGGCTGATATGGGCATAAAAGGGGACAAACTTATGGTGTGACCCCCATGCTCCCCTGACCTCTACCCCATTCAGAACCTTTGGAGCATCATTAAAAGGAGTGTCTATGATGGCGGGAGGCAGTTCACATCTAAGCAACAGCTCTGGGAGGGTATTCTGTCCTCATGCAAAACAATTGAAGCAGAAACCATCCAAAACCTGACAAATTCAATGGACGAGAGAGTTCAGAAGCTCCTTTCGAACAAGGGGTCCTATGTGAAAATGTAACATCACCTAGAATAAAGTTTTGAGTTGAAAACTGTTTGATTTCAGTTTCTAACAACCTGCTAATGCTTATCATTTCAAAAATGACCATTTTTTTGGTCTTTATTAAAATGAAAAGGTTGATCGAAAAGTTTGGGGGATCTAAGAGTGTGGCAACCCAGTAGTCATGATTACTTCGAATTCTGACAATATGAGGGTCATGCTGCAGGTAGTGCAGCAAGAAGGCACTTATGTGTCTTGCGCATCTCGGAGCCCCAAAATTATTTTCCGGGCTAGATGCAGCTAAAAATTATTTTTAATTTTAAATCTGGTGGAGCTTATTATAGATGGCCTAATAGGATCAGTGCTGCACACTGCTACAAAGCCCAAATTATTTTCCAGTCAAGATACAGATAAACATGATTAGTAATTTGAAAGCTTAAAACGTTTGGTAGGGTGATTTTAACCAATCATCAAGCTTTTACTCTCCCCAGGATGACACAGGGGTAGAAAAGTCGTTTCGGATCCATGATTTGTTCATCTTTATGAACGTGAGTCTGTCTACATTATCAGTGTAGAGCCGCGTGCGCTTATCTGTCAGCACACGACCAGCAGCGCTGAACACACGTTCAGACAGAACGCTGGCTGCGGGGCATGACAAGATCTCCAAGGCGTAAGTGGCTAGCTCCGGCCATTTATCCAGATTGGAAGCCCAAAAAGAGCAAGGGTCCAGTGACACAGTCGTGGCTTCAATGTTTACTTGGAGATACTCCTGTACCATCGTCTCTAGGCGTTGACTATATGTCAGACTTCTTGTCTCCTGTGGCCTTGCAAAGGATGGGCTAAAAAAGTGGTGAAATGATTCCGCAAAATTGATGTTACCAGCAGATACTGTGGTTCTGTTACGGTTTGAGTGCTGAACACTTGACGGTCCCACGGTTGGCAAGTTGGAACTGTGAGATTCACTACGTGCACCACTGGTATTTTGTGGAAAAGCACATGTAAGATTCTGCAACAGTCTCTGCTGATACTCCTGCATGCGTGCATCCCTTTCTATGGCAGGAATAATTTCTGCAAATTTACTTTTGTACCGGGGATCTAACAGTGTGGCAACCCAGTAGTCAGGATTATTTCTAATTCTCACAATTCGAGGGTCATGTTGCAGGTAGTGCAGCAAGAAGGCACTCATGTGTGTTGCGCATCCAGGAGCACCAAGTCCCTGTTGTGTTGGTGGCGAGGTAACAATCATGCTTCCTTCCTCTGTCCTCTCCCCCCAACCTCGCACAACAGAAATGTGATCAAGGTCTCCCTCATCTGATGAGTCTTCCATCAGTTCGTCCTCCACTTGTTCCTGGGCTCCTGCACCTTCCTCACTAGTTTGGCTGCTACCATGCGCCCTGGTAAAACCATCTCCCCCACCCTCACATGCCTGCCGCCTTGGTGCTGCCGACCTTCTGGACCTTGCAGATGTTAGCCCTTCCGCATACAACTCCTCCTCCTCTACTTCCTCCACCTCCTCTTGTGCCACCACCTGACTCCGAATTCTGTTTAACATGTGCTCCAGCATGTAAATCACCGGAATAGTCATGCTGATAATGGCATCGTCAGCACTAAACATCTTCGTCGCCATTTCAAAACTGTGCAGAAGGGTGCATAGGTCCCTGATCTGAGACCACTCCTCCAGCGTGATTTGCCCCACCTCTGAATCTCGTTGGCCCAGGCTATACGTCAGAACGTATTGCACCAGGGCTTGTCGGTGCTGCCACAGTCGCTGCAACATGTGCAGAGTTGAATTCCACCGGGTAGGCACATCGCATTTTAGCCGGTGAAGTGGCAGGCCCAACGACTTCTGTAGAGATGTAAGTCGCTGAGCTGCGGGATGCGAACGGCGGAAGTGAGCACACAGCGACCGTGCCCTCTGCAGAAGGCCATCTAGTCTGGGATAGTGGGCTAAAAATTGCTGGACAACCAGGTTCAACACGTGAGCCATACAAGGCACGTGTGTGACATTGCCCCGGCCAAGGGCCGCACCCAGGTTTGCAGCATTGTCGCACACGGCCTTCCCTGGTTTCAGGTCCAGTGGAGACAACCATTCATGAAATTGGTTCTCCAGAGCTGACCACAACTCCTCAGCTGTGTGACTCACATTTCCCAGACATTTCAATGTAAAAACCGCCTGATGACGTTGAGCCCTACTGCCAGCATAGTAAGGAGGTGTGCTGGATCCCTTCTGCGCAGTTAGAAAGCTTGTGGCATGACCAGACAGGCTTTGGGTGCAGGTGGAAGACCGAGAGGAGGTTGAGGAGGCAGAAGCAGTGGAGGAACTTTGACATAAAGAGGATTGACGCACAACTCGTGGGGACGGCAAGACTTGGACAGCAGCCCCTTGTCCTGCTGTCACCATAGTTACCCAGTGCCCAGTCAGCGACATGTAACGCCCCTGTCCATGCCTACTCGTCCAAGTGTCTGTGGTGAAATGCACCCTGTCACACACAGAGTTTCTCAAAGAAGCGGTGATGTTGTGTGCGACATGCTGGTGGAGCGCAGGCACACCTTTCTTTGAGAAGTAGTGCCGACTGGGCATCTGGTACTGGGGCACTGCGACGGACATAAGGTCTCGAAAATCCTCTGTGTCCACCAGGCGGAAAGGCAGCATTTCTGTAGCCAAGAGCTTGCAGATGGTGAAATTCAACCTCTTAGCTTTCTCATGGCTAGGAGGAAATGGTCTTTTACTTGTCCACATCTGAGGGACCGAGGGCTGGCTATTGTGCTTAGACGGGGTTGATAAGGGTGTCCCCGGCAAACTGCCGGTCTGTGAGGAAGATGCAGGCGGACATGTTAGGTTGCCTTGATCCAAAGGTGGTGCTATCGATGTCGGACAGCGCTCAACACCAGCTGGTGTTACCACCTCCAAAGAAAATGATGACCTGCCAATCACGCTGGCTGTTGCGGGTAAAGAGGTGGCAGGTCTGCGCCCCAAAACAGGTGTGACTGCTGTCCCCCCAGTCACAGAGGATGAAGAGGCCGCGGATGCACAAGATATGGCAGACGGTGGTTGGCCCGGCCGGCTAGGCCGCATTGTAGCACACTGAGCTTCCCACTGCAACTTATGCTTCATGTCCATGTGCCGGTTCATGCATGAAGTACTCAAACTATGTATTTTTTGGCCTCTACTTAGCTTTTGCTGACAAATGTTACAGATAACACGAGTTGGGTCATCTTTATCGATCTGAAAAAATGCCCAGGCTATGCAAGGCTTAGCACCCATGCGACCTGAAGAGCCACCACGACTTGTGGTGAGAGGCAGAGTTGTGTTTGAGGATACAGTTGTTAACGTGCTTCCAGTACTACGTCTCTGTCCAGGAAGGCGCAACCTGACCTCGTCGTCACTAGCATCTTCCTCCACCTCCTCTGCTGACCTCATCTCTTGGCTGACTGTGGGTTGACAGTAAGTGGGATCTCCGACCTCATCATCATCACCCGTCGTCCTCAGAGCCAACCTGTTCCTGCCCTGACAAAAAACTAAAGTTGTCGCTCCAATCAGGTATTTGAGTCTTATCATCGTCTTCCTCATTGTCTCCACCAACAGGAGTTACAGTTTGGGAATGAGGGTCTACATTATGGTCAGAACCTTCTGCGTCTGGTCCTGGATCCGACTCATAAAGATTCTGGGCATCAGTGCAGATCATTTCCTCGTCTGGATTCACAGAAGCGCTGGAGTCGACCTCTGATTCCCAGGCTATAGTATGAGTAAACAGCTCTGCAGACTCAACCATCTGTTCTACCTCATACTCAGACGGGCAGCTGGAGATTTGGGAGCTGTGAGGAAGCAAGTGCGATTTGGGTGACACCTTTGAGGACTGGAGTATTTGTGATGTTGAAGTTGATGTGGAGGAGAGCCCACTTAAAGGAGCACTTGATATCCGTTGAAGCACCTGCTGTTTTTGTGCCTCATCTGGAATTTGTAGCGATTGGCGTGGCCGTAAGAAAGGGATCTTATCACATTGTCCGCTAAAAGAAGTAGACATTTTAGTTTGGCTGGAAGATGGTCTTTCTTCTGCAGATGTTACTGTTGCTTTAACACCTACCCCACGGACACAACCTTTTTTCCCCTTCCCAACACGCCTATTCCCCTTTCTACCAGCAGCAGGCCTTTTTCCACTCATTTTGGTGGTTAACTAATTAACAACTCTGGAGTTGTTTGCACAAAAAAACAATGGATGGTAACCGAGCAGAGCTGAGTGGCCAAACTGTGGTATTAGGCCAAAACTATTGGCTGGGTTAGATGCAGAAAAAAATTATTTTGAATTTGCAACCTGATGGAGGTCAGTATAGATGGACTAATAGAGAAAGTCCGACACACTACTAGAAGGCCAAATATTTTTTCAGAGGTAGATGCAGAAAAAAATATATTCAGTTTGCAACCTGATGGAGGTCAGTATAGATGGATTAATAGAACAAGACCCACACACAGCTAGAAGCCCAATATTTTTTCAGAGGTAGATGCAGAAAAAACTATATTCAGTTTGCAACCTGATGGAGGTCAGTATAGATGGAGTAATAGAACAAGTCCCACACACTGCTAGAAGCCCAAATATTTTTTCAGAGGTACTGTAGATGCAGATAAAAATTAGTTTTAATTTGCAACCTGATGGAGGTCAGTATAGATGGACTAATAGAGAAAGTCCGACACACTACTAGAAGGCCAAATATTTTTTCAGAGGTAGATGCAGAAAAAAATATATTCAGTTTGCAACCTGATGGAGGTCAGTATAGATGGATTAATAGAACAAGACCCACACACAGCTAGAAGCCCAATATTTTTTCAGAGGTAGATGCAGAAAAAAATATATTCAGTTTGCAACCTGATGGAGGTCAGTATAGATGGACTAATAGAACAAGTCCCACACACTGCTAGAAGCCCAAATATTTTTTCAGAGGTACTGTAGATGCAGATAAAAATTAGTTTTAATTTGCAACCTGATGGAGGTCAGTATAGATGGACTAATAGAGAAAGTCCGACACACTACTAGAAGGCCAAATATTTTTTCAGAGCTAGATGCAGAAAAAAATTATATTCAGTTTGCAACCTGATGGAGGTCAGTATAGATGGACTAATAGAGAAAGTCCGACACACTACTAGAAGGCCAAATATTTTTTCAGAGGTAGATGCAGAAAAAAATATATTCAGTTTGCAACCTGATGGAGGTCAGTATAGATGGATTAATAGAACAAGACCCACACACAGCTAGAAGCCCAATATTTTTTCAGAGGTAGATGCAGAAAAAACTATATTCAGTTTGCAACCTGATGGAGGTCAGTATAGATGGACTAATAGAACAAGTCCCACACACTGCTAGAAGCCCAAATATTTTTTCAGAGGTACTGTAGATTCAGATAAAAATTAGTTTTAATTTGCAACCTGATGGAGGTCAGTATAGATGGACTAATAGAGAAAGTCCGACACACTACTAGAAGGCCAAATATTTTTTCAGAGGTAGATGCAGAAAAAAATATATTCAGTTTGCAACCTGATGGAGGTCAGTATAGATGGATTAATAGAACAAGACCCACACACAGCTAGAAGCCCAATATTTTTTCAGAGGTAGATGCAGAAAAAAATATATTCAGTTTGCAACCTGATGGAGGTCAGTATAGATGGACTAATAGAACAAGTCCCACACACTGCTAGAAGCCCAAATATTTTTTCAGAGGTACTGTAGATGCAGATAAAAATTAGTTTTAATTTGCAACCTGATGGAGGTCAGTATAGATGGACTAATAGAGAAAGTCCGACACACTACTAGAAGGCCAAATATTTTTTCAGAGGTAGATGCAGAAAAAATATATTCAGTTTGCAACCTGATGGAGGTCAGTATAGATGGACTAATACAACAAGTCCCACACACAGCTAGAAGCCCAAATATTTTTTCAGAGGTACTGTAGATGCAGATAAAAATTAGTTTTAATTTGCAACCTGATGGAGGTCAGTATAGATGGACTAATAGAGAAAGTCCGACACACTACTAGAAGGCCAAATATTTTTTCAGAGGTAGATGCAGAAAAAAATATATTCAGTTTGCAACCTGATGGAGGTCAGTATAGATGGATTAATAGAACAAGACCCACACACAGCTAGAAGCCCAATATTTTTTCAGAGGTAGATGCAGAAAAAAATATATTCAGTTTGCAACCTGATGGAGGTCAGTATAGATGGACTAATAGAACAAGTCCCACACACTGCTAGAAGCCCAAATATTTTTTCAGAGGTACTGTAGATGCAGATAAAAATTATTTTTAATTTGCAACCTGATGGAGGTCAGTATAGATGGACTAATAGAGAAAGTCCGACACACTACTAGAAGGCCAAATATTTTTTCAGAGGTAGATGCAGAAAAAAATATATTCAGTTTGCAACCTGATGGAGGTCAGTATAGATGGATTAATAGAACAAGACCCACACACAGCTAGAAGCCCAATATTTTTTCAGAGGTAGATGCAGAAAAAAATATATTCAGTTTGCAACCTGATGGAGGTCAGTATAGATGGACTAATAGAACAAGTCCCACACACTGCTAGAAGCCCAAATATTTTTTCAGAGGTACTGTAGATGCAGATAAAAATTAGTTTTAATTTGCAACCTGATGGAGGTCAGTATAGATGGACTAATAGAATGATGCTATGCCCAAAAGATTTTACTTCACTAGGTGCAGTAAAAAAATTGGTATTCTATACACAGGTGGTATATCTTGCAACACAGATAGGCTACTCCACTGACTAACACACTCTGCAATAGGCCAAAAAGGATTAGCTTTGCTAGATTCAGCCAAATGCTGTGAAAAAAACTTGCACAGCACTGGCACAGACCTGCCTGGCAAAAACTGATAGGAAATGATGTAACTTAGTCCTGAAAAGGACTGCAATTACAATTAGTCTTTACTCCCACAACCGATCTATTTAAGAGCACAGACCTGCCTGATAAAAGTCGTAGGAAATGCTGTAACCTAGTCCTTAAAAGGACTGCAATCACAACTATTCCCTACTCCCAAGCTATCTGTATATTTGTGCGAAAATTGGCTTGAAATTAACAAGGTATAGCGCACACAGCAACAGCGGTGCCGTCTAACACGCAGCTGCAGCAGTGAGAAAATGGTGGTGACGGGGAAAATGGCTTGGTCTTATAGGGCAAGGACATGTGACATACACTGCCAATGACACATGCCCTTGCTTGTGTGGAAAAAAAGCACTTCGCTCCGTGTGTGCGCTGCTGATAGGCTGACAGATTGCACCTCCCCACTGTAAATGCGGGAAAGAGAAAAAAAAATGGAGATCTTCATTGTTCCTGCAGAGATCCATCCCCTGCCCCTCCCCCCACTCCGCTGTACACTCAAACTGCGTATTAACATTAATTTTCATCATTACTGAGAAAAAATCCAGTTATGATTTTGGTGCACGAACAGTTATCGAACATAACCTCGAACAGCCGAATTTTTCTCAAATTGTTCGTGTTCGCCGAACGGCTCGAACACCGCCCAAAACAGCTCGAATTTGAGATTGGCGAACAGTTCGAGTAGAACAACGCTCATCTCTAGTAATAACAGTAATAGGATGGACAGCCCCCTCCAACCAAAGTCGCCATTACTCGAATGCCAATTAGATCGCCAAAAGTTCCCTATTACCCACGTCATAATTTCTCTCAGCTGAAGACAATTTTTTAGAAAAGAAGGCGCATGGACACCATTTACGAGGGGACGAACCCTGAGACAACACAGCCCCAACTCCGACATCCGAAGCATCGACCTCCACAATAAAGAGGTTGAGAAACATCGGGTTGACTAAGTATAGGTGCAGTGGCAAAATGATTCTTTATGGAAGAAAAAGCCTGGAGGAAAGCATCCGACCATTTGGAAAAATCAGACCCCTTCTTGGTCATGTCAGTAAGGGGTTTCACTACAACAGAGTAATTAGAAAAACACAGAAAACGTTGTAGGGCCTTCAGGTTCTCAGTCAAGGACTGCACGGATCTTCTCCGGATTCATCCGAAAATCTGAAGATGACAACATGTACCCCAAAAACTGCACCTCCTGAACAGCGAAAACACATTTCTCTAGTTTGGCATAGAGTTTGTTATCCCTTAATATCTGGAGAACCTGCTTAACATACCTCCGATGGGTCTCAAAATCAGGTGAATAAATCAAAATATCGTCCAGATAGACCACCACAAACCTCCCCACCAAATGATGAAAAATATAGTTTATGAAATGCTGGAATACCGCAGGTGCATTGGTCAAGCCAGAAGGTATAACCAGACTCTCGAAATTACCTTACAGGTATTGAACGCTGTCTTCCATTCGTCCCCTTCTCTGATTCTAACCAGATTGTAGGCTCCCCTTAAGTCCAGCTTGGAGAATACCTTAGTTCCCACAACCTGGCTGAACAAATCAGGAATCAGAGGAAGAGGGCATGGATCACGGATGGTAATTTGATTTAATTCCCGGAAATCTAAACAGGGACATAGACCGCCATCATTTTTCTTCACAAAGAAGAACCCTGCTGCCACGGCAAAGATGAGGGTCTGATATGTCCCTTCTCCAGACTTTCCGCAATCAAATCCTTCATGGCTTGTCTCTCAGGGCCAGAAAGATTATACAGTCTGGACTTGAGTAGTTTAGCTTCAGGGGTCAGGTTAATAGGACAGTCATAAGCACGATGAGGAGGAAAATCCTGACACCCCTTCTCAGAAAAAATGTCCTCAAAACCAGACAAAAAAGCAGGCAGTATTTCTGTTGAGACAGCAGCAATGGAAACATTCAGACAGTTCTCATGGCAGTAATCTCTCCATTCAATAAGCTCCCCGGTTTGCCAATCCACCAATGGAGCCATCTTTGTGTGACCTTATCTTGGAATTGTTGCGGTTCATTCTGACCCATATTTTTTTTACATTTAAAGACAGATATTTTCTTCAAAAGCAAGGCACTGCCATGGGTGCGGCGTGCGCACGTCATACGCTAACCTGTTTTTAGGCCTCTGGGAGAGGCAGGTTTTCGGTGACGGTGCGTGCGCCATATCTCATGTGCAGTGCTGGTATCGATATATCGATGATCTGTTAATAATTTGGCAGGGGACAGAGTCGGGAATAAATGAACTCATGGACTCCCTGAACCGCAACGATTCCAACATTCGGCTCACACACAGATGTCACAAACAACAAATTGACTTCCTTGACATCAAATTAATCGTAGCATGGATAGGATGGATACATACAAACGGATGTTTTCCGTAAGGAATCTTCTGTCAATTCTCTGCTTCATGCAACCTCGGCACATGAACCTGCCACGATTAGAGCTATTCCAACTGGTCAGTTTTTACGGATGAGGAGGAATTGCTCCCCGGACATGAGATTTGAGTGTCAAGCTGCAGACCTGAAGGAGAGATTTCTCTCACGTGGTTATAGTAATAGATTGATCAATAAGGGTTATAATCAAGCTAAACAAACTCCAAGACCTAGTCTCTTAAATAAGGCCGTCAGAGGAAAACATAGAGATAATAATATACGGTTTATTTCCACTTACAACTCCCAATGGAACGTTATGCGTCATATCTTGGAACGATACTGGAGCATTCTGAAGACTGACTCCACATTGGCCGTGACTCTCCCAGATAGACCACAGGTAACTGCAAGGAGAAATAAGAGCATCAGAGATAGACTGGTGAGGAGCCATTATGTGGCTGAGACAGTCCCCTTGTTCGGATCTAGGGGCCCGAGGTGGGGCTTTTTTCCATGCGGTGACTGTTTGGCATGCAGGAACATGATAAGGGCCGTTGATTTTTGGTCTTCAGATGGTAAACAGCATTTTCAAATTACCCATCATATTTCATGTAGTTGTATGCATGTAATCTATTACGCTACCTGCGCCTGCAGTCTTATCTATGGGGGCCTCACCTCTCGCGAACTAAGAATCCGAACAAGGGAACATGTACGGGACATCCTAGCGGCCAGGGAGGCTTTGGATCCCACCGATCTAAAAACAATACCGAGACACTTTAGACTAGTGCATGGCTGTGATCCATCATCGTTTAGGGTACGGGGCATAGATAGGTTGCGCTGTGGCATTAGGGGAGGCGATTTACAACACCTTCTAGCCCAAATGGAGTGTCGCTGGATTGCGACCTTGGACACGATGACACCAAATGGATTGAATGAGAAATTGAGCTTCTCTTCCTTCATATAGGGCCTTTCCCTCCATACTCTTTTTTAATTTCATTTTATATTATTTTAATTTTTTGTGTTTTTTCTGTTTGTATTTTAGAGAGTGGCTCTATATAGCGTGTAATAGCGTTATTCATCATGTGTATCTACCAGGGATAACTACCTCTGGATCACCTCATCTATCATCACAATTCTTCGTGACTTAATCATTTGGTATCGTAATCATGACTTTATATATATGGGATATGTTTTATTAAGACACTCATTCATGAGATTAAAAGATTAGCATTATTTGTATGCAATTCATTGGCATCATTTCTTATGATGAGTCCCCATTGCAGATATATAAATACTGTCCCATGTCAGATGGTACCTGCATGGCGTTTGAACCTAATATCAATAGCCACCTAGGAACTGAATACTAAATTTACTACTATATCGGGATAATTAATGGTATGTTTCCCTTTGAGATGGGGGGGTCATTGTTGGTCTGAGCCATGCATTATATTATCTGAATGGGACTGAGCATGCCAATGAGAATGTAATCTATTTTGATAATTATGTCATTTTGATGTTTTTGGGATGGAGTGCAATAATATAGAATTGGTTGTGCAATATGATATTCAGGATTTTGTCCCCCATTTCTTAGTACTAATGGTGCAATTAGCTTTATACGTCAATTTGATTCATTAACTTTTGTCTCGGGCGGTGATGGACTGATGCATACCTCTCTATTTGCCTCCTCCGTCCTTGATTCAATGAATGAAATGTTTTGTGGGAGACATAGGTGGGGAGACTGTGTCTGTATTGGAGAGGGTGATGATACATTGGTGGCAGTCAGAGACTTCAACAATATGGCGCCCAGTGCGCGTGCGCTCTAGGACCAGCACCACCGCGCGATCTCCGAAGTCCTCGTGGGGCGCGCGCATATGGGTCATGGGAAGTGCACCCTCTGACCTGCGCGCGTCAACGCGGAGACCCGGATGTTGCGCATGACGTGGCGGTTGGAATTGAAGCGCACGCGCCAATTAGCCTGGCACCTGGAGATATACCTTTGCACAGCATAAATAGGAGCCATAGTATGGAGCACTGCAGACAAGACACTCCCCTTGAAAAAGGTGCATGAGGCACCGAAACGTGCGTAGGGGCACTGAATTGGACAGGGAAACACGCTGAGAAGGTAACAATTGCAATGTTGTGGTGCTATTGATAATTACTCTCCAGGCTCATTAAGAGTCACTATGTAGAGCTTTATCACGGGGCCGCGACCAGTTCATTATTGGATGCTTCTTTGCACACTCCATATATCCCTATCTCCTGATAGGAGACTATTACTCTAACATATATTGATCACTTGATCATATTACTGGGATTTTATAGTGTGGGGTATATTACACGATTATTGGGACTGGTCATAGTTCTGCCCTAAGCACTTCAGACCTTCTGATGGATCTAAACAGAGATAGTGACTATATGTGACACCTGGATAGACACTTGGTACGATCAATTACACCTATCTGCCCTTTATATATGAATCTCAGATATTCCGGGTTTTTTCATGTCCACTTGTTCTTGTTGTGAACCGTTGCTGACACCTCATCTAACTTAATAGGAATTTTCCTTATACACTAGTGCTAAACAGCATGGTGAATTATTAAATGTATGTCTATGATTGTAATTTTCTTATTCAATAAAATGATTACTTTATATGACTATTGCTATGAGCTATTCTGGCTTTATTGGACTCAAAATGGTGCTTTGTAGGATTTGATATTTGAGAGTCTTTGGGCCTAATTATGATGTGGCGCGTTCGGGATTTTTTTGTTTTCCACCAATGGATTATGTTTAACAAGCCAGGGGATACCTAAAACAATCGGAGTAGGGAGATTCTCCAGAACATAGCAAGGGATGATTCACAATGAACTGACCCCACCATCAGTTTCACATTATGTACAATCTGTGTAAATGCTTTCTGTGCAAGTGGCGCCGAGTCAATGGCAAAGATGGAAATAGGTTCAGCTAAAGCACAGCAAGCGAGACCATGAGCTTTCACAAACTCAGCATCCACCATGCTGAATCCGGCTCCACTGTCAACAAACACAGAAATGTTTTCGATTTTGCTCTCTAGCACCACCTCTGCAGTCAGGACAAAGCGGGAACTGCAGTTTGGCCACAAATGCACCCCTTGTTTATCCAACTCCAGACTACCGAAAGTTAATCAAGTTTCTTTTTGTTTAGGAAGGACAGGTCCCAACAAAGTGTCCCTTTTTCCCACACAAAAAAACATACGCCTTTCCTCTTGCGAGTCTCCGGGGAGATGTATGATGTAGAGACACCCCCTAACTGCATAGGTTCCTCCACCTCCCCCAGTACTGGTTCACCCCCAGACCGGTCCCCTGGCAGAGGTACACAACCCCGACAAGAAGGCCCCGGAGAAGGAGGTTGAACCCGCCTATCCTGAAGGCACCTATCCAGAAGTATGACCAAAGACATGGCAGCCTCCAAGGACAGAGGGGTATCATATATAGCCAAGGTATCTTTCAGATTTTCCGTTAGCCCCTCACAAAATTGACTATTAAGGGCTGAGTCATTCCATTTGGAATCCGTTGCCCATCTACTGAATTCCGAACTGTACGTTTCCACTGACCGAATCCGCTGCTGAAGGAGACGTAGCTTAGACTCAGCCAAGGCGACTCGGTCAGGGTCATCATAGATGAGGGCATGAGCTCCAAAAAACCCCTCCACAGATTGGAGACAAACTGAATCCTGCGGTAACGAAAACGCCCACGACTGAGGATCTCCCTGCAGTAGAGAGATCACAATGCCAACCCGTTGCTCCTCATTACCGGAGGAGTAGGTATGAAGCTTGAAATACAATTTGCAGGCCTCCTTAAATACAAAAAACCTGTCCCTAACTCCTGAACACCTGTCCAGGAGGGCAACCTTGAGTTCAGGCTGGACAGGCCTACCTGCAGAGACCCCCACATTGGCGGCCTGTAACCGCTGATACTGCTGCTGAACCTCACAGTGGAGGTCATTTGTGGCACCCCAGGGGTCTGGTTCCCACAGTAATAGCAATATTACGTCTGTGAGCAGGTGGGATGTTTCCTGGTCAGACATCCTATGCATGCCACACCTCCTGCCCAGTCCTGGGAGGGGAAGAACTTCCCCTATATAAAGCTGGGGCTGAGGCAGGGTTAGTGAGTAGAAAAAGAGCAGAGAACACAGACAGAGACACAGTCTGGTCTGGAGAGGAGCAGCTATAGGAAAGAAAGATCAGGAGCTCACTGGGAGCAGTGCTAAAAGAGGTCAGGGCTGGAAGCTGTAGAGCTCGCCCTGATTGAAGAATTCTTACCGGACCCGGAGTCCGAGGCTGTGGGGACTAATCCTTACCCAGCAGCAGAAACTGCCCGGCAGGGGATTTCAGGTCCTCTGGCCAAGAAACCCGAAGGCACGGTCACACGCAAGGGACCAGCACCGCGACGTGGAGCGGAAGCTACCAAAAGGCCCCGAGTCACCGGCCATACGGGTGAGCACCACACGGTACACTCAGGGACGTGGGCTACTTTTACCAGCCTCTAGCAAGGTAGCCAGAAGAGTACGATTAGTTGGGGAGGCCTACAACTCCGCCTGGCCAGGGGAGATTCCATCTGCTCACGGACTGACCAGGCCCCGATCGCTAGCCAGTACTCCGGGAGGGTCTACCTTTGCCACCAGTAAAGACCCTGAACTACACCGCACCGTCTCTGAGTGTTTCATCATCCACGTCCGCTGCCCTGAGGCCATACCCCTCCCGTTGGGGGTTATACCATCCCCGCTGTACACGGCCTCAGCGGTCTGCCCTGCAGCGGCGGTCTCATGACCACATTCAACGGGTGGCGTAGTCGAACGTTCTAACATCTACTGCTAAAGACTGCCACTCAGCTTGACTCCCTGGGCACGGACCGGGTCACCGCCACGAGACTACTACCCCTATCAGATCCGGCTCCGGGTAGGCCCCCGCGTGCGCAACGCTACTCAGCACAGGCCCAGGGGCGCGTCACATTCACCTCCAGAGACAGACAGTGGAACTGCTCTGCGAGCTCTGCAACTGATCATATACCAAAAGGGAAAAAAAAACAAGGTGCACGCCCAAAAACACACAGAGGAAAAAAAATGACAGGTTTTTTTTAAAACGTGTTCGGCCGTTTATAATGTCACGCCAGGTGAGAGTGCAACACATAAAGTAACGCCAGGTGTGAGTACAACACAGAGGGTAAAGGGGAAGGGAGCCCAGACACCAGGGAAAGGGGGGAGTGGTGACCTCTGGGCTAGCGTCACTCTGACTCCCCTAAATGTTCAAGCCAAGATCTAGGAAGGAATGAGTATAACCAGCAATGCCCACCTGGAGAGACCAGGTATATATACACCCAGGCCAGAGGGAGGTAGTTGCTGGGTCCTGAAGACAGCGTCCTATCTAGGAAGCTGTCTGCAATGCCAAATGTGGAGATCTCCTACAAGCCACCACAGGGCGGCTGTCTGTCACCTCCGACACACCCGTGACAGTCAATCACCTGAAGAAGTGCCTTGAAGACCCGGATATGCGTGGTGCTGACATACTCTGGTTTGTGGACAGATCTTTACAATACACTGCTCAATAAAATAAAGGGAACACTCAAATAACACATCCTAGATCTGAATGAATGAAATATTCTCATTGAATACTTTGTTCTGTACAAAGTTGAATGTGCTGACAACAAAATCACACAAAAATCATCAATGGAAATCACATTTATTAACCAATGGAGGCCTGGATTTGGAGTCACCCCCAAAATTAAAGTTGAAAAGCACACTACAGGCTGATCCAACTTTGATGTAATGTCCTTAAAACAAGTCAAAATGAGGTTCAGTATTGTGTGTCGCCTCCACGTGCCTGTATGACCTCCCTACAACGCCTGGGCATGCTCCTGATGAGGCTGAGTATTGTGTGTGGCCTCCACGTGCCTGTATGACCTCCCTACAACGCCTGGGCATGCTCCTCATGAGGTTGCGGATGGTCTCCTGTGGGATCTCCTCCCAGACCTGGACTAAAGCATCCGCCAACTCCTGGACAGTCTGTGATGCAACGGGACATTGATGGATGGAGCGAGACATGATGTCCCAGATATGCTCAATCGGATTCAGGTCTGGGGAACGGGCGGGCCAGTCCATAGCTTCAATGCCCTCATCTTGCAGGAACTGCTGTCACACTCCATCCACATGAGGTCTGGCATTGTCCTGCATTAGGAGAAACCCAGGGCCAAACACACCAGCATATGGTCTCACAAGGGGTCTGAGGATCTCATCTCGGTACCTAATGGCAGTCAGGCTACCTCTGGCGAGCGCATGGAGGGCTGTGCGACCCTCCAAAGAAATGCCACCTCACACCATTACTGACCCACTGCCAAACCGGTCATGCTGAAGGATGTTGCAGGCAGTAGATCGCTCTCCACGGCATCTCAAGACTCTGTCACATCTGTCTCATGTGCTCAGTGTGAACTTGCTTTCATCTGTGAAGAGAACAGGGCGCCAGTGGCGACTTTACCAATCCTGGTGTACTGAGGCAAATGCCAAGCGTCTTGCACGGTGTTGGGCTGTGAGCACAACCCCCATCTGTGGAAGTTGGGCCTTAATACCACCCTCATGGAGTTGGTTTCTAACCGTTTGTGCAGACACATGTGTAGCACCCTGAGGATTCGGCTGCTACAGGGGTATTGCACCTCAACCCAGAGGTGTGATATTCCACTCCCGGGTAAGGATGGAGTGTGGAACTGAGCTCGGTAGGCTGCATGCACTACACACATCCCATTTCCGAGGAGCAGACCGACGGTACTCCCACTTAGAAATGTGCAGGTACGACCGAGTCTGTTCCTGGCTGGAGTGGGAGGGGGGTGGTACATCCCAAGTAGTGTAGGGGCAGATAGGGGGAGCAGCCTGGGTAAAGATAGGAGCTCATTGGGTGCTGGTCACCTGAGCTCACACATAGAGGGTGTATATAAGGTGGGCACCATCAAAGAACAGGGTCAGTCTGCTGTAGAGGAGGAGTGAGTCAGCCTTTTGCAAAGAGTCTGTTGGAGAGCAGAAGAGCAGAGCAGAGAAGCCTGAGCCAGAGAGAGAGAGAGGAGAAAGAGAGACCCAGAGGGGGAAACAGAAGAGAGGACTCTGAGACCCCAAATCCAATCCACGGGTGAAGAGTCGGCATCAGGGTACCGGAACCCAAGCTGGTGGGGGCAAAAACACACCCCAGCCAGAGACCGGAGGCCGTGGGCAGCGTCTGCCACGGCCACCCACCACATCCACCCCGAAGGCACACCACGTGGAGGGTCAGGGAACCCAAGGCCAAGGGTCTCCCAACAGAAGGCCCGAGGGAGCTGGACCTGGGTGGATCACTAGTGGGGACGGCCAGAGAAAGGACAGAAGGAGAGCTCAGGGTCACGCTCCGGACTCGCTTGGGGGTTGGCTGGATCCAGGACCTGGTGGATGCAGCACGGCTCGGGAGGTCACTTGAAGCTGGAGTGACCGGAACATCAGCAGTGAGTAAATACCCTTAACTGCATAACCCGACTCTGTCTTCCTTTAACATCTATGCTGCACCACCACAACCCCCATCCTCTGCACCTGACCCCCTGAGGCTATACCCCACCCGTTGGGGGTTATACCATCAAAAGCTGCACCTACACCATCAGCCTCAGCGGACCCTGCTGCAGCGGCGGCCATAGTGACCGCAATACAACGGGTGGCGTAGTCGACATTAAGAACTTATTAACATCTGTAGGACTGCCACATACAACTGAGTTTGACACCCTGGGCACGGACCGGGTCACAGCCACTCGGAAGACTACAACTCCCATCTGATCCGGCTCCGGATATTCCCCCTAAAGAATATGGCCCAGGGGGCGCGTCACATGCACATTTGTGGCCAGAGGGAGGTAATTTTGCAGGGCTCTGTCAGTGCTCCTCCTGTTCCTCCTTGCTCAAAGGCGGAGGTAGCGGTCCTGCTGCTGGGTTGTTACCCTCCTACGGCCCCCTCCACGTCTCCTCATGTACTGGCCTGTCTCCTGGTAGCGCCTCCAGCCTCTGGACACTACACTGACAGACACAGCAAACCTTCTTGCCACAGCTCGCATTGGTGTGCCATCCTGGATGAGCAGCACTACCTGAGCAACTTCTGTGGGTTGTAGAGTACGTCTCATGCTACCACGAGTGTGAAAGCACAACCAACATTCAAAAGTGGCCAAAACATCAGCCAGAAAGCATTGGTACTGAGATGTGGCCTGTGGTCCCCACCTGCAGAACCACTCCTTTATTGAATGTGTCTTGATAATTGCCAATAATTTCCATCTATTGTCTATTCCATTTGCACAACAGCATGCGAAATTGATTGTCAATCAGTGTTGCTTCCTAAGTGGATAGTTTGATTTCACAGAACTTTGATTAACTTGGAGTTATATTCTGTTGTTTAAGTGTTCCCTTTATTTTTTTGAGCAGTGTATATTTTTCTGAAACGATGAGACCTCTCCTCCTGCTTTCCATTATTACTATGCACTACAAGGGTCGTGGGACCCCATATAATCAATCATTTATGGTACATCTTTCCATATATGGATGTGTTATGCAAGATCAGATCACCTTAGATATTCAGGAATTATACAGTCTAATATATTATATTCATTTATTATTGTATTAATATTTTAGGAATGAATGTGCTGGTGTGAGGAACTGGCCACTTACTAAATATTTTTTCAGCATCGAGCACCCATTTTTGTCAATATTATTATTGTGTTTTATTAGAGAATTGCTGGCTGTGTTTTATTAATGTTCTGCTTGCTCCTCAGTTTATATACACTAATTTTACTTGTAAAGTGTCCAACTTTCCTCTAATCTCACCAGTATCTCAGGAGCCTCTAACCATTGTTTCAGCTAAAGTAAATGCTTGAAGGGGAGGGTGTCATCACTTCTGACCTTTGGAGGGGGGCTGACCCCAGGGAGGAAAACTGTTAGACCCCTCCTGTTAGTTTTTGCTATCTTGTGTTTTGCGGTCACGTGACCAGCTGCCTATATATTCCAGCTCTGCCCTTCTGGCTTTGCTGGACTTCAGTGTTGTTTGGACTGTCTCTCTAGCCAGGTGCTTCGGTGCCTATCTCTGTCAGTCCTTGGTCCTCTGGGACCGTTAGTACTTTTTGTCCGTTTTTCCTTTTTGCTCTGCAACAACTTCTGTTTAGGAGGTTCCCATTTTTGTCTCAGTCCTTAGTTCTTTTAGGGACCCCTCCCTTAATTCTATAGGTCTCTGTTCAGACTAGACGAGGACGAAGGCGGGTCTGTTCACAAGAAACAGGCAGCCCGCTACATCGTAGGGATTCAGCTTAGTCTTACTGTAGGGACAGCTTTCCTTATCTTTCCTTAGTTTTGTTGCAGACCATAACAGTAAGTCCAGCCCCCCAAAAAAATAAAAATAAACTAAAAGGAAAGAAATTCGGGGATCAGTAAGGTTTCCATTCAGGATTTGGCTCAACGCCTGCAGGGATTGTCTCTGGAGGTGGCCGAGCTTCAGCAACACGTGAGTAGCTGTCCTGGAGCGCATTTTGTGGAACCGAAGGTAGGACTGCCTGATGTTTTTTATGGTAAACAGCAAGATTTTTTTTCCTTTAAAAATGCTTGTTTGTTATATTTTCGTTTGAGACCAAGATCCTCTGGGAATAAATCACAGCGCATTGGTTTTATTATGTTACTTTTGCGCAAAGAACCACAGGGTTGGGCCTTTTCTCTCCAACCTAATGATCAGTGTTTAAGTTCTGTTGAAGAATTTTTTTCTGCTATGGGGCTATTATATGACGATCCTGATCGAATTTCATCTGCTGAATCTGAACTTAGATGTTTGAATCAGGGGTCAGATGATGTTGAAATTTATTGCACACACTTTAGAAGGTGGGCTTCAGAAGTTAAATGGAATGGTTCTGCGTTGAAATGTTTATTTCTTGCTGGTCTGAGTGAAAGGGTTAAGGATTTGCTAATTGCATTCCCTGTACCTGAGACTCTGCAGGAAGCTATGCAGTTAGCTGTTCGTATAGACAGGAGACTGAGGTCCAGGGTTAATGATGTAAAGACTCCTGTAACTTCAGGTCCTAGTTCCCAGAAAATCTGCTCTAACAGCGGAAAACCAATGGAGCTTGGGGCGATGTCACTCCCCTCTCAGGAAAGAGATCGGAGATTGTCTTTATTGTGGTAAAGCTGATCATTTGATTAAGTATTGTGAGCGTCGCTTAAGTAAAGAAAAAAAAAAGTTCAGTTACGCCATTATAGCTTGTTTACGCTCTGCAGGAGTATTTCTTTCTGGGAGTACTACTCTGCAAGGAGATTTGATTGAATTTCAGGTATTTGTGGATTGTGGTTCAACACTTAATGTGATTGATAAAGGGTTTTTGGAAAACCTTAAATTGGAATCCAAACCTTTGTCATCACCTATTTCTGTGATTGCAATTGATAACACTCCTTTGAAATGTATTACTCACAAGACTGCTGCATTTCCTCTCACTATCAATGGAGTTCACCAAGAAATTTTGGACTTGGTTGTTTTGGATAATTTGCCCTCTCCAGTTGTTCTCGGATTGCCTTGGTTAAGACTGCACAATCCTTTACTGGACTGGTCTACTAATGTGATTAAGTCTTGGAGTCCGAAGTGCTATGATAAATGTTGTAATGGTCGCATTGCGGCTGTGGAAAAAGGTGAATTACCTGTACCTATTCAAGATTTTTGGAGGGTTTTTTCGGAGGAGTCGCAAGTTTTACCTCCTCATAGGGATTATGATTGCGCCATTGAGTTTGTTCCGGGTGCTACTCTTCCCAAAAGTCGCTTGTTTAATCTGACTATCCCTGAAAGAAAGGCCTTGGAGGAATACATACAGACTAGCCTGGCTGCTGGTCACATTAGACCTTCTAAGTCACCTGTGGCAGTTGGATTCTTCTTTGTTAAAAAAAAAAGGACGGCGGTTTACGTCCATGTTTGGATTTTCGTGAAATTAATAAGATTACCGTACCCAATTCCTACCCATTTCCGTTAATTCCTGACTTGTTTAACCAGTTAGTGGGAGCCAACATTGATCTCCGGGGGGCATACAATTTGTTACGTGTGAAGGAGGGTGATGAATGGAAGACTGCTTTTAACACTCCGGTAGGTCATTTTGAGAATCTGGTGATGCCTTTCAGTCTTACCAATGCACCTGCATTTTTTCAGAACCTTATTAATGACATCCTGAGACCTTTGATTGGTAAGAATGTGGTTGTGTATTTGGATGACATTTTGATTTATTCAGCAGATCTAGAGTTCCATTGGCAGAGTGTACATGAAGTTTTGCAGTTATTGAGTGATAATTCACTCTTTGCTAAGCTGGAGAAATGTGAGTTTCCTGTGCTGAAAATTAGTTTTTTGGGCTACATTGTCTCCAGCGAGGGCTTTGAGATGGACCCTGTGAAGGTTCAGGCTGTGCAGGAATGGCCTAGGCCTATTGGTTTGAAATCTATACAGAGATTTTGGGGTTTTGCCAATTATTACATGAAATTTATTAAGAATTTTTCTGTAATTGTTAAACCTCTAACTGATCTCACCAGGAAAGGTGTGAATACGGCCCAGTGGACTACTGAGGCCATTGAAGCGTTTGAGTATCTCAAAGAGAGGTTCAGTTCTGCCCCTATCCTTATGCAGCCTGATGAGACCAAGCCTTTTTTGGTCGAGGTCGATGCTTCATCGGTGGGGGTCGGAGCAGTTTTGTCTCAGGAGAACAGGGATGGAGTACATCCTTGTGCCTTCTTTTCGAAAAAAAATTCGGAAACCGAACTGAATTATGATGTTGGAAATCGGGAGTTGCTGGCTATTAAACTTGCGTTTGAACACTGGGGTCATTTTTTGGAAGGCGCTAGATTTCCTATTCAGGTTTTCACAGATCATTAGAATTTGATCTATCTGGATGCTGCCAAGCGCTTGAATGCCTGTCAAGCTAGGTGGGGACTTTTTTTTCTCGGTTGCATTTTTCTGTTACCTATATCCCTGATACTAAGAATGTTAAAGCCGATGCTTTATCTCGCAGCTTCTCTCCTACGGTCGGTGCCGAGGAGGAGGAGAGCATTTTACAGAAAGGAGTTGTGGTGGCGGCTTTGGACTCCGTTTTGGAGAATGGGATTCTGAAAGCTCAAGATGATGCTCCATCTAACACTCCCCATGGGAGGTTGTTCGTGCCTAGAGCCTTTAGGAGAGATTTGTTTGTGGAGCGTCATGAATCTCTGTTGGCAGGTCATCCAGGAGTTTCGGAGACTAAGAGACTTATCAGTCGCAGTTTTTGGTGGCCTGGATGGCAGAAGGAAGTCATCAAGTGGGTGCGTCAGTGTACTGTGTGTGCTAGGTCAAAGGCTTCACATACTCCTGCTGCGGGGTTGCTTTGCCCTCTGGAGGTTCCTAGTTCGCCTTGGACGCATCTCACTATGGATTTTATTACTGATCTTCCTGTGTCCGAGGGTTTTACTGTCATCTGGGTGGTCGTGGACCCTTTTAGTAAGATGTGTCATTTGGTTCCATTCATTAAGTTGCCCTGCGCCAAGACACTCGCTAAGGCGTTTGTTAAGGAGATTGTCAATCTCCATGGCGTTCCCACGGATATTGTTTCTGATAGAGGACCTCAGTTTGTGGCTCGCTTTTGGAGTGCTTTTTTGTGACAGGTTGGGAGTCCATTTGTCATTTTCGTCTGGTTATCATACTGAGTCTAATGGACAGACTGAAAGAAAGAACCAGGATGTAGAACAGTTTTTGCGTTGTTTTGTGGCGGACAATCAAGAGGTGTGGTCTGAGTTTCTGCCTCTCGCAGAATTTGCTCTTAACAATCATACATCCTCCTCTGCTGGGTGTTCTCCTTTTTTTTTGTTGTACTGGGAGACATCCGTCTTTTGGTTCGTTCTCCAAATTGGGGTCGGCGGTGCCGGAGGAGGAGAATTTTTCCGGTGATTTGGAGAGAGTTTGGATTAATGTACGTTGTAACCTGCAACAGGCTAACAAGAAGTCCAAGAAGTATTTTGACAGGAAACGTAAAGAGGTTTTGTTTACTGTGGGTGACATGGTTTGGTTGTTCTCGAAGAACCTGCGGTTGAGGATTCCCTATAAAAAACTGGGTCTTAAGTTTGTGGGTCCATTTAAAGTGCTTCAGGTTGTTAACCCGTCTGCTGTTAGGTTGGATGTCCCTACTTTCTGGAAGATTAATCCTGTGTTTCATGTTTCCTTGTTGAAAAAGGCTGATGTATCTGATAGGGAAGCCACTGTCACAGTTCCTCCTGTGGTGGAAGACGGCGAATATGAAATTTCTCGTATCTTGAATTCTAGATGGCATAGAGGGAGATTACAGTATCTTGTCTCCTGGAAGGGTTTCGGTCCCGAAGACAACTCCTGGGTAAGGACGGATGATGTCTCTGCTCCTAGGCTTGTTAAAGCTTTCCACAGGAGGTTTCCAGATAGGCCTGAGCCTGGAGGATCCGGAGGATCCTCATAAAAGAGGGGGTACTGATAGAACCCTCCTGTTAGTTTTTGCTATCTTGTGTTTTGCGGTCACGTGACCAGCTGCCTATATATTCCAGCTCCGCCCTTCTGGCTTTGCTGGACTTCAGTGTTGTTTTGACTGTCTCTCTAGCCAGGTGCTTCGGTGCCTATCTCTGTCAGTTCTTGGTCCTCTGGGACCGTTAGTACTTTTTGTCAGTTTTTCCTTTTTGCTCTGCAACAACTTCTGTTTAAGAGGTGTCCCATTTTTGTCCCAGTCCTTAGTAAGTTTAGGGACCCCTCCCTTAATTCTATAGGTCTCCGTTCAGACTAGCCGAGGACAAAGGCGGGTCTGTTCACAAGGAACAGGCAGCCCGCTACATCGTAGGGATTCAGCTTAGTCTTACTGTAGGGACAGCTTTCCTTATTTTTCCTTAGTTTTGTTGCAGATCATAACAAAAATGGACACATGTTTTAGTGAGGGAGTGTGTGGAAGGAAATCAAAGGAATAGGAGGGAGACTGTGGCTCTGGACCATGAATGGATCGATGGGATATGGAGATCAGTACCGACTGGGCTGGATAAGCGTGCTACAGTGTGGATATGTCATCTGGATTTGATGAACTTTCGTAAGGACTGTTGCTACTGGATATCTGTGCTTTCGCCGTTTTATCTGTTGTCTGGATGATCGTGGACTGTGGCTACAGAATCTACTGGCTGGAGATATGAAATCTGTGGGCCAATCAAAAGCTGGGAGACAGTGAGTATGGCCTGATACAAAGCCAGTGGAACTACTGATCCCAGGTTGGGAACTTAAGGACTGAGAGAACTGTATTTGGCCATTTACCAGGAATTGCGGTATTACCATGGATGTGATTAATAAAATATTGTTGCATCGTTAACCTGCCTAGGTGATTACTTACAACTGGTAAATAATGATATTGTAAAACCTGTGACCCCAGAGATCCATGAATCTGCTGGTGTCATAGAGGGAGATTGTTATGATCTGCAACATGAACTAAGGAAAGATAGGGGAAGGCTGTCCCTACAGTAAGACTAAGCTGAATCCCTACGATGTAGCGGGCTGCCTGTTCCTAGCGAACAGACCCGCCATAGTCCTCGGCTAGTCTGAACGAAGACCTATAGCATAAAGGGAGGAGTCCCTAAAAGAACTAAGGACTGGGACAAAAATGGGACACCTCCTAAACAGAGAAGTAGTTGCAGAACACAAAAGACAAACTGACAAAAAGTACTAGAGGTCCCAGAAGGACCAAGAACTGACAGAGAAAGGCACTGAAGCACCTGGCTAGAGAAACAGTCAAACACTGAAGTCCAGCACAGCCAAAAGGGCGGAGCTGGAATATAAAGGCAGATGGTCACGTGACCGCAAAACACAAGATGGAAAATAAACAAACAGGAGGGTTCTAACAGAGATATCTGTATATCACCAGATAACTATGTATGAATTACAGTTGTGCTCCAAAGTTTTACAATTTTTGCTTTCTTGGCCTTGTTTCAAAGAATATGAATGATAACCAAAAAACTTTTTCTCCACTCATGGTTATTGGTTAGGTGAAGCCATTTATTGTCAAACTACTGTGTTTTCTCTTTTTAAATCTTAATGACAACCAAAAACATACAAATGACCCTGATCAAAAGTTCACATACCCTGGTGATTTTGGCCTGATAACATGCACAGAATTTGACACAAATGGGTTTGAATGGCTACTAAATGTAATATCCTCACCTGTGAACTGTTTGCTTGTAATCAGCGTGTGTGCATAAAAGCTGAGTGAGTTTCTGGGATCCAGACAGACTCTTGCAAATCTCATCCAGCCACGTTTCTGGATTGTGAGTCATGGGGAAAGTAAAAGAATTATCAACTGATCTACGGAAAAAGGTAGTTGAACTGTATAACACAGGAAATGGATACAAAAAGATATCCAAGGAAATGGTAATGCCAGTCAGCAGCGTTCAAACTGTGATTAACAAATGGAAAATCAGGGGCTCTGTAAAAACCAAACAATGGTCACGTAGACCAACAAAAACTTCAGCCACAACTGCCAGGAAAATTGTTCAGGATGCAAAGAAAACCCACAAATAACATGAGCTGAAATTCAGGACTCTCTGAAAACTAGCGGTGTGGCTGCTTCAAGATACACAAAAAGGAGGCACTTGAAGAAAAATGGGCTGCATGGTCAAGTCACCAGAAGAAAGCCATTACTTTAAATTGGAGTGATGAGACCAAAATTGAACTTTTTGGCCACAACAATAAACGTTACATTTAGAGAGAGGTCAACAAGGCCTATGATGAAAGGAACACCATTCCTACTGTAAAGCACGGAGGTGGATCGCTGATGTTTTGGGGATGTGTGAACTACAAAGGAACAGAAAACTTGGTAAAAGTTGAAGGAAAGATGAATGCAGCACGTTATCAGCAAATACTGGAGGCAAATTTGCACTCATCAGCCCTGATGTTGAGCATGGGACGTACTTGGACGTTCCAAAATGACAACGATCCAAAACACAAGGCCAAGTCGACCTTTCATTGGCTACAGCAGAACAAAGTGAAGGTTCTGGAGTGGCCATCTCAGTCTCTTGAACTCAATATCATTGAGCCACTCTGGAGAGATCTCAAGTGTGCAGTTCATGCTAGAAAGCCCAGGAATTTACAGGAACTAGAGGCTTTTTGCCAAGAAGAATGGGCAGCTTTACCATCTGAGAAAATAAAGAACCTCATCCACAACTACCACAAAAGACTTCAAGCTGTCATTGATGTTAGAGGGGGCAATACACAGTAATAAGAACTGAGGTACGTGAACTTTTGTTCAGGGTCATTTGGATGTTTTTGGTTGTCATTAAGAATTAAAAAGAGAAAACACAGTAGTTTGACAATAAATGGCTTCACCCAACCAATAACCACGAGTGGAGAAGACGTTTTTTTGTTATCATTCATATTCTCTAAAACAAGGCCAAGAAAGGAAAAATTCTACCAGGGTATGTAAACTTTTGAGCACAACTGTACATGTGCCCTATTATCCCACATATAACTATAGGATTTCTCTATTCCTAATGTAGATGAAACCTACTGTCAGATATTATTTAGTGATTGCCGTAAAAATGTGATAATTTGAGCAATTTGTGACTTTTATCTGCTACTCACGTCACGTTACTACAACTATGGACGGAGCTTAGCTGAGACAGTCGGGCTCTACCCACTAACATACAATTGAAACTGTTTTACTCTTTTCAGAACAATTATTGTTATACATGGGACATATGTTTTAAGGGGAAGGGTAAGAAACAGCAATTTGTAATGGCAGTGGCCTTAATTTTTTTACATTTTGTTTCATTTTTAAAAAATCTATATCTCTTCCTAATTTTTCTTTCTCTCTTGTGATTTTTTTATTTATTCCACACATAAGGACATAAAAGAGGGGCATTTCACCATCTAAATACATGCTTCTGATTGCTGATTTCCCCTGTAACTAGGGCTGGATATGAGCAGTTTCAGCCTTCAGCCTCCGCTGCACAGCTGATCTGTGTCGTGTTCGTTGTATATTACAATACAATGTATCAGTCTGTGTTATGTGTTTCTTGCCTTTTTCTGACTGTTTTGATGGTCGGCAGATCTTGGTAATAAACCATATTTCTAGGGAGTCTGGCCGGGTCTGACAGCGGCTCTCCGCTCCGGCAGCTGCACGATCACCACCTGAACCCACACGGTAAAGGATGGAAGTTTACAAAGAAGCAACGATTAATGTTAATGACGTAATAAATGATTGATCACTTGGGTCACTTATCATTAATTCTTCAATATTTGTCACATTTGTTAGTTGTAATCTCTGCAACCAATGAGGTAAATTAAATGTTCTTTGGTAAAAAAAAAAAAAGACACGTGAGGAATAAATATACACAATATTTCCCATAATATGACTGAGTATATCTTTGGGGACTGTTCACAAGTAGCGTTTTTTCAGCTGTGTTTTACAGTACCAGCTTGGTGAATGAGATTTTTAAAGTCTCATTCACATGCTGCGGTTTTTTTCTTGCGTTTTTTTTTTAATCTGCAGTAGGTTAATTCTTTCAGGGGTTTTGCAGCATTATTCATCCATTCAAATGAAGAAACAAAAACCCACAAGAATAAACACTGCAAAAAGACAGCAAATAAGTGTGGATTGTACGCAGTGTTTTTCCTGCGTACAACCTGGTTTTTGATGCAGAAAAAAATGCTGCAAAAATGAAACGTGTGCACATTCCCTTATCCTGGTTGTGTTGTAATTGGAAATAAAAGAGAACGGCCAAAAAAGCATATTCTTAGGCAGCATGTATTTGTGTAGAGCCACCCCTTGAAGATTCCATTACAAGATTCCATGATGACATCACAGGTCATGGTCGGCCATTATGACATCACAGCTCACAGTCACTATATATACAATGTACACAGGGTCACGGCTGCCTTTGTTGGCTTCATAGTGACAGAGCGCACTTGCAGTTTCTCGCTATTCTATAGTGACTGATCGCACTTGCAGTTTCTTGCTATTCCATAGTGACTGAGCGCACTTGCAGTTTCTCGCTATCCTATATAGCGATTGATCGCACTTGCAGTTTCTATGGCTGAATTACTTTTGGACAATCTTCAAGTAGAAGCTCTATGGGAGATTCTTACCACCAATCGCCCTGAGATTGTGCTTCTACCACCCGATGGCGTCCTCAGCTTCACTCACCGGCTGGTGATGGAGCTCGTAAGGGACTGCCTGACCAAATACCACCGAGGTCATCTCACTTCAGAGTATCTGACGGATTTACCTCAGAACATAAGGACATTACTACAGCAGGTAAGTGGCGGACGCTCCGCATAAAACTTCTCAATAATGGATAATAATGCTGGGATAGAAGCAGGGGCAGATAAAGAGTAGCCGGGGCCCTGGGCAGTTTAGGAGCCGTGGGCCACCAGCACCCGATGTATCTCATGACATGTCACAAGATTGCCTTTGATAGATCATGTGATAAGTCATGCGATTAACATGCAGGTGCTCGGGAGCACTACAAATAACATAGCGCTATACATAATAGAGCCGGGGTGGGAAAGTAATATTACTGAGGGGTCACTGAGAAATGTGACTGTTGTGGAGGCCGAACCAATAGGCTGAAATGAATTCTGCTCAATATTAACATATTAATAATTATTTTATATTATTAACTGTAACACTTAATATTGAGCAGAATTAAGTGTGTTGACATCCCCCTATATATTGTATAAGCCCAAACACAGCCCTTTATATACTGTATAAGCCCCCACATAGCCCTCTACATACAGTTAGAGCCCACACACAGTCCCCTATAAACAGTTAGAGCCCATACATTGCCCCAATGTACAGTATGAACCCACTCACAGTTTCCTATATAGAGCATGAGCCCTCGCATAGCCCCTATATTCAGGATGAGCCCTCACATAGCCCCCTATATACAGCATGAGCCTCCACATACTTTATCTATTGCTTGGCAGCATGTATTTGTGCAGAGCCGCCTCTATAAGATTCCAGCACAAGATTCCATGATGACATCACGGTCGGCCATATGACATCACAGTCACTATTTATACAATGTACACAGGGTCACGTCTACCACTGTTGGCTCCATAGTGACTGAGAATTTGCAGTTTATCTCTATGGCTGAATTACTTCTGGACAATGTTCAGGCAGAAGCAGCAGGTAAATGGCGGACGCTCCTCTCAAATCTTCTCCACAATAATGGATAATAACAGTGGGATAGAAGCTTCTTCTTTCTTCCAATGTAAAACAGGACAAGACCCCAGATATGTAGTCATTGTATCTGCAGAGAGGAGCTGGCATCACATACAATGGCCGCCTCCATTGTGACTTTTCTCATCTCAGAATTTTAATTTTTGTTCCTTTTCTTCCTTATAGGCTGAAAAAAGATCTCAATATGGAGTTTCGTCTTTTCTTAAAGAACTGGCCGAAAAAGTCCTGTATGTACTGGAAGGTCCGGCCCGCTCATCGGAACGCCCGGTAAGGATCCATCATCTTCTCTAGAACACGTCCTTGTTTTCTGATCTTCTCCAGATCACCAGTCAGATATCAGAAGATCTGGTGTTAGATCTTATTGGCCTCCCTGTCAGCCCCTGGCAAGCACAGGAGGTAATATGGCCGCCGGTCTCTGCTGCTCCATCGTCTCTGATGGCAGTCTGTACTCTGCTGATGTAGTCACAGCTCAGTGGTGGGAAGTCTGTATTTCCGCCTCTGTCTCCCTCTATTATCTATATTAATGTTTTTGTAATGTTACCTCATCTTAATCCATCTTATCTGAGAAAAGTCCTCATGATGGCGGCTGATCTGTAGAGTTACAGTTGGTGCGTCTGTAAATGCAGGTTTAGTCTTTCCTGATTTATGGATTTGGTGATTTAGTGGAAGGTTCCTCATGTTAATTCTATATATTCTATCTATCAGGAGACACCAGAAGGCGACACCGAAGACGAGCAAAATGTGACCCCAGAGACCCCTGACCCTAATACGAGTCAGCTGGGGCCGAGCAGCGATCTGACTACAGGTGAGCCGATCACACGACCTTCTACAGGAAATATCCGGAGATTATAGAGAAGAGGGGACAATGTCACATTTACTCTTTCCACTCTGTGTAATACAGGGATGTCAAACTCAAACATACAGAGGGCCAAACTGGAAAACTTGGAAAAAGTCACGGGCCAACCATTATATACAGTATACTGGGTCCCACAAAGTCCTCCATAAAGAATAATGGGCCCAACATAGTCCTCCATACACTATAATAGGCACCACATAGTTCTCCATACAGAATAATGGCCCCACATAATCCTCCATACACTATAATAGGCACCACATAGTCCTCCATACAGAATAATGGCCCCACATAGTCCTCCATACAGAATAATGGCCCCACATAGTCCTCAATACAGAATAATGGGCCCCACATAGTCCTCCATACAGAATATTGGGCCCCACAAAGTACTCCATACACTATAATAGACACCACATAGTCCTCCATACAGAATAATGGCCCCACATAGTCCCGCATACAGAATAATGGCCCCACATAGTCCTCCATACAGAATATTGGGCCCCACATAGTCCTCCATACAAAATAATGGCCCCACATAGTCCTCCATACAGAATAATGGGCACAGAATAGTCCTCCATACAGAATAATGGGCCCAACATAGTCCTTCATACACTATAATGGCCCCACATAATCCTCCATACAGAATAATGGCCCCACATAGTCCTCCATATACTATAATAGGCACCACATAGTCCTCCATACAGTATAATGGCCCCACATAGTCCTCCATACAGAATAATGGCCCAACATAGTCCTCCATACAGTATAATGGGCCCCACATAGTCCTCCATCTAGTATAATGGCCCCACCTTGTCCTCCATATAGAATAATGGCCCCATATAGTCCTCCATACAGTATAATGGCCCCACATAGTCCTCCATACAGTATAATGGCCCCACATAGTCCTCCATACAGTATAATGGCCCCACATAGTCCTCCATCTAGTATAATGGCCCCACATAGCGGTGATGGCTCTGTGGCTCTGGTGTTGCGGGCAAATAAAATGACCCCGTGGGCCAGAGTTTGACCCGTATTGTGTAATGGGAACCTGGCAGCACATGTTACATATGGGAGTAGTGGGAGGACTGTACAGGACATTTTCTCACATTTTTTTTTCCAGAAATCCAATGTGCCAGTCAGGAGAAAACTGACATAGAAATCATATACAAATTACAAATCAGGATGGAAGTGCACTGCGGGCGTGGAGGAAGTCTGAGTGCAGGGGCACGCCCCCAGTGCACTTCCAGGCTAATTTGCATATGGCTCCTATGCTTCAGCTCTCTTCCCATCAATCACATGTACAGCGAGGGTGATGGTTCCTCACCCATGTGGTGATTGGGGTCCTCCATCATTTACATTACACTTATCTATGGATGCCCCGCACGTTCCCATATAACGAGTATTAATCCCATTTACAGACGTCTTGTCATTTCCCCGTTATATTGCTGTATTATGTGTGTAGGATTAATATCCTCTAATACATTTTATTTCTTCATCATTTTATCACTATTTTAGAAACAACTGAGCTGTTGGATCCTGACAGTGTGATCTTAGAGATCCCGGAGATCCAAGAACCTGCCGGGGTAAGTATTATAGAGGGAGATGTCTGTGTGTCACCAGATCACGGGGTGTGAATGACCCGTCCAGTATTATCCCCATATAACCAGGGGACGCCTCTATTATTAGAGGAGATGACACTATTGCATTAGATAATAGCATTTATATTATAGGGAATCCGTCAGCAGGTTTCTGCTCACCTATCGGATCAGTGACATCAGCTGGGACATAATATAGGGGGAGACGTTTCTGCATCTGGAGATTTTCTCCAGCAGCTTCTAGATCTTAATATCACTTCTTCTTCTTCTTCTTCTTCTTTTCTAGAACTTGATGGAATCATTGATCCCGGCGAGAAAGCCGCGTATGAGCGACTACGAAACATCTAAGCTGATCAGCAGCGGATCTTTTGGGTGAGATTTCAGTTGGCATAATCCACATTTCTCAGGGTTCCCTATGACAAGGCTTCAGCCTCTGTGCTCTGCCATTCAGTGTTATCATAGGGACATGATCTGAGTCCACACCACTGTCCACATCTAATTGTCACTATTCAGCTCAGTTATAAACAGTTAAGCAAACTGACCTGTAACAAATTAAATTGTTAAGGAAAAGGAATAAAATAATCTAATATATTACACTAGTCTGTAGCAGACCCTCATCTGTCATTACACTGCCTCCATCATCAGAGCCTCCCATAGGTGACAATGTGACCTGGGTGAGGGTCTGGCAGACATGGCATTGTGCAGACTTCACATAGGTGACAATGTGACCTGGGTGAGGGTCTGGCAGACATGGCATTGTGCAGACTTCCCATAGGTGACAATGTGACCTGGGTGAGGGTCTGGCAGACGTGGCATTGTGCAGACCTCCCAGAGGTGACAATTTGACCTGGGTGAGGGTCTGGCAGATGTGGCATTGAGCAGACCTCCCATAGGTGACAATGTGACCTGGGTGAGGGTCTGGCAAACGTGGCATTGTACAGACCTCCCATAGGTGACAATGTGACCTGGGTGAGGGTCTGGCAGACATGGCATTGTGCAGACTTCCCATAGGTGACAATGTGACCTGGGTGAGGGTCTGGCAGACGTGGCATTGTGCAGACCTCCCAGAGGTGATAATGTGACCTGGGTGACGGTCTGGCAGACGTGGCATTGTGCAGACCTCCCATAGCTGACAATGTGACCTGGGTGAGGGTCTGGCAGACGTGGCATTGTGCAGACCTCCCATAGGTGACAATGTGACCTGGGTGAGGGTGTGGCAGACATGGCATTGTGCAGGCCTCCCATAGGTGACAATGTGACCTGGGTGAGGGTCTGGCAGACATGGCATTGTGCAGACCTTTCATAGATGATAATGTGACCTGGATGAGGGTCTTGCAGACATGGCATTGTGCAGACCTCCCATAGGTGACAATGTGACCTGGGTGAGGGTCTGGCAGACATGGCATTGTGCAGACTTCCCATAGGTCACAATGTGACCTGGGTGAGGGTCTGGCTGACGTGGCATTGTGCAGATCTCCCATAGGTGACAATGTGACTTGGGTGAGGGTCTGGCAGACGTGGCATTGTGCAGACCTCCCATAGGTGATAATGTGACCTGGGTGAGGGTCTGGCAGACGTGGCATTGTGCAGACCTCCCATAGGTGATAATGTGACCTGGGTGAGGGTCTGGCAGACGTGGCATTGTGCAGATCTCCCATAGGTGATAATGTGACCTGGGTGAGGGTCTGGCAGACGTGGCATTGTGCAGGCCTCCCATAGGTGATAATGTGACCTGGGTGAGGGTCTGGCAGACGTGGCATTGTGCAGACCTCCCATAGGTGATAATGTGACCTGGGTGAGGGTCTAACAGACGTGGCATTGTGCAGACCCTCCCTTAGATGATCTATATAGTGTTATTTCATGTATTTCTAGATGTGGATTTCTAGTGACGGACGGATTTCTAGTATTAAACATTAGTACAGAAGATCATATAATGACTTCTATAGACGCGGACTGTTAATAAGGATTCACTATAAACCATGGTTTCTCCTTCTCTCCAGGTCTGTCTATTTAGTTCACCATAAAGACTCACAGAAGATCTTCGCTATGAAGAAAATTGCCAAGAGGGACCTGGATACTCCAAAAGCTGTGGAAGGGGCCTATCTGGAGAGGGACATCCTGACATTCGCTGACTGTCCCTTTGTGACCTCCATGCTCTGCTCCTTTCCTACTAGATCTCACCTGTGTATGGTCATGGAGTATGTAGGAGGTAGGACATGTACATGTATTATATTCAGCGCATGCCTACTGACATCTTATCACCGCTCATATCATTAGGACTTGTCCCCGTGGACGGTTACATCCCCGCAGAGCATTTACTATAGATATTATGGAAAGTCATTGATGTGTGTGATCTCCCTGTATGTCCGCACTGAGCACGTCAGTATCTCCAGCTGTAGACGAGATGAGACATCACTCTATTACTGACATGGACGACATCTCACCATGACCTCAGACTAATATTCTGTGCTCTATACATTATATCTGTATATATTCTCTCCTGCCCCAATGTCTCCGCTCACTTCTCATGATCCATCGTGGTGATCTGCTGTATAAACCCCTCACCGCTCATATTTCCTTTCTTCTATAGGTGGAGACTGTGGGACCCTCCTAAGCACCAGGGGTCGTTTATCAGTCCCCTTGGCCCGCCTGTACTTTGCAGAAGCGATTCTTGCTGTGGAATACCTGCACAGCTATGGTGTGTTGCATAGAGACCTGAAACCAGAGAAGTAAGTGACCTCTGTAGTATAATAAAGGGGGGACATTTAGCATTTATTACTACACGGCCTGTGAGACTAAAACCATCTTCTCTTTCACAGCCTCCTGATTACACCGGCTGGACACATTAAAGTCGCCGATTTTGGGATTTCAAAAGTTGGTGTCATGATACCAGAAACCAACACCCACAAGGAATCATTGGAGGACATGGCCAGAGAGTTCCAGGACCATGAGGTTGGCATCACTTACAGGAGCTTAGCTCGTTCTTCACAAATCTCATCACACTATTGTCTCTTCGCTACGTTCTTCATTCCTAGAGAACTTTTCCACTGATATTTTATCTTCTGTCATTGTGTTTTTATGTCGAGAACTTGTCATAATAATAATTTCATTGATTCTCATCTTTATCTTCTGTCGGTTTCCAGGACTGTGGCACCCCGCTTTACATGGCCCCAGAAATCATCCTGAAGAAAGGCTATGGAAGACCTGCCGACTGGTGGTCAATGGGGATCATCCTGCATGAGTTTCTGGTGGGATATGTACCATTTCATGGGGACTCCCTATCTGAGCTTTATAAAAATATTGTCACTGGTAAGTAGAATAATCCGATCATTGCTTTGACTGGTTACATGAATTTAGTTATTTCCTCTACTTTCTCTTACAGTCCAAAACAGAGGTTTTAATTTCTGTAATTTTCTATATAACAGGAGACATCATTTGGGATTGGGATCGTGCTCCTCCCACAGATGCTCAGGACCTCATCATTGACCTGCTCAGAACAAATCCTATGCCAAGACTTGGGACAGGTAACTGATATACTGTATTAGTATTAATATTCACTTTTTACAACGTGGACTCATCATTCCTGTCCATGAGGATCAGCACTTCTCTATCTGCTTGCTTATTTCTAGTTCTCTGTACTATGACTTTCAGACTATTTCCTTTGGTTATGTCATTAGTTTAGATTAAGATAAACTGTTCAGATATGAAGCAATCTCTGACAATGTGTGCTCAACTTTTGGTTTTCTTTTTCCAGGAGGAGCATTTGAGATCAAGAGTTATCCATTCCTGTGTGACTTAGAATTTGAAAACCTTCCAAGTCAGAAGCCAGAGTACGTTCCTCGGCTTGTGTCAGAGGTGGACACCAGCTTATTTATCAGTAAGTAGAAGGAGCCGTCATCTAGACCAAGCAGCTGTTTGTCTCGTCTTCCTTAATATGTGACAATCGGTTACCATTAATATTAGTAGTAAATGGTGACTGTGTTATACTGACAACCGCTAATAACACATCATTACCTATGTCTTGTAGATCATGCTGATACAGACAAGCCTATTGTCTCAGAGGAGGAGGACACGAGTGAGGATAATGAGAGCCTGTTCTTCCAAAATTTTACATCATCCTCTGAAAGGCTTTCTAAAGTAAGTATGTGATCAATAAATCCAGAATATGTAAAAAAGACCTCTAAAATTAAAAAATAGAAATTTATATCTTATTTTTGTCTGTTTTTAGCTCTCTAACACCATTATCAAGTCTAGTCTCCTCCAGAGTGTACCCCGGCATCCAGCAGAAACATCTCAGAAATGTGAGTAGATTATGGGGTCATTATTAGAAGCTCCAGGCTAATATATGTGCACAGCACCAAATATAGGACATAAATACCATAATATCAAGTGCAGCATCCACCGCCCCATGATCAGTGGTCATTGTGCTTTTGGCTTCAGAATCCGCTGGATATAACAGCCCATAATTGCTGCCGGTCAGGTATTGTTAGTTTTGCCCACACTGCAGGAGATATGTAGTATTACATGCCGGCCATTGTTGGTAGTTGTTTTGCGCTCTGCTCCATAGAAGATAGTTTTGAGCAGGAGACTTCCCCACTATGACTTTCATATGTCCTATTAGGCCTCATAGTCGGGGTTCTTCTAGTGAGACAATCCCTTTTATACTGAATTTACTAGTGATTTACACATTTTTCTTCTTCCAAACAGGCAGAAAGGATCTTTTCCTGAATCTGCTGGAGACGATGCTATAAGCAGCTTGCCGTCCTCGTCCCCATTGTCAGGTATGTACATGTCTATAGCACAAGCAATGTGAATGTTGTCATCAAGGGTGGAATATTTCCACATGATTTTTCTGTAATAGATCTCCTATGTTATCCATGTTTCGTGGATCCCTCTTATGTTGCCCATGGGCCCATACTGTGTCTCTATTTCTGTAACTTTGTACAGTATTATCATGGATTCTGTGATACGTTGTAGCATCCAGTAACCTCCGCCATCATAATAAGACATAGTCTCCTATAGTAAAATATCGCTCATTAGGGATGCACCACATGGCGGCACACAGGGTGCTCACTGATCCATATTAGTGACACATCTAATGCCCCTCAGATGAGGTCATGTCCGGTATATAGGACTTATTCTGCCCTATTATGTAATAGCAGATTATCAGGACTATAGGGGACAGGACTAGAACAATCCTACTATATACAGGAGAGATACAAAGCAGATCCCATAACAATATGTCCTTAGTGAATTGTTCTTTTTTCTTCTTTCTCATCCGAATTTCCAGCTGACGACGAAAAATCAGAAAATGGCAAAAAGGGGAAAAAGAGACGAGGTAAGTGTGAGAATCATCTCCATGTTGTGTGATGTCGTCAGTGAGAATAATTCATGTGGAGTAGATGTCATCTGTCGGTGATGGGATTGTCACATGTACGATGGCTGACGATGATCCCTGACCTCTGTGTGATGAGATTCCTCTGCCGTCCGGCCACAGTGACCGCACAGTAGTGTCACGTCATATGGAGTCCCATCACTTACATTATATTTCCTTCTCTTCTCATAGGTTCCATCTTCCGCCGGATCTTATCATCCTGCCGGCGTGGATTATCCAGGGCAGCTCGCGTATTTGCGTGTTGTCACCGTTCCCCTAGAGACATCTAAAAGACGGGAACCTCCGCATCCAGCGCCCTGAAGTCCAGCAGATCCACCATCACTGCTGGAGCTGTACAGAAGGACCTTCACCATCTACCTGTGGCCTTCTGACTCTTACATCTCTGCCCGGACATGTCTCAGTATCACCTCTGTCACCAGGCTCCGCGGTATTCATACTGCTCGCAGACGTGGCGGTTACTGATCACCTGCTATCTGACCCCGGCTGACCTCCTGACTATGATTTTCTCTACTGATTCGGTTCCTGGTTTTGTCCCTCCCTTCTATCCTATTATTAATAAAAAAAATTACAATTATTATTAATGAATCTTTTTTCATCCATCAAACTTTACTCTGCATTTTGTTAATTCATAAAAATAATTTATTAACACTTCTGGTTTTAAAGCATATATATACAGTATGCTTATAATATGTATATATATAGTATGCTAAATATATATACTATATACAGTGGGTACGGAAAGTATTCAGACCCCTTTACATTTTTCACTCTTTGTTTCATTGCAGCCATTTTTTAAATTCTAAAAAGTTCATTTTTTTCTCATTAAAAAAAACAGAAATGTGGAAATTTTTGCAAATTTATTAAAAAAGAAAAACTGAAATATCACATGGTCATAAGTATTCAGACCCTTAGCTCAGTATGGAGTAGAAGCCCCCTTTTGAGCTAGTACAGCCATGAGTCTTCTTGGGAATGATGCAACAAGTTTTTCACACCTGGATTTGGGGATCCTCTGCCATTCTTCCTTGCAGATCCTCTCCAGTTCCGTCAGGTTGGATGGTGAACGTTGGTGGATAGCCATTTTCAGGTCTCTCCAGAGATGCTCAATTGGGTTTAGGTCAGGGCTCTGGCTGGGCCAGTCAAGAATGGTCACAGAGTTGTTCTGAAGCCACTCCTTTGTTATTTTAGCTGTGTGCTTAGGGTCATTGTCTTGTTGGAAGGTGAACCTTCGGCCAAATCTGAGGTCCAGAGCACTCTGGAAGAGGTTTTCATCCAGGATATCTCCTTCAATTGCAACCAGTCGTCCTGTCCCTGCAGCTGAAAAACACCCCCATAGCATGATGCTGCCACCACCATGTTTCACTGTTGGAATTGTATTGCGCAGGTGATGAGCAGTGCCTGGTTTTCTCCACACATACCTCTTAGAATTATCAACAAAAAGTTCTATCTTCGTCTCATCAGACCAGAGAATCTTATTTCTCATAGTTTGGGAATCCTTCATGTGTTTTTGAGCAAACTCTATGTGGGCTTTCATATGTCTTGCACTGAGGCGAGGTTTTCATCGGGCCACTTTGCCATAAAGGCCCGACTGGTGGAGGGCTGCAGTGATAGTTGACTTTGTAGAACTTTCTCCCATCTCCCTACTGCATCACTGGAGCTCAGCCACAGTGATCTTGGGGTTCTTATTTACATATCTCACCAAGGCTCTTCTCCCACGATTGCTCAGTTTGGCTGGATGGCCAGGTCTAGGAAGACTTGTGGTGGTCCGAAACTTATTCCATTTAAGGATTATGGAGGCCACTGTGCTCTTAGGAACCTTGAGTAATGCAGAAATTCTTTTGGAACCTTGGCCAGATCTGTGCCTTGCCACAATTCTGTCAATGAGCTCCTTGGGCCCTATTAACCCTCTCAGCACTATGTGTGCTGGAGCATGCTTTCCCGGTTTTACATCACTGAAGCTGCCAACCTTTATTAATGATCTAGTGGAAGGGTTGCATAGTAAAATAGCAATATTTGCAGATGATACTAAACTTTGTAAAGTAGTTAATACAGATGAGGATAGGGCACAGCTACAGGAGGATTTAGATAAATTGGGGAGTCCGGCCAAAAAATGGCAAATGGGGTTCAATGCCGATAAATGTAAGGTTATGCACATGGGAAAGAAAAACAGCAGTCACCCACACATATTAAATGGGAAACCGTTGGGGAAATCTGACATGGAGAAGGACCTGGCCATCTTGGTTAACAGCAAATTAAATTGGAGTGCCCAGTGTCAGGCAGCAGCTGCGAAGGCAAATAGAGTCATGGTATGCATCAGAAGAGGAATAGGGGCATATGATGAGAACATTGTTCTTCCTCTGTATAAAGCGCTGGTAAGGCCACACTTAGAATATTGTGCACAGTTCTAGGCTCCGTTGCTCAGGAAAGACATATTGGAGCTAGAGAGGGTACAAAGGAGGGCGACTAAGGTAATAAAGGGAATGGAGGGACTAGAATACCCAGAGAGGTTGTCAAAATTAGGCCTATTTATGTTGGAAAAGAGAAGGTTTAGGGGAGACCTCATAAACATGTATAAATACATCAGGGGGCAGTACAGAGATCTCTCCCATGACCTGTTTATACCAAGGATGGTGACAAAGACGAGGGGGCACACTATGCGTCTGGAGGAAAGGAGGTTTCTGCACCAGCATAGAAGGGGATTCTTTACGGTCAGAGCCGTGAGACTCTGGAACTCTCTGGGAGAGGAAGTGGTGATATCCAACTCACTTAATGAGTTCAAGAGAGGCCTGGACTCCTTTCTTGAGAACAATAAAATTACATCTTATGCTTAGTGATAGTTAATTAATCCAGGGATTTAATCTGACTGCCAGATTGGAGTCGGGAAGTGAATTTTTCCTCAATGATGTAAATTGGCCTATACCGCATCTTTTTTTTGCCTTCCCCTGGATCAACGCTGCGGAATAGCTGCAGTGCACAAGAAATAGGCTGAACTGGATGGACGCTTGTCTTTTTTTGGCCTTATAAACTATGTAACTATGTAACCTCAGCGATACATATCTCCCCTCAAAGACATGTCCGGTGGCCATCTTACATACCCCCCCTGTGCCCAAAGTCGGGGGGCTTAGCACCTTCCGCTAACATACAGTGGACCCTTGACAATGCGTCAGTATTGCCATGCAGCTTCCCAGGTCTATGCTCTACCTGGAAGCTGAACTCCTGAAGAGCTAGGAACCACCTGGTCAATCAAGCATTGCTTCCCTTCTTCTCGCTCATCCACCTTAGTGGGGCATGGTCTGACACCAGCCTGAACTTCCTGCCTAAGAAGTAGTATCTTAGAGTGTCTAGCGCCCACTTGATGGCCAAACATTCCTTCTCCACTATGGAGTAATTTCTCTCACAAGACGTCAGCTTCCGGCTTAAATACATTATGGGGTGCTCTTCGCCGTTCATCTCTTTTGAAAGGACCGCACCCAGCCCGACATCTGACGCGTCCGTCTGGACCACAAACTCCTTCGAGAAATCCGGTGCCACCAACACTGGCTGTTTACACAGGGCTTGCTTGAGTTCCTGGAAGGCCGTCTCGGTTTTTGGAGACCACTTAGCCATAGCCGATTTTGTCCCATTAACGAGGTCTGTCAAAGGGGCAGCTGTCATGGCAAAGTTAGGGATGAACCGGCAGTAGTAACCCACGATGCCCAGGAACGTTCTGACCTGCTTTTTAGTGAGAGGTTGTGGCCAGCCCCGGATCGCGTCAATTTTATTTATTTGGTGCTTTATCATGCCTCTGCCTATGACATAGAAAAAAAGGCTACGTGGCACTCCTGTAATATTGGGTGCTCAGATAGGATTCCACTCCAATTATAGATGACTATAGAAACCTGGCACTCCAAAAATGGTGAAAATTCAAGAATTTTATTTAATTACATAATTCTTCAGAATCAAATGACGTTTTGGCCTCATATGGCCTTCATCAGAACAGGGTCCTGCCCAGTAGATAGATGGGAAACCAATCAAATGGCAGGGTCACAGGAGAAAGGGACACGAAACACTGTGTCTGCAAATTGAGATTCTGATTTGGCTTTTATCCTAAGTCATATTGCACGACTCGTTAAAGGGTTGATTGTGACTTGTAGGATTGCTGCTTCCAATAGGTGGCGCTATAGAGTTCAAGTCCTCTTTTTCTCTGAAGAGGCAATTTTCATATTAAATTTCCCAGAGGAGCATTGCACGGCGAATAAGCCTCCTTACCTTGACAAGCCAGTCCTGGTATGTCACTCTCCACAAGGAGAAATGTTGCCCCTTAGACCTCAGTCCAGAGCCTCTCACCTAGCCAAATCAGTTCTCATACTTTGCACTGACGAGGGCCAACAGCCCGAAACACTGTCTCTGCAAATTGAGATTCTGATTTGGCTTTTATCCTTAATCATATGCACGACTCGTTAAAGGATTGATTGTGACTTGTAGGATTGCTGCTTCCAATAGGTGGCGCTATAGAGTACAAGTCCTCTTTTTCTCTGAAGAGGCAATTTGCATATGGTGTATTGGAAACACCCATCTGGTGTTGAAAAGGCTGTCTTCTCCTTGGTCTCTTGGGACATAGGGATCTTCCAATACGCTTTTGTGAGGTAAAGGGTGGTAATGTACCTGGCCGGCCCTAGTCTCTCAATTAGTTCATCTACCCTGGGCATTGGGTATGAATCAAACTTAGAGACCTCATTCACTTTCCTATAGTCATTGCAGAACCGCCATTCTTCATTGGGTTTCGGCACTAAGACTATGGGACTGGACCAGCCACTCATGGACTGCTCGATGACCCCAGATTCAGCATGCGCTTCACCTCCATTGAGAATACTTCTCGGCGAGCTTCAGAAATCCGATATGGCTTCATATTCACTCGAACATGAGGCTCCGTAAGTACCTCATACTCTATGACCTGAGTACAGCCCGGTAGATCCGAGAACAGGTCTCTAATCCGCTGCAGCAACTCTCGGCATTGTTGCTTCTGGGCACGTGACAGCGACTCTACCACCTTGACTTCCTCCACGTCGGTTTCAGTCTTCGCCATCAGACATAGAGCTTCCACCGGCTCCCTATCCCGAAACGGCTTAATGAGGTTGACGTGGTACACCTGGTAGGGCTTCCTTATCCCAGGTTGGTGGACCCTATAGCTGATGTCGCCAAGCTTTTCAACCACTTCATAGGCGCCCTGCCACTTGGCCAGGAACTTGCTCTCCACCGTAGGTACCAGCACTAGTACCTGATCCCCAGGGTTGAAGTGTCTCAACCTCGCTGACCTATTGTACACCTCGACTGTGCCTCTTGTGCTTTGAGGTGTTCTTTCACAATGGGCATCATCTCTGCAATCCTCTCTTGAATCTGGGCTACATGTTTGATCACACACCTGTAGGGTGTAGACTCCGCCTCTCAGATCTCCTTTGCTATGTCCAGGAGTCCGCAGGGGTGTTGGCCATATAACAGCTCAAACGGGGAGAACCCAGTAGAGGACTTTGGGACTTCTCTGATGGAGAATAGAAGGTCTGGCAGTAGACAGTCCCAGTCCCAGTCGTCTTTCTCTACGACCTTCTTTAATAGTAACTCCCCATTTACAGCAAAGTCCGGATATCGGGTGTCAGCCCCCGGCTTTTGAGCAACACCATTCAAGACAGGGACATTATCAAATGCCCCTTTTAGAGTCAAGTCTCTGAGCTGGGCGGTTCCAAACTTTCCTCCGGACACCTCCAGCTCAGGGATGTTGGCCTCCGGGAATGCCGCCTCATCCTCATCCCCCACTAAGCACACAAAAAGGAAACCTGGCGGCGGCCTATGATGCGAGTTCTTCAGGAGAGTCTGGGTTGTTGTCCGGACAACCTGGCTTCCTCCCTTTCTCCCACAAGTCCCAAAACAAGGCAAAGTCCCACCCTATTATAAAAGAGTGCAACAGGTTCTTGACTACGCCCACCTCATGGAACTCGGCGCCACAGTTTGTATCTATGACCAATCGGGCCACAGGGTAGTCCTAAGCGTCCCCATGGATACAACGGACGCTGACCTTTTTCTCCAGAACCAGCCGATGAGCCAGTGTGGCCCTCACTAGGGTTACCAAACTCCCCGAGTCTAACAAAGCAGTCACTTGCACTCCATTTACTGATACGAGGCATGCCTGTGGTTCCTCGCCTGGTTGAGGAACAGCACTGCAGGCAAAATATGCAAAGTACGAACAGCGCTGTCCTGCACTGCAGTCCATTGGCTCGATGGTCATGAGGCAACGGGCGGCTATGTGACCTGGGGTGTGACATCTCCAATATACTATGCTATGGGGCGGGACCTTTGGCAACAACTCAGACCCCTCCTGAGCTCTAGGACGCCACCCAGGTGTGGCTCTAGCTTCCCTCTTTTGGGTGTCCGCCCCCTTTTGGGAAACCCAGTATAGAGAGGCTACGACCCCTTGTTTTCCCAAGGAACTCTCAACCTCCTGTTACCTTTCCACCAACCCCACCAAGACTTCTAATTACTCCTCTCGCTAAAAGCATATCTCATTACCCTGAATGCAGCACCCAGGCTCATATTTCTGTCCAGAAGCTACACTGGCGCCTCCACCCTGCTGTACCAGTCATTGCACTCACCCATAAAGCTCTCCACAGTGCTGCACCATCCTATATCTCGATCTACTACCATATTTACATTCCAATCAGCAGAGACCAACATCCTCCATAATCAGGACCTCCCAAGCCCACATCAGAGCCTTTTTTAGTGCTGAACCAGCTCTCTGGAGTGCACTACTCGAGGCAATCAGGTTTATTCCCTCTATCTACAGTTTTAAGTGTGCACTAACATAAGATAATTTTCAGCAAAACTATTACGTCACCTCACCAAAGTTTTTTCCCACAGCACTCAGTAGCAGTTAATATCTGCACATGTACTGGCTGGTGACCGGTTCATGCAGCCTTACATGTATACCCTTATTTATTCTAAAGATGTAAAGATGGCCGGACCATATAAAACAAACTCTTAAGACCATATATACTTTAACCTATATACAGATTTATCAGCCTCCACAGCGTCCAACTCCAAGGTTGGAAAATAACCAAAATGAAGATGATACCCAAGATTACAGAAATTTTCAGAGACAAAGCGCCAAAGATCAGCAAATTCTGTCTAACCATTTGTCTCTGGGTGGTAGGCAGAAGAATGAACAAACTTCAATGGAGAAATAGGTCCAGGGACTTTTGGGAATGGGCAAGGGCCGGAGTAGTGCAGCAGGACATTTTGGATTGAGCACATATTCCCTACAGTCTCTATCCATGGTCGACCACCAAATCTATCTGGCTACAAGTTGAAATATATCATTTATTCGAGGATGACCTGCAAAGATGGAAACATGGAACTCCTGTAGAACTCACAGATAGAACAGAGGAGGAACAAACAATTTTTGTGTGGGAGTGTGATCTGGAGCTAAATTATGAGAACTACGGATCTCTTCAGTCAGATTTAGAGAAACTGCAGACACAAGTTTACCTTCAGCAAGAAAAGGAACCTGTTCAGATTCACATGGATGCACTCAGTAAGCAATAGTATGAATAAAGACAAGGCATCCTGACGTGTTGGGGAACGTTAATGACCTACAAATATGGGGCTAATCACACCTCGGCACTTTGACCGCTGGCTCTGCACTGATGCACTGTAAAGTCGGCCAGATCGGTGTCACGCTAGGTATGGGGATAACCCAGTGTATATGACGGGAAAAGGGGAGGGAGTCCTACAACTAGGGAAAGGGAGAGTTGAGATCCCTAAAAAGATCTGATGACAAACCCTGACTTTCCTATAGATCCTAATTAGGTTCTGCACATATCGCCAAGCAGGAAACCTGACCGTAGCTGACCCTAAGGCTAGGCCCTAGGTAGGAAGCAGGAGGGGTGAGCACTAAGTCAGCCCCACTACAACTAAAATACACACAAGGGAAACAAACAGGGGAATACACTGAGCTCCAAGAAGACACCAGAGAAAGCACGCCAACAATCCACCAAGGAAATCCAAGGTAATTCTAGTCGACTACTAGAATCCTAGGCCTAAATAGGTATACATGCTATCACCAACAACTCTCTGAGGATCTGAGGGTATTTAAAAACACAGTAAGGAAGTGCTGATTAACAGGAGAAAGATGAGGATAACTCAGGGTCCTAAAGAGAAAGGTATAATCCCCAAGCAAGGAGAGGAATAAAGAAAAGCTCAGGAAGATGTTTGTAAGGCCAAAAGCAGCGACCTTCTACAGACGGACACCGTATGGCTGTCTGTTAACCCTGACACACCCATGACAGTACCACCCCTTTTACGAGTGGTCTCCGGACACTCAGGACCAGGTTTATCTGGATGAAAGGCATGGAATGATCGAACCAATCTAGGGGCAACGACGGAAAGGGGGTCCACAGTTGCCTTACTACTAATCTCGCCATTCCACAATTTCCCTGGATTGCCAATCCACTACCAGATTATATTTCACCAACCAGGCTAGAACCAGTACAACAGCAGTGGGAAGACCCTCCAGAACATAACAAGGAATTACTTCATAATTAAGGGGCCCCACCCTCAGTCTTATTGTCATGCCAGGTGTGGGAAAGATTTAGTGCAACACAGAGGGAAGAGGGAAAGGGAACCCAGACACTAGGGTAAGGGGGAAGTGGAGACCTCATAGTTTGATCTAATGACACCCTGTCTTAACTACCGTCCCTATATTGCCTCTTCAGCAATCACCGCACGCGTGCCTCGCCCTGTCTTTCCCTGGTGTATGGCTAAGGCAAGGGATGGGAGGAGATGAGCACTAGTCGATCTCCACTAAACTCTATAGATAACAAGGGTAGACAAAACAGGGCGAGAATGCTTAGCTTTAGACAACTCCAGACAAATGCAAACTCGGCCTCAAGCTCCAGAGAGGACGAAGTACTGCTCTTGCTAAGCCTTCACAATTAGAAATAAATTTAGCCGGCACCTCACTCTCAGACACACCAGGCCAGGGAGCTGCTAATTACCAGAGGGAGGTAGCCGCTAGGTCCTAGAGACAGACTCTCATCTAAGAAGATGTCTGTAATGCCAAACGTAGAGATCTCCTGCAACCTGTCACTCCAGGGAAAAGGGAAAAGGAGCTCCCAGACACTAGGGAAAGGGGGAAGTGGAGACCTCCTAGTCTGATCTGGCGTCACTCTGTCTCAACTACTGTCCCTATATTGCCTCTTCAGCAATCGCCGCACGCGTGCCTCGCCCTGCTCTCCCTGGCGTATGGCTACGGATGGGGATGGGAGGAGATGAGCACTAATCAACCTCCACTAAACTCTATAGACAACAAGGGTAAACAAAACAGGGGGAAATGGCTTAGCCTTAGATGAACTCCAAATAAGCACACGGCATCAAGCTCCAGAGAGCACGTAGTACTGCTCCTGCTAAGATTCACAAGTAGAAATGAATATAGCCGGCGACTCCCTCTCAGACGCAGCAGGTATATATACACCCAGGCCAGAGAGCTAATTAGCAAGACAGAGGTAGCCGCTCGATCCTAAAGACAGCCTGTCCCACATCCTGGCCCCTTCCCATAATAGCGTCCCTCTTCCTGGCCCCTTTGTGTCTCATCCCTGGCCCCATGTGTCTCATTCCTGATCCAATGTGTCTCATTCCTGGCCCCATGTGTCTTTGTACTGCCCCCATTTGTTCTGCTATGCTGACTCCATATGTCTCCATCCTGGCCCTATATGTCCTCCCATCCTGCCCCCATGTGTTCTCCCTCCTGGCCCATATGAACTCCCATCCTGGTCTCATATGTCTCCATACTGCCTCCATATGTTCTCTCAGCCTGACTCCATAAGTCACCATCCAGCCCCCATATGTTCTCTAATCTTGACACCATATGTCTCCATCCAGCCCCGATATGAATACCCATCCTGGTCCCATTTGTCTCCATACTGCCCCCATATGTTCTCACATCCTGACACCATATGCCACCATCCAGCCCCCATATGAACTCCAATTCTGACAATATATGATCTCTCATCTTGCCCCCATATTGCGGATTTTAGTAAAAAAAAAAATAAATAAATAAGAGCTGCTCCTTATCTGCCTGCGGTCCAGCGGTGTCCTCTTTCTTATGTATTTGAGACGCGGACACGCTGGCGCATGGCAGTGATGCCATACGTCGGCGACACGTGCACCGACATCAGCTCTGGCCTCTGATTGGCTGGCGGCTGTTAACTTTTGCCATGCACGAAGGCACTGGCTTCTGCTCACTGGGTGAAGCTGCACAATTCAGTGTGTCTATTTTACTGTGAAATGCTCAGAGAAAATATAGTTTGGAGTTTCGGCAGGGGACCATATCTGGAGACCATACTCTTCCCCCCACTGCCAGAGGTAAACACGAAGAAGAAATCTGTCAATATCACGCCAGGTGAGAGTGCAACACAGAGAGTAAAACCAGGTGTGAGTACAACACAAAGGGGAAAGGGGAAGAGAGATCAGACACCAGGGAAAGGGGGGAGTGGTGACCTCCGAATCTGGACTAGCATCACCCTGACTCCCCTAAATGTCCCTATACAGCTTCCGCAGCTGTCGCCGATCATGTGCCTCGTCCTGCTGTCCCTGGTGAAAGGCTACAACTAGGGGTGGAAGGAGATGAGCACTAGTCAATCTCCGCTAGCAACTAAAGAAAAAAAAGGAAAGACAAAACAAGGTAATAACGGCTTAGCTTTAGATGAACTCCAACCGTGCACACTGCCTCAAAACTGCAGAGAAGACGTGGTGCTGATACAGCCAAGATCCAGGAAGGAATGAGCATTACCGGCAACGCCCACCTGGAGAGACCAACCCAGAGGGAGGTAGTCGCTGGGTCCTAAAGACAGCCTCCTGTGTAGGAAGCTGTCTGCAATGCCAAACGTGGAGATCTCCTAAAAGCCACTGCAGGGCGACTGTCTGTCACCTCCGACACACCCGTGACAGTACCTCCCCTCTACAAGTGGCCTCCAGACACTCAGGACTGGGTTTCTCAGGAAAAGAGGTGAGAAAATAGCGAACCAATCTGGGAGGGTTCACCTCTGACGCTGAAACCCACATCCCCTCCTCTGGACCATAGCCTTTCTAGTGCACCAAGTATTGTAGAGAACGACGTTGGAGACGAGAATCTACAATCCTCTAAGTCTCGAACTCCAGGTTACCATCAAACATTACTGGGGGCGGTGGTAGTGGTGAGGGCTCAAGAGGTTCTATGTAACTTTTGACTAAGGACCTGTGGAACACATTATTGACCTTAAGGGCCTGAGGAAGTTCAAGACGAAACGCTGCTTTGTTAATGACGGCGATTATTTTGTAGGGACCAATATACCTAGGTCCCAGCTTCCAAGAAGGAACTTTAAATCTTATATTCTTGGTAGACAACCACACAAAGTCATTCACATTCAGGTCCGGACCTGGCAAGCGTTTTCTGTCAGCCATACGTTTATACCTGTCACCCATGGTCTTTAAATTACACAGAACACCCTGCCATACCGAGGAGAGCGACGAAGCAAACCGTTCCTCCTCAGGAACTCCTGAAGCTACACCCCACTGAAGGTACCAAACTGTGGATGATAACAATATGCACCGAAGAACAGTGACCTGTCAGTGGATTCTTCACGATGATTATTGATGGCAAATTCTGCCAAACCTCCTGATTTTCAGAGACGAAAAACCTGAGGTATGTCTCCAAGTTGTTATTGACCATTCGACTGAGGGTGGAAGGCAGAGGAAAAGGACAGCTGCACCCCTGTGGGGGTCGTAGCGACATTCCACTCGTCCTCCAGTCACTCCAAATTAAGGCTATGAGCATGGGTCAACCATTCAAAGAATGAGTCAGACAACAAGCTGGTTCAAACTCAGAGCATGTTCAGAAGGCTACTGGCAAGCCACGATCTCAGCAATGTTCTGTCTTTATTTCCGCATGCACAAACTTAAATACACTACATAATGGGGAGGGGAAAGGGGTTGTTCGGGGCGGGGTAAGCCATAAATGGATTGTTCGGGGCGGGGTAAGCCATAAATGTCTAGTATTCAGCCACTCCTGATTGGTCCATGACTCCTTAACTCAGTCTCTGGGCAGACAACCGTCAGTTGATGTTTTGGTTTCATTTCTCTGAAACAGGTGCTGGCTGATACTGGCGCCATCTTAGCATAAGTTTCGATCTAAGTAACACGTAGCAAGGAAAGCTTATTGTTATAAGACACAAAATGGTGGTTAGTACATAAGCAAAGCGTATAAAAGTATAAAAGTATAAAAGTGGAAAAATATATATTCTTTCTTACCCTGACATTCCCCCCTAAACACTAAGCTTTCCCTTGCTTCGGGGCCTTTGAGACTGTCCATGTGTGGGGAGAGGGGAGATGGATTTCTTCACCCAATCATCTTAGAAGCTGCCCCCTTATGGGACGCCCCCAAACAATTGAGCCCTACCCTAAATGACACATGGAGTTCTCCCAACTGACCCTAAACTAGATCTCTCAATTGGACTCTGTCATGGGGGTCTGGTCAGGCTTGTTCAAAGGAGTGTATTTCTCCATATCTTCCTTACTGGTATCATCATGTAACAGAGATGTGGCTTCTTGATTCAAAAAAGGTCTCGGAGGTTGGAACAGCATTGTTTATAGCTTTCCTGTATAAGGGGACTATGCAGCATACCATGTCATTCCTGCGCAATTCACTATGTCACAGTAATCAAATCGATACGTCTGGATTTTTGCGTGAGTATCTACCCAGAATGTGGTAGCTGTCCACCCTGGGACAGACAGTAAGCATATGGAAAGGATATAGAAGAAGGTAGTCATCTTTTATAGGCTCGTTCTGTCTCTCTTGCAGTGGGAGGCGTGAATCCAGGTGCTCTTGCCCTCAAGCTTCAGAGCTGTAGGAGTAGTCAGGATCACAGTGTAGGGGCCCTCAAATCTGGGTTGGAGAGAGTCCCTCCGGACAAACTTCTTTACGTACACCAGGTCGCCTGGGGTGAAATCATGTACCGCATCACCTGTGGATTCTGGGAGAGAAGCAGATACTGTAGAGCGGGTGTTAGTCAATTCTTTAGACAGAGCAATCACAAATTTTACTACTCTATCATGTGTTTCAGACAACTCTTGGGGCCTAATTTCTCCTATTTTAGGTGGGGTCCCAAACAAAATTTCATAGGGAGTTAGCCCATGTTTAGCTTGTGGGGTGTGTCTGATATGATACAATACTATAGGGAGTAGGTCGGGCCAGGGGAGGGGATGATCTTGGGTCATTTTCAAGAGCTGGGTCTTAAGTGTGGAATTCATCCTTTCCACTTTGCCTGAACTGGCAGGATGGTATGGAGTGTGGAGGCCCAAATCTGTTCCCAACATGTTCCAAAGTTCTTTGTAGATATTTGCTGTGAAAGCTGGTCCTTGATCCGATTCTATGACTTGGGGAACTCCAAATCTGCAGGCAATTTCAGTGATCAGTTTCTTGGCTGTGACTTTAGCAGTCATGTTGACAACTGGGTAGGCCTCGGGCCAGGCTGAGAACATATCCACGGCTACCAAAACGTACTCATATTTTCCTGCTTTAGGCATTTGGATATGATCGACTTGTATTCTCTGCCAAGGGTAGTCTGGTTTAGCCAGGTGTTGGAGAGGGACCCGTGCCGTACACGTTGGGTTGCAGGTAGCGCAGACAGAGCAGGATTTTGAGTATGCAGTCACAGTGGAAGAGATTCCGGGTGCAAAGTACAGTTTCTTGATACATGCCAAGGCTTGATTCTTTCCTCTGTGTGTAGGCCCGTGAGCCCATGCTGCCACGGCTGAGTACATGCGCCTGGGCAAGCAAGGTTTTCCGTCCACTTGATAAAGAGCTGAGTCGACCTTTAAATCTTTGCGACCTGCCAGCACGGCTCCTGCCGCTTTCCATTGCTTGACTTCTTCAGTGGGGGTCTTCCTTTGTTCCTCACACAATTTTTCTTCAGGCATCCTGACCCCCCTGGATTCCACTCGTGTCTCCGCTGGACTTGTATGGTCTTCCGCCGGCTGTTCTTTGGCCCTTGCTCTAGTGAGCGCCACAGCTACGGTTTGCAGGGTCTCCCCCATCTCTTCTTCCTTTTCCTGCCACTTTGATGACACATTCTCCACTGCTGCAGTCTTGGCTGCTTGGTCAGCTAGGTGGTTGCCCCTGGCTTCCCTGGAATCTAGTCTTCCATGAGCCTTGACCTTGATAACAGCAACCTGAATGGGTAGTTCCAGGGCCTTCATTAGGGCCTTAATCCATGAGGCATGTTTCACTGGTGTACCTGCAGCTGTGATGAATCCTCTAGACTTCCACAAGAGTCCAAAATCATTGCAAATTCCATGTCCATACCTAGAATCGGTATATATGTTTGCCGTTATTCCAGCTGCCAGGTGGCAGGCTTCTGTGAGAGCTACAAGTTCAGCTTCTTGTGCAGACATGGATGGTGGTAGAGCTTCAGCCTTGAGGACTGTTAGGTCTGTTGTGACAGCATATCCCGTGTGGAACTTCCCTTGAGGGTCTGCGAAACGGGATCCATCAGTCCATAGATGCAAGGCAGGGTGTGCGAGCGGATGTGCCACCATATTCTCTGGAGCAGAAGTCTCTTCCTGCAAAATTTTTATACAATCATGAGGTTCCACCAATGGACCTTCACCCTGTTCATCTTCCCCCCTAGAAGGTGGAAGCAAAGTGGCAGGGTTGATAGTCAGACATCTGGTAAATGTTATATTGGAGGGCAACAATAGGGAACACTGCAGCCGCAGGTGTCTTTGGTTGGTTAGATGTTTCGGAGATGTTTGTTGCAGAACAGCCGAGAGATCATGGCCAGCCTGTATAACTAGATCATGTCCAAGGACGATATCAGCTGACTTGTCAAGGAGGATGTGAGCAGCGTGGACCGCCTTAAGGCACGTGGGGGCAGTTCGAGCGACAGGGTCCAGGCGGGCTGAGTAGTAGCCTAAAGGCCGATACTTATGATCATAGCGTTGTGCTAGAACTCCAGAGGCATGACCTTCCGATTCAGAGACAAAGAGGTGAAATGGCTGAGTATAGTCTGGTAAGCCCAAGGCCGGGGCAGAGACAACAGCCTGTTTAAGGTGGTCAAAACATAGTCTGCGTTGGTGAGAGACACGTGGATCTTCAGCATGAAGCCAGACGGAGCCTTCGTCCTTAAGACAGTCATACAGGGGTTGCATAAGCTTTGAGGCATCCGGGATCCATTGCCTGCAGTAAGTGATGAGGCCAAGGAAAGTCTGCATAGCGGAGTAGGTGGTTGGGAAGGTGATATCCATGATGGCTTGTTTTCTTTCTTCAGTCAGATGTCTAGCACCTTGTGATATACAATGTCCGAGGAAAATGACCTTGGGCAGACACCATTGGACTTTGCCTTTCGAGACCTTACAGTTAGCTGAGTGAAGAAACCAGAGAAGGGATGTTGACATCTCTGGCAAATTCTCTTCAGTGCCGCAGAGTAAAAGATCATCCACATATTGTAGAAGAGTGACCTGAGGGTTATCTTGAACCCATAGCTCCAGAATAGACTTCATAGAATGAATGAATTGGTTAGGAGAGTTCTGGGCTCCTTGTGGAGTCCTGGTCCATGTAAGCTGTGCTCCTTGAAAGGTAATGCAAAAAGAAACCACGAATCTTCATGCAAGGGTATACTGAAGAAGGCGTTGGCCAGATCTAACACCGTAAACAAGGTGGCCGTTGGAGGCACCTGAGACAAGAGGGTGTTTGGGTTGGGTACCACCGGAGTTTCTAAAATGGTAGCTGCATTGACGGCTCTGAGATCCTGAACCAACCGGTATCTTGGAGGCTCTCCCGGAGCGGTTTTCTTTTTTACAGGAAAGAGGGGTGTATTGCATGGAGATACACATCTGACAAGGACTCCTGACTCCAGGAGGGAAGCGATTTGGGTACCCAAGCTTTGTTCTTGTGCCGCCTTGAGGGGGTATTGTGGCAACCGTGGGTACCTGTGTCCAGGCTTGAGGTGTACTTGGACCGGGGGAACCTGCAGGAGGCCAACGTCCTCTGGCCCGCTGGACCACAGAGAGTGAGGGAACTGTGAGGAAGAAATGACAGATGTGGCCGCCCCAGTGTCCACTAGGAACTTCAATGGTTGATGGTCCACCTGTAAAGTGACAGTCCCACAGGCGGCCGTGGGGTGCGTAGCCGGGAAAGTGGACACTGGTTGACCGGGCCGTCATTGGCGTGGGTGAGATGGTTCACGGGAAGGTCCATGGTTGTGTGGACCGTCATGAAACGAGCGGTCATGGTACTGTCTGCGGGTTGGACAGTCTCTGAGAATGTGATTAGGGCTACCACATTCCCAACACAGTATGTGTCCTTCAGAATCACGAGATTGTCTCTTGTCTCTAGGTGGCCCCCTGTCATTTCTTCTGTCTTGTTTTCTATATGTGGGAGGAGTATCATCACCTGTGCCTTTAACCATTACCCACTTGATTCCATGTTGGTTGCCAGGGGGTGGGTAGCTTTCTTGAGCTTGATATACCATGGCAGGAGTGGCTTTCTTCTTTGGCTTAGTATCCTTTTCCATTTTTAGCATGGCTTTTTGGAAAGCTTTGACAATGTCCACCGCGTCGTTAAAAGAAGAAGAACGGATCTCGGGGCGTACCCTCAGAACCTCATCTCTGAGGGCGTCTTGTAGGCCATCTACTAGGGCCTGAACCAACAGGGCGGCCTGCGTCTTGACGTGAGGACTGTATCCGAGATCCTCAAAATGCATGCTGAGTCTTGCAGCATATCTTTCCACAGATTCATCAGGGTCTTGTTGAACATCTTGTACAGACCCAGCTTGATCTGACAAGCGATCCTGAGCCCAGGCTTTTAACTGTTTCATGTATTCTAGGCCGGATTCATACGTGCTAAGGGATCCTGCTTTTGTGGAATCCATGGCCTTTTCGATAGTAGGCAAGAAATATTCCTTGGCCTTCACAGATGTGATACCTGCCAAATCAGCCCAGGTTGCACCATAAATGGCTCTGGTTGTGTCCAAGCGTCTAGCATACTGCATGGGAGATTTATCGGGATCAGGAAGCTTTGAGACCAGAGTGTCTACTTGTACTGGGGTAAAGGGTTGATATTTGATCATCCCTAAAGGTCCAGGAACTTGTTGAGGACCGGGCAGCGTCGCATGTTCCTTGGTGGTGTTTGGGGTGGCAGTTAGGGAGGATTCTTCAGGCAACAGAACCGCATTAGGTATCGGTGTTGGGGAGGAGGTTGCCACTAGTAGCTTAAGGGCCAAAGGCATAGCAGCATGAACTGCTGGACTACGGACACATACAATGCGTATTGAGTCCAATCCATGGGGGAGAGTCTCCATGCCTTCCTTGAGGGCTAGTACGTGTTCCTCCATGCACGGCCCGAGTGGGTAGCCGAAAATTCCAGAAGATATAAGTGGTATCGCTAACTGCGTCTGGGCATATCCTGATGACTCAATTTTCCTGCATGAAGGAGTACTGAACAGATGGTAGATGTGAGAGTGGAACGTGACTCTTCGGGGTTCTGGGGATCATAAATAGGACCCACTGCATGTATGATAACATCAGCGGGCAGTCTACCCGCACGGGTGACTAAGGTCTGGCCTTTTGAAAGCTCTCCGTTTTCGGCTAAGTGAGCCTGGCATTCTGCAGCCAGAGTGGAACCAGCAGCAAGGGCAATTTTACGAGCCAATCCTCCAGCATGGCTCATACGGGTGTTTGCAGGGTTGACTATGGCCCCCACCCGATGTGTAAGGATGTCACCATAGCCTATTGACAGAGTGACAGGGCGTCCTGATGGGTCTACTAGATTCCGGGAGCGGCAGGGGTCCCAGACTTCTGAGGGGCTGGGGGGTGGTGCTCTTTCAGCAGTTGCTTGGAGCAAGGGCCGGAGTATGGGTAATGGATGTGGGGTGGAGGATGCCATAGGAGACGTATGGGATAAAGGGGGGGGGGCTGGAGTATCTTGAGTCCATCCCTCATCTGGCTCCGTATCGTCTTGAGTAACAGTATGTTGGCGGAGGGAGAGCAGTCTGGCCTGAAATTCTGGGGAGTTGAGGAGGATATCCCCAGGGTTATGGGTGACCCCCATGGGGAACAGAGGGAGCGCCTCAGCATCGTGGACTGGAGCAGAGGGTATCACATTAGTTTCAGATGGGTGCTCTGGGACTGCGGGCTTTTCCACCCGTGCTGGCGGCTGGTAATAAGCACCGGACGGATCTAGTAGTGGATATAGGCCAGATTGGGGCTTTCCGGGCCTCCCACAACAAGTAAAAGGTGTAGTAAGATGGCCGTTGGAGGGAGGAGTTGGAGTGGGAGTGGGATTGTTCTTGGAGGCAGGAAAAGGTGTAGTAAGATGGCCGTTGGAGGGAGGAGTTGGAGTGGGAGTGGGATTGTTCTTGGAGGCAGGAAAAGGTGTAGTAAGATGGCCGTTGGAGGGAGGAGTTGGAGTGGGAGTGGGATTGTTCTTGGAGGCAGGCTGGGCATCGTGCCATGGGCGGCCCGCCCCACAGACACAGCAGAACTCCGCCTAGGGCGGGTTCTGCTCTCAGCACATACGACACGTCCATCCTTCCGATGATTTAGCGTCGGCGCCATTATAGGGTGGTGGCTGAGGGCTCGGTGTAGTAACAGGCATCAACGGGGTTATGGCCAATTTAGGGTCACATAACAAATCACATTCTGCAGCTTTGATGTATCCGAACAAAGGCTCGGCATTCTCTGCCCCCCTCCCCCCCACACCATCTACTTCTGGTGCAGGAATCCTTCATCACTCAACTTCCCTTTTTTTTTTTTTTTTCCTTTTTTTTTTTGTTTTACATTCCTTCTATACTGAAGGCTAAAGCTTGCCCGTACTGGGTAAACTTATCATTTTATACAAATTCCTAACATTCTTAACAGCCTCCTTGCTTTCCCGTGACTCTACTAATTGGATGACTCCCACTGCACCATCCGGCATCTTGCCAGGTCTTTCAGATTTGAACATACGCAACATTTTCTTATAGAATGCAATTATCTGTCGCGACTCAGATCACTGGTGCAGTCCACAGGTCGCCACCCCTCAGTGTAGAGCACACCTCAATACACTGATGAGATAGAGAGACACCTCAATCTATCTCCTTTCCTAACCTTGAATGGCAACTTTACAGTGCGACTCACCACGGCACCCTGATTACAGGTCACCACCCATCAGTGTAGAGCACACCTCAATACACTGATGAGATAGAGAGACACCTCAATCTATCTCCTTTCCTAACCTTGACTTTACAGCAGTCTCTGTGGTAGACGAAGAGCACTCCTCAATTCGTCACAGATTCTTTCTCCCTTACACTTCAATTCAAGGATGGCTTGGAATCGTCTATCAGTCACGGGAGGCAGCTATCTAAGAAAAGTACAGTGACCGGGGGAGGAGGAGGTGGTGTGCACACGAGCACGCGCAGGCATGCGACGTCACTCGGTCTCACAGTTGCTGGTACGGGACGTGGCGCGGAACGCCCAAGGTCTCACCACTCGACCGGTCACCCACCCAGATCCAAACTGATAATCCCACAGGAACCGCTGCGGCTGACACACAGGCAAGTGAGACATATAAAATACATCTTGACTTACCGTGTTCGATGGAGGTTGATCAGGCCTCAAATTCAGCCGCGGCGGTCACCACCAGGGAAGTCAGCAATATGGGTCCGAGAGGGCGGCGTACCGCTAGCCACGCCCCACGTTGGGCGCCAATTGTCGGGGTCGTAGCGACATTCCACTCGTCCTCCAGTCACTCCAAATTAAGGCTATGAGCATGGGTCAACCATTCAAAGAATGAGTCAGACAACAAGCTGGTTCAAACTCAGAGCATGCTCAGAAGGCTACTGGCAAGCCACGATCTCAGCAATGTTCTGTCTTTATTTCCGCATGCACAAACTTAAATACACTACATAATGGGGAGGGGAAAGGGGTTGTTCGGGGCGGGGTAAGCCATAAATGGATTGTTCGGGGCGGGGTAAGCCATAAATGTCTAGTATCCAGCCACTCCTGATTGGTCCACGACTCCTTAACTCAGTCTCTGGGCAGACAACCGTCAGTTGATGTTTTGGTTTCATTTCTCTGAAACAGGTGCTGGCTGATACTGGCGCCATCTTAGCATAAGTTTCGATCTAAGTAACACATAGCAAGGAAAGCTTATTGCTATAAGACACAAAATGGTGGTTAGTACATAAGCAAAGCGTATAAAAGTATAAAAGTATAAAAGTGGAAAAATATATATTCTTTCTTACCCTGACACCCCCAGTCGAGAACAGAATGCCTTCCAGAACTTGGAAACAAACTGGGTCTCCCAATCGGACACCACATCGGAGGGAACCCCATGAAGCTTCACAATCTCATTTATGAACACCTGGGCAAGTGTCTTAGCATTGGGAAGTGCAGGTAAAGCGACGAAGTGAACCATTTTACTGAACCTATCTACTACCACCAAAACCACCGTTTTGCCTGCAGAAACCGGTAGGTCAGTAATGTCCATGGCCATGGCCTGCAAGGGATGGGTAGCAAAATAAGAGTACCAGACGGACGGATATGCAAAACCTTAGCAGCTACGTGGTCAATCACATCCTGATGCAACCTCGGCCACCAAAAACAATGAGGGGAGGTCCGCGGTTGCCTTACCACCTGGATGCCCAGCAAGCACAGAGTTATGATGTTCCTTGATTACTTTACAGTGCAGATCAGATGGTACAAATAACTTTCCTGTAGTGCAGGAGGCAGCAGTGTCCCCCTGAGCCTCCAACACCTCACCCTCTAGTTCAGGATAAAGAGCCGAAATGACTACCCCTTTCTGCAATATCGGGGCAGGGTTCTCATGGTCCCTACCACCAGGGGAGCTCCGGCACAAAGCATCAGCCTTAATATTTTTAACCCCTGGACGAAAAGTGACAACAGAGTTGAACCTAGTAAAAAACAGGGACCATCTGGCTTGTCTAGGGTTGAGACGTTTAGCTGACTGGAGATATGACAGGTTATTATGGTCAGTAATAACAGTAATAGGATGGACAGCCCCCTCCAACCAGTGTCGCCATTACTCGAATGCCAATTAGATCGCCAAAAGTTCCCTATTACCCACGTCATAATTTCTCTCAGCTGAAGACAATTTTTTAGAAAACAAGGAGCATGGACACCATTTACCAGGGGATGAACCCTGAGACAACACAGCCCCAACTCCGACATCCGAAGCATCGACCTCCACAATAAAGAGGTTGAGAAACATCGGGTTGACTAAGTATAGGTGCAGTGGCAAAATGATTCTTTAAGGAAGAAAAAGCCTGGAGGAAAGCATCCGACCATTTGGAAAAATCAGACCCATTCTTGGTCATGTCAGTAAGGGGTTTCACTACAACAGAGTAATTAGAAAAACACAGAAAACGTTGTAGGGCCTTCAGGTTCTCAGTCAAGGACTGCACGGATCTTCTCCGGATTCATCCGAAAATCTGAAGATGACAACAAGTACCCCAAAAACTGCACCTCCTGAACAGCGAAAACACATTTCTCTAGTTTGGCATAGAGTTTGTTATCCCTTAATATCTGGAGAACCTGCTTAACATACCTCCGATGGGTCTCAAAATCAGGTGAATAAACCAAAATATCGTCCAGATAGACCACCACAAACCTCCCCACCAAATGATGAAAAATATAGTTTATGAAATGCTGGAATACCGCAGGAGCATTGGTCAAGCCAGAAGGTATAACCAGACTCTCGAAATTACCTTCCGGGTATTGAACGCTGTCTTCCATTCGTCCCCTTCTCTGATTCTAACCAGATTGTAGGCTCCCCTTAAGTCCAGCTTGGAGAATACCTTAGTTCCCACAACCTGGCTGAACAAATCAGGAATCAGAGGAAGAGGGTATGGATCACGGATGGTAATTTGATTTAATTCCCGGAAATCTAAACAGGGACATAGACCGCCATCATTTTTCTTCACAAAGAAGAACCCTGCTGCCACGGCAAAGATGAGGGTCTGATATGTCCCTTCTCCAGACTTTCCGCAATCAAATCCTTCATGGCTTGTCTCTCAGGGCCAGAAAGATTATACAGTCTGGACTTGGGTAGTTTAGCTTCAGGGGTCAGGTTAATAGGACAGTCATAAGCACGATGAGGAGGAAAATCCTGACACCCCTTCTCAGAAAAAATGTCCTCAAAACCAGACAGAAAAGCAGGCAGTATTTCTGTTGAGACAACAGCAATGGAAACATTCAGACAGTTCTCATGGCAGTAATCTCTCCATTCAATAAGCTCCCCGGTTTGCCAATCCACCAATGGAGCCATCTTTGTGTGACCTTATCTTGGAATTGTTGCGGTTCATTCTGACCCATATTTTTTTTACATTTAAAGACAGATTTTTTCTTCAAAAACAAGGCATTGCCATGGGCGCGGCGCGCGCACCGTCATACGCTAACCTGTTTTTAGGCCTCTGGGAGAGGCAGGTTTTCGGTGACGGCGCGTGCGCCATTTCTCATGTGCAGTGCTGGTATCGATATATCGATGATCTGTTAATAATTTGGCAGGGGACAAAGTCGGGAATAAATGAACTCATGGACTCCCTGAACTGCAACGATTCCAACATTCGGCTCACACACAGATGTCACAAACAACAAATTGACTTCCTTGACATCAAATTAATCGTAGCATGGATAGGATGGATACATACAAAAGGATGTTTTTTGTAAGGAATCTTCTGTCAATTCTCTGCTTCATGCAACCTCGGCACATGAACCTGCCACGATTAGAGCTATTCCAACTGGTCAGTTTTTACGGATGAGGAGGAATTGCTCCTCGGACATGAGATTTGAGTGTCAAGCTGCAGACCTGAAGGAGAGATTTCTCTCACGTGGTTATAGTAATAGATCGATCAATAAGGGTTATAATCAAGTTAAACAAACTCCAAGACCTAGCCTCTTAAATAAGGCCGTCAGAGGAAAACATAGAGATAATAATATACGGTTTATTTCCACTTACAACTCCCAATGGAACGTTATGCGTCATATCTTGGAACGACACTGGAGCATTTTGAAGACTGACTCCACATTGGCCGTGACTCTCCCAGATAAACCACAGGTAACTGCAAGGAGAAATAAGAGCATCAGAGATAGACTGGTGAGGAGCCATTATATGGCTGAGACAGTCCCCTTGTTCGGATCTAGGGGCCCGAGGTGGGGCTTTTTTCCATGCGGTGACTGTTTGGCATGCAGGAACATGATAAGGGCCGTTGATTTTTGGTCTTCAGATGGTAAACAGCATTTTCAAATTACCCATCATATTTCAGGTAGTTCTACGCATGTAATCTATTATGCTACCGGCGCCTGCAGTCTTATCTATGGGGGCCTCACCTCTCGCGAACTAAGAATCCGAACAAGGGAACATAAACGGGACATCCTAGCGGTCAGGGAGGCTTTGGATCCCACCGGTCTAAAAACAATACCGAGACACTTTAGACTAGTGCATGGCTGTGATCCATCATCGTTTAGGGTACGGGGCATAGATAGGTTGCGCTGTGGCATTAGGGGAGGCGATTTACAACACCTTCTAGCCCAAGTGGAGTGTCGCTGGATTGCGACCTTGGACGCGATGACACCAAATGGATTGAATGAGAAATTGAGCTTTTCTTCCTTCATATAGGACCTTTGCCTCCATACTCTTTTTTAATTTCATTTTATATTATTTTAATTTTTTGTGTTTTTTCTGTTTGTATTTTAGAGAGTGGCTCTATATAGCGTGTAATAGCGTTATTCATCATGTGTATCTACCAGGGATAACTACCTCTGGATCACCTCATCTATCAACACAATTCTTCGTGACTTAATCATTTGGTATCGTAATCATGACTTTATATATATGGGATATGTTTTATTAAGACATTCATTCATGAGATTAAAAGATTAGCATTATTTGTATGCAATTCATTGGCATCATTTCTTATGATGAGTCCCCATTGCAGATATATAAATACTGTCCCATGTCAGATGGTACCTGCATGGCGTTTGAACCTAATATCAATAGCCACCTAGGAACTGAATACTAAATTTACTACTATATCGGGATAATTAATGGTATGTTTCCCTTTGAGATGGGGGGTCATTTTTGGTCTGAGCCATGCATTATATTATCTGAATGGGACTGAGCATGCCAATGAGAATGTAATCTATTTTGATAATTATGTCATTTTGATGTTTTTGGGATGGAGTGCAATAATATAGAATTGGTTGTGCAATATGATATTCAGGATTTTGTCCCCCATTTCTTAGTACTAATGGTGCAATTAGCTATATATGTCAATTTGATTCATTAACTTTTGTCTCGGGCGGTGATGGACTGATGCATACCTCTCTATTTGCCTCCTCCGTCCTTGATTCAATGAATGAAATGTTTTGTGGGAGACATAGGTGGGGAGACTGTGTCTGTATTGGAGAGGGTGATGATACATTGGTGGCAGTCAGAGACTTCAACAATATGGCGCCCAGTGCGCGTGCGCTCTAGGACCAGCACCACCGCGCGATCTGCGAAGTCCTCGTGGGGCGCGCGCGTATGGGTCATGGGAAGTGCACCCTCTGACCTGCGCGCGTCATCGCGGAGACCCGGATGTTGCGCATGACGTGGCGGTTGGAATTGAAGCGCACGCGCCAATTAGCCTGGCACCTGGAGATATACCTTTGCACAGCATAAATAGGAGCCATAGTATGGAGCAGTACAGACAAGACACTCCCCTTGAAAGAGGTGCATGAGGCACCGAAACGTGCGTAGGGGCACTGAATTGGACAGGGAAACACGCTGAGAAGGTAACAATTGCAATGTTGTGGTGCTATTGATAATTACTCTCCAGGCTCATTAAGAGTCACTATGTAGAGCTTTATCACGGGGCCGCGACCAGTTCATTATTGGCTGCTTCTTTGCACACTCCATATATCCCTATCTCCTGATAGGAGACTATTACTCTAACACAGGGGTCCTCAAACTACGGCCCGCGCGCCACATGCGGCCCGCGGAGGATTTTTATCCGGCCCGCCGGGCTGTGGGCAGAGGAGAGCGGTGTCAGCGCCCGCTCCCTCCCGCTTGCTCAGGGCCCCGGCAGCCGGATACTTACCTCTCCCTGTGCCTCCGCAGATCCGCTGTCTTCCTGGTGCGCACTCCCTGTGACGTGTCAGGTCAGAGGGTGCGGTGACGTCTTTACACCGCGCCCTCCTCTGAGCCATCACAGGCAGCGCAGAGCGGGGCGACGCTGGAGTACAGACCTGAGCAGCGGCAGCAGGTGAGGAGGAGGGAGGTGAGTATTGCATTTTTTTTTTTAATGTTTGGAGGCATGGGACATAATATTAGGGGTGACATGCTGCATGGGGCATTATATGGGGGGGGGTGACATGCTGCATGGGGCATTATATGGGGGGGGGTGACATCATGAATGGGGCATTATAATGACAGGGGAGTGATATCCTGCATGGGGCATTGTATGGGGGAGTGACATGCTGCATGGGGCATTATATGGGGGGGGTGACATGCTGCATGGGGCATTATAATGACAGGGGAGTGATATCCTGCATGGGGCATTGTATGGGGGAGTGACATGCTGCATGGGGCATTATATGGGGGGGGTAACATCCTGAAAGGGGCATTATATGGGGGAGTGACATGCTGCATGGGGCATTATATGGGGGGGTGACATCCTGAAAGGGGCATTATATGGGGGGGTGACATCCTGAAAGGGGCATTATAACGACAGGGGAGTGATATCCTGCGTGGGGCATTATATGGGGGGGGTGACATCCTGAATGGGGCATTATAACGACAGGGGAGTGATATCCTGCGTGGGGCATTATATGGGGGGGGGGTGACATCCTGAAAGGGGCATTATAACGACAGGGGAGTGATATCCTGCGTGGGGCATTATATGGGGTGGGGTGACATGCTGCATGGGGCATTATATGGGGGGGTGACATGCTGCATGGGGCATTATATGGGGGGGTGACATCCTGAAAGGGGCATTATAACGACAGGGGAGTGATATCCTGCATGGGGCATTATATTGGGGGGTGACATCCTGCATGGGGCATTATATGGGGGGGGGTGACATCCTGCATGGGGCATTATATGGGGGAGTGACATGCTGCATGGGGCATTATATGGGGGGGTGACATCATGAAAGGGGCATTATAACGACAGGGGAGTGATATCCTGCGTGGCGCATTATATGGGGGGGTGACATCCTGAATGGGGCATTATAACGACAGGGGAGTGATATCCTGCATGGGGCATTATATTGGGGGGTGACATCCTGCATGGGGCATTATATGGGGGGGTGACATCCTGCATGGGGCATTATATGGGGGAGTGACATGCTGCATGGGGCTTTATATGGGGGGGTGACATCCTGAAAGGGGCATAATAACGACAGGGGAGTGATATCCTGCGTGGCGCATTATACGGGGGGGTGACATCCTGAATGGGGCATTATAACGACAGAGGAGTGACATCCTGCATGGGGCATTATATGGGGGACTGACATGCTGCATGGGGTATTATATGGGGCGGTGACATCCTGAAAGGGGCATTATAACGACAGGGGAGTGATATCCTAAGTGGCGCATTATATGGGGGGGGGGTGACATCCTGAATGGGGCATTATAACGACAGGGGAGTGACATCCTGCATGGGGCATTATAAAGACAGGGGAGTGATATCTTGCATGGGGCATTATATGGTGGGAGAAAGGGACATCCTGCATGGGGCATTATATGGGGGGGGTGACATCCTGCATGGGGCATTATAAGGGGGGAACAGCCTGCATGGGGCATTATAAGGGGGAAATAACCTGCCTATTGAGGATCTATGCTGCCTATTGGGAACATTTACCTGCCCATTGAGGACCTATGCTGCCTATTGGGGACATTTACCTCCCCATTGAGGACCTATGCTGCCTGGGGACATTTACCTGCCTATTGGGGACCTATGCTGCCTATTGGGGACATTTACCTGCCTATTGGGGACCTATGCTGCCTATTGGGGATATTTACCTGCCTATTGGGGACATTTACCTGCCTATTGGGGACCTATGCTGCCTATTGGGGACATTTACCTGCCTATTGGGGACCTATGCTGCCTATTGGGGATATTTACCTGCCTATTGGGGACATTTACCTGCCTATTGGGGACCTATGCTGCCTATTGGGGATATTTACCAGCCTATTGGGGACATTTACCTCCCCATTGAGGACCTATGCTGCCTATTGGGGATATTTACCTGCCTATTGGGGACCTATGCTGCCTATTGGGGATATTTACCTGCCTATTGGGGACATTTACCTGCCTATTGGGGACCTATGCTGCTTATTGGGGATATTTACCTGCCTATTGGGGACATTTACCTGCCTATTGGGGACCTATGCTGCCTATTGGGGATATTTACCTGCCTATTGGGGACCTATGCTGCCTATTGGGGACATTTACCTGACTATTGGGGACCTATGCTGCCTATTGGGGACCTATGCTGCCTATTGGGGACATTTACCTGCCTATTGGGGACCTATGCTGCCTATTGGGGATATTTACCTGCCTATTGGGGACATTTACCTGCCTATTGGGGACCTATGCTGCCTATTGGGGATATTTACCTGCCTATTGGGGACCTATGCTGCCTATTGGGGACATTTACCTGACTATTGGGGACCTATGCTGCCTATTGGGGACCTATGCTGCCTATTGGGGACATTTACCTGCCTATTGAAATACCGGTTTATCTAACTTTACTTGTTCTTCATTTTAAATATTGTATTTGTTCCTGTATTGTTTTTTTTTACGTCAAAATAAGATATGTGCAGTGTGCATAGGAATTTGTTCATAGTTTTTTAAAAAAAAAATATATTCCGGCCCTCCAATGGTCTGAGGAACCGTGAACTGGCCCCATGTTTAAAAAGTTTGAGGACCCCTGCTCTAACATATATTGAGCACTTGATGATATTACTGGGATTTTGTACTGTGGGGAATATTACACGATTATTGGGACTGGTCATAGTTCTGCCCTAAGCACTTCAGACCTTCTGATGGATCTAAACAGAGATAGTGACTATATGTGACACCTGGATAGACACTTGGTACGATCAATTACACCTATCTGCCCTTTATATATGAATCTCAGATATTCCGGGTTTTTTCATGTCCACTTGTTCTTGTTGCGAACCGTTGCTGACACCTCATCTAACTTAATAGGAATTTTCCTTATACACTAGTGCTAAACAGCATGGTGAATTATTAAATGTATGTCTATGATTGTAATTTTGTTATTCAATAAAATGATTACTTTATATGACTATTGCTATGAGCTATTCTGGCTTTATTGGACTCAAAATGGTGCTTTGTAGGATTTGATATTTGAGAGTCTTTGGGCCTAATTATGATGTGGCGCGTTCGGGATTTTTTGTTTTCCACCAATGGATTATGTTTAACAAGCCAGGGGATACCTAAAACAATCGGAGTAGGGAGATTCTCCAGAACATAGTAAGGAATGATTCACAATGAACTGACCCCACCATCAGTTTCACATTATGTACAATCTGAGTAAATGCTTTCTGTGCAAGTGGCGCCAAGTCAATGGCAAAGATGGAAATAGGTTCAGCTAAAGCACAGCAAGCGAGACCATGAGCTTTCACAAACTCAGCATCCACCATGCTGAATCCGGCTCCACTGTCAACAAACACAGAAATGTTTTCGATTTTGCTCTCTAGCACCACCTCTGCAGTCAGGACAAAGCGGGAACTGCAGTTTGGCCACAAATGCACCCATTGTTTATCCAACTCCAGACTACCGAGAGTTAAACGAGTCTTTTTTTGTTTAGGAATTCAAGGACAGGTCCCAACAAAGTGTCCCTTTTTCCCACAAAAAAAACATACGCCTTTTTTCTTGCGAATCTCCGGGGAGATGTATGATGTAGAGACACCCCCTAACTGCATAGGTTCCTCCACCTCCCCCAGTACTGGTTCACCCCAGACCGGTAACCTGGCAGAGGTACATAACCCCGACAAGAAGGCCCCGGAGAAGAAGGTTGAACCCGTCTATCCGAAGTCACCTATCCAGACGTATGACCAAAGACATGGCAGCCTCCAGGGACAGAGGGGTATCATATACAGCCAAGGCATCTTTCAACCTTTCCGTTAGCCCCTCACAAAGTTGACTTTTAAGGGCTGAGTCATTCCATTTGGAATCCGCTGCCCATCTACGGAATTCCAAACTGTACGTTTCCACTGACCGAATCCACTGCTGAAGGCGACGTAGCTTAGACTCAACCAAGGCGACTCGGTCAGGGTCATCATAGATGAGGGAATGAGCTCCAAAAAACCATTCCACAGATTGGAGACAAACTGAATCCTGCGGCAATGAAAACGCCCACGACTGAGGATCTCCCTGCAGTAGAGAGATCACAATGTCAACCCATTGCTCCTCATTACCGGAGAAGTAGGGATAAAGCTTGAAATACAATTTGCATGCCTCCTTAAATACAAAAACCCTGTCCCTACCTCCTGAACACCTGTCCAGGAGGGCAACCTTGAGTTCAGGCTGGACAGGCCTACCTGCAGAGACCACCACATTGGTGGCCTGTAGCCGCTGATACTGCTGCTGAACCTCACAGCGGAGGTCATTCACCTCCAGAGACAGACAGTGGAACTGCTTTGCAACTGATCCCATACCAAAAGGGAAAAAAAAAAAAAAGGTGCAGGCCCAAAAACACAGAGAAAAAAAATGACAGTTTATTCTTTTCAAAACGTGCTCGGCCGTTTATAATGTCACGCCAGGTGAGAGTGCAACACAGAGAGCAACGCCAGGTGTGAGTACAACACAGAGAGGAAAGGGGAAGGGAGCCCAGACAACAGGGAAAGGGGGGAGTGGTGACCTCCTAATCTGGACTAGCGTCACTCTGACTCCCCTAAATGTTCCTATACAGCTTCCGCAGCTGTCGCCGAACACGTGCCTCGCCCTGCTGTCCCTGGCGAAAGGCTACAACTAGAGGTGGAAGGAGATGAGCACTAGTCAATCTCCGCTAGCAACTAAAGACAAAAGGGAAAGACAAAACAAGGGAATAACGGCTTAGCTTTAGATGAACTCCAACAGTGCACACGGCCTCAAAACTCCAGAGAGGAGGTGGTGCTGATACAGCCAAGATCCAGGAAGGAATGAGTATAACCGGTGACGCCCACCTGGAGAGACCAGGTATATATACACCCAGGCCAGAGGGAGGTTGTCGCTGGGTCCTAAAGACAGCCTCCTATCTAGGAAGCTGTATGCAATGCCAGAAGTGGAGATCTCCTACAAACCACCGCAGGGCGGCTGTCTGTCACCTCCGACACACCCGTGACAGTCAACCACCAGAAGAAGTGGCATGAAGACCCGGACATGGGTGGTGCTGACATACTCTGGTTTGTGGACGGATCTTTAAAATATATATTTTCTGAAATGATGAGACCTCTCCTTCCTGCTTTCCATTATTACTATGCACTAACAAGGGTCATGGGACCCCATTTAATCAATCATTTATGGTACATCTTTCCATATATGGATGTGCTATGCAAGATCAGATCACCTTAGATATTCAGGAATGATACAGTCTAATATATTATATTCATTTATTTTTGTATTAATATTTTAGGAATGAATGTGCTGGTGTGAGGAACTGGCCACTTACTAAATATTTTTCCAGCATCGAGCACCCATTTTTGTCAATATTGTTATTGTGTTTTATTAGAAATTTGCTGGCTGTGTTTTATTAATGTTCTGTTTGCTCATCAGTTTATGTACACTAATTTTACTTGTAAAGTGTCCAACTTTCCACTAATCTCACCAGTATCTCAGGAGCCTCTAACAATTGTTCCAAAAGTGAATAAGCCCATGGGGCGAGTGTTGATTGTGGACACAGTGGAGCCATCACCACAGGAGGTCTCACATGCAGTCTCAGGTGAAGGCTCTTGGAATATTCTTCATTGTTTCAGCTAAAGTAAATGCTGAAAGGGGAGGGTGTCATCACTTCTGACCTTTGGAGGGGGGCTGTCCCCAGGGAGGAAAACGGACACATGTTTTAGTGAGGGAGTGTGTGGAAGGAAATCAAAGGAATAGGATGGAGACTGTGGCTCTGGACCACGAATGGATCGATGGGATATGGAGATTAGGACTGACTGGGCTGGATAAGCGTGCTACAGTGTGGATATGTCATCTGGATTTGATGAACTTTCGTAAGGACTGTTGCTACTGGATATCTGTGCTTTCACCGTTTTATCTGTTGTCTGGATGATCGTGGACTGTGGCTACAGAATCTACTGGCTGGAGATATGAAATCTGTGGGCCAATCAAAAGCTGGGAGACAGTGAGTATGGCCTGATACAAAGCCAGTGGAACTACTGATCCCAGGTTGGGAACTTAAGGACCGAGAGAACTGTATTTGGCCATTTAGCAGGAATTGCGGTATTACCATGGATGTGATTAATAAAATATTGTTGCATCGTTAACCTGCCTAGGTGATTACTTACAACTGGTAAATACTGATATTGGAAAACCTGCGACCCCAGAGATCCATGAATCTGCTGGTGTCATAGAGGGAGATTGTTATGATCTGCAACATGAACTAAGGAAAGATAGGGGAAGGCTGTCCCTACAGTAAGACTAAGCTGAATCCCTACGATGTAGCGGGCTGCCTGTTCCTAGCGAACAGACCCGCCATAGTCCTCGGCTAGTCTGAACGAAGACCTATAGCATAAAGGGAGGGGTCCCTAAAAGAACTAAGAAATGAACAAATAAAGTAGCACACTGTAACACTGAGTATATAGATATGAAATATGAATAGCATAACTGCTGTAGAAAATAGAAATAAATGGAAAAAATTTTTTGAAAAATTTTTTAGCGCATGTAAATATGAAGTATGGAAAATGAATAGCATTACTGCTGTAAATAAATGAGAAATCTTAGCGCATAAATTGGCCAATTCATGTGTACCTGACAGCCGCGGTAAGGCGTTTCTCGATGTCAGGACCTATCAATGTGAATACCTCTCTAAGAGACCTCCGTCTGCTTATGTGTGGGAAAGACAGATCCTGATGCATTAAAACCACCTGACATCGAGAAACGCCTTACCGCGGCTGTCAGGTACACATGAATTGGCCAATTTATGCGCTAAGATTTCTCATTTATTTACAGCAGTAATGCTATTCATTTTCCATACTTCATATTTACATGCGCTAAAAAATTTTTCAAAAAATTTTTTCCATTTATTTCTATTTTCTACAGCAGTTATGCTATTCATATTTCATATCTATATACTCAGTGTTACAGTGTGCTACTTTATTTGTTCATTATATATGGAGGTAGCTGCTCGTAGTAAGCACCTGTTCACACCTAGTTTTTGTAGTGGAAGTGCCGTCATTTTCTTTGTTCCTAAAAGAACTAAGGACTGGGACAAAAATGGGACACCGCCTTAACAGAGAAGTAGTTGCAGAACACAAAAAGACAAACTGACAAAAGGTGCTAGAGGTCCCAGAAGGACCAAGAACTGACAGAGAAATGAACTGAAGCACCTGGCTAGAGAAACAGTCAAACACTGAAGTCCAGCACAGCCAAAAGGGCGGAGCTGGAATATAAAGGCAGATGGTCACGTGACTGCAAAACACAAGATTGAAAAAAAACAAACAGGAGGGTTCTAACAGAGATATCTGTATATCACCAGATAACTATGTATGAATTACAGCTGTGCTCCAAAGTTTTACAATTTTTGCTTTCTTGGCCTTGTTTCAGAGAATATGAATGATAACCAAAAAACTTTATCTCCACTCATGGTTATTGGTTGGGTGAAGCCATTTATTGTCAAACTACTGTGTTTCTCTTTTTAAATCTTAATGACAACCAAAAACATACAAATGACCCTGATCAAAAGTTCACATACCCTGGTGATTTTGGCCTGATAACATGCACAGAATTTGACACAAATGGGTTTGAATGGCTACTAAAGGTAATATCCTCACCTGTGACCAGTTTGCTTGTAATCAGCGTGTGTGCATAAAAGCTGAGTGAGTTTCTGGGATCCAGACAGACTCTTGCAACTTTTATCCAGCCACGTTTCTGGATTGTGAGTCATGGGGAAAGCAAAAGAATTGTCAACTGATCTACGGAAAAAGGTAGTTGAACTGTATAACACAGGAAATGGATACAAAAAGATATCCAAGGAATTGATAATGCCAGTCAGCAGCGTTCAAACTGTGATTAACAAATGGAAAATCAGGGGCTCTGTAAAAACCAAACAATGGTCACGTAGACCAACAAAAATTTCAGCCACAACTGCCAGGAAAATTGTTCAGGATGCAAAGAAAAACCCACAAATAACATGAGCTGAAATTCAGGACTCTCTGAAAACTAGCGGTGTGGCTGCTTCAAAATACACAAAAAGGAGGCACTTGAAGAAAAGTGGGCTGCATGGTCAAGTCACCAGAAGAAAGCCATTACTTTAAATTGGAGTGATGAGACCAAAATTGAACTTTTTGGCCACAACAATAAACGTTACATTTGGAGAAAGGTCAACAAGGCCTATGATGAAAGGAACACCATTCCTACTGTAAAGCACGGAGGTGGATCGCTGATGTTTTGGGGATGTGTGAACTACAAAGGAACATACTGTTGAACTCGCAGAGTCCCATTGGGGTAGTGAAGGCCGTCTTTTCCTGATCCTCCTCAGCCACAGCTACTTGCCAATACCCACTAGTGAGGTCAAGGGTGGAAAAGTAATTTGCAGACTTTAAGGCAGCCAGGGATTCCTCTATACGGGGTAAAGGGTATGCACCTTTATGTGTAATGCGATTTACTTGTCTGTAATCTACACACATTCTCATGCTTCCATCCTTTTTCCTGACTAGAACTAGGGGAGCTGCCCAGGGACTACAACTATCCCTTACTACCCCTGCCTTCTTCATGTCGTGCAACATCTCCTTGGCTTTCTGGTAGTGTGCTGGTGGTATAGGCCTGTAACGTTCTTTGATGGGTGGATGATCACCTGTGGGGATGTGATGTTGTACCCCCTTAATCCTCCCAAAGTCAAGTGGGTGCTTGCTGAATACTTGCGCGTATTCCTGAACCACAAGGTGTACACCCTGCTTCTGATGGGCAGGAGTGGTGTCTGTCCCAACATGGAGCTGTTGACACCAATCCTCCACCTGGGTTGCCGGGTCATTATCCTCCACTTCGTCTGGTGAGGTTAAGGACTCCGCCGTGTGAATGGAGCTGTTATTTACAGCAAGTAACTTGGCAACAGTGGCATAACGTGGCAATCTAACCTCATCTTCCCCATAGTTGAGAAGATGGACGGGCACCCTCCCATTGCGTACATCCACTACCCCTCTGGTAGTTAAGAGTGTAGGTCTGTGCTCTGAGCTAAGGGGTTCTACTACCGCCTGGTAGCTCTGTCCTTTAAGACCTATTGCTGCTCTACACCAGATAAGCATTTCACTCATCGGGGGGATCACAATGGGTATGGGGTCTGTTACCCGCACATTACCAATCTCACCACCGGATAGCTTTACTTGCTGCTGGTACATCAGGGCTCGGATCTCCTTCTGGATTGCTCTTCTCTGCCCCGGTCTGGCGGCGTTAGCGAGCTGTTGGAGCAAAAACACCACTTCCTCCAAAACTGTTACCAACAATGTTAGTGTCTAGTACCATATTCAGTCCTGAGTCATCAGAGACAGTCTCTACTACAATGAGTCCCTGGTCCTTCAGCTCCATTCTCCCCACCTTTACCGTCACATCCTTAACCTCAACTAGGTTAAGAGGGAGGCCGTTAGAGGCATATACTGAAAAGTCTGGGTTCGGGGGTTGGAGACTGTCCATAGACCAGTATATCTTGTAAAGGACATCAGGCATAATTGTTACCTGAGAACCAGTGTCCAGCAGGGCAGGTATTGCAATGCCATCCAGGATTATGGACAGGAAAGGTCTTCCTCCCACATACCTGCTGTGCCAGTCTGAGGGGCCTGCTGAGTCTATTCCTGGGTGTTGGCCATCGGACCAAGGGTTTTCTCGTTTAAAGGACAGCTCTGGATGGTTTGACCTGACTTGTGGCAGCGGTGGCAGACAGGGTCCCTCGGTGGACGGCGTTGGTCGCTGATCCTCCCAGGGGGTGGCGTTGTCCTCTTCCTCCTTCTCATCCAGGGGACATCCTCAGGGATGTCGGCTAGCAGGATCCTTCCTTCCTCCTCGGGCTCCGTCCGCAGCTGCAGGGCAGTCAGTACAGTGGTCAGGGTTTTGCTCAATTGACGCACTTCAGAGCGCAGGCTGTCCAGCTTGCACCTTGGCTTCAGCAGCCACCGGGGAAAAGGTGGACGCTGCAGGCACTGGGGTGGCCCCACCCTGGTAACATTGGATAGCAGTTGTTTCCAGGGGCTGCAGTCCTTTTATAGCCATGTCCTTAAGGGTGTCAAAGGTGGCATCTGGATGATCCAGGGACCACCAACGCACAGTCCTGCTCTCCTCTTGGGACCTCAGTCCCCGGATAAACTGTTCTTTCAGCATTTTATTTTCATCATTGATACTGGTTGGACTAACCTGTTTCAGAGCCCGCAATGCCCCTTGTAAACGCCAAGCATAGTCCCGAACACTGTCATCAGATTGCTGAGAGCAGTTGTAGAACCTCATCCGGAGGTCTGTCTCAGTATGATTCTCAAAGACAGCCTGTACCTTTTTAAAGATTGCGGACACTGACTCCTGATCTGCGGCCGACCAGGTTTCTACTTCTAGCTCCGCAGCACTAGTCAATTGTCCCAATACAACAGCGGCTCTTTGCTTGCCTGTCATAGAGTACATGTCCAGTATACCGCATATTTTCCGCTTAAATCCAGACAGGGTATCTGGTTTGCCGCTGTACTGGGGGAGCCACTTCGCTCCAGGGATGTACGGTAGGGCCATGGGTATGACAGGGGTTACAGGCCCTGCTGGTGGAGCGGCCGCTTTGGCCTGCTCGGCGTCGGGCGCGGGTTGAGCATCAGGGCGGTTAACTGGTATTCCGGCGTTGTGCTGTTCCTCGGACATCCTGGCGCCCCCCTAGCGTACCGTGGCCTACCTTCTTTTCTTTTCTTCCGGTAGGCCGCAGCTCCGCAGGGGATGGTCTTCTTCAGGACCTTGCGTCGCTTGAGTCCTACGTCAGAGCGTTCAACGACGCTCCTTCCAGGACCTGGCGCTTCCTGGTTTGACGTCGAGGCGTGGGGCATGTCCGGAGCTTCGCACGCTTTGGCAGGCACGCCTCTCAGTTTCCCGCGGTTGCGGCCTTCTTCCCGCCCGGCGGCCCAACAATGGCGGCAATCTTCACCACAGTTAAATACACAGTTTTTCATTAAAGGTGCACAGTACCCGGTGGCAACGGGCACAACACTACATCGTTGCAGCGGGCACGGAATCCTGTTCATGACGCCAGGAAAGAGATGACGCGCCCAGGGGATGGGGATGACTCGGCGCCCGGGCCTTGTTGTTAGTTTTGGGGATGTCGCGGTAGTCGGCTCCCGGGCCCGTACCCGTACCCTGGGCCTCTCTTTAAAAGGGTGGATAATTATGTGAAAGTTCGTGACGCCACCTGTGGTGTCTGGTGAGGATCACCAGCGCTGCGGCAGCCCACTGAGGCCGGTGTTAAGGCAGCTTGGGTGGTATAGCTCCCCACAGGTGGACCTAGGCCTCAGGGCAGCGTGGATGAAGGTATGCAGGACAGGGGAAACCCAGCCGGGACTGAAGAAGGACAGGCAAACACACACAGTTCACTTCAGTACCTTTTACTGATTGAAGTCATTCCGGAGCACTGTAGGGTGAAGGGTGCATATCAGGATTCTCCCCAGTGAGCGGGTATAGGGCCTCCTGTTTCCTGCCTTTGTGTAGTAAGTTTATGACCTGCCTGGAGCTAGGCCTAACTTTGTCTCTGTCCTGCACCGGCTGACTTTGTGGTAGGGCCTTCTCTTGGAGTACACGCTCCCAGCTTGCGGGGCCTCCGTGACTCCTGGATCTGGAACGTATCAGTTCTTGGGTGCTCCTGGGACCTGAAGTCTTCCAGGGGTCTCCGGTTGTCTCTACAGGGGGGTATATGGCCCTTAGATGCGGACCCGGTGTCCGGTAAATGTTTTCTGGGGTGAGCTTGTACAGCTACTCTGCCCCCAATGCTACTCATTCCTCTAGCCTTCGGCCTGCTCGTGGCCCTCACTAGGCTATACACACTAGCGGCAGCTTGCCACGCTTCACCGCTCTTATGGCGTCGGCACGCCTTAGGCTCTAACTGAGCTCCCTGAGTCTAGCTTGCAGGAGCCTCGTGCTCTACTGCTGAACTATTAGCTGTGTTCTCTAGACTCCTCACAGACTGAGCTCGACTCTGTATTCAGACCTGTACTTGCTGAACTCTCCAGGGGAACTGACTGCCTAGCTCCACCTTCCCTATTTATATCCCTATTCGGGCTCCCTCTGGTGGTCTGAGGTGGAAGGTGGAGGTGTATGTATGCTATGAGGGCCTCTTGTGGAGGAATCCGACCATGCACCCCTCTAGGATCTGTGGCATTCACAAAATTGCAGCCCCTCACAAAATTGACTTTTAAGGGCTGAGTCATTCCATTTGGAATCCGTTGCCCATCTACGGAATTCCGAACTGTACGTTTCCACTGACCGAATCCGCTGCTGAAGGCGACGTAGCTTAGACTCAGCCAAGGCGACCCGGTCAGGGTCATCATAGATCAGGGCATGAGCTTCAAAAAACCCCTCCAAAGATTGGAGACAAACTGAATCCTGCGGTAATGAAAACGCCCATGACTGAGGATCTACCTGCAGTAGAGTGATCACAATGCCAACCCGTTGCTCCTCATTACCGGAAGAGTAGGGACGAAGCTTGAAATACAATTTGCATGCCTCCTAAAATACAAAAAATCTGTCCCTAACTCCTGAACACCTGTCCAGGAGGGCAACCTTGAGTTCAGGCTGGACAGGCCTACCTGCAGAGACCCCCACATTGGCGGCCTGTAACCGCTGATACTGTTGCTCAACCTCACAGCGGAGGTCATTCACCTCCAGAGACAGACAGTGGAACTGCTCTGCGAGCATTGCAACTGATCCTATACCAAAAGGGAAAAAAAACAAACAAGGTGCAGGCCCAAAAACACACAGAGAAAAAAAAAATTACAGTTTTTTCTTTTCAAAACGTGCTCGGCCGTTTATAATGTCACGCCAGGTGAGAGTGCAACACAGAGAGTAACGCCAGGTGTGAGTACAACACAGAGGGGAAAGGGGAAGGGAGCCCAGACAACAGGAAAGGGGGGAGTGGTGACCTCCTAATCTGGACTAGAATCACTCTGATTCCGCTAAATGTTCCTATACAGCTTCCGCAGCTATTGCCGTACACGTGCCTCGCCCTGCTGTCCCTGGCGAAAGGCTACAACTAGGGGTGGAAGGAGATGAGCACTAGTCAATCTCCGCTAGCAACTAAAGACAAAAGGGAAAGACAAAACAAGGGAATAATGGCTTAGCTTTAGATGAACTCCAACAGTGCACACTGCCTCAAAACTCCAGAGAGGACGTGGTGCTGATACAGCCAAGATCCAGGAAGGAATGAGTATAACCGGTGACGCCCACCTGGAGAGACCAGGTATATATACACCCAGGCCAGAGGGAGGTTGTCCCAGGGTCCTAAAGACAAACTCCTATCTAGGAAGCTGTATGTAATGCCAAACGTGGAGATCTCCTACAAGCCACCGCAGGGCGGCTGTCTGTCACCTCCGACACACCCGTGATAGTCAATCAACTGAAGAAGTGGCTTGAAGACCCGGACATGGGTGGTGCTGAACTACTCTGGTTTGTGGACGGATCTTTAAAATATATTTTTCTGAAACGATGAGACCTCTCCTTCCTGCTTTCCATTATTACTATGCACTACAAGGGTCGTGGGACCCCATATAATCAATCATTTATGGTACATCTTTCCATATATGGATGTGCTATGCAAGATCAGATCACCTTAGATATTCAGGAATGATACAGTCTAATATATTGTATTCATTTATTATTGTATTAATATTTTAGGAATGAATGTGCTGGTGTGAGGAACTGGCCACTTACTAAATATTTTTCCAGCATCGAGCACCCATTTTTGTCAATATTATTAATGAGTTTTATTAGAAATTTGCTGGCTGTGTTTTATTAATGTTCTGCTTGCTCGTCAGTTTATGTACACTAATTTTACTTGTGAAGTGTCCAACTTTCCACTAATCTCACCAGTATCTCAGGAGCCTCTAACCATTGTTCCAAAAGTGAATAAGCCCATGGGGCGAGTGTTGATTGTGGACATAGTGTAGCCGTCACCACAGAAGGTCTCACATGCAGTCTCAGGTGAAGGCTCTTGGAATATTCTTCATTGTTTCAGCTAAAGTAAATGCTTAAAGGGGAAGGTGTCATCACTTCTGACCTTTGGAGGGGGGCTGTCCCCAGGGAGGAAAATGGACACATGTTTTAGTGAGGGAGTGTGTGGAAGGAAATCAAAGGAATAGGATGGAGACTGTGGCTCTGGACCATGAATGGATCGATGGGATATGGAGATCAGTACCGACTGGGCTGGATAAGCGTGCTACAGTGTGGATATGTCATCTGGATTTGATGAACTTTCGTAAGGACTGTTGCTACTGGATATCTATGCTTTCATTGTTTTATCCGTTGTCTGGATGATCGTGGACTGTGGCTACAGAATCTACTGGCTGGAGATATGAAATCTGTGGGCCAATCAAAAGCTGGGAGACAGTGAGTATGGCCTGATACAAAGCCAGTGGAACTACTGATCCCAGGTTGGGAACTTAAGGACTGAGAGAACTGTATTTGGCCATTTACCAGGAATTGCGGTATTACCATGGATGTGATTAATAAAATATTGTTGCATCGTTAACCTGCCTAGGTGATTACTTACAACTGGTAAATACTGATTTTGTAAAACCTGCGACCCCAGAGATCCATGAATCTGCTGGTGTCATAGAGGGAGATTGTTATGATCTGCAACATGAACTAAGGAAAGATAGGGGAAGGCTGTCCCTACACTAAGACTAAGCTGAATCCCTACGATGTAGTGGGCTTCCTGTTCCTAGCAAACAGACCCGTCTTAGTCCTCGGCTAGTCTGAATGAAGACCTATAGCATAAAGGGAGGGGTCCCTAAAAGAACTAAGGACTGGGACAAAAATGGGACACCTCCTAAACAGAGAAGTGGTTGCAGAACACAAAAAGACAAACTGACAAAAAGTACTAGAGGTCCCAGAAGGACCAAGAACTGACAGAGAAAGGCACTGAAGCACCTGGCTAGAGAAACAGTCAAACACTGAGGTCCATCACAGCCAAAAGGGCGGAGCTGGAATAGAAAGGCAGATGGTCACGTGACCGCAAAACACAAGATGGAAAAACAAACAAACAGGAGGGTTCTAACAGAGATATCTGTATATCACCAGATAACTGTGTATGAATTACAGTTGTGCTCCAAAGTTTTACAATTTTTGCTTTCTTGGCCTTGTTTAAAAGAATATGAATGATAACCAAAAAACTTTTTCTCCACTCATGGTTATTGGTTAGGTGAAGCCATTTATTGTCAAACTACTGTGTTTTCTCTTTTTAAATCTTAATGACAACCAAAAACATACAAATGACCCTGATCAAAAGTTCACATACCCTGGTGATTTTGGCCTGATAACATGCACAGAATTTGACACAAATGGGTTTGAATGGCTACTAAATGTAATATCCTCACCTGTGACCAGTTTGCTTGTAATCAGCGTGTGTGCAGAAAAGCTGACTGAGTTTCTGGGATGCAGACAGACTCTTGCATCTTTCACCCAGCCACTGACGTTTCTGGATTGTGAGTCATGGGGAAAGCAAAAGAATTGTCAACTGATCTACGGAAAAAGGTAGTTGAACTGTATAACACAGGAAATGGATACAAAAAGATATCCAAGGAATTGATAATGCCAGTCAGCAGCGTTCAAACTGTGATTAACAAATGGAAAATCAGGGGCTCTGTAAAAACCAAACCATGGTCACGTAGATCAACAAAAATTTCAGCCACAACTGCCAGGAAAATTGTTCAGGATACTAAGAAAAACCCACAAATAACATCTGCTGAAATTCAGGACTCTCTGAAAACTAGCAGTGTGGCTGCTTCAAGATACACAAAAAGGAGGCACTTGAAGAAAAATGGGCTGCATGGTCAAGTCACCAGAAGAAAGCCATTACTTTAAATTGGACTGATGAGACCAAAATTGAACTTTTTGGCCACAACAATAAACGTTACATTTGGAGAGAGGTCAACAAGGCCTATAATGAAAGGAACACCATTCCTACTGTAAAGCACGGAGGTGGATCGCTGATGTTTTGGGGATGTGTGAACTACAAAGGAACAGAAAATTTGGTAAAAGTTGAAGGAAAGATGAATGCAGCACATTATCAGCAAATACTGGAGGCAAATTTGCACTCATCAGCCCGGAAGCTGCGCATGGGACGTACTTGGACGCTCCAACATGACAACGATCCAAAACACAAGGTCAAGTCGACCTGTCATTGGCTACAGCAGAACAAAGTGAAGGTTCTGGAGTGGCCATCTCAGTCTCCTGAACTCAATATCATTGAGCCACTCTGGAGAGATCTCAAGTGTGCAGTTCATGCTAGAAAGTCCAGAAATTTACAGGAACTGGAGGCTTTTTGCCAAGAAGAATGGGCAGCTTTACCACCTGAGAAAATAAAGAACTTCATCCACAACTACCATAAAAGACTTCAAGCTGTCATTGATGTTAGAGGGGGCAATACACAGTAATAAGAACTGAGGTACGTGAACTTTTGTTCAGGGTCACTTGGATGTTTTTGGCTGTCATTAAGAATTAAAAAGAGAAAGCACAGTAGTTTGACAATAAATGGCTTCACCCAACCAATAACCACGAGTGGAGAAAAAGTTTTTTTGTTATCATTCATATTCTCTGAAACAAGGCCAAGAAAGCAAAAATTCTGCCGGGGTATGTAAACTTTTGAGCACAACTGTACATGTGCCCTATTATCCCACATATAACTATAGGATTTCTCTATTCCTAATGTAGATGAAACCTATTGGCAGATATTATTTAGTGATTGCCGTAAAAATGTGATAATTTGAGCAATTTGTGACTTTTATCTGCTACTCACGTCACGTTACTACAACTATGGACGGAGCTTAGCTGAGACGGTCCGGCCCTACCCACTAACATACAATTGAAACGGGATTACTCTTTTCATAACAATTATTGTTATATATGGGACATATGTTTTATGGGGAGGGGTAAGAAACAGCAATTTGTAATGGCAGTGACCTTAATTTTTTTAAATTTTGTTTCATTTTTTAAAAAAATGTGCCCACCATAAGGACATAAAAGAGGGGCATTTCACCATCTAAATACATGCTTCTGATTGCTGATTTCCCCTGTAACTAGGGCTGGATATGAGCAGTTTCAGCCTTCAGCCTCCGCTGCACAGCTGATCTGTGTCGTGTCAGTTGTATATTACAATACAATGTATCAGTTTGTGTTATGTGTTTCTTGCCTTTTTCTGACTGTTTTGATGGTCGGCAGATCTTGGTAATAAACCATATTTCTAGGGAGTCTGGCCGGGTCTGACAGCGGCTCTCCGCTCTGGCAGCTGCACGATCACCACCTGAACCCACACGGTAAAGGATGGAAGTTTACAAAGAAGCAACGATTAATGTTAATGACGTAATAAATGATTGATCACTTGGGTCACTTATCATTAATTCTTCAATATTTGTCACATTTGTTAATTGTAATCTCTGCAACCAATGAGGTAAATGAAATGTTCTTTGGTAAAAAAAAGGAGGAATAAATATACACAATATTTCCCATAATATGACTGAGTATATCTTTGGGGACTGTTCACAAGTAGCGTTTTTTCAGCTGTGTTTTACAGTACCAGCTGGGTGAATGAGATTTTTAAAGTCTCATTCACATGCTGCGGTTTTTTTCTTGCGTTTATTTTTAAATCTGCAGTATGTTAATTCTTTCAGGGGTTTTGCAGCATTATTCATCCATTCAAATGAATGAACAAAAACCCACAAGAAAAAACACTGCAAAAAGACAGCAAATAAGTGTGGATTGTACGCAGTGTTTTTCCTGCGTACAACCTGGTTTTTGATGCAGAAAAAAATGCTGCAAAAATGAAACGTGTGCACATTCCCTTATCCTGGTTGTGTTGTAATTGGAAATAAAAGAGAACGGCCAAAAAAGCATATTGTTAGGCAGCATGTATTTGTGTAGAGCCACCCCTTGAAGATTCCATCACAAGATTCCATGATGACATCACAGGTCATGGTCGGCCATTATGACATCACAGCTCACAGTCACTATATATACAATGTACACAGGGTCACGGCTGCCTTTGTTGGCTTCATAGTGACTGAGCGCACATGCAGTTTCTCGCTATTCTATAGTGACTGATCGCACTTGCAGTTTCTTGCTATTCCATAGTGACTGAGCGCACTTGCAGTTTCTCGCTATCCTATATAGTGACTGATCGCACTTGCAGTTTCTATGGCTGAATTACTTTTGGACAATCTTCAAGTAGAAGCTCTATGGGAGATTCTTACCACCAATCGCCCTGAGATTGTGCTTCTACCACCCGATGGCGTCCTCAGCTTCACTCACCGGCTGGTGATGGAGCTCGTAAGGGACTGCCTGACCAAATACCACCGAGGTCATCTCACTTCAGAGTATCTGACGGATTTACCTCAGAACATAAGGACATTACTACAGCAGGTAAGTGGCGGACGCTCCGCATAAAACTTCTCAATAATGGAAAATAATGCTGGGATAGAAGCAGGGGCAGATTAAGAGTAGCCGGGGCCCTGGGCAGTTTAGGAGCCGTGGGCCACCAGCACCCGATGTATCACATGACATGTCACAAGATTGCCTTTGATAGATCATGTGATAAGTCACGCGATTAACATGCAGGTGCTCGGGTGCACTACACATAACATAGCGATATACATAATAGAGCCGGGGTGGGAAAGTAATATTACTGAGGGGCCACTGAGAGATGTGACTGTTGTGGAGGCCGAACCAATAGGCTGAAATGAATTCTGCTCAATATTAACATATTAATAATTATTTTATATTATTAACTGTAACACTTAATATTGAGCAGAATTAAGTGTGTTGACATCCCCCTATATATTGTATAAGCCCAAACACAGCCCTTTATATACTGTATAAGCCCCCACATAGCCCTCTACATACAGTTAGAGCCCACACACAGCCCCCTATATACAGTAAGAGCCCATACATTGCCCCAATGTACAGTATGAACCCACTCACAGTTTCCTATATACAGCATGAGCCTCCACATAGTCCAATATATACAGCTGAGGTCTCACATAGCCCTCTACATACAGTTAGAGCCCACACACAGTCCCCTATAAACAGTAAGAGCCCATACATTGCCCCAATGTACAGCATGAACCCACTCAGTTTCCTATATAGAGTATGAGCCCTCGCATAGCCCCTATATTCAGGATGAGCCCTCACATAGCCCCCTATATACAGCATGAGCCTCCACATACTTTAGCTATTGCTTGGCAGCATGTATTTGTGCAGAGCCGCCTCTATAAGATTCCAGCACAAGATTCCATGATGACATCACGGTCGGCCATATGACATCACAGTCACTATTTATACAATGTACACAGGGTCACGTCTACCATTGTTGGCTCCATAGTGACTGAGAATTTGCAGTTTATCTCTATGGCTGAATTACTTCTGGACAATGTTCAGACAGAAGCAGCAGGTAAATGGCGGACGCTCCGCTCAAATCTTCTCCACAATAATGGATAATAACAGTGGGATAGAAGCTCCTTCTTTCTTCCAATGTAAAACAGGACAAGACCCCAGATATGTAGTCATTGTATCTGCAGAGAGGAGCAGGCGTCACATACAATGGCCGCCTCCATTGTGACTTTTCTCATCTCAGAATTTTAATTTTTGTTCCTTTTCTTCCTTATAGGCTGAAAAAAGATCTCAATATGGAGTTTCGTCTTTTCTTAAAGAACTGGCCGAAAAAGTCCTGTATGTACTGGAAGGTCCGGCCCGCTCATCGGAACGCCCGGTAAGGATCCATCATCTTCTCTAGAACACGTCCTTGTTTTCTGATCTTCTCCAGCTCACCAGTCAGATATCAGAAGATCTGGTGTTAGATCTTATTGGCCTCCCTGTCAGCCCCTGGCAAGCACAGGAGGTAATATGGCCGCCGGTCTCTGCTGCTCCATCGTCTCTGATGGCAGTCTGTACTCTGCTGATGTAGTCACAGCTCAGTGGTGGGAAGTCTGTATTTCCGCCTCTGTCTCCCTCTATTATCTATATTAATGTTTTTGCAATGTTACCTCATCTTAATCCATCTTATCTCAGAAAAGTCCTCATGATGGCGGCTGATCTGTAGAGTTACAGTTGGTGCGTCTGTAAATGCAGGTTTAGTCTTTCCTGATTTATGGATTTGGTGATTTAGTGGAAGGTTCCTCATGTTAATTCTATATATTCTATCTATCAGGAGACACCAGAAGGCGACACCGAAGAGGAGCAAAATGTGACCCCAGAGACCCCTGACCCTAATACGAGTCAGCCGGGGCCGAGCAGCGATCTGACTACAGGTGAGCCGATCACACGACCTTCTACAGGAAATATCCGGAGATTATAGAGAAGAGGGGACAATGTCACATTTACTCTTTCCACTCTGGGTAATACAGGGATGTCAAACTCAAACATACAGAGGGCCAAAATGAAAAACTTGCAAAAAGTCACGGGCCAACCATTATATACAGTATACTTTGTCCCACAAAGTCCTCCATAAAGAATAATGGGCCCCACATAGTCCTCCATACACTATAATAGGCACCACATAGTTCTCCATACAGAATAATGGGCCCCACATAGTCCTACATACAGTATAATGGGCCCCACATACTCCTCCATACACTATAATAGGCCACATATAGTCCTCCATACAGAATAATGGCCCCACATAGTCCTCAATACAGAATAATGGGCCCCACATAGTCCTCCATACAGAATATTGGGCCCCACAAAGTCCTCCATACACTATAATAGACACCACATAGTCCTTCATACAGAATAATGGCCCCACATAGTCCTCCATACAGAATAATGGCCCCACATAGTCCTCCATACAGAATAGGCCCCACATAGTCCTCCATACAAAATAATGGCCCCACATAGTCCTCCATACAGAATAAGGGGCACAGCATAGTCCTCCATACAGAATAATGGGCCCAACATAGTCCTCCATACACTATAATGGCCCCACATAGTCCTCCATACAGTATAATGGCCCCACATAGTCCTCCATACAGTATAATGGCCCCACATAGTCCTCCATATAGAATAATGGCCCCACATAGTCCTCCATACAGTATAATGGCCCCACATACTCCTCCATCTAGTATAATGGCCCCACATAGCGGTGATGGCTCTGTGACTCTGATGTTGCGGGCAAATAAAATGACCCCGTGGGCCAGAGATTGACCCGTATTGTGTAATGGGAACCTGGCAGCACATGTTACATATGGGAGTAGCGGGAGGACTGTACAGGACATTTTCTCACATTTTTTTTTCCAGAAATCCAATGTGCCAGTCAGGAGAAAACTGACATAGAAATCATATACAAATTACAAATCAGGATGGAAGTGCACTGGGGGCGTGGAGGAAGTCTGAGTGCAGGGGCACGCCCCCAGTGCACTTCCAGGCTAATTTGCATATGGCTCCTATGCTTCAGCTCTCTTCCCATCAATCACATGTACAGCGAGGGTGATGGTTCCTCACCCATGTGGTGATTGGGGTCCTCCATCATTTACATTACACTTATCTATGGATGCCCCGCACGTTCCCATATAACGAGTATTAATCCCATTTACAGACGTCTTGTCATTTCCCCGTTATATCGCTGTATTATGTGTGTAGGATTAATATCCTCTAATACATTTTATTTCTTCATCATTTTATCACTATTTTAGAAACAACTGAGCTGTTGGATCCTGACAGTGTGATCTTAGAGATCCCGGAGATCCAAGAACCTGCCGGGGTAAGTATTATAGAGGGAGATGTCTGTGTGTCACCAGATCACGGGGTGTGAATGACCCGTCCAGTATTATCCCCATATAACCAGGGGACGCCTCTATTATTAGAGGAGATGACACTATTGCATTAGATAATAGCATTTATATTATAGGGAATCCGTCAGCAGGTTTCTGCTCACCTATCGGATCAGTGACATCAGCTGGGACATAATATAGGGGGAGACGTTTCTGCATCTGGAGATTTTCTCCAGCAGCTTCTAGATCTTAATATCACTTCTTATTCTTCTTCTTCTTCTTCTTCTTCTTCTTTTCTAGAACTTGATGGAATCATTGATCCCGGCGAGAAAGCCGCGTATGAGCGACTACGAAACATCTAAGCTGATCAGCAGCGGATCTTTTGGGTGAGATTTCAGTTGGCATAATCCACATTTCTCAGGGTTCCCTATGACAAGGCTTCAGCCTCTGTGCTCTGCCATTCAGTGTTATCATAGGGACATGATCTGAGTCCACACCACTGTCCACATCTAATTGTCACTATTCAGCTCAGTTATAAACAGTTAAGCAAACTGACCTGTAACAAATTAAATTGTTAAGGAAAAGGAATAAAATAATCTAATATATTACACTAGTCTGTAGCAGACCCTCATCTGTCATTACACTGCCTCCTCTATCAGAGCCTCCCATAGGTGACAATGTGACCTGGATGAGGGTCTGGCAGACATGGCATTGTGCAGACTTCCCCATAGGTGACAATGTGACCTGGATGAGGGTCTGGCAGACATGGCACTGTGCAGACCTCCCATAGGTGACAATGTGACCTGGGTGAGGGTCTGGCTGACGTGGCATTGTGCAGACTTCCCATAGGTGACAATGTGACCTGGGTGAGGGTCTGGCAGATTTGGCATTGTGCAGACCTCCCATAGGTGACAATGTGACCTGGGTGAGGGTCTGGCAGACATGGCATTGTGCAGACCTCCCATAGGTGATAATTTGACCTGGGTGAGGGTCTGGCAGACGTGGCATTGTGCAGACCCTCCCTTAGATTATCTATATAGTGTTATTTCATGTATTTCTAGATGTGGATTTCTAGTGACGGACGGATTTCTAGTATTAAACATTAGTACAGAAGATCATATAATGACTTCTTATTAGATGGACTGTTAATAAGGATTCACTATAAACCATGGTTTCTCCTTCTCTCCAGGTCTGTCTACTTAGTTCACCATAAAGACTCACAGAAGATCTTCGCTATGAAGAAAATTGCCAAGAGGGACCTGGATACTCCAAAAGCTGTGGAAGGGGCCTATCTGGAGAGGGACATCCTGACATTCGCTGACTGTCCCTTTGTGACCTCCATGCTCTGCTCCTTCCCTACTAGATCTCACCTGTGTATGGTCATGGAGTATGTAGGAGGTAGGACATGTACATGTATTATATTCAGCCCATGTCTACTGACATCTTATCACCGCTCATATCATTAGGACTTGTCCCCGTGGACGGTTACATCCCCGCACAGCATTTACTATAGATATTATGGAAAGTCATTGATGTGTGTGATCTCCCTGTATGTCCGCACTGAGCACGTCAGTATCTCCAGCTGTAGACGAGATGAGACATCACTCTATTACTGATATGGACGACATCTCACCATGACCTCAGACTAATATTCTGTGCTCTATACATTATATCTGTATATATTCTCTCCTGCCCCAATGTCTCCGCTCACTTCTCATGATCCATCGCGGTGATCTGCTGTATAAACCCCTCACCGCTCATATTTCCTTTCTTCTATAGGTGGAGACTGTGGGACCCTCCTAAGCACCAGGGGTCGTTTATCTGTCCCCTTGGCCCGCCTGTACTTTGCAGAAGCGATTCTTGCTGTGGAATACCTGCACAGCTATGGTGTGTTGCATAGAGACCTGAAACCAGAGAAGTAAGTGACCTCTGTAGTATAATAAAGGGGGGACATTTATCATTCATTACTACACGGCCTGTGAGACTAAAACCATCTTCTCTTTCACAGCCTCCTGATTACACCGGCTGGACACATTAAAGTCGCCGATTTTGGGATTTCAAAAGTTGGTGTCATGATACCAGAAACCAACACCCACAAGGAATCATTGGAGGACATGGCCAGAGAGTTCCAGGACCATGAGGTTGGCATCACTTACAGGAGCTTAGCTCGTTCTTCACAAATCTCATCACACTATTGTCTCTTCGCTACGTTCTTCATTCCTAGAGAACTTTTCCACTGATATTTTATCTTCTGTCATTGTGTTTTTATGTCGAGAACTTGTCAGAATAATAATTTCATTGATTCTCATCTTTATCTTCTGTCGGTTTCCAGGACTGTGGCACCCCGCTTTACATGGCCCCAGAAATCATCCTGAAGAAAGGCTATGGAAGACCTGCCGACTGGTGGTCAATGGGGATCATCCTGCATGAGTTTCTGGTGGGATATGTACCATTTCATGGGGACTCCCTATCTGAGCTTTATAAAAATATTGTCACTGGTAAGTAGAATAATCCGATCATTGCTTTGACTGGTTACATGAATTTAGTTATTTCCTCTACTTTATCTTACAGTCCAAAACAGAGGTTTTAATTTCTGTAATTTTCTATATAACAGGAGACATAATTTGGGATTGGGATCGCGCTCCTCCCACCGATGCTCAGGACCTCATCATTGACCTGCTCAGAACAAATCCTCTACAAAGACTTGGGACAGGTAACTGATATACTGTATTAGTATTAATATTCACTTTTTACAACGTGGACTCATCACTCCTGTCCATGAGAATCAGCACTTCTCTATCTGCTTGCTTATTTCTAGTTCTCTGTACTATGACTTTCAGACTATTTCCTTTGGTTATGTCATTAGGTTAGATTAAGATAAACTGTTCAGATATGGAGCCATCTCTGACAATGTCTGCTCAACTTTTGCTTTTCTTTTTCCAGGAGGAGCATTTGAGATCAAGAGTTATCCATTCCTGTGTGACTTAGAATTTGAAAACCTTCCAAGTCAGAAGCCGGAGTACGTTCCTCGGCTTGTGTCAGAGGTGGACACCAGCTTATTTATCAGTAAGTAGAAGGAGCCGTCATCTAGACTAAGCAGCTGTTTGTCTTGTCTTCCTTAATATGTGACAATCGGTTCCCATTAATATTAGTGGTAAATGGTGATTGTGTTATACTGACAACCGCTAATAACACATCATTACCTATGTCTTGTAGATCACGCTGATACAGACAAGCCTATTGTCTCAGAGGAGGAGGACACGAGTGAGGATAATGAGAGCCTGTTCTTCCAAAATTTTACATCATCCTCTGAAAGGCTTTCTAAAGTAAGTATGTGATCAATAAATCCAGAATATGTAAAAAAGACCTCTAAAAGTAAAGAATAGAAATTTATATCTTATTTTTCTCTGTTTTTAGCTCTCTACCACCACTATCAAGTCTCCTCCAGAGTGTACCCCGGCATCCAGCAGAAACATCTCAGAAATGTGAGTAGATTATGGGGTCATTATTGGGAGCTCCAGGCTAATATATGTGCACAGCACCAAATATAGGACATAAATACCATAGTATCAAGTGCAGCATCCACCGCCCCATGATCAGCGGTCATTGTGCTTTTGGCTTCAGAATCCGCTGGATATAACAGCCCATAATTGCTGCCGGTCAGGTATTGTTAGTTTTGCCCACACTGCAGGAGATATGTAGTATTACATGATGGCCATTGTGGGTAGTTGTTTTGCGCTCTGCTCCATAGAAGGTAGTTTTGAGCAGGAGACTTCCCCACTATGACTTTCATATGTCCTATTAGGCCTCATAGTCGGGGTTCTTCTAGTGAGACAATCCCTTTTATACTGAGTTTACTTGTGATTTACACAATTTTCTTCTTCCAAACAGGCAGAAAGGATCTTTTCCTGAATCTGCTGGAGACGATGCTATAAGCAGCTTGCCGTCCTCGTCCCCATTGTCAGGTATGTACATGTCTATAGCACAAGCAATATGAATGTTGTCATCAAGGGTGAAATATTTCCTCATGGTTTTTCTGTAATAGATCTCCTATGTCATCCATGTTTCATGGATCCCTCTTATGTTGCCCATGGGCCCATACTGTGTCTCTATTTCTGTAACTTTGTACAGTATTATCATGGATTCTGTGATACGTTGTAGCATCCAGTAACCTCTGCCATCATAATAAGACATAGTCTCCTATAGTAAAATATCGCTCATTAGGGATGCACCACATGGCGGCACACAGGGTGCTCACTGATCCATATTAGTGACACATCTAATGCCCCTCAGATGAGGTCATGTCCGGTATATAGGACTTATTCTGCCCTATTATGTAATAGCAGATTATCAGGACTATAGGGGGCAGGACTAGGACAATCCTACTATATACAGGAGAGATACAAAGCAGATCCCATAACAATATGTCCTTAGTGAATTGTTGTTTTTTCTTCTTTCTCACCCGAATTTCCAGCTGACGACGAAAAATCAGAAAATGGCAAAAAGGGGAAAAAGAGACGAGGTAAGTGTGAGAATCATCTCCATGTTGTGTGATGTCGTCAGTGAGAATAATTCATGTGGAGCAGATGTCATCTGTCGGTGATGGGATTGTCACATGTATGATGGCTGACGATGATCCCTGACCTCTGTGTGATGAGATTCCTCTGCCGTCCGGCCACAGTGACCGCACAGTAGTGTCACGTCATATGGAGTCCCATCACTTACATTATATTTCCTTCTCTTCTCATAGGTTCCATCTTCCGCCGGATCTTATCATCCTGCCGGCGTGGATTATCCAGGGCAGCTCGCGTATTTGCGTGTTGTCACCGTTCCCCTAGAGACATCTAAAAGACGGGAACCTCCGCATCCAGCGCCCTGAAGTCCAGCAGATCCACCATCACTGCTGGAGCTGTACAGAAGGACCTTCACCATCTACCTGTGGCCTTCTGACTCTTACATCTCTGCCCGGACATGTCTCAGTATCACCTCTGTCACCAGGCTCCGCGGTATTCATACTGCTCGCAGACGTGGCGGTTACTGATCACCTGCTATCTGACCCCGGCTGACCTCCTGACTATGATTTTCTCTACTGATTCGGTTCCTGGTTTTGTCCCTCCCTTCTATCCTATTATTAATAAAAAAAATTACAATTATTATTACTGAATTTTTTTTCATCCATCAAACTTTACTCTGCATTTTGTTAATTCATAAAAATAATTTATTAACACTTCTGGTTTTAAAGCATATATATACAGTATGCTTATAATATGTATATATATAGTATGGTAAATATATATACTATATACAGTGGGTACGGAAAGTATTCAGACCCCTTTACATTTTTCACTCTTTGTTTCATTGCAGCCATTTGGTAAATTCTAAAAAGTTCATTTTTTCTCATTAATGTACACTCTGCCCCCATCTTGTCTGAAAAAAAACAGAAATGTAGAAATTTTTGCAAATTTATTAAAAAAGAAAAACTGAAATATCACATGGTCATAAGAATTCAGACCCTTAGCTCAGTATTGAGTAGAAGCCCCCTTTTGAGCTAGTACAGCCATGAGTCTTCTTGGGAATGATGCAACAAGTTTTTCACACCTGGATTTGGGGATCCTCTGCCATTCTTCCTTGCAGATCCTCTCTTGTTCCATCAGGTTGGATGGTGAACGTTGCTGGATAGCCATTTTCAGGTCTCTCCAGAGATGCTCAATTGGGTTTAGGTCAGGGCTCTGGCTGGGCCAGTCAAGAATGGTCACAGAGTAGTTCTGAAGCCACTCCTTTGTTATTTTAGCTGTGTGCTTAGGGTCATTGTCTTGTTGGAAGGTGAACCTTCGGCCAAATCTGAGGTCCAGAGCACTCTGGAAGAGGTTTTCATCCAGGATATCTCCTTCAATTGCAACCAGTCATCCTGTCCCTGCAGCTGAAAAACACCCCCATAGCATGATGCTGCCACCACCATGTTTCACTGTTGGGATTGTATTGCGCAGGTGATGAGCAGTGCCTGGTTTTCTCCACACATACCGCTTAGAATTATCACCAAAATGTTCTATCTTCGTCTCATCAGACTAGAGAATTTTATTTCTCATAGTCTGGGAATCCTTCATGTGTTTTTGAGCAAACTCTATGTGGGCTTTCATATGTCTTGCACTGAGGCGAGGTTTTCATCTGGCCACTTTGCCATAAAGGCCCGACTGGTGGAGGGCTGCAGTGATAGTTGACTTTGTAGAACTTTCTCCTATCTCCCTACTGCATCACTGGAGCTCAGCCACAGTGATCTTGGGGTTCTTATTTACATATCTCACCAAGGCTCTCCTCCCACGATTGCTCAGTTTGGCTGGATGTCCAGGTCTAGGAAGACTTGTGGTGATCCGAAACTTATTCCATTTAAGGATTATGGAGGCCACTGTGCTCTTAGGAACCTTGAGTAATGCAGTAATTCTTTTGGAACCTTGGCCAGATCTGTGCCTTGCCACAATTCTGTCAATGAGCTCCTTGGGCCCTATTAACCCTCTCAGCACTATGTGTGCTGCAGCATGCTTTCCCGGTTTTACATCACTGAAGCTGCCAACCTTTATTAATGATCTAGTGGAAGGGTTGCATAGTAAAATAGCAATATTTGCAGATGATACTAAACTTTGTAAAGTAGTTAATACAGATGAGGATAGGGCACAGCTACAGGAGGATTTAGATAAATTGGGGAGTTGGGCCAAAAAATGGCAAATGGGGTTCAATGCCGATAAATGTAAGGTCATGCACATGGGAAAGAAAAACAGCAGTCACCCATACATATTAAATGGGAAACCGTTGGGGAAATCTGACATGGAGAAGGACCTGGGCGTCTTGGTTAACAGCAAATTAAATTGGAGTGCTCAGTGTCAGGCAGCAGCTGCAAAGGCAAATAGAGTCATGGCATGCATCAGAAGAGGAATAGAGGCATATGATGAGAACATTGTTCTTCCTCTGTATAAAGCGCTGGTAAGGCCGCACTTAGAATATTGTGCACAGTTCTGGGCTCCGGTGCTCAGGAAAGACATATTGGAGCTAGAGAGGGTACAAAGGAGGGCGACTAAGGTAATAAAGGGAATGGAGGGACTAGAATACCCAGAGAGGTTGTCAAAATTAGGCCTATTTACGTTGGAAAAGAGAAAGCTTAGGGGAGACCTCATATACATGTATAAATACATCAGGGGGCAGTACAGAGATCTCTCCCATGACCTGTTTATACCAAGGATGGTGACAAAGACGAGGGGGCACACTATGCGTCTGGAGGAAAGGAGGTTCCTGCACCAGCATAGAAGGGGATTCTTTACGGTCAGAGCCGTGAGACTCTGGAACTCTCAGGGAGAGGAAGTGGTGATGTCCAACTCACTTAATGAGTTCAAGAGAGGCCTGGACGCCTTTCTTGAGAACAATAAAATTACATCTTATGCTTAGTGATAGTTAATTAATCCAGGGATTTAATCTGACTGCCAGATTGGAGTGGGGAAGTGAATTTTTCCTCAATGATGTAAATTGGCCTATACCGCATGTTTTTTTTTTGCCTTCCCCTGGATCAACGCTGCGGAATAGCTGCAGTGCACAAGAAATAGGCTGAACTGGATGGACGCTTGTCTTTTTTCGGCCTTATAAACTATGTAACTATGTAACCTCAGCGATACATATCTCCCCTCAAAGACATGTCCAGTGGCCATCTTACATACCCCAACTGTGCCCAAAGTCGGGGGGCTTAGCACCTTCCGCTAACATACAGTGGACCCTTGACAATGCGTCAGTATTGCCATGCAGCTTCCCAGGTCTATGCTCTACCTGGAAGCTGAACTCCTGAAGAGCTAGGAACCACCTGGTCAATCAAGCATTGTTTCCCTTCTTCTCTCTCATCCACCTTAGTGGGGCATGGTCTGACACCAGCCTGAACTTACTGCCTAAGAAGTAGTATCTTAGAGTGTCTAGCGCCCACTTGATAGCCAAACATTCCTTCTCCACTATGGAGTAATTTCTCTCACAAGACGTCAGCTTCCGGCTTAAATACATTATGGGGTGCTCTTCGCCGTTCATCTCTTTTGAAAGGACCGCACCCAGCCCGATATCTGACGCGTCCGTCTGGACCACAAACTCCTTCGAGAAATCCGGTGCCACCAACATTGGCTGTTTACACAGGGCTTGCTTGAGTTCCTGGAAGGCCGTCTCTTTTTCTGGAGACCTCTTAGCCATAGCCGATTTTGTCCCTTTAACGAGGTCTGTCAAAGGGGCAGCTGTCATGGCAAAGTTAGGGATGAACCAGCAGTAGTAACCCACGATGCCCAGGAACGCTCTGACCTGCTTTTTAGTGAGAGGTTGTGGCCAGCCCCGGATCGCGTCAATTTTATTTATTTGGTGCTTTATCATGCCTCTGCCTATGACATAGAAAAAAAGGCTACGTGGCACTCCTGTAATATTGGGTGCTCAGATAGGATTCCACTCCAATTATAGATGACTATAGAAACCTGGCACTCCAAAAATGGTGAAAATTCAAGAATTTTATTTAATTACATAATTCTTCAGAATCAAATGACGTTTTGGCCTCATATGGCCTTCATCAGAACAGGGTCCTACCCAGTAGATAGATGGGAAACCAATCAAATGGCAGGGTCACAGGAGAAAGGGACACGAAACACCGTGTCTGCAAATTGAGATTCTGATTTGGTTTTTATCCTTAATCATATTGCACGACTCGTTAAAGGGTTGATTGTGACTTGTAGGATTGCTGCTTCCAATAGGTGGCACTATAGAGTTCAAGTCCTCTTTTTCTCTGAAGAGGCAATTTGCATATTACATTTCCCAGAGGAGCATTGCATGGCGAATAAGCCTCCTTACCTTGACAAGCCAGTCCTGGTATGTCACTCTCCACAAGGAGAAATGTTGCCCCTTAGACCTCAGTCCAGAGCCTCTCACCTAGCCAAATCAGTTCTCATACTTTGCATGACGAGGGCCGACAGCCCGAAACACTGTCTGCAAATTGAGATTCTGATTTGGCTTTTATCCTTAATCATATTGCACGACTCGTTAAAGGATTGATTGCGACTTGTAGGATTGTAGCTTCCAATAGGTGGCGCTATAGAGTACAAGTCCTCTTTTTCTCTGAAGAGGCAATTTGCATATGGTGTATTGGAAACACCCATCTGGTGTTGAAAAGGCTGTCTTCTCCTTGGTCTCTTGGGACATAGGGATCTTCCAATACCCTTTTGTGAGGTAAAGGGTGGTAATGTACCTGGCCGGCCCTAGTCTCTCAATTAGTTCATCTACCCTGGGCATTGGGTATGAATCAAACTTGGAGACCTCATTCACTTTCCTATAGTCATTGCAGAACCGCCATTCTTCATTGGGTTTCGGCACTAAGACTATGGGACTGGACCAGCCACTCATGGACTGCTCGATGACCCCAGATTCAGCATGCGCTTCACCTCCATTGAGATTACCTCTCGGCGGGCTTCAGAAATCCGATATGGCTTCATATTCACTCGAACATGAGGCTCCGTAAGTACCTCATGCTCTATGACCTGAGTACAGCCCGGTAGATCCGAGAACAGATCCCTAATCCGCTGCAGGAACTCTCGGCATTGTTGCTTCTGGGCACGTGACAGCGACTCTACCACCTTGACTTCCTCCACGTCGGTTTCAGTCTTCGCCATCAGACATAGAGCTTCCACCGGCTCCCTATCCCGAAACGGCTTAATGAGGTTGACGTGGTACACCTGGTAGGGCTTCCTTCTCCCAGGTTGGTGGACCCTATAGCTGATGTCGCCAAGCTTTTCAGCCACTTCATAGGTGCCCTGCCACTTGGCCAGGAACTTGCTCTCCACCGTAGGTACCAGCACTAGTACCTGATCCCCAGGGTTGAAGTGTCTCATCCTCGCTGATCTATTGTACACCTCGACTGTGCCTCTTGTGCTTTGAGTTGTTCTTTCACAATGGGCATCATCTCTGCAATCCTCTCTTGCATCTGGGCTACATGTTTGATCACACACCTGTAGGGTGTAGTCTCCGCCTCTCAGATCTCCTTTGCTATGTCCAGGAGTCCGCAGGGGTGTTGGCCATATAACAGCTCAAACGGGGAGAACCCAGTAGAGGCCTGTGGGACTTCTCTGATGGAGAATAGAAGTTATGGCAGTAGACAGTCCCAGTCCCAGCCGTTTTTCTCTACGACCTTCTTTAATAGTAACTCCCCATTTACAGCAAAGTCCGGATATCGGGTGTCAGCCCCCGGCTTTTGAGCAGCACCATTCAAGACAGGGACATTATTAAATGCCCCTTTTAGAGTCAAGTCTCTGAGTTGGGCGGTTCCAAACTTTCCCCCGTACACCTCCAGCTCAGGGATGTTGGCCTCCGGGAATGCCGCCTCATCCTCATCCGCCACTAAGCACACAAAAAGGAAACCTGGCGGCGGCCTATGATGAGGTTTCTTCAGGAGAGTCTGGGTTGTTGTCCGGACAACCTGGCTTCCTCCCTTTCTTCCATAAGTCCCAAAACAAGGCAAAGTCCCACCCTATTATAACAGAGTGCAACAGGTCCTTGACTACGCCCACCTCATGGAAGTCCGCGCCACAGTTTATGTCTATGACCACTCGGGCCACAGGGTAGTCCTTAGCGTCCCCATGGATACAACGGACGCTGACCTTTTTCTCCAGAACCAGCCGATGAGCCAGTGTGGCCCTCACTAGGGTTACCAAACTCCCCGAGTCTAACAAAGCAGTCACTTGCACTCCATTTATTGATACGAGGCATGCCTGTGGTTCCTCGCCTGGTTGAGGAACAGCACTGCAGGCAAAATATGCAAAGTACGAACAGCGCTGTCCTGCGCTCCAGTCCATTGGCTCGATGGTCATGAGGCATCGGGCGGCTATGTGACCTGGGGTGTGACATCTCCAATATACTATGCTATGGGGCGGGACCTTTGACAACAACTCAGACCCCTCCTGAGCTCTAGGACGCCACCCAGGTGAGGCTCTAGCTTCCCTCTTTTGGGTGTCCGCCCCCTTTTGGGAACCCCAGTATAGAGAGGCTACGACCCCTTGCTTTCCCAAGGAACTCTCAACCGCCTGTTACCTTTCCACCAACCCCACCAAGACTTCTAATTACTCCTCTCACTAAAAGCATTTCTCATTACCCTGAATGCAGCATCCAGGCTCATATTTCTGTCCAGAAGCTACACTGGCGCCTCCACCCTGCTGTACCAGTCATTGCACTCACCCATAAAGCTCTCCACAGTGCTGCACCATCCTATATCTCGATCTACTACCATATTTACATTCCAATCAGCAGAGACCAACATCCTCCATAATCAGGACCTCCCAAGCCCACATCAGAGCCTTTTTTAGTGCTGAACCAGCTCTCTGGAGTGCACTACTCGAGGCAATCAGGTTTATTCCCTCTATCTACAGTTTTAAGTGTGCACTAACAAAAGATAATTTTCAGCAAAACTATTACGTCACCTCACCAAAGTTTTTTTCCCACAGCACTCAGTAGCAGTTAATATCTGCACATATACCGGCTGGTGACCGGTTCATGCAGCCTTACATGTATACCCTTATTTATTCTAAAGATGTAAAGATGGCCGGACCATATACCACAAACTCTTAAGACCATATATACTTTAACCTATATACAGATTTATCAGCCTCCACAGCGTCCAACTCCAAGGTTGGAAAATAACCAAAATGAAGATGATACCCAAGATTACAGAAATTTTCAGAGACAAAGCGCCAAAGATCAGCAAATTCTGTCTGACCATTTGTCTCTGGGTGGTAGGTAGAAGAATGAACAAACTTCAATGGAGAAATAGGTCCAGGGACTTTTGGGAATGGGCAAGGGCCGGAGTAGTGCAGCAGGACATTTTGGATTGAGCACGTATTCCCTACAGTCCCTATCCATGGTCGACCACCAAATCTATCTGGCTACAAGTTGAAATATATCATTTATTCGAGGATGACCTGCAAAGATGGAAACATGGAACTCCTGTAGAACTCACAGATAGAACAGAGGAGGAACAAACAATTTTTGTGTGGGAGTGTGATCTGGAGCTAAATTTTGAGAACTACGGATCTCTTCAGTCAGATTTAGAGAAACTGCAGACACAAGTTTACCTTCAGCAAGAAAAGGAACCTGTTCAGATCCACATGGATGCACTCAGTAAGCAATAGTATGAATAAAGACAAGGCATCCTGACGTGTTGGGGAACGTTAATGACCTACAAATATGGGGCTAATCACACCTCGGCACTTTGACCGCTGGCTCTGCACTGATGCACTGTAAAGTCGGCCAGGTCGGTGTCATGCTAGGTATGGGGATAACCCAGCGTATATGACGGGAAAAGGGGAGGGAGTCCTACAACTAGGGAAAGGGAGAGTTGAGACCCCTAAAAAGATCTGACGACAAACCCTGACTTTCCTATAGATCCTAATTAGGTTCTGCACATATCGCCAAGCAGGGAACCTGACCGTAGCTGACCCTAAGGCTAGGCCCTAGGTAGGAAGCAAGAGGGGTGAGCACTAAGTCAGCCCCACTACAACTAAAATACACACAAGGGAAACAAACAGGGGAATACACTGAGCTCCAAGAAGACACCAGAGAAAGCACGCCAACAATCCACCAAGGAAATCCAAGGTAATTCTAGTCGACTACTAGAATCCTAGGCCTAAATAGGTATACATGCTATCACCAACAACTCTCTGAGGATCTGAGGGTATTTAAGAACACAGTAAGGAAGTGCTGATTAACAGGAGAAAGATGAGGATAACTCAGGGTCCTAAAGAGAAAGGTATAATCCCCAAGCAAGGAGAGGAATAAAGAAAAGCTCAAGAAGATGTTTGTCAGGCCAAACGCAGCGACCTTCTACAGACGGACACCGTATGGCTGTCTGTTAACCCTGACACACCCATGACAGTACCACCCCTTTTACGAGTGGTCTCCGGACACTCAGGACCAGGTTTATCTGGATGAAAGGCATGGAATGATCGAACCAATCTAGGGGCAACGACGGAAAGGGGGTCCACAGTTGCCTTACTACTAATCTCGCCATTCCACAATTTCCCTGGATTGCCAATCCACTACCGGATTATATTTCACCAACCAGGCTAGAACCAGTACAACAGCAGTGGGAAGACCCTCCAGAACATAACAAGGAATTACTTCATAATTAAGGGGCCCCACCCTCAGTCTTATTGTCATGCCAGGTGTGGGAAAGATTTAGTGCAACACAGAGGGCAGAGGGAAAGGGAGCCCAGACACTAGGGTAAGGGGGAAGTGGAGACCTCCTAGTTTGATCTAATGATACCCTGTCTGAACTACCGTACCTATATTGCCTCTTCAGCAATCACCGCACGCTTGCCTCGCCCTGTCTTTCCCTGGTGTATGGCTAAGGCTAGGGATGGGAGGAGATGAGCACTAGTCGATCTCCACTAAACTCTATAGATAACAAGGGTAGACAAAACAGGGCGAGAATGCTTAGCTTTAGACTACTCCAGACAAATGCAACTCGGCCTCAAGCTTCAGAGAGGACGAAGTACTGCTCTTGCTAAGTCTTCACAATTAGAAATAAATTTAGCCGGCACCTCCCTCTCAGACACACCAGGCCAGGGAGCTGCTAATTACCAGAGGGATGTAGCCGCTAGGTCCTGGAGACAGATTCTCACCTAAGAAGATGTCTGTAATGCCAAACGTAGAGATCTCTTGCAACCTGTCACTCCAGGGAAAAGGGAAAAGGAGCTCCCAGACACTAGGGAAAGGGGGAAGTGGAGACCTCCTAGTCTGATCTGGCGTCACTCTGTCTCAACTACTGTCCCTATATTGCCTCTTCAGCAATCACCGCACGCGTGCCTCGCCCTGCTCTCCCTGGCGTATGGCTACGGATGGGGATGGGAGGAGATGAACACTAGTCAACCTCCACTAAACTCTATAGACAACAAGGGTAAACAAAACAGGGGGAAATGGCTTAGCTTTAGATGAACTCCAAATAAGCACACGGCATCAAGCTCCAGAGAGCACATAGTACTGCTCCTGCTAAGCTTCACAAGTTGAAATGAATATAGCCGGCGACTCCCTCTTAGACGTAGCAGGTATATATACACCCAGGCCAGAGAGCTAATTAGCAAGACAGAAGTAGCCGCTCGATCCTAAAGACAGCCTGTCCCACATCCTGGCCCCTTCCCATAATAGCGTCCCTCTTCCTGGCCCCTTTGTGTCTCATCCCTGGCCCCATGTGTCTCAATACTGATCCAATGAGTCTCATTCCTGGCCCCATGTGTCTTTGTACTGCCCCCATTTGTTCTGCTATGCTGACCCCATGTCTCCATCCTGGCCCCATATGTCCTCCCGTCCTGCCCCCATGTGTTCTCCCTCCTGGCCCCATATGAACTCCCATCCTGGTCTCATATGTCTCCATACTGCCTCCATATGTTCTCTCAGCCTGACACCGTAAGTCACCATCCAGCCCCCATATGTTCTCTAATCTTGGCACCATATGTCTCCATCCAGCCCCGATATGAACACCCATCCTGGTCCCATATGTCTCCATACTGCCCCCATATGTTCTCCCTTCCTGACACCATATGCCACCATGCAGCCCCCATATGAACTCCAATTCTGACCCTATATGATCTCTCATCTTGCCCCCATATTGCGGATTTTAGTAAAAAAAAAAGAAAAAAATAAGAGTTGCTCCTTATCTGCCTGCGGTCCAGCGGTGTCCTCTTTCTTATGTATTTGAGACGCGGACATGCTGGCGCATGGCAGTGATGCCATAGGTCGGCGACACGTGCACCGACGTCAGCTGTGGCCTCTGATTGGCTGGCGGCTGTTAACTTTTGCCGTGCACGAAGGCACTGGCTTCTGCTTACTGGGTGTAGCTGCACAATTCAGTGTGTCTATTTTACTCTGAAATGCTCAGAGAAAATATAGTTGGGAGTTTCGGCAGGGGACCATATCTGGAGACCATACTCTTCCCACCACTGCCAGAGGTAAACACGAAGAAGAAATCTGTCAATATCACGCCAGGTGAGAGTGCAACACAGAGAGTAAAACCAGGTGTGAGTACAACACAAAGGGGAAAGTGGAAGAGAGATCAGACACCAGGGAAAGGGGGGAGTGGTAACCTCCGAATCTGGACCAGCATCAACCTGACTCCCCTAAATGTCCCTATACAGCTTCCGCAGCTGTCGCCGATCATGTGCCTCGCCCTGCTGTCCCTGGCGAAAGGCTACAACTATTGGTGGAAGGAGATGAGCACTAGTCAATCTCCGCTAGCAACTAAAGAAAAAAAGGGAAAGACAAAACAAGGGAATAATGGCTTAGCTTTAGATGAACTCCAACCGTGCACACTGCCTCAAAACTCCAGAGAAGACGTGGTGCTGATACAGCCAAGATCCAGGAAGGAATGAGTATAACCGGCAACGCCCGCCTGGAGAGACCAGGTATATATATACCCAGGCCAGAGGGATGTAGTCGCTGGGTCCTAAAGACAGCCTCCTGTGTAGGAAGCTGTCTGCAATGCCAAACGTGGAGATCTCCTACAAGCCACCGCAGGGCGACTGTCTGTCACCTCCGACACACCTGTGACAGTACCCCCCCTCTACGAGTGGCCTCCAGACACTCAGGACTGGGTTTCTCAGGAAAAGAGCGAACCAATCTGGGAGGGTTCACCTCTGACGCTGAAACCCACATCACCTCCTCTGGACCACAGCCTTTCTAGTGCACCAAGTATTGTAGAGAACGACGTTGGAGACGAGAATCTACAATCCTCAAATTCTCGAACTCCAGGTTACCATCAAACATTACTGGGGGCGGTGGTAGAGTTGAGGGCTCAAGAGATTCAACATAACTTTTGACTAAGGACCTGTGGAACACATTATTGACCTTAAGGGCCCGAGGAAGTTCAAGACGAAATGCTGCTTTGTTAATGACGGCGATTATTTTGTAGGGACCAATAAACCTAGGTCCCAGCTTCCAAGAAGGAACTTTAAATCTTATATTCTTGGTAGACAACCACACAAAGTCATTCACATTCAGGTCCGGACCTGGCAAGCGTTTTCTGCCAGCCATACGTTTATACCTGTCACCCATGGTCTTTACATGACACAACACCGTGCCATACCGAGGAGAACGACAAAGCAAACCGTTCCTCCTCAGGAACTCCTGAAGCTACACCCCACTGAAGGTACCAAACTGTGGATGATAACAATATGCACCGAAGAACAGTGACCTGCCAGTGGATTCTTCACGATTATTCATGGCAAATTCTGCCAAACCTCCTGATTTTCGGAGACGAAAAACCTGAGGTATGTCTCCAAGTTCTTATTCAAGAAAGAAGGAATTGTGCGATGTTAGTGAAGCGCTAGAACAACTAGACAGGGGATTAGGTTATAACTAGTGTTGAGCATTCCGATACTGAAATATCGGGTATCGGCCGATATTCGCGGTATCGGAATTCCGATACTAAATTCCGATACTTTTACAATATCGAATACCGGAATCGGAAGTTCCCATAATGCCTGCGCTCTGCAGTGTCTCTGAAGGATGACAAGCTGGATGGCAGCGCTCAGCTGCGATCCAGCCTGTCATCAGAATGCCATCCCAGCGTGGGAGAATTCTCCTGATTGTTTAAAAGCCGGCGCGCGGTAAAAGGCCGCCGGCTTTTAAACAATCACACAGCCCCATACTGCTTCCCCGCAGCCTCCCACCCCGATCCTCCGCTCCCCTCGCCACCTCCCATCCCGATCGTAAGTTAGGACCGGGCGGGGAGCGCAGCACCAAGGAGCGGGGAGTGAAGGACCCGGTCGGGGAAGCCGGCAGTGAAAAGACTTCACCGCCGGCTTTCCCGTTCTGTGCTGCGCTTTCCCGCCGGTTATTTCAAATGAACAGCTGCGGTATCAGGTGATGCCGATCAGCTGTTCATTTGAAGTTGCCGCGGTGCCCTCCGAGGGTTCATGTGAGTTCATGCTTGACTGCATGAACTGAAATGAAATTTCCCACGGTCGCACAGGTCAGCCACACCTCCCAGACCGGTCATGATTGGTGTGTGGGGTGTCTGTGCGGTGTCTGCGGGTGTGTGCGGTGTCTGTGCGGTGTCTGCGGGTGTGTGCGGTGTCTGTGCGGTGTCTGTGGGTGTGTGCGGTGTCTGTGCGATGTCTGCGAGTGTGTGCGGTGTCTGGGCGATGTCTGCGCGATGTCTGTGGGTGTGTGCGGTGTCTGTGCGATGTCTGGGGGTGTGTGCGTGCAGGCAGACATAGGCCGATGTGACACTACTACTCCCATCGGCCTATGTCTGTCCCCCGTCCACTCGTGCCAGCAGGATCAGCTCGATGGGAGCAGTAGTGCCCATCAGCCTGATCCTGCTATATAAATTGCCCTACTGTGTCCCCAATAAATTTTAAATACATGTCATTGGTGGCCAGTGGTTACCTACAATAAATTAGTTCATACATTACCTGTCCCCGCCGATCGCCACCTAAAATAAAGTAAAAAATAAAAAACTACAACTATACTCACCTAGACACCTAATTCCCCGAAGCCATCGATCTCCTGTAATAAAATATAAAATAATAAACCACAACCTTATCCTTACCCCTCTGTAGTAGTCCACGAGTGTCCCACGATGATCTCCAGTTCAGAGCAGCCACATAGAATGTGACCGCTCTGAAACGCTGCCGCCGCTAGAATGATGGGGCCGTAAAGCAGCCCCGTCATTGCATAAGCGGGTTCACCGGAGTTCAGGCAGCGCTGCTCCGGTCAGCTCCTTTACGGCCCTGCTGTATCGTGAGAAATTCCCACGGTAAAGCAGTGCCGTAAAGGAGGTCTCCGGAGCTGCGCTGCCTGAATGCACTCCGGTGACCTCAGTCAGTGGCTCCCGGCAGCGTGAGCTTACAGCAGCCATGCACAGCTGTCACCATCTCCAGATGTGACAGCTGTGCATGGGAGATCAGCGCAGGAACGTGGACAGGTAACTATTTTTTTTTAGTAAACTAAGAATTAAATAAAATGGTGTGTTTTATTTCAAATAAATTATTTTTTTCTGGGTGTAGTGTGTTTTTTATTTTTAACACTTTGTAGGTTAGTAATGGGGGTGTCTTATAGACGCCCATCATTACTAACCTGGGCTTCATGGCAGCTGGCGCTGACATGAACCCCAGCCCCATTACCCCCTGTCACCGCACCAGGGCAGCGTGGAAGAGCGAGGCTAAGTGCCAGAATTGGCGCATCTTATGGATGCGCCATTTCTGGGGCGGCTGACGGCTGGTGTTTCTAGCCTGGGAGGGGGCCAATATTCATGGCACCCTTCCTGGGCTATTAATATCAGCCCCCAGCTGTCTGCCTAGCCTTTGCTAGCTATTAAAATAGGGGGGACCCCACGTCATTTTTTTGGAGGGGTCCCCCATTTTAATAGCTAGTAAAGGCTAGGTATTCAGCTGGGGGCTGATATTAGTAGCCTGGGAAGCTCCGTGGGTATTACCCCCTTCCCAGGCTTCAAACATCTGCCCCAGCCGTCTGCTTAACCTCCGCTAGAGACTAAAATTATGGGGGATCCCACGCCAATTTTTTTTTTAAATAAATCCTTTATTTTAACACTAAATGACATTTGAGGAGTTAATACAAAATGCAGTCCCTAAATTATTATTTATGTTTTAATTAATTTTTCCCAAAAATTTTGACGTGGGCTTTGCCATATTTTTGTATGCCAGCCAGGTACAGCATCCAGCTTCTATGAACGCGCCATTTTCTGGGGTGGCTGCAGACTGCAATTTGCAGTGGGGGGGGGGGGGACCAGAATGCTTGGGTCTCCCTGCGCTGCAGATTCCATGCTTGACGTGGGCTTTGCCATATTTTTGTATGCCAGCCAGGTACAGCATCCAGCTTCTATGAACGCGCCATTTTCTGGGGTGGCTGCGGACTGCAATTTGCAGTGGGGGGGGGGGGACCAGAATGCTTGGGTCTCCCTGCGCTGCAGATTCCATGCTTGCGCTCCTCAGTGTCTGGCTGTGACGGCATCCAGATGAGCCGAGTTCATGTCCAATGAACTCAGCTCACCTCATGCACGTCACTGACAGCGTGGGAAAATTCTCCTGAACTCAGCGCTTCAGCGTGAGAATTCTCCCACGCTGTCAGTGACGTGCATGAGGTGAGCTGAGTTCATTGGACATGACCTCACCTCATGCACGTCACTGACAGCGTGGGAAAATTCTCACGCTGAAGCGCTGAGTGCAGGAGAATTCTCCCACGCTGTCAGTGACGTGCATGAGGTGAGCTGAGTTCATTGGACATGAACTCGGCTCATCTGGATGCCGTCACAGCCAGACACTGAGGAGCGCAAGCATGCCTGCGCTTCTCAGTGTCTGCGGGATGACAGGCTGGATGGCAGCTTTCTCCTGCGGTCCAGCCTGTCATCTCGATGTAGCAGAGCTGGAGCCATCGTGGGAACCATGGAAAGGTAAGGATGAGGTTGCTTTATTATTTTTCTTTTATTGCAGGAGATCATTGGCTTCAGCTGGAATGGGCGTGATGGTAAGTATGGTTTAATTTAGAACAATAAAGAATTGTGTGTTTATTTCAATTAAAGGACTTTATTCTGGGTGTTTGTGTTTTTTTTTTTAACTTTGACTATGGGGTTAGTAATGGGGGTGTCTTATAGACGCCTCTCCATTACTAACCTAGGCCTGATGTCAGCTGGCATTATAAGCTGACATCAACCCCAGTCCTATTACCCCACTGCCACCGCTACAGGGCAGTGGGAAGAGCGAGGCTAAGTGCCAGAGCTGGCTGACAGCTGGTGTTTCTAGCCTGGGAGGGGGCCAATATTCATGGCACCCTTCCTGGGCTATTAATATCAGCCCCCAGCTGTCTGCCTAGCCTTTGCTAGCTATTAAATTAGGGGGAACCCCACGTTATTTTTTTGGGGGGGGTCCCCCATTTTAATAGCTAGTAAAGGCTAAGTATTCCGCTGGGGGCTGATATTAGCAGCCTGGGAAGCTCCGTGGGTATTACCCCCTTCCCAGGCTTCAAACATCTGCCCCAGCTGTCTGCTTAACCTCCGCTAGAGACTAAAATTACGGGGAACCCCACGCCAATTTTTTTTTAAATAAATCCTTTATTTTAACACTAAATGACACGTACAGTAATCAACACTATCACTGTACTTATTATATATGTGACTGACATGTTTCTATCTATCTAATCTATGTGTGATTCTCTATTCCTTCTATTCTAAATTGTCGGGTACAGATGCTGAATTGCCGGCCGGCTTTTTTAAAGAGACGGTGCATTAAAACACTATTATTTTTTTAAATAAATCCTTTAACACTAAATGACAAGTACAGTAATCAACACTATCACTGTACTTCATATATATGTGACTGACATGTTTCTATCTATCTAATCTATGTGTGATGCTCTATTCTTTCTGTTATAAATTGTCGGGTACCGCTGCTGAATTGCCGGCCGGCTTTTTTAAAGAGACGGTGCATGAAAACACTAATATTTTTTTTAATAAATCCTTTGCACTAAATGACAAGTACATTAAGCAACACTGTCACTGTACTTCTTATATATGTGACTGACAGGTTTCTATCTATCTAATCTATGTGTGAAGCTCTATTCTTTCTGTTGTAAATTGTCGGGTACCGGTGTATGCGCTGATGAATTGCCGGCTTTTCGCATAATACATTCTACATTATTCTTAGTTGTTTTACTTCATGTAGAATTAACCTACAAGGAAAGAAAGGGTTTATTTTCATTCCGATATTTCTGTCCCATTGACTTGCATTGGTTTCCGGTATCGGAATCGGCGATATCCGATACTTTTTGAGTATCGGTCCGATCCAATCCGATACGATATTTCCTGATATCGGAAGGTATCGCTCAACACTAGTTATAACACACAAACCTTTTATTTTTCAGTACGCTCTCTAACGCCACGACGTGTTTCGATAGCAGACGCTATCTTCCTCAGGTAGATTAGAGAGCAAATGAAAGAGCAACCATTATATAGGGTAGATGCACCAATCAAAGGACACTAACAATTATGACAACACAGGAAATACAAAACAGGAAGTAAAAAAAAAAAAAAGTGAGTAAAAGAAATGAATATCATATAAATATGAATATAAATACTACATTAGATCAGCAGGTTAAAAGAGAGGATAAAAGATGCCACAGTATACCCAATAGTGTCATGATGTACTAAAAGCAGGGAATATAAAATGAATAAAAAAATAAAAAATGAATAAAAACTAGTAATGTGTGAATAAGAACCAAGAGAGAAAAAGGGTTAATGGATCACATTCTCAATTGTTAAATTAAGGCCCTCAGGGGACAGAGTGCCCAATCTAAAAATCCAATAACTCTCACGATTAATTACACGACCCAAGCGGTCAGTCGTGGTTTCAGCAATCTGATCAATAATTTTAAGCCTTAAGTCAGTAGGATCCTTATTATGCGCCACAGAAAAATGTTTAGAAACGCTATGTAGAAGGAAACCACTACGAATGTTAGACCTATGCTTATTCATCCATGCATGCATCCTCAACAAACGGTTCAGGCAAAAAGGATATCCACGGAAATGACTGAGTGATGCCTTTCAGAAATGTAGAGCATTATCTCAAGAGTCCTGTATCAAAAAACTCCAGCTCCGTTCCCAAGACAGTTTTGTTAAGAGTATGACTTTGGCCAGTGATAAAAACCCTGATGACGCTACTGAGCTGAGTAACTGGAGCCTGGTGACTACTTATAACCAGTCTCACAGGAACATCCAGAAGCTACTAGACAAATTCTGGTTTATCCTTAAGAGCGATCCGGTCCTCTCTAGGCACCTTCCTGGTAAACCAAGGGTGGTGTTCAGAAGGGGTAAGAACCTCCGCAATATGGTGGCTCCTAGCAATACGCTATGTGAATCCTCTCCAACCCAACCTATCGGCATGGGCAATTTGATCAGTGGTTGTTTCTCTTGTGGGTCCCCAAAATGCATGTGTTGCCAGAGCATCTTGAGTGGTTCAAAGACTTTCTCCTCGAATACCACTGGCAAAACATATACCATTAGACAATTTTTAAACTGTCACTCCATGTTCGTGGTATATCTTCTTGAATGTACGTGCGGCCTACAATACGTGGGCCGTACGATACAGGCCATGCATGCACGGATGAATAAGCATAGGTCTAACATTCGTAGTGGTTTCCATCTACATAGCGTTTCTAAACATTTTTCTGTGGCGCATAATAAGGATCCTACTGACTTAAGGCTTAAAATTATTGATCAGATTGCTGAAACCACGACTGACCGCTTGGGTCGTGTAATTAATCGTGAGAGTTATTGGATTTTTAGATTGGGCACTCTGTCCCCTGAGGGCCTTAATTTAACAATTGAGAATGTGATCCATTAACCCTATTTCTCTCTTGGTTCTTATTCACGCATTACTACTTTTTATTCATTTTTATTTTTTTATTTATATTTTATTTATAATCCCTGCTTTTAGTACATCATGACACTATTGGGTATACTGTGGCATCTTTTATCCTCTCTTTTAACCTGCTGATCTAATGTAGTATTTATATTCATATTTATATGATATTCATTTCTTTTACTTACCTTTTTTTCTTTTTTTACTTCCTGTTTTGTATTTCCTGTGTTGTCATAATTGTTAGTGTCCTTTGATTGGTGCATCTACCCTATATAATGGTTGCTCTTTCATTTGCTCTCTAATCTACCTGAGGAAGATAGCGTCTGCTATCGAAACGCGTCGTGGTGTTAGAGAGCGTACTAAACAATAAAAGGTTTGTGTGTTATAACCTAATCCCCTGTCTAGTTGTTCTAGCGCTTCACTAACACCGCACAATTCCTTCTTTCTTGATTGCTAATCTCCCCTGTGGAGAGCAGTGGAAGCTGCTCTGTTTACAACTAGCTCACTACACGACCTGCCGTGATGTCATTGTGGAAAGCCCACTTCAGTCACATGGTCCTGGTCATGTGACCGCTGAAGCAGACAGAAGCTCCCCACAGAAGTTCCTGCTAAGCTGCGGTCATCTCACAGACTCCCACCTGGAAGCGTTTTCCCTTGTTGTGCGGGGCTCTTTTGCACAACAGGACCAGGTGAGTGGTCACAACATCTCCCCCTTCATTCCCCCCCCCCAAACCTCAGGCTCTTCACCATTGGCGCTCCAACTGCTTTTGTTTTCCAAGTTCTGAATGAGGCGCTCGGTCTGACCATTCGACTGAGGGTGGAAGGCAGAGGAAAAGAACAGCTGCACCCCTAGTCGAGAACAGAATGCCTTCCAGAACTTGGAAACAAACTGGGTCCCCCAATTAGACACCACATCAGAGGGAACCCCATGAAGCTTCACAATCTCATTTACGAACACCTGGGCAAGTGTCTTAGCATTGGGAAGTGCAGGTAAAGCGACGAAGTGAACCATTTTACTGAACCTATCTACTACCACCAAAACCACCGTTTTGCCTGCAGAAACCGGAAGGTCAGTAATGTCCATGGCCATGGCCTGCTAGGGATGGGTAGCAAAAGAAGAGTACCAGACGGACGGGTATGCAAAACCTTAGCAGCTACGTGGTCAATCACATCCCGATGCAACCTCGGCCACCAAAAACAACGAGAGGAGTTCCGCGGTTGCCTTACCAGCTATATGCCCCAAGCACAGAGTTATGATGTTCCTTGATTACTTTATAGCACAGATCAGATGGTACAAATAACTTTCCTGTAGTGCAGGAGGCAGCGGTGTCCCCCTGAGCCTCCAACACCTCACCCTCTACTTCAGGATAAAGAGCCGAAATGACTACCCCTTTCTGCAATATCGGGGCAGGGTCCTCATGGTCACCACCACCAGGTAAACTCCGGGACAAAGCATCAGCCTTGATATTTTTAACCCCTGGACGAAAAGTGACAACAGAGTTGAACCTAGTAAAAAACAGGGACCATCTGGCTTGTCTAGGGTTGAGACGTTTAGCTGACTAGAGATATGACAGGTTCTTATGGTCAGTAATAACAGTAATAGGATGGACAGCCCCCTCCAACCAGTGTCGCCATTACTCGAATGCCAATTTAATCGCCAAAAGTTCCCTATTACCCACGTCATAATTACTCTCAGCTGAAGACAATTTTTTAGAAAAGAAGGCGCATGGACACCATTTAGCAGGGGACAAACCCTGAGACAACACAGCCCCAACTCCGACATCCGAAGCATCGACCTCCACAATAAAGAGGTTGAGAAACATCGGGTTGACTAAGTATAGGTGCAGTGGCAAAATGATTCTTTATGGAAGAAAAAGCCTGGAGGAAAGCATCCGACCATTTGGAAAAATCAGACCCCTTCTTGGTCATGTCAGTAAGGGGTTTCACAGAGTAATTTTGGATGAATTTCCTGTAAAAATTAGAAAAACACAGAAAACGTTGTAGGGCCTTCAGGTTCCCAGTCAAGGACTGCACGGATCTTCTCCGGATCCATCCGAAAACCTGAAGATGACAAGTACCCCAAAAACTGCACTTCCTGAACAGCGATAACACATTTCTCTAGTTTGGCATAGAATTTGTTATCCCTTAATATCTGGAGAACCTGCTTAACATACCTCCGATGGGTCTCAAAATCAGGTGAAGAAACCAAAATAATGTCCAGATAGACCACCACAAACCTCCCCACCAAATGATGAAAAAAATAATTTATGAAATGCTGGAATACCGCAGGTGCATTGGTCAAGCCAAAAGGTATAACCAGACTCTCGAGATGACCTTCCGGGTTATTGAACGCTGTCTTCCATTCGTCCCCTTCCCTGATTCTAACCAGATTGTAGGCTCCCCTTAAATCCAACTTGGAGAACACCTTAGCTCCCACAACCTGGCTGAACAAATCAGGAATCAGAGGAAGAGGGCATGGATCACGGATGGTAATTTGATTTAATTCCCGGAAATCTAAACTGGGACATTGACCGCCATCATTTTTCTTCACAAAGAAGAACCCTGCTGCCACGGCGAAGATGTAGGTCTGATATGTCCCTTCTCCAGACTTTCCGCAATGAAATTCTTCATGGCTTGTCTCTCAGGGCCAGAAAGATTATACAGTCTGGACTTGAGTAGTTTAGCTCCGGGGGTCAGGTTAATAGGACAGTCATAAGCACGATGAGGAGGCAAATCCTGACACCCCTTCTCAGAAAAAACGTCCTCAAAACCAGACAGAAAAGCAGGCAGTATTTCTGTTGAGACAGCAGCAATGGAAATATTCAGACAGTTCTCATGGCAGTAATCTCCCCATTCAATAAACTCCCCGGTTTGCCAATCCACCAATGGAACACTTGCAACTTGGAGCCATCTTTGTGTGACCTTATCTTGGAATTGTTGCGGTTCATTCTGACCCATAATTTTTTTACATTTAAAGACAGATTTTTTCTTCAAAAACAAGGCACTGCCATGGGCGCGGCGTGCGCACCGTCATACGCTAACCTGTTTTTAGGCCTCTGGGAGAGGCAGGTTTTCGGTGACGGCGCGTGCGCCATTTCTCATGTGCAGTGCTGGTATCGATATATCGATGATCTGTTAATAATTTGGCAGGGGACAAAGTCGGCAATAAATGAACTCATGGACTCCCTGAACCGCAACGATTCCAACATTCGGCTCATACACAGATGTCACAAAGAACAAATTGACTTCCTTGACATCAAATTAATCGTAGCATGGATAGGATGGATACATACAAACGGATGTTTTCCGTAAGGAATCTTCTGTCAATTCTCTGCTTCATGCAACCTCGGCACATGAACCTGCCACGATTAGAGCTATTCCAACTGGTCAGTTTTTACGGATGAGGAGGAATTGCTCCTCGGACGTGAGATTTGAGTGTCAAGCTGCAGACCTGAGGGAGAGATTTTTCTCACGTGGTTATAGTAATAGATTGATCAATAAGGGTTATAATCAAGCTAAACAAACTCCAAGACCTAGCCTCTTAAATAAGGCCGTCAGAGGAAAACATAGAGATAATAATATACGGTTTATTTCCACTTACAACTCCCAATGGAACGTTATGCGTCATATCTTGGAACGATACTGGAGCATTTTGAAGACTGACTCCACATTGGCCGTGACTCTCCCAAATAGACCACAGGTAACTGCAAGGAGAAATAAGAGCATCAGAGATAGACTGGTGAGGAGCCATTATGTGGCCGAGACAGTCCCCTTGTTCGGATCTAGGGGCCCGAGGTGGGGCTTTTTTCTATGCGGTGACTGTTTGGCATGCAGGAACATGATAAAGGCCGTTCATTTTTGGTCTTCAGATGGTAAACAGCATTTTCAAATTACCCATCATATTTCATGTAGTTCTACGCATGTAATCTATTAGTCTACCTGCCCCTGCAGTCTTATCTATGTGGGCCTCACCTCTCGCGAACTAAGAATCCGAACAAGGGAACATGTACGGGACATCCTAGCGGCCAGGGAGGCTTTGGATCCCACCGGTCTAAAAACAATACCGAGACACTTTAGACTAGTGCATGGCTGTGATCCATCATTGTTTAGGGTACGGGGCATAGAAAGGTTGCGCTGTGGCATTAGGGGAGGCGATTTACAACGCCTTCTAGCCCAAGTGGAGTGTCGCTGGATTGCGACCTTGGACACGATGACACCAAATGGATTGAATGAGAAATTGAGCTTCTCTTCCTTCATATAGGACCTTTGCCTCCATACTCTTTTTTTAATTTTATTTTATATTATTTTAATTTTTTGTGTTTTTTCTGTTTGTATTTTAGAGAGTGGCTCTATATAGCGTGTAATAGCGTTATTCATCATGTGTATCTACCAGGGATAACTACCTCTGGATCACCTCATCTATCATCACAATTCTTCGTGACTTAATCATTTGGTATCGTAATCATGACTTTATATATATGGGATATGTTTTATTAAGACATTCATTCATGAGATTAAAAGATTAGCATTATTTGTATGCAATTCATTGGCATCATTTCTTATGATGAGTCCCCATTGCAGATATATAAATACTGTCCCATGTCAGATGGTACCTGCATGGCGTTTTTAACTCAATTTGTTTTTATATCTAGTGATTGTACTTTCTGCTTACCTTGCCTTGTGGATGTCGTCGCTGCCTGGTTGTCCCTTGGTTTCGTTGTGCTGTGGTGTCGGTGAGATGGCCGTGGCTTGCCGTGTGTCCTTGGTGCGGCCTGCTCTTGGCGGAGTTCTTCTTCTTGTTCACTGTTGGACGATATTGTTCGAGGGAACTTGTCATCATTGTATGTTTCGTTGCGGCCTGCTCTTGGCGGAGTTCTTCTTTTTGCTCACTGTTGGACGATATTATTCGAGGGAACTTGTCATCGTTGTATGTTTCGTTGCGGCCTGCTCTTGGCGGAGTTCTTCTTTTTGCTCACTGTTGGACGATATTATTCGAGGGAACTTGTCATCATTGTATGTTTCGTTGCGGCCTGCTCTTGGCGGAGTTCTTCTTTTTGCTCACTGTTGGACGATATTATTCGAGGGAACTTGTCATCGTTGTATGTTTCGTTGCGGCCTGCTCTTGGCGGAGTTCTTCTTTTTGCTCACTGTTGGACGATATTATTCGAGGGAACTTATCATCATTATATAATTCGTGTATGTTTTTTGTCTATTCTATGATTTTCATCATCTATTTTACATCAATAATCTTTGCATGTTAATTCAATATTCAGATGTTGGATTGTATAACCCTCTTCACAATATTTGTATTTGTATTTAATTTTTATATGTATGTATTATAAATTTTACACAATTACTTATTATATGTACACAATTTTGTCCTTTATACTTCTGTAACACTGTATATCGCTCTAGCATGTTTTAATAAGTGTGATTTCACACAGGCTTGTCCACATATATTTATTACAACATATATACACTCTCATCTCTCCATTCTCGCAATACTAATTTTTGTTTTCTCATTATTCACAATGTACACATCTTTGCCCCTTATATTCAGCAACACTGCACATCGTTCACATGTTCCACTTACCATAGCTCATTCCCTTTTATTGTTGTCCCGAAGTTCCTGCACTACATTCATGCACTTCACAATCCTCTTCTTTCACTTCTTTTTTAGTCCCATCTCGATTTTTCATTTTTAAATTCATCATCATTATTTTCAATTTCTTTCACATTTTTATTTTCCATTATTATTTTCATTTTTTCATTTTTATTTGTATTATCATGTTTATTCCCATTCACATTTATTTTCATTATCATTATTCCCTTCATTTATATTTTTATTTTCAATTTTTTATTTATTCACATTTTTTTCATATACATTTTTATTCATTGCATTTGTTTATTTTCATCTATTCACCCCTCAATATTTATTCATTTTATTATATTTCACATTATATTTTTCATAATTGATTTATTCATATATTTTCCTTTCCTTTGTATATCCCTCTGCCTTCTGACTCACTATTTCCATCGGCACATCAACAATTACTCCAATATTGCAGTTTGGTCGCACATACAGGATTGACAGAGCTTCCGCCCCTTCCTGACGCGGATCATGTGACCCCTGGAACGCAGGTTGCATAGCAACCTGGAGCCTGCGTGTCACCCGCCGCGAACGGAAGTAAGGCCCATAGGAAGTGGTCATCACGCATGCGCGCCACGTGCATCTGCAAGTCCGGCAGCGCAGCTGTACAAGTTTACTTATTATAAATACCCACACACACACATATATATAACACACGATACACATCACTTACTACGCTCCTTGATAAAGAAGGAACGAAACGCGCGTCGGAGCGTTGTTGGGAGCCCCTTGTGTTCGTTTTAATAGCCCTGTCTCAGGTAAAGCGCCTCTATTTAGCATTGGAACTTAATTTTCAATTTGTACCCACTGAGCGTTGCCGTGCTTTATCATTTGCCGTGTTGTATTATGCCATAATGGGACGTATATAATTTCTATATGGTTTCTCAATGCTAGTTTGGGCTTACTTGTTACAGGTATACTATGCCATTATTTTGCATGTAGATTTAATTATCTGTCTTTGTATCGAACACTTTGGCGATTGCTCCCTACTTTTCTGAAGCTGGGTTTTTTATTTTTATTTCTGTTTTTTAATTTTATCTCAATAAAATTTAATATTTTAATATATCCTTAATACTCTTTTTGTTTTGTGTGTAGATGACTCATCCCCTATACAAATGTTTGATATATTGTCCTCGAGTTGGATATAATACTTTATAAACCTATGGATACCATTGGGACTTTTTGTGGTTGTCGGTACCTGCATGGCGTTTGAACCTAATATCAATAGCCACCTAGGAACTGAATACTAAATTTACTACTATATCGGGATAATTAATGGTATGTTTCCCTTTGAGATGGGGGGGTCATTTTTGGTCTGAGCCATGCATTATATTATCTGAATGGGACTGAGCATGCCAATGAGAATGTAATCTATTTTGATAATTATGTCATTTTGATGTTTTTGGGATGGAGTGCAATAATATAGAATTGGTTGTGCAATATGATATTCAGGATTTTGTCCCCCATTTCTTAGTACTAATGGTGCAATTAGCTATATATGTCAATTTGATTCATTAACTTTTGTCTCGGGCGGTGATGGACTGATGCATACCTCTCTATTTGCCTCCTCCGTCCTTGATTCAATGAATGAAATGTTTTGTGGGAGACATAGGTGGGGAGACTGTGTCTGTATTGGAGAGGGTGATGATACATTGGTGGCAGTCAGAGACTTCAACAATATGGCGCCCAGTGCGCGTGCGCTCTAGGACCAGCACCACCGCGCGATCTCCGAAGTCCTCGTGCATATGGGTCATGGGAAATGCACCCTCTGACCTGCACGCGTCATCGCGGAGACCCGGATGTTGCGCATGACGTGGCGGTTGGAATTGAAGCGCACGCGCCAATTAGCCTGGCACCTGGAGATATACCTTTGCACAGCATAAATAGGAGCCATAGTATGGAGCACTACAGACAAGACACTCCCCTTGAAAGAGGTGCATGAGGCACCGAAACGTGCGTAGGGGCACTGAATTGGACAGGGAAACACGCTGAGAAGGTAACAATTGCAATGTTGTGGTGCTATTGATAATTACTCTCCAGGCTCATTAAGAGTCACTATGTAGAGCTTTATCACGGGGCCGCGACCAGTTCATTATTGGATGCTTCTTTGCACACTCCATATATCCCTATCTCCTGATAGGAGACTATTACTCTAACATATATTGATCACTTGATCATATTACTGGGATTTTATACTGTGGGGTATATTACACGATTATTGGGACTGGTCATAGTTCTGCCCTAAGCACTTCAGACCTTCTGATGGATCTAAACAGAGATAGTGACTATATGTGACACCTGGATAGACACTTGGTACGATCAATTACACCTATCTGCCCTTTATATATGAATCTCAGATATTCCGGGTTTTTTAATGTCCACTTGTTCTTGTTGCGAACCGTTGCTGACACCTCATCTAACTTAATAGGAATTTTCCTTATACACTAGTGCTAAACAGCATGATGAATTATTAAATGTATGTCTATGATTGTAATTTTCTTATTCAATAAAATGATTACTTTATATGACTATTGCTATGAGCTATTCTGGCTTTATTGGACTCAAAATGGTGCTTTGTAGGATTTGATATTTGAGAGTCTTTGGGCCTAATTATGATGTGGCGTGTACAATCTGAGTAAATGCTATCTGTGCAAGTGGCGCCAAGTCAATGGCAAAGATGGAAATAGGTTCAGCTAAAGCACAGCAAGCGAGACCATGAGCTTTCACAAACTCAGCATCCACCATGCTGACTCCAGCTCCACTGTCAACAAACACAGAAATGTTTTCAATTTTGCTCTCTAGCACCACCTCTTCAGTCAGGACAAAGCGGGAACTGCAGTTTGGCCACAAATGCACCCCTTGTTTATCCAACTCCAGACTACCGAGAGTTAATCAAGTTTCTTTTTGTTTAGGAAGGACAGGTCCCAACAAAGTGTCCCTTTTACCCTCAAAAAAAACATAAGCCTTTTCTCTTGCGAGTCTCCGGGGAGATGTATGATGTAGAGACACCCCCTAACTGCATAGGTTCCTCCACCTCCCCCAGTACTGGTTCACCCCCAGACCGGTCCCCTGGCAGAGGTACACAACCCCGACAAGAAGGCCCCGGAGAAGAAGGTTGAACCCGCCTATCCCGAAGGCACCTATCCAGAAGTATGACCAAAAACATGGCAGCCTCCAAGGACAGAGGGCTATCATATATAGCCAAGGCATCTTTCAGCCTTTCCGTTAGCCCCTCACAAAATTGACTTTTAAGGGCTGAGTCATTCCATTTGGAATCCGTTGCCCATCTACTGAATTCCGAACTGTACGTTTCCACTGACCGAATCCGCTGCTGAAGGCGACGTAGCTTAGACTCAGCCAAGGCGACTCGGTCAGGGTCATCATAGATGAGGGCATGAGCTCCAAAAAACCCCTCCACAGATTGGAGACAAACTGAATCCTGCGGTAACGAAAACGCCCACGACTGAGGATCTCCCTGCAGTAGAGAGATCACAATGCCAACCCGTTGCTCCTCATTACCGGAGGAGTAGGGATGAAGCTTGAAATACAATTTGCAGGCCTCCTTAAATACAAAAAACCTGTCCCTAACTCCTGAACACCTGTCCAGGAGGGCAACCTTGAGTTCAGGCTGGACAGGCCTACCTGCAGAGACCCCCACATTGGCGGCCTGTAACCGCTGATACTGCTACTGAACCTCACAGTGGAGGTCATTCACCTCCAGAGACAGACAGTGGAACTGCTCTGCGAACTCTGCAACTGATCCCATACCAAAAAGGAAAAAAAAACAAGGTGCACGCCCAAAAACACACAGAGAAAAAAAAAATTACATTTTTTTTCAAAACGTGTTCGACCGTTTATAATGTCACGCCAGGTGAGGGTGCAACACAGAAAGTAACGCCAGGTGTGAGTACAACACAGAGGGGAAAGGGGAAGGGAGCCCAGACAACAGGGAAAGGGGGGAGTGGTGACCTCTGGGCTTGCGTCACTCTGACTCCCCTAAATGTTCAAGCCAAGATCTAGGAAGGAATGAGTATAACCAGCGATGCCCACCTGGAGAGACCAGGTATATATACACCCAGGCCAGAGGGAGGTAGTTGCTGGGTCCTGAAGACAGCGTCCTATCTAGGAAGCTGTCTGCAATGCCAAATGTGGAGATCTCCTACAAGCCACCACAGGGCGGCTGTCTGTCACCTCCGACACACCCGTGACAGTCAAACACCTGAAGAAGTGCCTTGAAGACCCGGACATGCGTGGTGCTGACATACTCTGGTTTGTGGACGGATCTTTAAAATACACTGCTCAAAAAAGTAAAGGGAACACTCAAATAACACATCCTAGATCTGAATGAATGAAATATTCTCATTGAATACTTTGTTCTGTACAAAGTTGAATGTGCTGACAACAAAATCACACAAAAATCATCAATGGAAATCACATTTATTAACCAATGGAGGCCTGGATTTGGAGTCACCCCCAAAATTAAAGTTGAAAAACACACTACAGGCTGATCCAACTTTGATGTAATGTCCTTAAAACAAGTCAAAATGAGGTTCAGTATTGTGTGTCGCCTCCACGTGCCTGTATGACCTCTCTACAACGCCTGGGCATGCTCCTGATGAGGTTGCAGATGGATTCCTCTGGGATCTCCTCCCAGACCTGTACTAAAGCATCCGCCAACTCCTGGACAGTCTGTGATGCAACGGGACATTGGTGGATGGAGCGAGACATGATGTCCCAGATGTGCTCAATCGGATTCAGGTCTGGGAAACGGGACGGCCAGTCCATAGCTTCAATGCCCTCATCTTGCAGGAACTGCTGTCACACTCCATCCACATGAGGTCTGGCATTGTCCTGCATTAGGAGGAACACAGGGCCAAACGCACCAGCATATGGTCTCACAAGGGGTCTGAGGATCTCATCTCGGTACCTAATGGCAGTCAGGCTACCTCTGGCGAGCACATGGAGGGCTGTGCGGCCCTCCAAAGAAATGCCACCTCACACCATTACTGACCCACTGCCAAACCGGTCATGCTGAAGGATGTTGCAGGCAGTAGATCGCTCTCCACGGCATCTCCAGACTCTGTCACGTCTGTCTCATGTGCTCAGTGTGAACTTGCTTTCATCTGTGAAGAGCACAGGGTGCCATTGGCGACTTTACCAATCCTGGTGTCCTGGGGCAAATGCCAAGCATCCTGCACGGTGTTGGGCTGTGAGCACAACCCCCATCTGTGGACGTTGGGCCCTAATACCACCCTCATGGAGTTAGTTTCTAACCGTTTGTGCAGACACATGCACATTTGTGGCCAGAGGGAGGTCATTTTGCAGGGCTCTGTCAGTGCTCCTCCTGTTCCTCCTTGCTCAAAGGCGGAGGTAGCGGTCCTGCTGCTGGGTCGTTACCCTCCTTCGGCCCCCTACACGTCTCCTCATGTACTGACCTGTCTCCTGGTAGCGCCTCCAGGCTCTGGACACTACACTGACAGACACAGCAAACCTTCTTGCCACAGCTCGCATTGGTGTGCCATCCTGGATGAGCAGCACTACCTGAGCAACTTCTGTGGGTTGTAGAGTACGTCTCATGCTACCACGAGTGTGAAAGCACAACCAACATTCAAAAGTGGCCAAAACATCAGCCAGAAAGCATTGGTACTGAGATGTGGCCTGTGGTCCCCATTTGCAGAACCACTCCTTTATTGAATGTGTCTTGATAATTGCCAATAATTTCCATCTATTGTCTATTCCATTTGCACAACAGCATGCGAAATTGATTGTCAATCAGTGTTGCTTCCTAAGTGGATAGTTTGATTTCACAGAACTTTGATTAACTTGGAGTTATATTCTGTTGTTTAAGTGTTCCCTTTATTTTTTTGAGCAGTGTATATTTTTCTGAAACGATGAGACCTCTCCTTCCTGCTTTCCATTATTACTATGCACTACAAGGGTCGTGGGACACCATATTATCAATCATTTATGGTACATCTTTCCATATATGGATGTGTTATGCAAGATCAGATCACCTTAGATATTCAGGAATTATACAGTCTAATATATTATATTCATTTATTATTGTATTAATATTTTAGGAATGAATGTGCGGGTGTGAGGAACTGGCCACTTACTAAATATTTTTTCAGCATCGAGCACCCATTTTTGTCAATATTATTATTGTGTTTTATTAGAGATTTGCTGGCTGTGTTTTATTAATGTTCTGCTTGCTCCTCAGTTTATATACACTAATTTTACTTGTAAAGTGTCCAACTTTCCTCTAATCTCACCAGTATCTCAGGAGCCTCTAACCATTGTTCTAAAAGTGAATAAGCCCATAGGGCGAGTGTTGATTGTGGACACAGTGACCACAGGAGGTCTCACATTCAGTCTCAGGTGAAGGCTCTTGGAATATTCTTCATTGTTTCAGCTAAAGTAAATGCTTGAAGGGGAGGGTGTCATCACTTCTGACCTTTGGAGGGGGGTTGACCCCAGGGAGGAAAACTGTTAGACCCCTCCTGTTAGTTTTTGCTATCTTGTGTTTTGCGGTCACGTGACCAGCTGCCTATATATTCCAGCTCCGCCCTTCTGGCTTTGCTGGACTTCAGTGTTGTTTGGACTGTCTCTCTAGCCAGGTGCTTCGGTGCCTATCTCTGTCAGTCCTTGGTCCTCTGGGACCGTTAGTACTTTTTGTCCGTTTTTCCTTTTTGCTCTGCAACAACTTCTGTTTAGGAGGTTCCCATTTTTGTCTCAGTCCTTAGTTCTTTTAGGGACCCCTCCCTTAATTCTATAGGTCTCTGTTCAGACTAGACGAGGACGAAGGCGGGTCTGTTCACAAGAAACAGGCAGCCCACTACATCGTAGGGATTCAGCTTAGTCTTACTGTAGGGACAGCTTTCCTTATCTTTCCTTAGTTTTGTTGCAGACCATAACAGTAAGTCCAGCCCCCCAAAAAAATAAAAATAAACTAAAAGGAAAGAAATTCGGGGATCAGTATGGTTTCCATCCAGGATTTGGCTCAACGCCTGCAGGGATTGTCTCTGGAGGTGGCCGAGCTTCAGCAACACGTGAGTAGCTGTCCTGGAGCGCATTTTGTGGAACCGAAGGTAGGACTGCCTGATGTTTTTTATGGTAAACAGCAAGATTTTTTTTCCTTTAAAAATGCTTGTTTGTTATATTCCTCTGGGAATGAATCACAGCGCATTGGTTTTATTATGTCACTTTTGCGCAAAGAACCACAGGGTTGGGCCTTTTCTCTCCAACCTAATGATCAGTGTTTAAGTTCTGTTCAAGAAATTTTTTCTGCTATGGGGCTATTATATGACGATTCTGATCGAATTTCATCTGCTGAATCTGAACTTAGATGTTTGAATCAGGGGTCAGATGATGTTGAAATTTATTGCACACACTTTAGAAGGTGGGCTTCAGAAGTTAAATGGAATGGTTCTGCGTTGAAATGTTTATTTCTTGCTGGTCTGAGTGAAAGGGTTAAGGATTTGCTAATTGCATTCCCTGCACCTGAGACTCTGCAGGAAGCTATGCAGTTAGCTGTTCGTATAGACAGGAGACTGAGGTCCAGGGTTAATGATGTAAAGACTCCTGTAACTTCAGGTCCTAGTTCCCAGAAAATCTGCTCTAACAGCGGAAAACCAATGGAGCTTGGGGCGATGTCACTCCCCTCTCAGGAAAGAGATCGGAGATTGTCTTTATTGTCTTTATTGTGGTAAAGCTGATCATTTGATTAAGTATTGTGAGCGTCGCTTAAGTAAAGAAAAAAAAAAGGTCAGTTACGCCATTATAGCTTGTTTACGCTCTGCAGGAGTATTTCTTTCTGGGAGTACTACTCTGCAAGGAGATTTGATTGAATTTCAGGCATTTGTGGATTGTGGTTCAACACTTAATGTGATTGATAAAGGGTTTTTTGAAAACCTTAAATTGGAATCCAAACCTTTGTCATCACCTATTTCTGTGGTTGCAATTGATAACACTCCTTTGAAATGTATTACTCACAAGACTGCTGCATTTCCTCTCACTATCAATGGAGATCACCAAGAAATTTTGGACTTGGTTGTTTTGGATAATTTGCCCTCTCCAGTTGTTCTCGGATTGCCTTGGTTAAGACTGCACAATCCTTTACTGGACTGGTCTACTAATGTGATTAAGTCTTGGAGTACGAAGTGCTATGATAAATGTTGTAATGGTCGCATTGCGGCTGTGGAAAAAGGTGAATTACCTGTACCTATTCAAGATTTTTGGAGGGTTTTTTCGGAGGAGTCGCAAGTTTTACCTCCTCATAGGGATTATGATTGCGCCATTGAGTTTGTTCCGGGTGCTACTCTTCCCAAAAGTCGCTTGTTTAATCTGACTATCCCTGAAAGAAAGGCCTTGGAGGAATACATACAGACTAGCCTGGCTGCTGGTCACATTAGACCTTCTAAGTCACCTGTGGCAGTTGGATTCTTCTTTGTTAAAAAAAAAAAGGACGGCGGTTTACGTCCATGTTTGGATTTTCGTGAAATTAATAAGATTACCGTACCCAATTCCTACCCATTGCCGTTAATTCCTGACTTGTTTAACCAGTTAGTGGGAGCCAAGTGGTTCTCCAAGATTGATCTCCGGGGGGCATACAATTTGTTACGTGTGAAGGAGGGTGATGAATGGAAAACTGCTTTTAACACTCTGGTAGGTCATTTTGAGAATCTGGTGATGCCTTTTGGTCTTACCAAAGCACCTGCATTTTTTCAGAACCTTATTAATGACATCCTGTGACCTTTGATTGGTAAGAATGTGGTTGTGTATTTGGATGACATTTTGATTTATTCACCAGATCTAGAGTCCCATTGGCGGAGTGTACGTGAAGTTTTGCAGTTATTGAGTGATAATTCACTCTTTGCTAAGCTGGAGAAATGTGAGTTCGCTGTGCAGAAAATTAGTTTTTTGGGCTACATTGTCTCCAGCGAGGGCTTTGAGATGGACCCTGTGAAAGTTCAGGCTGTGCAGGAATGGCCTAGGCCTATTGGTTTGAAATCTATACAGAGATTTTGGGGTTTTGCCAATTACAGGAAATTCATTAAGAATTTTTCTGTAATTGTTAAACCTCTAACTGATCTCACCAGGAAAGGTGCGAATACGGCCCAGTGGACTACTGAGGCCATTGAAGCGTTTGAGTATCTCAAAGAGAGGTTCAGTTCTGCCCCTATCCTTATGCAGCCTGATGAGACCAAGCCTTTTTTGGTCGAGGTCGATGCTTCATCGGTGGGGGTCGGAGCAGTTTTGTCTCAGGAGAACAGGGATGGATTACATCCTTGTGCCTTCTTTTCGAAAAAAAATTCGGAAATCGAAGTGAATTATGATGTTGGAAATCGGGAGTTGCTGGCTATTAAACTTGCGTTTGAACATTGGAGTCATTTTTTGGAAGGCGCTAGATTTCCTATTCAGGTTTTCACAGATCATAAGAATTTGATCTATCTGGATGCTGCCAAGCGCTTGAATGTCCGTCAAGCTAGGTGGGGACTTTTTTTTCTCGGTTTCATTTTTCTGTTACCTATATCCCTGATACTAAGAATGTTAAAGCCGATGCTTTATCTCGCAGCTTCTCTCCTACGGTCGGTGCCGAGGAGGAGGAGAGCATTTTACAGAAAGGAGTTGCGGTGGCGGCATTTGACTCCGTGTTGGAGAATGGGATTCTGAAAGCTCAAGATGATGCTCCATCTAACACTCCCCATAGGAGGTTGTTCGTGTCTAGAGCCTTTAGGAGAGATTTGTTTGTGGAGTGTCATGAGTCTCGGTTGGCAGGTCATCCAAGAGTTTGGGAGACTAAGAGACTTATCAGTCGCAGTTTTTGGTGGCCTGGATGGCAGAAGGAAGTCATCAAGTGGTTGCGTCAGTGTACTGTGTGTGCTAGGTCAAAGGCTTCACATACTCCTGCTGCGGGGTTGCTTTGCCCTCTGGAGGTTCCTAGATGTGTCATTTGGTTCCATTCATTAAGTTGCCCTGCGCCAAGACACTCGCTAAGGCGTTTGTTAAGGAGATTGTCAAGCTCCATGGCGTTCCCACGGATATTGTTTCTGATAGAGGACCTCAGTTTGTGGTTCGCTTTTGGCGTGCTTTTTTGTGACAGGTTGGGAGTCCATTTGTCATTTTCGTCTGGGTATCATCCTGAGTCTAATGGACAGACTGAAAGAAAGAACCAGGATGTAGAACAGTTTTTGCGTTGTTTTGTGGTGGACAATCAAGAGGTGTGGTCTGAGCTTCTGCCTCTCGCAGAATTTGCTCTTAACAATCATACATCCTCCTCTGCTGGGTGTTCTCCTTTTTTTTGTTGTAATGGGAGACATCCGTCTTTTGGTTCGTTCTCCAAATTGGGGTCGGCGGTGCCGGAGGAGGAGAATTTTTCCGGTGATTTGGAGAGAGTTTGGACTAATGTACGTTGTAACCTGCAACAGGCTAACAAGAAGTCCAAGAAGTATTTTGACAGGAAACGTAAAGAGGTTTTGTTTACTGTGGGTGACATGGTTTGGATGTTCTCGAAGAACCTGCGGTTGAGGATTCCCTCTAAAAAACTGGGTCCTAAGTTTGTGGGGCCATTTAAAGTGCTTCAGGTGGTTAACCCGTCTGCTGTTAGGTTGGATGTCCCTACTTCCTGGAAGATTAATCCTGTTTTCATGTTTCCTTGTTGAAAAAGGCTGATGTATCTGATAGGGACGGCACTGTCACAGTTCCCCCTGTGGTGGAAGACGGCGAATATGAAATTTCTCGTATCTTGAATTCTAGATGGCATAGAGGGAGATTACAGTATCTTGTCTCCTGGAAGGGTTTTGGTTCCGAAGACAACTCCTGGGTAAGGGCGGATGATGTCTCTGCTCCTAGGCTTGTTAAAGCTTTCCACAGGAGGTTTCCAGATAGGCCTGAGCCTGGAGGATCCGGAGGATCCTCATAAAAGAGGGGGTACTGTTAGAACCCTCCTGTTAGTTTTTGCAATCTTGTGTTTTGCGGTCACGTGACCAGCTGCCTATATATTCCAGCTCCGCCCTTCTGGCTTTGCTGGACTTCAGTGTTGTTTTGACTGTCTCTCTAGCCAGGTGCTTCGGTGCCTATCTCTGTCAGTTCTTGGTCCTCTGGGACCGTTAGTACTTTTTGTCAGTTTTTCCTTTTTGCTCTGCAACAACTTCTGTTTAAGAGGTGTCCCATTTTTGGCCCAGTCCTTAGTAAGTTTAGGGATCCCTCCCTTAATTCTATAGGTCTCCTTTCAGACTAGCCGAGGAGAAAGGCGGGTCTGTTCGCTAGGAACAGGCAGCCCGCTACATCGTAGGGATTCAGCTTAGTCTTACTGTAGGGACAGCTTTCCTTATCTTTCCTTAGTTTTGTTGCAGATCATAACAAAAAAGGACACATGTTTTAGTGAGGGAGTGTGTGGAAGGAAATCAAAGGAATAGGATGGAGACTGTGGCTCTGGACCATGAATGGATCGATGGGATATGGAGATCAGGACCGACTGGGCTGGATAAGCGTGCTACAGTGTGGATATGTCATCTGGATTTGATGAACTTTCGTAAGGACTGTTGCTACTGGATATCTGTGCTTTCGCCGTTTTATCTGTTGTCTGGATGATCGTGGACTGTGGCTACAGAATCTACTGGCTGGAGATATGAAATCTGTGGGCCAATCAAAACTTGGGAGACAGCGAGTATGGCCTGATACAAAGCCAGTGGAACTACTGATCCCAGGTTGGGAACTTAAGGACTGAGAGAACTGTATTTGGCCATTTACCAGGAATTGCGGTATTACCATGGATGTGATTAATAAAATATTGTTGCATCGTTAACCTGCCTAGGTGATTACTTACAACTGGTAAATACTGATATTGTAAAACCTGCGACCCCAGAGATCCATGAATCTGCCGGTGTCATAGAGGGAGATTGTTATGATCTGCAACATGAACAAAGGAAAGATAGGGGAAGGCTGTCCCTACAGTAAGACTAAGCTGAATCCCTACGATGTAGCGGGCTGCCTGTTCCAAGCGAACAGACCCGCCTTAGTCCTCGGCTAGTCTGAACGAAGACCTATAGCATAAAGGGAGGAGTCCCTAAAAGAACTAAGGACTGGGACAAAAATGGGACACCTCCTAAACAGAGAAGTAGTTGCAGAACACAAAAAGACAAACTGACAAAAAGTACTTGAGGTCCCAGAAGGACTAGCACCTGGCTAGAGAAACAGTCAAACACTGAAGTCCAGCACAGCCAAAAGGGCGGAAGTAGAATATAAAGGCAGATGGTCACGTGACCGCAAAACACAAGATGGAAAATAAACAAACAGGAGGGTTCTAACAGAGATATCTGTATATCACCAGATAACTGTGTATGAATTACAGTTGTGCTCCAAAGTTTTACAATTTTTGCTTTCTTGGCCTTGTTTCAAAGAATATGAATGATAACCAAAAAACTTTTTATCCACTCATGGTTATTGGTTAGGTGAAGCCATTTATTGTCAAACTACTGTGTTTTCTCTTTTTAAATCTTAATGACAACCAAAAACATACAAATGACCCTGATCAAAAGTTCACATACCCTGGTGATTTTGGCCTGATAACATGCACAGAATTTGACACAAATGGGTTTGAATGGCTACTAAATGTAATATCCTCACCTGTGAACTGTTTGCTTGTAATCAGAGTGTGTGCATAAAAGCTGAGTGAGTTTCTGGGATCCAGACAGACTCTTGCAAATCTCATCCAGCCACGTTTCTGGATTGTGAGTCATAGGGAAAGCAAAAGAATTATCAACTGATCTACGGAAAAAGGTAGTTGAACTGTATAACACAGGAAATGGATACAAAAAGATATCCAAGGAATTGGTAATGCCAGTCAGCAGCGTTCAAACTGTGATTAACAAATTGAAAATCAGGGGCTCTGTAAAAACCAAACAATGGTCACGTAGACCAACAAAAATTTCTGCCACAACTGCCAGGAAAATTGTTCAGGATGCAAAGAAAAACCCACAAATAACATCAGCTGAAATTCAGGACTCTCTGAAAACTAGCGGTGTGGCTGTTACAAGATACACAAAAAGGAGGCACTTGAAGAAAAATGGGCTGCATGGTCAAGTCACCAGAAGAAAGCCATTACTTTAAATTGGACTGATGAGACCAAAATTGAACTTTTTGACCACAACAATAAACGTTACATTTAGAGAGAGGTCAACAAGGCCTATGATGAAAGGAACACGATTCCTACTGTAAAGCACGGAGGTGGATCGCTGATGTTTTGGAGACGTGTGAACTACAAAGGAACAGAAAACTTGGTAAAAGTTGAAGGAAAGGTGAATGCAGCACGTTATCAGCAAATACTGGAGGCAAATTTGCACTCATCAGCCCGGAACTTGCGCATGGTACTTACTTGGACGTTCCAAAATCACAACGATCCAAAACACAAGGCCAAGTCGACCTTTCATTGGCTACAGTAGAACAAAGTGAAGGTTCTGGAGTGGCCATCTCAGTCTCCTGACCTCAATATCATTGAGCCACTCTGGAGAGATCTCGAGTGTGCAGTTCATGCTAGAAAGCCCAGGAATTTACAGGAACTGGAGGCTTTTTGCCAAGAAGAATGGGCAGCTTTACCATCTGAGAAAATAAAGAACTTCATCCACAACTACCACAAATGACTTCAAGCTGTCACTGATGTTAAAGGGAGCAATACACAGTAATAAGAACTGAGGTACGTGAACTTTTGTTCAGGGTCATTTGGATGTTTTTGGTTGTCATTAAGAATTAAAAAGAGAAAGCACAGTAGTTTGACAATAAATGGCTTCACCCAACCAATAACCACGAGTGGAGAAAACGTTTTTTTGTTATCATTCATATTCTCTGAAACAAGGCCAAGAAAGGAAAAATTCTACCAGGGTATATAAATTTTTGAGCACAACTGTACATGTCCCCTATTATCCCACATATAGCTATAGGATTTCTCTATTCCTAATGTAGATGAAACCTATTGGCAGATATTATTTAGTGATTGCCGTAAAAATGTGATAATTTGAGCAATTTGTGACTTTTATCTGCTACTCACGTCACGTTACTACAACTATGGATGGAGCTTAGCTGAGACGGTCCGGCCCTACCCACTAACATACAATTGAAACTGTTTTACTCTTTTCAGAACAATTATTGTTATACATGGGACATATGATTTAAGGGGAGGGGTAAGAAACAGCAATTTGTAATGGCAGTGGCCTTAATATTTTGCATTTTGTTTCATTTTTAAAAAATCTATATCTCTTCCTAATTTTTCTTTCTCTCTTGTGATTTTTTTATTTGTTCCACACATAAGGACATAAAAGAGGGGCATTTCACCATCTAAATACATGCTTCTGATTGCTGATTTCCCCTGTAACTAGGGCTGGATATGAGCAGTTTCAGCCTTCAGCCTCCGCTGCACAGCTGATCTGTGTCGTGTTCGTTGTATATTACAATACAATGTATCAGTTTGTGTTATGTGTTTCTTGCCTTTTTCTGACTGTTTTGATGGTCGGCAGATCTTGGTAATAAACCATATTTCTAGGGAGTCTGGCCGGGTCTGACAGCGGCTCTCCGCTCCGGCAGCTGCACGATCACCACCTGAACCCACACGGTAAAGGATGGAAGTTTACAAAGAAGCAACGATTAATGTTAATGACGTAATAAATGATTGATCACTTGGGTCACTTATCATTAATTCTTCAATATTTGTCACATTTGTTAATTGTAATCTCTGCAACCAATGAGGTAAATTAAATGTTCTTTGGTAAAAAAAAAAAAAGACACGTGAGGAATAAATATACACAATATTTCCCATAATATGACTGAGTATATCTTTGGGGACTGTTCACAAGTAGTGTTTTTCAGCTGCGTTTTACAGTACCAGCTTGGTGAATGAGATTTTTAAAGTCTCATTCACATGCTGCGGTTAATTCTTTCAGGGGTTTTGCAGCATTATTCATCCATTCAAATGAAGAAACAAAAACCCACAAGAATAAACACTGCAAAAAGACAGCAAATAAGTGTGGATTGTACGCAGTGTTTTTCCTGCGTACAACCTGGTTTTTGATGCAGAAAAAAATGCTGCAAAAATGAAACGTGTGCACATTCCCTTATCCGGGTTGTGTTGTAATTGGAAATAAAAGAGAACGGCCAAAAAAGCATATTGCTAGGCAGCATGTATTTGTGTAGAGCCACTCCTTGAAGATTCCATCACAAGATTCCATGATGACATCACAGGTCATGGTCGGCCATTATGACATCACAGCTCACAGTCACTATATATACAATGTACACAGGGTCACGGCTGCCTTTGTTGGCTTCATAGTGACTGAGCGCACTTGCAGTTTTTCGCTATTCTATAGTGACTGATCGCACTTGCAGTTTCTTGCTATTCCATAGTGACTGAGCGCACTTGCAGTTTCTCGCTATCCTATATAGCGATTGATCGCACTTGCAGTTTCTATGGCTGAATTACTTTTGGACAATCTTCAAGTAGAAGCTCTATGGGAGATTCTTACCACCAATCTCCCTGAAATTGTGCTTCTACCACCCGATGGCGTCCTCAGCTTCACTCACCGGCTGGTGATGGAGCTCGTAAGGGACTGCCTGACCAAATACCACCGAGGTCATCTCACTTCAGAGTATCTGACGGATTTACCTCAGAACATAAGGACATTACTACAGCAGGTAAGTGGAGGACGCTCCGCATAAAACTTCTCAATAATGGATAATAATGCTGGGATAGAAGCAGGGGCAGATTAAGAGTAGCCGGGGCCCTGGGCAGTTTAGGAGCCGTGGGCCACCAGCACCCGATGTATCACATGACATGTCACAAGATTGTCTTTGATAGATCATGTGATAAGTCACGCGATTAACATGCAGGTGCTCGGGTGCACTACACATAACATAGCGCTATACATAATAGAGCCGGGGTGGGAAAGTAATATTACTGAGGGGCCAGTGAGAGATGTGACTGTTGTGGAGGCCGAACCGATAGGCTGAAATGAATTCTGCTCAATATTAACATATTAATAATTATTTTATATTATTAACTGTAACACTTAATATTGAGCAGAATTAAGTGTGTTGACATCCCCCTATATATTGTATAAGCCCAAACACAGCCCTTTATATACTGTATAAGCCCCCACATAGCCCTCTACATACAGTTAGAGCCCACATACAGTCCCCTATATACAGTAAGAGCCCATACATTGCCCCAATGTACAGTATGAACCCACTCACAGTTTCCTATATAGAGCATGAGCCCTCGCATAGCCCCTATATTCAGGATGAGCCCTCACATAGCCCCCTATATACAGCATGAACCTCCACATACTTTAGCTATTGCTTGGCAGCATGTATTTGTGCAGAGCCGCCTCTATAAGATTCCAGCACAAGATTCCATGATGACATCACGGTCGGCCATATGACATCACAGTCACTATTTATACAATGTACACAGGGTCACGTCTACCATTGTTGGCTCCATAGTGACTGAGAATTTGCAGTTTATCTCTATGGCTGAATTACTTCTGGACAATGTTCAGGCAGAAGCAGCAGGTAAATGGCGGACGCTCCGCTCAAATCTTCTCCACAATAATGGATAATAACAGTGGGATAGAAGCTCCTTCTTTCTTCCAATGTAAAACAGGACAAGACCCCAGATATGTAGTCATTGTATCTGCAGAGAGGAGCAGGCGTCACATACAATGGCCGCCTCCATTGTGACTTTTCTCATCTCAGAATTTTAATTTTTGTTCCTTTTCTTCCTTATAGGCTGAAAAAAGATCTCAATATGGAGTTTCGTCTTTTCTTAAAGAACTGGCCGAAAAAGTCCTGTATGTACTGGAAGGTCCGGCCCGCTCATCGGAACGCCCGGTAAGGATCCATCATCTTCTCTAGAACACGTCCTTGTTTTCTGATCTTCTCCAGATCACCAGTCAGATATCAGAAGATCTGGTGTTAGATCTTATTGGCCTCCCTGTCAGCCCCTGGCAAGCACAGGAGGTAATATGGCCGCCGGTCTCTGCTGCTCCATCGTCTCTGATGGCAGTCTGTACTCTGCTGATGTAGTTACAGCTCAGTGGTGGGAAGTCTGTATTTCCGCCTCTGTCTCCCTCTATTATCTATATTAATGTTTTTGTAATGTTACCTCATCTTAATCCATCTTATCTGAGAAAAGTCCTCATGATGGCGGCTGATCTGTAGAGTTACAGTTGGTGCGTCTGTAAATGCAGGTTTAGTCTTTCCTGATTTATGGATTTGGTGATTTAGTGGAAGGTTCCTCATGTTAATTCTATATATTCTATCTATCAGGAGACACCAGAAGGCGACACCGAAGACGAGCAAAATGTGACCCCAGACACCCCTGACCCTAATACGAGTCAGCCGGGGCCGAGCAGCGATCTGACTACAGGTGAGCGGATCACACGACCTTCTACAGGAAATATCCGGAGATTATAGAGAAGAGGGGACAATGTCACATTTACTCTTTCCACTCTGTGTAATACAGGGATGTCAAACTCAAACATACAGAGGGCCAAAATGAAAAACTTGGAAAAAGTCACGGGCCAACCATTATATACACGGGCCAACCATTATATACAACCATTATATACTGGGTCCCACAAAGTCCTCCATACAGAATAATAGGCCCCACATAGTCCTCCATACACTATAATAGGCCCCACATAGTCCTCCATACAGAATAATGGCCCCACATAGTCCTCAATACAGAATAATGGGCCCCACATAGTCCTCCATACAGAATATTGGGCCCCACAAAGTCCTCCATACACTATAATAGACACCACATAGTCCTCCATACAGAATAATGGCCCCACATAGTCCTCCATACAGAATAATGGCCCCACATAGTCCTCCATACAGAATAGGCCCCACATAGTCCTCCATACAAAATAATGGCCCCACATAGTCCTCCATACAAAATAATGGGCACAGCATAGTCCTCCATACAGAATAATGGGCCCAACATAGTCCCCCATACACTATAATGGCCCCACATAATCCTCCATACAGAATAATGGCCCCACATAGTCCTCCATGCAGTATAATGGACCCCACATAGTCCTCCATACACTATAATAGGCACCACATAGTCCTCCATACAGTATAATGGCCCCACATAGTCCTCCATATACTATAATAGGCACCACATAGTCCTCCATACAGTATAATGGCCCCACATAGTCCTCCATATACTATAATAGGCACCACATAGTCCTCCATACAGTATAATGGGCCCCACATAGTCCTCCATCTAGTATAATGGCCCCACATTGTCCTCCATATAGAATAATAGGTCCCACATAGTCCTCCATACAGTATAATGGGCCCCACATAATCCTCCATCTAGTATAATGGCCCCACATAGCGGTGATGGCTCTGTGGCTCTGGTGTTGCGGGCAAATAAAATGACCCCGTGGGCCAGAGTTTGACCCGTATTGTGTAATGGGAACCTGGCAGCACATGTTACATATGGGAGTAGTGGGAGGACTGTACAGGACATTTTCTCACATTTTTTTTCCAGAAATCCAATGTGCCAGTCAGGAGAAAACTGACATAGAAATCATATACAAATTACAAATCAGGATGGAAGTGCACTGGGGGCGTGGAGGAAGTCTGAGTGCAGGGGCACGCCCCCAGTGCACTTCCAGGCTAATTTGCATATGGCTCCTATGCTTCAGCTCTCTTCCCATCAATCACATGTACAGCGAGGGTGATGGTTCCTCACCCATGTGGTGATTGGGGTCCTCCATCATTTACATTACACTTATCTATGGATGCCCCGCACGTTCCCATATAACGAGTATTAATCCCATTTACAGACGTCTTGTCATTTCCCCGTTATATTGCTGTATTATGTGTGTAGGATTAATATCCTCTAATACATTTTATTTCTTCATCATTTTATCACTATTTTAGAAACAACTGAGCTGTTGGATCCTGACAGTGTGATCTTAGAGATCCCGGAGATCCAAGAACCTGCCGGGGTAAGTATTATAGAGGGAGATGTCTGTGTGTCACCAGATCACGGGGTGTGAATGACCCGTCCAGTATTATCCCCATATAACCAGGGGACGCCTCTATTATTAGAGGAGATGACACTATTGCATTAGATAATAGCATTTATATTATAGGGAATCCGTCAGCAGGTTTCTGCTCACCTATCGGATCAGTGACATCAGCTGGGACATAATATAGGGGGAGACGTTTCTGCATCTGGAGATTTTCTCCAGCAGCTTCTAGATCTTAATATCACTTCTTCTTCTTCTTCTTCTTCTTCTTCTTCTTTTCTAGAACTTGATGGAATCATTGATCCCGGCGAGAAAGCCGCGTATGAGCGACTACGAAACATCTAAGCTGATCAGCAGCGGATCTTTTGGGTGAGATTTCAGTTGGCATAATCCACATTTCTCAGGGTTCCCTATGACAAGGCTTCAGCCTCTGTGCTCTGCCATTCAGTGTTATCATAGGGACATGATCTGAGTCCACACCACTGTCCACATCTAATTGTCACTATTCAGCTCAGTTATAAACAGTTAAGCAAACTGACCTGTAACAAATTAAATTGTTAAGGAAAAGGAATAAAATAATCTAATATATTACACTAGTCTGTAGCAGACCCTCATCTGTCATTACACTGCCTCCATCATCAGAGCCTCCCATAGGTGACAATGTGACCTGGGTGAGGGTCTGGCAGACATGGCATTGTGCAGACTTCACATAGGTGACAATGTGACCTGGGTGAGGGTCTGGCAGACATGGCATTGTGCAGACTTCCCATAGGTGACAATGTGACCTGGGTGAGGGTCTGGCAGACGTGGCATTGTGCAGACCTCCCAGAGGTGACAATGTGACCTGGGTGAGGGTCTGGAAGACGTGGCATTGTGCAGACCTCCCATAGGTGACAATGTTACCTGGGTGAGGGTCTGGCAGACATGGCATTGTGCAGACTTCCCATAGGTGACAATGTGACCTGGGTGAGGGTCTGGCAGACGTGGCATTGTGCAGACCTCCCAGAGGTGATAATGTGACCTGGGTGAGGGTCTGGCAGACGTGGCATTGTGCAGACCTCCCATAGGTGACAATGTGACCTGGGTGAGGGTCTGGCAGACGTGGCATTGTGCAGACCTCCCATAGGTGACAATGTGACCTGGGTGAGGGTCTGGCAGACATGGCATTGTGCAGACTTCCCAGAGGTGATAATGTGACCTGGGTGAGGGTGTGGCAGACATGGCATTGTGCAGGCCTCCCATAGGTGACAATGTGACCTGGGTGAGGGTCTGATAGACATGGCATTGTGCAGACCTTTCATAGATGATAATGTGACCTGGATGAGGGTCTTGCAGACATGGCATTGTGCAGACCTCCCATAGGTGACAATGTGACCTGGGTGAGGGTCTGGCAGACATGGCATTGTGCAGACTTCCCATAGGTGACAATGTGACCTGGGTGAGGGTCTGGCTGACGTGGCATTGTGCAGATCTCCCATAGGTGACAATGTGACTTGGGTGAGGGTCTGGCAGACGTGGCATTGTGCAGACCTCCCATAGGTGATAATGTGACCTGGGTGAGGGTCTGGCAGACGTGGCATTGTGCAGACCTCCCATAGGTGATAATGTGACCTGGGTGAGGGTCTGGCAGACGTGGCATTGTGCAGATCTCCCATAGGTGATAATGTGACCTGGGTGAGGGTCTGGCAGACGTGGCATTGTGCAGATCTCCCATAGGTGATAATGTGACCTGGGTGAGGGTCTGGCAGACGTGGCATTGTGCAGACCTCCCATAGGTGATAATGTGACCTGGGTGAGGGTCTGGCAGACGTGGCATTGTGCAGACCTCCAATAGGTGATAATGTGACCTGGGTGAGGGTCTAACAGACGTGGCATTGTGCAGACCCTCCCTTAGATGATCTATATAGTGTTATTTCATGTATTTCTAGATGTGGATTTCTAGTGACGGACGGATTTCTAGTATTAAACATTAGTACAGAAGATCATATAATGACTTCTATAGACGCGGACTGTTAATAAGGATTCACAATAAACCATGGTTTCTCCTTCTCTCCAGGTCTGTCTACTTAGTTCACCATAAAGACTCACAGAAGATCTTCGCTATGAAGAAAATTGCCAAGAGGGACCTGGATACTCCAAAAGCTGTGGAAGGGGCCTATCTGGAGAGGGACATCCTGACATTCGCTGACTGTCCCTTTGTGACCTCCATGCTCTGCTCCTTCCCTACTAGATCTCACCTGTGTATGGTCATGGAGTATGTAGGAGGTAGGACATGTACATGTATTATATTCAGCCCATGCCTACTGACATCTTATCACCGCTCATATCATTAGGACTTGTCCCCGTGGACGGTTACATCCCCGCAGAGCATTTACTATAGATATTATGGAAAGTCATTGATGTGTGTGATCTCCCTGTATGTCCGCACTGAGCACGTCAGTATCTCCAGCTGTAGACGAGATGAGACATCACTCTATTACTGACATGGACGACATCTCACCATGACCTCAGACTAATATTCTGTGCTCTATACATTATATCTGTATATATTCTCTCCTGCCCCAATGTCTCCGCTCACTTCTCATGATCCATCGCAGTGATCTGCTGTATAAACCCCTCACCGCTCATATTTCCTTTCTTCTATAGGTGGAGACTGTGGGACCCTCCTAAGCACCAGGGGTCGTTTATCTGTCCCCTTGGCCCGCCTGTACTTTGCAGAAGCGCTTCTTGCTGTGGAATACCTGCACAGCTATGGTGTGTTGCATAGAGACCTGAAACCAGAGAAGTAAGTGACCTCTGTAGTATAATAAAGGGGGGACATTTATCATTTATTACTACACGGCCTGTGAGACTAAAACCATCTTCTCTTTCACAGCCTCCTGATTACACCGGCTGGACACATTAAAGTCGCCGATTTCGGGATTTCAAAAGTTGGTGTCATGATACCAAAAACCAACACCCACAAGGAATCATTGGAGGACATGGCCAGAGAGTTCCAGGACCATGAGGTTGGCATCACTTACAGGAGCTTAGCTCGTTCTTTACAAATCTCATCACACTATTGTCTCTTCTCTACGTTCTTCATTCCTAGAGAACTTTTCCACTGATATTTTATCTTCTGTCATTGTGTTTTTATGTCGAGAACTTGTCATAATAATAATTTCATTGATTCTCATCTTTATCTTCTGTCGGTTTCCAGGACTGTGGCACCCCGCTTTACATGGCCCCAGAAATCATCCTGAAGAAAGGCTATGGAAGACCTGCCGACTGGTGGTCAATGGGGATCATCCTGCATGAGTTTCTGGTGGGATATGTACCATTTCATGGGGACTCCCTATCTGAGCTTTATAAAAATATTGTCACTGGTAAGTAGAATAATCCGATCATTGCTTTGACTGGTTACATGAATTTAGTTATTTCCTCTACTTTATCTTACAGTCCAAAACAGAGGTTTTAATTTCTGTAATTTTCTATATAACAGGAGACATAATTTGGGATTGGGATCACGCTCCTCCCACCGATGCTCAGGACCTCATCATTGACCTGCTCAGAACAAATCCTATGCCAAGACTTGGGACAGGTAAGTGATATACTGTATTAGTATTAATATTCACTTTTTACAACGTGGACTCATCACTCCTGTCCATGAGGATCAGCACTTCTCTATCTGCTTGCTTATTTCTAGTTCTCAGTACTATGACTTTCAGACTATTTCCTTTGGTTATGTCATTAGTTTAGATTAAGATAAACTGTTCAGATATGAAGCAATCTCTGACAATGTCTGCTCAACTTTTGGTTTTCTTTTTCCAGGAGGAGCATTTGAGATCAAGAGTTATCCATTCCTGTGTGACTTAGAATTTGAAAACCTTCCAAGTCAGAAGCTGGAGTACGTTCCTCGGCTTGTGTCAGAGGTGGACACCAGCTTATTTATCAGTAAGTAGAAGGAGCCGTCATCTAGACCAAGCAGCTGTTTGTCTCATCTTCCTTAATATGTGACAATCGGTTCCCATTAATATTAGTGGTAAATGGTGACTGTGTTATACTGACAACCGCTAATAACACATCATTACCTATGTCTTGTAGATCATGCTGATACAGACAAGCCTATTGTCTCAGAGGAGGAGGACACGAGTGAGGATAATGAGAGCCTGTTCTTCCAAAATTTTACATCATCCTCTGAAAGGCTTTCTAAAGTAAGTATGTGATCAATAAATCCAGAATATGTAAAAAAGACCTCTAAAAGTAAAGAATAGAAATTTATATCTTATTTTTCTCTGTTTTTAGCTCTCTACCACCACTATCAAGTCTCCTCCAGAGTGTACCCCGGCATCCAGCAGAAACATCTCAGAAATGTGAGTAGATTATGGGGTCATTATTGGGAGCTCCAGGCTAATATATGTGCACAGCACCAAATATAGGACATAAATACCATAATATCAAGTGCAGCATCCACCGCCCCATGATCAGCGGTCATTGTGCTTTTGGCTTCAGAATCCGCTGGAGATAACAGCCCATAATTGCTGCCGGTCAGGTATTGTTAGTTTTGCCCACACTGCAGGAGATATGTAGTATTACATGCCGGCCATTGTGGGTAGTTGTTTTGCGCTCTGCTCCATAGAAGGTAGTTTTGAGCAGGAGACTTCCCCACTATGACTTTCATATGTCCTATTAGGCCTTATAGTCGGGGTTCTTCTAGTGAGACAATCCCTTTTATACTGAATTTACTTGTGATTTACACAATTTTCTTCTTCCAAACAGGCAGAAAGGATCTTTTCCTGAATCTGCTGGAGACGATGCTATAAGCAGCTTGCCGTCCTCGTCCCCATTGTCAGGTATGTACATGTCTATAGCACAAGCAATGTGAATGTTGTCATCAAGGGTGGAATATTTCCACATGGTTGTTCTGTAATAGATCTCCTATGTTATCCATGTTTCATGGATCCCTCTTATGTTGCCCATGGACCCATACTGTGTCTCTATCTCTGTAACTTTGTACAGTATTATCATGGATTCTGTGATACTTTGTAGCATCCAGTAACCTCCGCCATCATAATAAGACATAGTCTCCTATAGTAAAATATCGCTCATTAGGGATGCACCACATGGCGGCACACAGGGTGCTCACTGATCCATATTAGTGACACATCTAATGCCCCTCAGATGAGGTCATGTCCGGTATATAGGACTTATTCTGCCCTATTACGTAATAGCAGATTATCAGGACTATAGGGGACAGGACTAGGACAATCCTACTATATACAGGAGAGATACAAAGCAGATCCCATAACAATATGTCCTTAGTGAATTGTTCTTTTTTCTTCTTTCTCATCCGAATTTCCAGCTGACGACGAAAAATCAGAAAATGGCAAAAAGGGGAAAAAGAGACGAGGTAAGTGTGAGAATCATCTCCATGTTGTGTGATGTCGTCAGTGAGAATAATTCATGTGGAGCAGATGTCATCTGTCGGTGATGGGATTGTCACATGTATGATGGCTGACGATGATCCCTGACCTCTGTGTGATGAGATTCCTCTGCCGTCCGGCCACAGTGACCGCACAGTAGTGTCACGTCATATGGAGTCCCATCACTTACATTATATTTCCTTCTCTTCTCATAGGTTCCATCTTCCGCCGGATCTTATCATCCTGCCGGCGTGGATTATCCAGGGCAGCTCGCGTATTTGCGTGTTGTCACCGTTCCCCTAGAGACATCTAAAAGACGGGAACCTCCGCATCCAGCGCCCTGAAGTCCAGCAGATCCACCATCACTGCTGGAGCTGTACAGAAGGACCTTCACCATCTACCTGTGGCCTTCTGACTCTTACATCTCTGCCCGGACATGTCTCAGTATCACCTCTGTCACCAGGCTCCGCGGTATTCATACTGCTCGCAGACGTGGCGGTTACTGATCACCTGCTATCTGACCCCGGCTGACCTCCTGACTATGATTTTCTCTACTGATTCGGTTCCTGGTTTTGTCCCTCCCTTCTATCCTATTATTAATAAAAAAAATTACAATTATTATTAATGAATCTTTTTTCATCCATCAAACTTTACTCTGCATTTTGTTAATTCATAAAAATAATTTATTAACACTTCTGGTTTTAAAGCATATATATACAGTATGCTTATAATATGTATATATATAGTATGCTAAATATATATACTATATACAGTGGGTACGGAAAGTATTCAGACCCCTTTATATTTTTCACTCTTTGTTTCATTGCAGCCATTTGGTAAATTCTAAAAAGCTCATTTTTTCTCATTAATGTACACCCTGCCCCCATCTTCAATGAAAAAAAACAGAAATGTGGAAATTTTTGCAAATTTATTAAAAAAGAAAAACTGAAATATCACATAGTCATAAGTATTCAGACCCTTAGCTCAGTATTGAGTAGATGCCCCCTTTTGAGCTAGTACAGCCATGAGTCTTCTTGGGAATGATGCAACAAGTTTTTCACACCTGGATTTGGGGATCCTCTGCCATTCTTCCTTGCAGATCCTCTCCAGTTCCGTCAGGTTGGATGGTGAACGTTGGTGGACAGCCATTTTCAGGTCTCTCCAGAGATGCTCAATTGGGTTTAGGTCAGGGCTCTGGCTGGGCCAGTCAAGAATGGTCACAGAGTAGTTCTGAAGCCACTCCTTTGTTATTTTAGCTGTGTGCTTAGGGTCATTGTCTTGTTGGAAGGTGAACCTTCGGCCAAATCTGAGGTCCAGAGCACTCTGGAAGAGGTTTTCATCCAGGATATCTCCTTCAATTGCAACCAGTCGTCCTGTCCCTGCAGCTGAAAAACACCCCCATAGCATGATGCTGCCACCACCATGTTTCACTGTTGGGATTGTATTGGGCAGGTGATGAGCAGTGCCTGGTTTTCTCCACACATACCTCTTAGAATTATCAATAAAAAGTTCTATCTTCGTCTCATCAGACCAGAGAATCTTATTTCTCATAGTCTTGGAATCCTTCATGTGTTTTTGAGCAAACTCTATGTGGGCTTTCATATGTCTTGCACTGAGGCGAGGTTTTCATCGGGCCACTTTGCCATAAAGGCCCGACTGGTGGAGGGCTGCAGTGATAGTTGACTTTGTAGAACTTTCTCCCATCTCCCTACTGCATCACTGGAGCTCAGCCACAGTGATCTTGGGGTTCTTATTTACATATCTCACCAAGACTCTTCTCCCACGATTGCTCAGTTTGGCTGGATGGCCAGGTCTAGGAAGACTTGTGGTGGTCCGAAACTTATTCCATTTAAGGATTATGGAGGCCACTGTGCTCTTAGGAACCTTGAGTAATGCAGAAATTCTTTTGGAACCTTGGCCAGATCTGTGCCTTGCCACAATTCTGTCAATGAGCTCCTTGGGCCCTATTAACCCTCTCAGCACTATGTGTGCTGGAGCATGCTTTCCCGGTTTTACATCACTGAAGCTGCCAACCTTTATTAATGATCTAGTGGAAGGGTTGCATAGTAAAATAGCAATATTTGCAGATGATACTAAACTTTGTAAAGTAGTTAATACAGATGAGGATAGGACACAGCTACAGGAGGATTTAGATAAATTGGGGAGTCCGGACAAAAAATGGCAAATGGGGTTCAATGCCGATAAATGTAAGGTTATGCACATGGGAAAGAAAAACAGCAGTCACCCACACATATTAAATGGGAAACAATTGGGGAAATCTGACATGGAGAAGGACCTGGCCATCTTGGTTAACAGCAAATTAAATTGGAGTGCCCAGTGTCAGGCAGCAGCTGCGAAGGCAAATAGAGTCATGGCATGCATCAGAAGAGGAATAGGGGCATATGATGAGAACATTGTTCTTCCTCTGTATAAAGCGCTGGTAAGGCCGCACTTAGAATATTGTGCACAGTTCTGGGCTCCGTTGCTCAGGAAAGACATATTGGAGCTAGAGAGGGTACAAAGGAGGGCGACTAAGGTAATAAATGGAATGGAGGGACTAGAATACCCAGAGAGGTTGTCAAAATTAGGCCTATTTACGTTGGAAAAGAGAAGGTTTAGGGGAGACCTCATAAACATGTATAAATACATCAGGGGGCAGTACAGAGATCTCTCCCATGACCTGTTTATACCAAGGATGGTGACAAAGACGAGGGGGCACACTATGCGTCTGGAGGAAAGGAGGTTTCTGCACCAGCATAGAAGGGGATTCTTTACGGTCAGAGCCGTGAGACTCTGGAACTCTCTGGGAGAGGAAGTGGTGATGTCCAACTCACTTAATGAGTTCAAAAGAGGCCTGGACGCCTTTCTTGAGAACAATAAAATTACATCTTATGCTTAGTGATAGTTAATTAATCCAGGGATTTAATCTGACTGCCAGATTGGAGTCGGGAAGTGAATTTTTCCTCAATGATGTAAATTGGCCTATACCGCATGGGTTTTTTTGCCTTCCCCTGGATCAACGCTGCGGAATAGCTGCAGTGCACAAGAAATAGGCTGAACTGGATGGACGCTTGTATTTTTTTGGCCTTATAAACTATGTAACTATGTAACCTCAGCGATACATATCTCCCCTCAAAGACATGTCCGGTGGCCATCTGACATACCCCCCCTGTGCCCAAAGTCAGGGGGCTTAGCACCTTCCGCTAACATACAGTGGACCCTTGACAATGTGTCAGTATTGCCATGCAGCTTCCCAGGTCTATGCTCTACCTGGAAGCTGAACTCCTGAAGAGCTAGGAACCACCTGGTCAATCAAGCATTGCTTCCCTTCTTCTCGCTCATCCACCTTAGTGGGGCATGGTCTGACACCAGCCTGAACTTCCTGCCTAAGAAATAGTATCTTAGAGTGTCTAGCGCCCACTTGATGGCCAAACATTCCTTCTCCACTATGGAGTAATTTCTCTCACAAGACGTCAGCTTCCGGCTTAAATACATTATGGGGTGCTCTTCGCCGTTCATCTCTTTTAATAGGACCACACCCAGCCCGACATCTGACGCGTCCGTCTGGACCACAAACTCCTTCGAGAAATCCGGTGCCACCAACACTGGCTGTTTACACAGGGCTTGCTTGAGTTCCTGGAAGGCCGTCTCGGTTTTTGGAGACCACTTAGCCATAGCCGATTTTGTCCCATTAACGAGGTCTGTCAAAGGGGCAGCTGTCATGGCAAAGTTAGGGATGAACCGGCAGTAGTAACCCACGATGCCCAGGAACGCTCTGACCTGCTTTTTAGTGAGAGGTTGTGGCCAGCCACGGATCGCGTCAATTTTATTTATTTGGTGCTTTATCATGCCTCTGCCTATGACATAGAAAAAAAGGCTACGTGGCACTCCTGTAATATTGGGTGCTCAGATAGGATTCCACTCTAATTATAGATGACTATAGAAACCTGGCACTCCAAAAATGGTGAAAATTCAAGAATTTTATTTAATTACATAATTCTTCAGAATCAAATGACGTTTTGGCCTCATATGGCCTTCATCAGAACAGGGTCCTGCCCAGTAGATAGATGGGAAACCAATCAAATGGCAGGGTCACAGGAGAAAGGGACACGAAACACCGTGTCTGCAAATTGAGATTCTGATTTGGCTTTTATCCTAAGTCATATTGCACGACTCGTTAAAGGGTTGATTGTGACTTGTAGGATTGCTGCTTCCAATAGGTGGCACTATAGAGTTCAAGTCCTCTTTTTCTCTGAAGAGGCAATTTGCATATTAAATTTCCCAGAGGAGCATTGCACGGCGAATAAGCCTCCTTACCTTGACAAGCCAGTCCTGGTATGTCACTCTCCACAAGGAGAAATGTTGCCCCTTAGACCTCAGTCCAGAGCCTCTCACCTAGCCAAATCAGTTCTCATACTTTGCACTGACGAGGGCCAACAGCCCGAAACACTGTCTCTGCAAATTGAGATTCTGATTTGGCTTTTATCCTTAATCATATGCACGACTCGTTAAAGGATTGATTGTGACTTGTAGGATTGCTGCTTCCAATAGGTGGCGCTATAGAGTACAAGTCCTCTTTTTCTCTGAAGAGGCAATTTGCATATGGTGTATTGGAAACACCCATCTGGTGTTGAAAAGGCTGTCTTCTCCTTGGTCTCTTGGGACATAGGGATCTTCCAATACGCTTTTGTGAGGTAAAGGGTGGTAATGTACCTGGCCGGCCCTAGTCTCTCAATTAGTTCATCTACCCTGGGCATTGGGTATGAATCAAACTTAGAGACCTCATTCACTTTCCTATAGTCATTGCAGAACCGCCATTCTTCATTGGGTTTCGGCACTAAGACTATGGGACTGGACCAGCCACTCATGGACTGCTCGATGACCCCAGATTCAGCATGCGCTTCACCTCCATTGAGATTACCTCTCGGCGAGCTTCAGAAATCCGATATGGCTTCATATTCACTCGAACATGAGGCTCCGTAAGTACCTCATACTCTATGACCTGAGTACAGCCCGGTAGATCCGAGAACAGGTCTCTAATCCGCTGCAGCAACTCTCGGCATTGTTGCTTCTGGGCACGTGACAGCGACTCTACCACCTTGACTTCCTCCACGTCGGTTTCAGTCTTTGCCATCAGACATAGAGCTTCCACCGGCTCCCTATCCCGAAACGGCTTAATGAGGTTGACGTGGTACACCTGGTAGGGCTTCCTTATCCCAGGTTGGTGGACCCTATAGCTGATGTCGCCAAGCTTTTCAACCACTTCATAGGTGCCCTGCCACTTGGCCAGGAACTTGCTCTCCACCGTAGGTACCAGCACTAGTACCTGATCCCCAGGGTTGAAGTGTCTCAACCTCGCTGACCTATTGTACACCTCGACTGTGCCTCTTGTGCTTTGAGGTGTTCTTTCACAATGGGCATCATCTCTGCAATCCTCTCTTGAATCTGGGCTACATGTTTGATCACACACCTGTAGGGTGTAGACTCTGCCTCTCAGATCTCCTTTGCTATGTCCAGGAGTCCGCAGGGGTGTTGGCCATATAACAGCTCAAACGGGGAGAACCCAGTAGAGGACTTTGGGACTTCTCTGATGGAGAATAGATGGTCTGGCAGTAGACAGTCCCAGTCCCAGTCGTCTTTCTCTACGACCTTCTTTAATAGTAACTCCCCATTTACAGCAAAGTCCGGATATCGGGTGTCAGCCCCCGGCTTTTGAGCAACACCATTCAAGACAGGGACATTATCAAATGCCCCTTTTAGAGTCAAGTCTCTGAGCTGGGCGGTTCCAAACTTTCCCCCGGACACTTCCAGCTCAGGGATGTTGGCCTCCGGGAATGCCGCCTCATCCTCATCCCCCACTAAGCACACAAAAAGGAAACCTGGTGGCGGCCTATGATGCAAGTTCTTCAGGAGAGTCTGGGTTGTTGTCCGGACAACCTGGCTTCCTCCCTTTCTCCCATAAGTCCCAAAACAAGGCAAAGTCCCACCCTATTATAAAAGAGTGCAACAGGTTCTTGACTACGCCCACCTCATGGAACTCGGCGCCACAGTTTGTGTCTATGACCACTCGGGCCACAGGGTAGTCCTAAGCGTCCCCATGGATACAACGGACGCTGACCTTTTTCTCCAGAACCAGCCGATGAGCCAGTGTGGCCCTCACTAGGGTTACCAAACTCCCCGAGTCTAACAAAGCAGTCACTTGCACTCCATTTACTGATACGAGGCATGCCTGTGGTTCCTCGCCTGGTTGAGGAACAGCACTGCAGGCAAAATATGCAAAGTACGAACAGCGCTGTCCTGCGCTGCAGTCCATTGGCTCGATGGTCATGAGGCAACAGGCGGCTATGTGACCTGGGGTGTGACATCTCCAATATACTATGCTATGGGGCGGGACCTTTGGCAACAACTCAGACCCCTCCTGAGCTCTAGGACGCCACCCAGGTGTGGCTCTAGCTTCCCTCTTTTGGGTGTCCGCCCCCTTTTGGGAACCCCAGTATAGAGAGGCTACGACCCCTTGTTTTCCCAAGGAACTCTCAACCTCCTGTTACCTTTCCACCAACCCCACCAAGACTTCTAATTACTCCTCTCGCTAAAAGCATATCTCATTACCCTGAATGCAGCAGCCAGGCTCATATTTCTGTCCAGAAGCTACACTGGCGCCTCCACCCTGCTGTACCAGTCATTGCACTCACCCATAAAGCTCTCCACAGTGCTGCACCATCCTATATCTCAATCTACTACCATATTTACATTCCAATCAGCAGAGACCAACATCCTCCATAATCAGGACCTCCCAAGCCCACATCAGAGCCTTTTTTAGTGCTGAACCAGCTCTCTGGAGTGCACTACTCGAGGCAATCAGGTTTATTCCCTCTATCTACAGTTTTAAGTGTGCACTAACATAAGATAATCTTCAGCAAAACTATTACGTCACCTCACCAAAGTTTTTTTTCGCACAGCACTCAGTAGCAGTTAATATCTGCACATGTACTGGCTGGTGACCGGTTCATGCAGCCTTACATGTATACCCTTATTTATTCTAAAGATGTAAAGATGGCCGGACCATATAAAACAAACTCTTAAGACCATATATACTTTAACCTATATACAGATTTATCAGCCTCCACAGCGTCCAACTCCAAGGTTGGAAAATAACCAAAATGAAGATGATACCCAAGATTACAGAAATTTTCAGAGACAAAGCGCCAAAGATCAGCAAATTCTGTCTGACCATTTGTCTCTGGGTGGTAGGCAGAAGAATGAACAAACTTCAATGGAGAAATAGGTCCAGGGACTTTTGGGAATGGGCAAGGGCCGGAGTAGTGCAGCAGGACATTTTGGATTGAGCACATATTCCCTACAGTCTCTATCCATGGTCGACCACCAAATCTATCTGGCTACAAGTTGAAATATATCATTTATTCGAGGATGACCTGCAAAGATGGAAACATGGAACTCCTGTAGAACTCACAGATAAAACAGAGGAGGAACAAACAATTTTTGTGTGGGAGTGTGATCTGGAGCTAAATTATGAGAACTATGGATCTCTTCAGTCAGATTTAGAGAAACTGCAGACACAAGTTTACCTTCAGCAAGAAAAGGAACCTGTTCAGATCCACATGGATTCACTCAGTAAGCAATAGTATGAATAAAGACAAGGCATCCTGACGTGTTGGGGAACGTTAATGACCTACAAATATGGGGCTAATCACACCTCGGCACTTTGACCGCTGGCTCTGCACTGATGCATTGTAAAGTCTGCCAGATCGGTGTCACGCTAGGTATGGGGATAACCCAGTGTATATGACGGGAAAAGGGGAGGGAGCCCTACAACTAGGGAAAGGGAGAGTTGAGACCCCTAAAAAGATCTGATGACAAACCCTGACTTTCCTATAGATCCTAATTAGGTTCTGCACATATCACCAAGCAGGGAACCTGACCGCAGCTGACCCTAAGGCTAGGCCCTAGGTAGGAAGCAAGAGGGGTGAACACTAAGTCAGCCCCACTACAACTAAAGTACACACAAGGGAAACAAACAGGGGAATACACTTAGCTCCAAGAAGACACCAGAGAAAGCACGCCAACAATCCACCAAGGAAATCCAAGGTAATTCTAGTCGACTACTAGAATCCCAGGCCTAAATAGGTATACATGCTATCACCAACAACTCTCTGAGGATCTGAGGGTATTTAAGGACACAGTAAGGAAGTGCTGATTAACAGGAGAAAGATGAGGATAACTCATGGTCCTAAAGAGAAAGGTATAATCCCCAAGCAAGGAGAGGAATAAAGAAAAGCTCAGGAATATGTTTGTAAGGCCAAAAGCAGCGACCTTCTACAGACGGACACCGTATGGCTGTCTGTTAACCCTGACACACCCATGACAGCACCACCCCTTTTACGAGTGGTCTCCGGACACTCAGGACCAGGTTTATCTGGATGAAAGGCATGGAATGATCGAACCAATCTAGGGGCAACGACGGAAAGGGGGTCCACAGTTGCCTTACTACTAATCTCGCCATTCCACAATTTCCCTGGATTGCCAATCCACTACCGGATTATATTTCACCAACCAGGCTAGAACCAGTACAACAGCAGTGGGAAGACCCTCCAGAACATAACAAGGAATTACTTCATAATTAAGGGGCCCCACCCTCAGTCTTATTGTCATGCCAGGTGTGGGAAAGATTTAGTGCAACACAGAGGGAAGAGGGAAAGGGAGCCCAGACACTAGGGTAAGGGGGAAGTGGAGACCTCCTAGTTTGATCTAATGACACCCTGTCTTAACTACCGTCCCTATATTGCCTCTTCAGCAATCACCGCACGCGTGCCTCGCCCTGTCTTTCCCTGGTGTATGGCTAAGGCAAGGGATGGGAGGAGATGAGCACTAGTCGATCTCCACTAAACTCTATAGATAACAAGGGTAGACAAAACAGGGCGAGAATGCTTAGCTTTAGACAACTCCAGACAAATGCAAACTCGGCCTCAAGCTCCAGAGAGGACAAAGTACTGCTCTTGCTAAGCCTTCACAATTAGAAATAAATTTAGCCGGCACCTCACTCTCAGACACACCAGGCCAGGGAGCTGCTAATTACCAGAGGGAGGTAGCCGCTAGGTCCTAGAGACAGACTCTCATCTAAGAAGATGTCTGTAATGCCAAACGTAGAGATCTCCTGCAACCTGTCACTCCAGGGAAAAGGGAAAAGGAGCTCCCAGACACTAGGGAAAGGGGGAAGTGGAGACCTCCTAGTCTGATCTGGCGTCACTCTGTCTCAACTACCGTCCCTATATTGCCTCTTCAGCAATCGCCGCACGCGTGCCTCGCCCTGTTCTCCCTGGCGTATGGCTACGGATGGGGATGGGAGGAGATGAGCACTAGTCAACCTCCACTAAACTCTATAGACAACAAGGGTAAACAAAACAGGGGGAAATGGCTTAGCTTTAGATGAACTCCAAATAAGCACACGGCATCAAGCTCCAGAGAGCACGTAGTACTGCTCCTGCTAAGCTTCACAAGTAGAAATTAATATAGCCGGCGACTCCCTCTCAGACGCAGCAGGTATATATACACCCAGGCCAGAGAGCTAATTAGCAAGACAGAGGTAGCCGCTCGATCCTAAAGACAGCCTGTCCCACATCCTGGCCCCTTCCCATAATAGCGTCCCTCTTCCTGGCCCCTTTGTGTCTCATCCCTGGCCCCATGTGTCTCATTCCTGATCCAATGAGTCTCATTCCTGGCTCCATGTGTCTTTGTACTGCCCCCATTTGTTCTGCTATGCTGACTCCATATGTCTCCATCCTGGCCTCATATGTCCTCCCATCCTGCCCCCATGTGTTCTCCCTCCTGGCCCATATGAACTCCCATCCTGGTCTCATATGTCTCCATACTGCCTCCATATGTTCTCTCAGCCTGACTCCATAAGTCACCATCCAGCCCCCATATGTTCTCTAATCTTGACACCATATGTCTCCATCCAGCCCCGATATGAATACCCATCCTGGTCCCATATGTCTCCATACTGCCCCCATATGTTCTCACATCCTGACACCATATGCCACCATCCAGCCCTCATATGAACTCCAATTCTGACCCTATATGATCTCTCATCTTGCCCCCATATTGCGGATTTTATTAAAAAAAAATAAAAAAAAAATAAGAGCTGCTCCTTATCTGCCTGCGGTCCAGCGGTGTCCTCTTTCTTATGTATTTGAGACGCGGACACGCTGGCGCATGGCAGTGATGCCATACGTCGACGACACGTGCACCGACGTCAGCTCTGGCCTCTGATTGGCTGGCGGCTGTTAACTTTTGCCGTGCACGAAGCCACTGGCTTCTGCTCACTGGGCGTAGCTGCACAATTCAGTGTGTCTATTTTACGGTCAAATGCTCAGAGAAAATATAGTTTGGAGTTTCGGCAGGGGACCATATCTGGAGACCATACTCTTCCCCCCACTGCCAGAGGTAAACACGAAGAAGAAGTCTGTCAATATCACGCCAGGTGAGAGTGCAACACAGAGAGTAAAACCAGGTGTGAGTACAACACAAAGGGGAAAGGGGAAGAGAGATCAGACACCAGGGAAAGGGGGGAGTGGTGACCTCCGAATCTGGACTAGCATCACCCTGACTCTCCTAAATGTCCCTATACAGCTTCCGCAGCTGTCGCCGATCATGTGCCTCGTCCTGCTGTCCCTGGTGAAAGGCTACAACTAGGGGTGGAAGGAGATGAGCACTAGTCAATCTCCGCTAGCAACTAAAGAAAAAAAAGGAAAGACAAAACAAGGGAATAACGGCTTAGCTTTAGATGAACTCCAACCGTGCACACTGCCTCAAAACTGCAGAGAAGACATGGTGCTGATACAGCCAAGATCCAGGAAGGAATAAGCATAACCGGCAAAGCCCACCTGGAGAGACCAACCCAGAGGGAGGTAGTCGCTGGGTCCTAAAGACAGCCTCCTGTGTAGGAAGCTGTCTGCAATGCCAAACGTGGAGATCTCCTAAAAGCCACTGCAGGGCGACTGTCTGTCACCTCCGACACACCCGTGACAGTACCTCCCCTCTACAAGTGGCCTCCAGACACTCAGGACTGGGTTTCTCAGGAAAAGAGGTGAGAAAATAGCGAACCAATCTGGGAGGGTTCACCTCTGACGCTGAAACCCACATCCCCTCCTCTGGACCATAGCCTTTCTAGTGCACCAAGTATTGTAGAGAACGACGTTGGAGACGAGAATCTACAATCCTCTAAGTCTCAAACTCCAGGTTACCATCAAACATTACTGGGGGCGGTGGTAGTGGTGAGGGCTCAAGAGGTTCTATGTAACTTTTCATTAAGGACCTGTGGAACACATTATTGACCTTAAGGGCCCGAGGAAGTTCAAGACGAAACGCTGCTTTGTTAATGACGGCGATTATTTTGTAGGGACCAATAAACCTAGGTCCCAGCTTCCAAGAAGGAACTTTAAATCTTATATTCTTGGTAGACAACCACACAAAGTCATTCACATTCAGGTCCGGACCTGGCAAGCGTTTTCTGTCAGCCATAGGTTTATACCTGTCACCCATGGTCTTTAAATTACACAGAACACCGTGCCATACCGAGGAGAACGACAAAGCAAACCGTTCCTCCTCAGGAACTCCTGAAGCTACATCCCACTGAAGGTACCAAACTGTGGATGATAACAATATGCACCGAAGAACAGTGACCAGTCAGTGGATTCTTCACGATGATTATTGATGGCAATTTCTGCCAAACCTCCTGATTTTCAGAGACGAAAAACCTGAGGTATGTCTCCAAGTTGTTATTGACCATTCGACTGAGGGTGGAAGGCAGAGGAAAAGGACAGCTGCACCCCCAGTCGAGAACAGAATGCCTTCCAGAACTTGGAAACAAACTGGGTCTCCCAATCAGACACCACATCTGAGGGAACCCCATGAAGCTTCACAATCTCATTTATGAACACCTGGGCAAGTGTCTTAGCATTGGGAAGTGCAGGTAAAGCGACGAAGTGAACCATTTTACTGAACCTATCTACTACCACCAAAACCACCGTTTTGCCTGCAGAAACCGGTAGGTCAGTAATGTCCATGGCCATGGCCTGCAAGGGATGGGTAGCAAAATAAGAGTACCAGACGGACGGATATGCAAAACCTTAGCAGCTATGTGGTCAATCACATCCTGATGCAACCTCGGCCACCAAAAACAATGAGGGGAGGTCCGCGGTTGCCTTACCACCTGGATGCCCAGTAAGCACAGAGTTATGATGTTCCTTGATTACTTTACAGTGCAGATCAGATGGTACAAATAACTTTCCTGTAGTGCAGGAGGCAGCGGTGTCCCCCTGAGCCTCCAACACCTCACCCTCTAGTTCAGGATAAAGAGCCGAAATGACTACCCCTTTCTGCAATATCGGGGTAGGGTTCTCATGGTCCCTACCACCAGAGGAGCTCCGGCACAAAGCATCAGCCTTGATATTTTTAACCCCTGGACGAAAAGTGACAACAGAGTTGAACCTAGTAAAAAACAGGGACCATCTGACTTGTCTAGGGTTGAGACGTTTAGCTGACTGGAGATATGACAGGTTATTATGGTCAGTAATAACAGTAATAGGATGGACAGCCCCCTCCAACCAGTGTCGCCATTACTCGAATGCCAATTAGATCGCCAAAAGTTCCCTATTACCCACGTCATAATTTCTCTCAGCTGAAGACAATTTTTTAGAAAAGAAGGCGCATGGACACCATTTACCAGGGGACGAACCCTGAGACAACACAGCCCCAACTCCGACATCCGAAGCATCGACCTCCACAATAAAGAGGTTGAGAAACATCGGGTTGACTAAGTATAGGTGCAGTGGCAAAATGATTCTTTATGGAAGACAAAGCCTGTAGGAAAGCATCCGACCATTTGGAAAAATCAGACCCCTTCTTGGTCATGTCAGTAAGGGGTTTCACTACAACAGAGTAATTAGAAAAACACAGAAAACGTTGTAGGGCCTTCAGGTTCTCAGTCAAGGACTGCACGGATCTTCTCCGGATTCATCCGAAAATCTGAAGATGACAACAAGTACCCCAAAAACTGCACCTCCTGAACAGCGAAAACACATTTCTCTAGTTTGGCATAGTTTGTTATCCCTTAATATCTGGAGAACCTGCTTAACATACCTCTGATGGGTCTCAAAATCAGGTGAATAAACCAAAATATCGTCCAGATAGACCACCACAAACCTCCCCACCAAATGATGAAAAATATAGTTTATGAAATGCTGGAATACCGCAGGTGCATTGGACAAGCCAGAAGGTATAACCAGACTCTCGAAATTACCTTCCGGGTATTGAACGCTGTCTTCCATTCGTCCCCTTCTCTGATTCTAACCAGATTGTAGGCTCCCCTTAAGTCCAGCTTGGAGAATACCTTAGTTCCCACAACCTGGCTGAACAAATCAGGAATCAGAGGAAGAGGGCATGGATCACGGATGGTAATTTGATTTAATTCCCAGAAATCTAAACAGGGACATAGACCGCCATCATTTTTCTTCACAAAGAAGAACCCTGCTGCCACGGCAAAGATGAGGGTCTGATATGTCCCTTCTCCAGACTTTCCGCAATCAAATCCTTCATGGCTTGTCTCTCAGGGCCAGAAAGATTATACAGTCTGGACTTGGGAAGTTTAGCTTCAGGGGTCAGGTTAATAGGACAGTCATAAGCACGATGAGGAGGAAAATCCTGACACCCCCTCTCAGAAAAAATGTCCTCAAAACCAGACAGAAAAGCAGGCAGTATTTCTGTTGAGACAGCAGCAATGGAAACATTCAGACAGTTCTCATGGCAGTAATCTCTCCATTCAATAAGCTCCCCGGTTTGCCAATCCACCAATGGAGCCATCTTTGTGTGACCTTATCTTGGAATTGTTGCGGTTCATTCTGACCCATTTTTTTTTTACATTTAAAGACAGATTTTTTCTTCAAAAGCAAGGCACTGCCATGGGTGCGGCGTGCGCACGTCATACGCTAACCTGTTTTTAGGCCTCTGGGAGAGGCAGGTTTTCGGTGACGGTGCGTGCGCCATTTCTCATGTGCAGTGCTGGTATCGATATATCGATGATCTGTTAATAATTTGGCAGGGGACAGAATCGGGAATAAATGAACTCATGGACTCCCTGAACCGCAACGATTCCAACATTCGGCTCACACACAGATGTCACAAACAACAAATTGACTTCCTTGACATCAAATTAATCGTAGCAGAGGATGGATACATACAAACGGATGTTTTTCGTAAGGAATCTTCTGTCAATTCTCTGCTTCATGCAACCTCGGCACATGAACCTGCCACGATTAGAGCTATTCCAACTGGTCAGTTTTTACGGATGAGGAGGAATTGCTCCCCGGACATGAGATTTGAGTGTCAAGCTGCAGACCTGAGGGAGAGATTTCTCTCACGTGGTTATAGTAATAGATCGATCAATAAGGGTTATAATCAAGCTAAACAAACTCCAAGACCTAGCCTCTTAAATAAGGCCATCAGAGGAAAACATAGAGATAATAATATACGGTTTATTTCCACTTACAACTAGTGTTGAGCCACCCCCATAGTGTTCGGGTTCGGTTCGGTTCGTCGAACACCGGGATGTTCGAGGAACTGTTCGTCGAACTGTTCGTCGAACACCTTAGAACACCGTCGAACACCGTTAAAACCAATGGCAGGCAAACAAAAACACATAGAAACACATAGAAAACACCTGCAAAGGTGTCCAAAAGCTGACAAACTGCTCAGAAGACACTCTCTTTAAAAAAGCCGGCCGGCAAATTCAGCAGCGGCATACACCGGTACCCGACAATTTAGACAAGAAGGAATAGAGCATCACACATAGATTAGATAGATAGAAACATGTCAGTCACACATATAAGAAGCACAGTGACAGTGTTGGTTACTGCACTTGTCATTTAGTGTAAAGGATTTATTTAAAAAAATATTAGTGTTTTCATGCACCGTCTCTTTAAAAAAGCCGGCCGGCAATTCAGCATCTGTACCCGACAATTTAGAACAGAAAGAATAGAGCTTCACACATAGATTAGATAGATAGAAACATGTCAGTCACATATATAATAAGTACAGTGATAGTGTTGCTTACTGTACTTGTCATTTAGTGTAAAGGATTTATTTACAAAAATAATAGTGTTTTCATGCACTGTCTCTTTAAAAAAGCCGGCCGGCAATTCAGCAGCGGTACCCGACAATTTAGAACAGAAAGATAGAGCATCACACATAGATTAGATAGATAGAAACATGTCAGTCACATATATATGAAGTACAGTGATAGTGTTGGTTACTGTACTTGTCATTTAGTATTAAAATAAAGGATTTATTATTAAAAAAATTGGCGTGGGGTTCCCCTTAATTTTAGGCTCTAGCGGAGGTTAAGCAGACGGCTGGGGCAGATGTTTGAAGCCTGGGAAGGGGGTAATACCCACGGAGCTTCCCAGGCTACTAATATCAGCCCCCAGCTGAATACATAGCCTTTACTAGCTATTAAAATGGGGGACCCCCCAAAAAAAATGACGTGGGGTCCCCCCTAATTTAATAGCTAGCAAAGGCTAGGCAGACAGCTGGGGGCTGATATTAATAGCCCAGGAAGGGAGCCATGAATATTGGCCCCCTCCCAGGCTAGAAACACCAGCCGTCAGCCGCCCCAGAAATGGCGCATTCATAGGATGCGCCAATTCTGGCACTTAGCCTCGCTCTTCCACGCTCACCTCATGCACGTCACTGACAGCGTGGGAAAATTCTCACGCTGAAGCGGTGAGTGCAGGAGAATTCTCCCACGCTGTCAGTGACGTGCATAAGGTGAGCTCATGTCCAATGAACTCAGCTCACCTCCTGCACGTCACTGACAGCGTGGGAGAATTCTCCTGCACTCAGAGCTTCAGTGTGAGAATTCTCCCACGCTGAAGCGCTGAGTGCAGGAGAATTTTCCCACGCTGTCAGTGACGTGCATGAGGTGAGCCGAGTTCATTGGACATTAACTCGGCTCATCTGGATGCCCTCACAGAGAGACACTGTGGAGCGCAAGCAAGCCTGCGCTTCTCAGTGTCTGCGGGATGACAGGCTGGATGGCAGCGTTCTGCTGCGGTCCAGCCTGTCATCTCGATGTAGTAGAGCTGAAGCTGTCATGGGAACCATGGAAAGGTAAGGATGAGGTTGCTTTATTATTTTTCTTTTATTTCAGGAGATCGTTGGCTTCAGCTGGAATGGGCGTGATGGTAAGTATGGTTTAATTTAGAACAATAAAGAATTGTGTGTTTATTTCAATTAAAGGACTTTTTTCTGGGTGTTGTGTTTTTTTTAAATACTTTACTAGAAATTCATGGTGGTCATGTCTAATATTGGCGTGACCCCATGAATTTCGGGCTTAGGGCCAGCTGATAATGCCAAGCTGGCCCTAACCCCTTTATTACCCAGTGAGCCACCGCATCAGGGCCCTGGATGAGTTGGGTACAGCGCCAGAAGATGGCGCTTCTATGAACGCGCCATTTTCCGGGGTGGCTGCGGACTGCAATTTGCAGCGGGGGTGGCCCAGAAAGCTTGGGCCTCCCTGCGCTGCGGATTCCAGCCCCCAGCTGCCTAGTTGTACCTGGCTGGACACAAAAACAGGGCGAAGCCCCACGTCAATTTTCTTTAAATTATTTCATGAAATAATTAAGAAAAAAAGGGCTTCCCTATATTGTTGTGTCCGGCCAGGTACAAATAGGCAGCTAGTGGTTGGGGGCAGCCCGTTCCTGCCTGCTGTACCTGGCTGGACACAAATATAGTGCGAAGCCCCACGTCAATTTTTTTTAAATTATTTCATGAATTTCCTGAAATAATTTAAAAAAATTGAACATCTGCCCCAGCCGTCTGCTTAACCTCCGCTAGAGCCTAAAATTAAGGGGAACCCCACGCCAATTTTTTTAATAATAAATCCTTTATTTTAATACTAAATGACAAGTACAGTAACCAACACTATCACTGTACTTCATATATATGTGACTGACATGTTTCTATCTATCTAATCTATGTGTGAAGCTCTATTCTGTCTGTTATAAATTGTCGGGTACCGCTGCTGAATTGCCGGCCGGCTTTTTTAAAGAGACGGTGCATGAAAACACTAATATTTTTTTTGATAAATCCTTTACGCTAAATGACAAGTACAGTAAGCAACACTGTCACTGTACTTCGTATATATGTGGCTGACATGTTTCTATCTATCTAATCTATGTGTGAAGCTCTATTCTTTCGGTTCTAAATTGTCGGGTACCGGTGTATGCCGCTGCTGAATTGCCGGCTTTTCATGTTTCACTGTTGGCACTGTTCCCATCGATTTGGGCAATCACTGTAATGCCACAACCACCATGGCTGTGGCATTACAGTGAGTGGCAGACAATCCCTGCATGATTGGTGCTCTAAATAGCGCCAGACATGCAGGACACGCTTTTGGTGCACGAACAGTTATCGAACATAACCTCGAACAGCCGAATTTTTTGCAAATCGTTCGGGTTCGTCGAACAACTCGAACACCGCCCAAAACAGCTCGAATTTGAGATTGGCGAACAGTTCTAGTCGAACACCGCTCATCTCTACTTACAACTTCCAATGGAACGTTATGCGTCATATCTTGGAACGACACTGGAGCATTTTGAAGACTGACTCCACATTGGCCGTGACTCTCCCAAATAGACCACAGGTAACTGCAAGGAGAAATAAGAGCATCAGAGATAGACTGGTGAGGAGCCATTATGTGGCCGAGACAGTCCCCTTGTTCGGATCTAGGGGCCCGAGGTGGGGCTTTTTTCCATGCGGTGACTGTTTGGCATGCAGGAACATGATAAGGGCCGTTGATTTTTGGTCTTCAGATGGTAAACAGCATTTTCAAATTACCCATCATATTTCAGGTAGTTCTACGCATGTAATCTATTACGCTACCTGCGCCTGCAGTCTTATCTATGTGGGCCTCACCTCTCGCGAACTAAGAATCCGAACAAGGGAACATGTACAGGACATCCTAGCGGCCAGGGAGGCTTTGGATCCCACCGGTCTAAAAACAATACCGAGATACTTTAGACTAGTGCATGGCTGTGATCCATCATCGTTTAGGGTACGGGGCATAGATAGGTTGCGCTGTGGCATTAGGGGAGGCGATTTACAACACCTTCTAGCCCAAATGGAGTGTCGCTGGATTGCGACCTTGGACACGATGACACCAAATGGATTGAATGAGAAATTGAGCTTCTCTTCCTTCATATAGGGCCTTTCCCTCCATACTCTTTTTTTAATTTCATTTTATATTATTTTAATTTTTTGTGTTTTTTCTGTTTGTATTTTAGAGAGTGGCTCTATATAGCGTGTAATAGCGTTATTCATCATGTGTATCTACCAGGGATATCCACCTCTGGATCACCTCATCTATCAACACAATTCTTCGTGACTTAATCATTTGGTATCGTAATCATGACTTTATATATATGGGATATGTTTTATTAAGACATTCATTCATGAGATTAAAAGATTAGCATTATTTGTATGCAATTCATTGGCATCATTTCTTATGATGAGTCCCCATTGCAGATATATAAATACTGTCCCATGTCAGATGGTACCTGCATGGCGTTTGAACCGAATATCAATAGCCACCTAGGAACTGAATACTAAATTTACTACTATATCGGGATAATTAATGGTACGTTTCCCTTTGAGATGGGGGGGTCATTTTTGGTCTGAGCCATGCATTATATTATCTGAATGGGACTGAGCATGCCAATGAGAATGTAATCTATTTTGATAATTATGTCATTTTGATGTTTTTGGGATGGAGTGCAATAATATAGAATTGGTTGTGCAATATGATATTCAGGATTTTGTCCCCCATTTCTTAGTACTAATGGTGCAATTAGCTATATACGTCAATTTGATTCATTAACTTTTGTCTCGGGCGGTGATGGACTGATGCATACCTCTCTATTTGCCTCCTCCGTCCTTGATTCAATGAATGAAATGTTTTGTGGGAGACATAGGTGGGGAGACTGTGTCTGTATTGGAGAGGGTGATGATACATTGGTGGCAGTCAGAGACTTCAACAATATGGCGCCCAGTGCGCGTGCGCTCTAGGACCAGCACCACCGCGCGATCTCCGAAGTCCTCTTGGGGAGCGCGCATATGGGTCATGGGAAGTGCACCCTCTGACCTGCGCGCGTCATCGCGGAGACCCGGATGTTGCGCATGACGTGGCGGTTGGAATTGAAGCGCACGCGCCAATTGGCCTGGCACCTGGAGATATACCTTTGCACAGCATAAATAGGAGCCATAGTATGGACCACTACAGACAAGACACTCCCCTTGAAAAAGGTGCATGAGGCACCGAAACGTGCGTAGGGGCACTGAATTGGACAGGGAAACACGCTGAGATGGTAACAATTGCAATGTTGTGGTGCTATTGATAATTACTCTCCAGGCTCATTAAGAGTCACTATGTAGTGCTTTATCACGGGGCCGCGACCAGTTCATTAGTGGATGCTTCTTTGCACACTCCATATATCTCTATCTCCTGATAGGAGACTATTACTCTAACACAGGGGTCCTCAAACTACGGCCCGCGCGCCACATGCGGCCCGCGGAGGATTTTTATCCGGCCCGCCGGGCTGTGGGCAGAGGAGAGCGGTGTCAGCGCCCGCTCCCTACCGCTTGCTCAGGGCCCCGGCAGCCGGATACTTACCTCTCCCCGTGCCTCCGCAGATCCGCTGTCTTCCTGGTGCGCACTCCCTGTGACGTGTCAGGTCAGAGGGTGCGGTGACGTCTTTACACCGCGCCCTCCTCTGAGCCATCACAGGCAGCGCAGAGCGGGGCGACGCTGGAGTACAGACCTGAGCAGCGGCAGCAGGTGAGGAGGAGGGAGGTGAGTATTGCATTTTTTTTTTTAATGTTTGGAGGCATGGGACATAATATTAGGGGTGACATGCTGCATGGGGCATTATATGGGGGGGTGACATGCTGCATGGGGCATTATAATGACAGGGGAGTGATATCCTGCATGGGACATTGTATGGGGGAGTGACATGCTGCATGGGACATTATATGGGGGGGGTGACATCCTGAAAGGGGCATTATATGGGGGAGTGACATGCTGCATGGGGCATTATATGGGGGAGTGACATGCTGCATGGGGCATTATATGGGGGGGGTGACATCCTGAAAGGGGCATTATAACGACAGGGGAGTGATATCCTGCGTGGCGCATTATATGGGGGGGTGACATCCTGAATGGGGCATTATAACGACAGGGGAGTGATATCCTGCATGGGGCATTATATTGGGGGGTGACATCCTGCATGGGGCATTATATGGGGGGGTGACATCCTGCATGGGGCATTATATGGGGGAGTGACATGCTGCATGGGGCATTATATGGGGGGGTGACATCCTGAAAGGGGCATTATAACGACAGGGGAGTGATATCCTGCGTGGCGCATTATATGGGGGGGTGACATCCTGAATGGGGCATTATAACGACAGGGGATTGATATCCTGCGTGGCGCATTATATGGGGGGGTGACATCCTGAATGGGGCATTATAACGACAGAGGAGTGACATCCTGCATGGGGCATTATATGGGGGACTGACATGCTGCATGGGGTATTATATGGGGCGGTGACATCCTGAAAGGGGCATTATAACGACAGGGGAGTGATATCTTAAGTGGCGCATTATATGGGGGGGGGGTGACATCCTGAATGGGGCATTATAAAGACAGGGGAGTGACATCCTGCATGGGGCATTATATAAGGGGGTGACATCCTGCATGGGGCATTATAAAGACAGGGGAGTGATATCTTGCATGGGGCATTATATGGTGGGAGAAAGGGACATCCTGCATGGGGCATTATATGGGGGGGTGACATCCTGCATGGGGCATTATAAGGGGGGAACAGCCTGCATGGGGCATTATAAGGGGGAAATAACCTGCCTATTGAGGATCTATGCTGCCTATGGGGGACATTTACCAGCCCATTGAGGACCTATGCTGCCTATTGGGGACATTTACCTGCCTATTGGGGACATTTACCTGCCTATTGGGGACCTATGCTGCCTATTGGGGACATTTACCTCCCCATTGAGGACCTATGCTGCCTATTGGGGACATTTACCTGCCTATTGGGGACATTTACCTGCCTATTGGGGACCTATGCTGCCTATTGGGGACATTTACCTGCCTATTGGGGACCTATGCTGCCTATTGGGGATATTTACCTGCCTATTGGGGACATTTACCTGCCTATTGGGGACCTATGCTGCCTATTGGGGACATTTACCTGCCTATTGGGGACCTATGCTGCCTATTGGGGATATTTACCTGCCTATTGGGGACATTTACCTGCCTATTGGGGATCTATGCTGCCTATTGGGGATATTTACCTGCCTATTGGGGACATTTACCTCCCCATTGAGGACCTATGCTGCCTATTGGGGATATTTACCTGCCTATTGGGGACATTTACCTGCCTATTGGGGACCTATGCTGCCTATTGGGGATATTTACCTGCCTATTGGGGACATTTACCTGCCTATTGGGGATATTTACCTGCCTATTGGGGACATTTACCTGCCTATTGGGGACCTATGCTGCCAATTGGGGACATTTACCTGCCTATTGGGGACCTATGCTGCCTATTGGGGACATTTACCTGCCTATTGGGGACCTATGCTGCCTATTGGGGATATTTACCTGCCTATTGGGGACATTTACCTGCCTATTGGGGACCTATGCTGCCTATTGGGGACATTTACCTGCCTATTGGGGACCTATGCTGCCTATTGGGGATATTTACCTGCCTATGGGGGACATTTACCTGCCCATTGAGGACCTATGCTGCCTATTGGGGACATTTACCTGCCTATTGGGGACATTTACCTGCCTATTGGGGACCTATGCTGCCTATTGGGGACATTTACCTCCCCATTGAGGACCTATGCTGCCTATTGGGGACATTTACCTGCCTATTGGGGACATTTACCTGCCTATTGGGGACCTATGCTGCCTATTGGGGACATTTACCTGCCTATTGGGGACCTATGCTGCCTATTGGGGATATTTACCTGCCTATTGGGGACATTTACCTGCCTATTGGGGACCTATGCTGCCTATTGGGGACATTTACCTGCCTATTGGGGACCTATGCTGCCTATTGGGGATATTTACCTGCCTATTGGGGACATTTACCTGCCTATTGGGGATCTATGCTGCCTATTGGGGATATTTACCTGCCTATTGGGGACATTTACCTCCCCATTGAGGACCTATGCTGCCTATTGGGGATATTTACCTGCCTATTGGGGACATTTACCTGCCTATTGGGGACCTATGCTGCCTATTGGGGATATTTACCTGCCTATTGGGGACATTTACCTGCCTATTGGGGATATTTACCTGCCTATTGGGGACATTTACCTGCCTAATGGGGACCTATGCTGCCTATTGGGGATATTTACCTGCCTATTGGGGACATTTGCCTGCCTATTGGGGACCTATGCTGCCTATTGGGGATATTTACCTGCCTATTGGGGACATTTACCTGCCTATTGGGGACATTTACCTGCCTATTGGGGATATTTACCTGCCTATTGGGGACCTATGCTGCCTATTGGGGACATTTACCTGACTATTGGGGAGCTATGCTGCCTATTGGGGACCTATGCTGCCTATTGGGGACCTATGCTGCCTATTGGGGACATTTACCTGCCTATTGAAATACCGGTTGATTTAACTTTACTTGTTCTTCATTTTAAATATTGTATTTGTTCCTGTATTGTTTTTTTTTACGTCAAAATAAGATATGTGCAGTGTGCATAGGAATTTGTTCATAGTTTTTTTAAAAAAAATATATTCCGGCCCTCCAATGGTCTGAGGAACCGTGAACTGGCCCCGTGTTTAAAAAGTTTGAGGACCCCTGCTCTAACATATATTGATCACTTGATGATATTACTGGGATTTTATACTGTGGGGAATATTACACGATTATTGGGACTGGTCATAGTTCTGCCCTAAGCACTTCAGACCTTCTGATGGATCTAAACAGAGATAGTGACTATATGTGACACCTGGATAGACACTTGGTACGATCAATTACACCTATCTGCCCTTTATATATGAATCTCAGATATTCTGGGTTTTTTCATGTCCACTTGTTCTTGTTGCGAACCGTTGCTGACACCTCATCTAACTTAATAGGAATTTTCCTTATACACTAGTGCTAAACAGCATGGTGAATTATTAAATGTATGTCTATGATTGTAATTCTGTTATTCAATAAAATGATTACTTTATATGACTATTGCTATGAGCTATTCTGGCTTTATTGGACTCAAAATGGTGCTTTGTAGGATTTGATATTTGAGAGTCTTTGGGCCTAATTATGATGTGGCGCGTTCGGGATTTTTTGTTTTCCACCAATGGATTATGTTTAACAAGCCAGGGGATACCTAAAACAATCGGAGTAGGGAGATTCTCCAGAACATAACAAGGAATGATTCACAATGAACTGACCCCACCATCAGTTTCACATTATGTACAATCTGAGTAAATGCTTTCTGTGCAAGTGGCGCCAAGTCAATGGCAAAGATGGAAATAGGTTCAGCTAAAGCACAGCAAGCGAGACCATGAGCTTTCACAAACTCAGCATCCACCATGCTGAATCCGGCTCCACTGTCAACAAACACAGAAATGTTTTCAATTTTGCTCTCTAGCACCACCTCTGCAGTCAGGACAAAGCGGGAACTGCAGTTTGGCCACAAATGCACCCATTGTTTATCCAACTCCAGACTACCGAGAGTTAAACGAGTCTTTTTTTGTTTAGGAATTCAAGGACAGGTCCCAACAAAGTGTCCCTTTTTCCCACAAAAAAAACATACGCCTTTTTTCTTGCAAATCTCCGGGGAGATGTATGATGTAGAGACACCCCCTAACTGCATAGGTTCCTCCACCTCCCCCAGTATTGGTTCACCCCCAGACCGGTCCCCTGGCAGAGGTACATAACCCCGACAAGAAGGCCCCGGAGAAGAAGGTTGAACCCGCCTATCCCGAAGGCACCTATCCAGAAGTATGACCAAAGACATGGCAGCCTCCAAGGACAGAGGGGTATCATATACAGCCAAGGCATCTTTCAACCTTTCCGTTAGCCCCTCACAAAATTGACTTTTAAGGGCTGAGTCATTCCATTTGGAATCCGCTGACCATCTACGGAATTCCAAACTGTACGTTTCCACTGACCGAATCCGCTGCTGAAGGCGACGTAGCTTAGACTCAGCCAAGGCGACTCGGTCAGGGTCATCATAGATGAGGGCATGAGCTCCAAAAAGCCCCTCCACAGATTGGAGACAAACTGAATCCTGCAGTAACGAAAACGCCCACGACTGAGGATCTCCCTGCAGTAGAGAGATCACAATGCCAACCCGTTGCTCCTCATTACCGGAGGAGTAGGGATGAAGCTTGAAATACAATTTGCATGCCTCCTTAAATACAAAAACCCTGTCCCTACCTCCTGAAAACCTGTCCAGGAGGGCAACCTTGAGTTCAGGCTGGACAGGCCTACCTGCAGAGACCCCCACATTGGTGGCCTGTAACCGCTGATACTGCTGCTGAACCTCACAGCGGAGGTCATTCACCTCCAGAGACAGACAGTGGAACTGCTCTGCAACTGATCCCATACCAAAAGGGAAAAAAAACAAACAAGGTGCAGGCCCAAAAACACAGAGAAAAAAAATGACAGTTTTTTCTTTTCAAAACGTGCTCGGCCGTTTATAATGTCACGCCAGGTGAGAGTGCAACACAGAGAGCAACGCCAGGTGTGAGTACAACACAGAGGGGAAAGGGGAAGGGAGCCCAGACAACAGGGAAAGGGGGGAGTGGTGACCTCCTAATCTGGACTAGCGTCACTCTGACTCCCTAAATGTTCCCATACAGCTTCCGCAGCTGTCGCCGAACACGTGCCTCGCCCTGCTGTCCCTGGCGAAAGGCTACAACTAGAGGTGGAAGGAGATGAGCACTAGTCAATCTCCGCTAGCAACTAAAGACAAAAGGGAAAGACAAAACAAGGGAATAACGGCTTAGCTTTAGATGAACTCCAACAGTGCACACGGCCTCAAAACTCCAAAGAGGACGTGGTGCTGATACAGCCAAGATCCAGGAAGGAATGAGTATAACGGGTGACGACCACCTGGAGAGACCAGGTTTCTATACACCCAGGCCAGAGGGAGGTTGTCGCTGGGTCCTAAAGACAGCCTCCTATCTAGGAAGCTGTATGCAATGCCAGAAGTGGAGATCTCCTACAAACCACCGCAGGGCGGCTGTCTGTCACCTCCGACACACCCGTGACAGTCAATCACCAGAAGAAGTGGCTTGAAGACCCGGACATGGGTGGTGCTGACATACTCTGGTTTGTGGACGGATCTTTAAAATATAATTTTCTGAAACGATGAGACCTCTTCTTCCTGCTTTCCATTATTACTATGCACTACAAGGGTCGTGGGACCCCATATAATCAATCATTTATGGTACATCTTTCCATATATGGATGTGCTATGCAAGATCAGATCACCTTAGATATTCAGGAATGATACAGTCTAATATATTATATTCATTTATTATTGTATTAATATTTTAGGAATGAATGTGCTGGTGTGAGGAACTGGCCACTTACTAAATATTTTTCCAGCATCGAGCACCCATTTTTGTCAATATTGTTATTGTGTTTTATTAGAAATTTGCTGGCTGTGTTTTATTAATGTTCTGTTTGCTCGTCAGTTTATGTACACTAATTTTACTTGTAAAGTGTCCAACTTTCCACTAATCTCACCAGTATCTCAGAAGCCTCTAACCATTGTTCCAAAAGTGAATAAGCCCAAGGGGCAAGTGTTGATTGTGGACACAGTGGAGCCATCACCACAGGAGGTCTCACATGCAGTCTCAGGTGAAGGCTCTTGGAATATTCTTCATTGTTTCAGCTAAAGTAAATGCTGAAAGGGGAGGGTGTCATCACTTCTGACCTTTGGAGGGGGGCTGTCCCCAGGGAGGAAAACGGACACATGTTTTAGTGAGGGAGTGTGTGGAAGGAAATCAAAGGAATAGGATGGAGACTGTGGCTCTGGACCATGAATGGATCGATGGGATATGGAGATCAGGACCGACTGGGCTGGATAAGCGTGCTACAGTGTGGATATGTCATCTGGATTTGATGAACTTTCGTAAGGACTGTTGCTACTGGATATCTGTGCTTTCGCCGTTTTATCTGTTGTCTGGATGATCGTGGACTGTGGCTACAGAATCTACTGGCTGGAGATATGAAATCTGTGGGCCAATCAAAAGCTGGGAGACAGTGAGTATGGCCTGATACAAAGCCAGTGGAACTACTGATCCCAGGTAGGGAACTTAAGGACCGAGAGAACTGTATTTGGCCATTTACCAGGAATTGCGGTATTACCATGGATGTGATTAATAAAAATATTGTTGCATCGTTAACCTGCCTAGGTGATTACTTACAACTGGTAAATACTGATATTGTAAAACCTGCGACCCCAGAGATCCATGAATCTGCTGGTGTCATAGAGGGAGATTGTTATGATCTGCAACATGAACTAAGGAAAGACAGGGGAAGGCTGTCCCTACAGTAAGACTAAGCTGAATCCCTACGATGTAGCGGGCTGCCTGTTCTAGCGAACAGACCCGCCTTAGTCCTCGGCTAGTCTGAACGAAGACCTATAGCATAAAGGGAGGGGTCCCTAAAAGAACTAAGAAATGAACAAATAAAGTAGCACACTGTAACACTGAGTATATAGATATGAAATATAAAGCATAACTGCTGTAGAAAATAGAAATAAATGGAAAAAATTTTTTGAAAATTTTTTTAGCGCATGTAAATATGAAGTATGGAAAATGAATAGCATTACTGCTGTAAATAAATGAGAAATCTTAGCGCATAAATTGGCCAATTCATGTGTACCTGACAGCCGCGGTAAGGCGTTTCTCGATGTCAGGTGGTTTTAATGCATCAGGATCTGTCTTTCCCACACATAAGCAGACGGAGGTCTCTTAGAGAGGTATTCACATTGATAGGTCCTGACATCGAGAAACGCCTTACCGCGGCTGTCAGGTACACATGAATTGGCCAATTTATGCGCTAAGATTTCTCATTTATTTACAGCAGTGATGCTATTCATTTTCCATACTTCATATTTACATGCGCTAAAAAAATTTTCAAAAAATTTTTTCCATTTATTTCTATTTTCTACAGCAGTTATGCTATTCATATTTCATATCTATATACTCAGTGTTACAGTGTGCTACTTTATTTGTTCATTATATATGGAGGTAGCTGCTCTTAGTAAGCACCTGTTCACACCTAGTTTTTGTAGTGGAAGTGCCGTCATTTTCTTTGTTCCTAAAAGAGAAGTAGTTGCAGAACACAAAAAGACAAACTGACAAAAGGTGCTAGAGGTCCCAGAAGGACCAAGAACTGACAGAGAAATGAACTGAAGCACCTGGCTAGAGAAACAGACAAACACTGAAGTCCAGCACAGCCAAAAGGGTGGAGCTGGAATATAAAGGCAGATGGTCACGTGACCGCAAAACACAAGATTGAAAAAAAACAAACAGGAGGGTTCTAACAGAGATATCTGTATATCACCAGATAACTGTGTATGAATTACAGTTGTGCTCCAAAGTTTTACAATTTTTGCTTTCTTGGCCTTGTTTCAGAGAATATGAATGATAACCAAAAAACTTTTTCTCCACTCATGGTTATTGGTTGGGTGAAGCCATTTATTGTCAAACTACTGTGTTTTCTCTTTTTAAATCTTAATGACAACCAAAAACATACAAATGACCCTGATCAAAAGTTCACATACCCTGGTGATTTTGGCCTGATAACATGCACAGAATTTGACACAAATGGGTTTGAATGGCTACTAAAGGTAATATCCTCACCTGTGACCAGTTTGCTTGTAATCAGCGTGTGTGCATAAAAGCTGAGTGAGTTTCTGGGATCCAGACAGACTCTTGCAACTTTTATCCAGCCACGTTTCTGGATTGTGAGTCATGGGGAAAGCAAAAGAATTGTCAACTGATCTACGGAAAAAGGTAGTTGAACTGTATAACACAGGAAATGGATACAAAAAGATATCCAAGGAATTGATAATGCCAGTCAGCAGCGTTCAAACTGTGATTAACAAATGGAAAATCAGGGGCTCTGTAAAAACCAAACAATGGTCACGTAGACCAACAAAAATTTCAGCCACAACTGCCAGGAAAATTGTTCAGGATGCAAAGAAAAACCCACAAATAACATCAGCTGAAATTCAGGACTCTCTGAAAACTAGCGGTGTGGCTGCTTCAAAATACACAAAAAGGAGGCACTTGAAGAAAAGTGGGCTGCATGGTCAAGTCACCAGAAGAAAGCCATTACTTTAAATTGGAGTGATGAGACCAAAATTGAACTTTTTGGCCACAACAATAAACGTTACATTTGGAGAAAGGTCAACAAGGCCTATGATGAAAGGAACACCATTCCTACTGTAAAGCACGGAGGTGGATCGCTGATGTTTTGGGGATGTGTGAACTACAAAGGAACATACTGTTGAACTCGCAGAGTCCCATTGGGGTAGTGAAGGCCGTCTTTTCCTGATCCTTCACAGCCACAGCTACTTGCCAATACCCACTAGTGAGGTCAAGGGTGGAAAAGTAATTTGCAGACTTTAAGGCAGCCAGGGATTCCTCTATACGGGGTAAAGGGTATGCACCTTTATGTGTAATGCGATTTACTTGTCTGTAATCTACACACATTCTCATGCTTCCATCCTTTTTCCTGACTAGAACTAGGGGAGCTGCCCAGGGACTACAACTATCCCTTACTACCCCTGCCTTCTTCATGTCGTGCAACATCTCCTTGGCTTTCTGGTAGTGTGCTGGTGGTATAGGCCTGTAACGTTCTTTGATGGGTGGATGATCACCTGTGGGGATGTGATGTTGTACCCCCTTAATCCTCCCAAAGTCAAGTGGGTGCTTGCTGAATACTTGCGCGTATTCCTGAACCACAAGGTGTACACCCTGCTTCTGATGGGCAGGAGTGGTGTCTGTCCCAACATGGAGCTGTTGACACCAATCCTCCACCTGGGTTGCCGGGTCATTATCCTCCACTTCGTCTGGTGAGGTTAAGGACTCCGCCGTGTGAATGGAGCTGTTATTTACAGCAAGTAACTTGGCAACAGTGGCATAACGTGGCAATCTAACCTCATCTTCCCCATAGTTGAGAAGATGGACGGGCACCCTCCCATTGCGTACATCCACTACCCCTCTGGTAGTTAAGAGTGTAGGTCTGTGCTCTGAGCTAAGGGGTTCTACTACCGCCTGGTAGCTCTGTCCTTTAAGACCTATTGCTGCTCTACACCAGATAAGCATTTCACTCATCGGGGAGATCACAATGGGTATGGGGTCTGTTACCCGCACATTACCAATCTCACCACCGGATAGCTTTACTTGCTGCTGGTACATCAGGGCTCGGATCTCCTTCTGGATTGCTCTTCTCTGCCCCGGTCTGGCGGCGTTAGCGAGCTGTTGGAGCAAAAACACCACTTCCTCCAAAACTGTTACCAACAATGTTAGTGTCTAGTACCATATTCAGTCCTGAGTCATCAGAGACAGTCTCTACTACAATGAGTCCCTGGTCCTTCAGCTCCATTCTCCCCACCTTTACCGTCACATCCTTAACCTCGACTAGGTTAAGAGGGAGGCCGTTAGAGGGATATACTGAAAAGTCTGGGTTCGGGGGTTGGAGACTGTCCATAGACCAGTATCTCTTGTAAAGGACATCAGGCATAATTGTTACCTGAGAACCAGTGTCCAGCAGGGCAGGTATTGCAATGCCGTCCAGGATTATGGACAGGAAAGGTCTTCCTCCCACGTACCTGCTGTGCCAGTCTGAGGGGCCTGCTGAGTCTATTCCTGGGTGTTGGCCATCGGACCAAGCGTTTTCTCGTTTAAAGGACAGCTCTGGATGGTTTGACCTGACTTGTGGCAGCGGTGGCAGACAGGGTCCCTCGGTGGACGGCGTTGGTCGCTGATCCTCCCAGGGGGTGGCGTTGTCCTCTTCCTCCTTCTCATCCAGGGGACATCCTCAGGGATGTCGGCTAGCAGGATCTTTCCTTCCTCCTCGGGCTCCGTCCGCAGCTGCAGGGCACTCAGTACAGTGGTCAGGGTTTTGCTCAATTGACGCACTTCAGAGCGCAGGCTGTCCAGCTTGCACCTTGGCTTCAGCAGCCACCGGGGAAAAGGTGGACGCTGCAGGCACTGGGGTGGCCCCACCCTGGTAACATTGGATAGCAGTTGTTTCCAGGGGCTGCAGTCCTTTTATAGCCATGTCCTTAAGGATGTCAAAGGTGGCATCTGGATGATCCAGGGACCACCAACGCACAGTCCTGCTCTCCTCTTGGGACCTCAGTCCCCGGATAAACTGTTCTTTCAGCATTTTATTTTCATCATTGCTACTGGTTGGACTAACCTGTTTCAGAGCCCGCAATGCCCCTTGTAAACGCCAGGCATAGTCCCGAACACTGTCATCAGATTGCTGAGAGCAGTTGTAGAACCTCATCCGGAGGTCTGTCTCAGTATGATTCTCAAAGACAGCCTGTACCTTTTTAAAGATTGCGGACACTGACTCCTGATCTGCGGCCGACCAGGTTTCTACTTCTAGCTCCGCAGCACTAGTCAATTGTCCCAATACAACAGCGGCTCTTTGCTTGCCTGTCATAGAGTACATGTCCAGTATACCGCATATTTTCCGCTTAAATCCAGACAGGGTATCTGGTTTGCCGCTGTACTGGGGGAGCCACTTCGCTCCAGGGATGTACGTTAGGGCCATGGGTATGACAGGGGTTACAGGCCCTGCTGGTGGAGCGGCTGCTTCGGCCTGCTCGGCGTCGGGCGCGGGTTGAGCATCAGGGCGGTTAACTGGTATTCCGGCGTTGTGCTGTTCCTCGGACATCCTGGCGCCCCCCTAGCGTACCGTGGCCTACCTTCTTTTCTTTTCTTCCGGTAGGCCGCAGCTCCGCAGAGGATGGTCTTCTTCAGGACCTTGCGTCGCTTGCATCCTACGTCACAGCATTCAACGACGCTCCTTCCAGGACCTGGCGCTTCCTGGTTTCACGTCGAGGCGTGGGGCATGTCCGGAGCTTCGCGCGCTTTGGCAGGTACGCCTCTCAGTTTCCCGCGGTTGCGCCCTTCTTCCCGCCCGGCGGCCCAACAATGGCGGCAATCTTCGCCACAGTTAAATACACAGTTTTTCATTAAAGGCGCACAGTACCCGGTGGCAACGGGCACAACACTACATCGTTGCAGCGGGCACGGAATCCTGTTCATGACGGCAGGAAAGAGATGACGTGCCCAGCGGATGGGGATGACTCGGCGCCCGGGCCTTGTTGTTAGTTTTGGGGATGTCGCGGTAGTCGGCTCCCGGGCCCGTACCCGTACCCTGGGCCTCTCTTTAAAAGGGTGGATAATTATGTGAAAGTTCGTGACGCCACCTGTGGTGTCTGGTGAGGATCACCAGCGCTGCGGCAGCCCACTGAGGCCGGTGTTAAGGCAGCTTGGGTGGTATAGCTCCCCACAGGTGGACCTAGGCCTCAGGGCGTGGATGAAGGTATGCAGGACAGGGGAAACCCAGCCGGGACTGAAGAAGGACAGGCAAACACACACAGTTCACTTCAGTAACTTTTACTGATTGAAGTCATTCCGGAGCACTGTAGGGTGAAGGATGCATATCAGGATTCTCCCCAGTGAGCGGGTATAGGGCCTCCTGTTTCCTGCCTTTGTGTAGTAAGTTTCTGACCTGCCTGGAGCTAGGCCTAACTTTGTCTCTGTCCTGCACCGGCTGACTTTGTGGTAGGGCCTTCTCTTGGAGTACACGCTCCCAGCTTGCGGGGCCTCCGTGACTCCTGGATCTGGTACGTATCAGTTCTTGGGTGCTCCTGGGACCTGAAGTCTTCCAGGGGTCTCCGGTTGTCTCTACAGGGGGGTATATGGCCCTTAGATGGGGACCCGGTGTCAGGTAAATGTTTTCTGGGGTGAGCTTGTACAGCTACTCTGCCCCCAATGCTACTCACTCCTCTAGCCTTCGGCCTGCTCGAGGCCCTCACTAGGCTATACACACTAGCGGCAGCTTGCCACGCTTCACCGCTCTTATGGCGTCGGCACGCCTTAGGCTCTAACTGAGCTCCCTGAGTCTAGCTTGCAGGAGCCTCGTGCTCTACTGCTGAACTATTGGCTGTGTTCTCTAGACTCCTCACAGACTGAGCTCGACTCTGTATTCAGACCTGTACTTGCTGAACTCTCCAGGGGAACTGACTGCCTAGCTCCACCTTCCCTATTTATATCCCTATCCGGGCTCCCTCTGGTGGTCTGAGGTGGAAGGTGGAGGTGTATGTATGCTATGAGGGCCTCTTGTGGAGGAATCCGTCCATGCACCATTCTAGGATCTGTGGCATTCACAAAACTGCAGCCCCTCACAAAATTGACTTTTAAGGGCCGAGTCATTCCATTTGGAATCCGTTGCCCATCTACGGAATTCCAAACTGTACGTTTCCACTGACCGAATCCGCTGCTGAAGGCGACGTAGCTTAGACTCAGCCAAGGCGACTCGGTCAGGGTCATCATAGATCAGGGCATGAGCTTCAAAAAAAACCCTCCAAAGATTGGAGACAAACTGAATCCTGCGGTAATGAAAACGCCCATGACTGAGGATCTACCTGCAGTAGAGTGATCACAATGCCAACCCGTTGCTCCTCATTACCGGAAGAGTAGGGATGAAGCTTGAAATACAATTTGCATGCCTCCTAAAATACAAAAAATCTGTCCCTAACTCCTGAACACCTGTCCAGGAGGGCAACCTTGAGTTCAGGCTGGACAGGCCTACCTGCAGAGACCCCCACATTGGCGGCCTGTAACCGCTGATACTGTTGCTGAACCTCACAGCGGAGGTCATTCACCTCCAGAGACAGACAGTGGAACTGCTCTGCGAGCATTGCAACTGATCCTATACCAAAAGGGAAAAAAAACAAACAAGGTGCAGGCCCGAAAACACACAGAGAAAAAAAAAATTACAGTTTTTTCTTTTCAAAACGTGCTCGGCCGTTTATAATGTCACGCCAGGTGAGAGTGCAACACAGAGAGTAACGCCAGGTGTGAGTACAACACAGAGGGGAAAGGGGAAGGGAGCCCAGACACCAGGGAAAGGGGGGAGTGGTGACCTCCTAATCTGGACTAGCGTCACTCTGACTCCGCTAAATGTTCCTATACAGCTTCCGCAGCTATCGCCGAACACGTGCCTCGCCCTGCAGTCCCTGGCGAAAGGCTACAACTAGGGGTGGAAGGAGATGAGCACTAGTCAATCTCCGCTAGCAACTAAAGACAAAAGGGAAAGACAAAACAAGGGAATAATGGCTTACCTTTAGATGAACTCCAACAGTGCACACTGCCTCAAAACTCCAGAGAGGACGTGGTGCTGATACAGCCAAGATCCAGGAAGGAATGAGTATAACCGGTGACGCCCACCTGGAGAGACCAGGTATATATACACCCAGGCCAGAGGGAGGTTGTCGCTGGGTCCTAAAGACAGCCTCATATCTAGGAAGCTGTATGTAATGCCAAACGTGGAGTTCTCCTACAAGCCACCGCAGGGCGGCTGTCTGTCACCTCCGACACACCCGTGATAGTCAATCACCTGAAGAAGTGGCTTGAAGACCCGGACATGGGTGGTGCTGAACTACTCTGGTTTGTGGACGGATCTTTAAAATATATTTTTCTGAAACGATGAGACCTCTCCTTCCTGCTTTCCATTATTACTATGCACTACAAGGGTCGTGGGACCCCATATAATCAATCATTTATGGTACATCTTTCCATATATGGATGTGCTATGCAAGATCAGATCACCTTAGATATTCAGGAATGATACAGTCTAATATATTGTATTCATTTATTATTGTATTAATATTTTAGGAATGAATGTGCTGGTGTGAGGAACTGGCCACTTACTAAATATTTTTCCAGCATCGAGCACCCATTTTTGTCAATATTATTAATGTGTTTTATTAGAAATTTGCTGGCTGTGTTTTATTAATGTTCTGCTTGCTCGTAAGTTTATGTACACTAATTTTACTTGTAAAGTGTACAACTTTCCACTAATCTCACCAGTATCTCAGGAAACTCTAACCATTGTTCCAAAAGTGAATAAGCCCATGGGGCGAGTGTTGATTGTGGACACAGTGTAGCCGTCACCACAGAAGGTCTCACATGCAGTCTCAGGTGAAGGCTCTTGGAATATTCTTCATTGTTTCAGCTAAAGTAAATGCTTAAAGGGGAAGGTGTCATCACTTCTGACCTTTGGAGGGGGGCTGTCCCCAGGGAGGAAAATGGACACATGTTTTAGTGAGGGAGTGTGTGGAAGGAAATCAAAGGAATAGGATGGAGACTGTGGCTCTGGACCATGAATGGATCGATGGGATATGGAGATCAGTACCGACTGGGCTGGATAAGTGTGCTACAGTGTGGATATGTCATCTGGATTTGATGAACTTTCGTAAGGACTGTTGCTACTGGATATCTGTGCTTTCATTGTTTTATCTGTTGTCTGGATGATCGTGGACTGTGGCTACAGAATCTACTGGCTGGAGATATGAAATCTGTGGGCCAATCAAAAGTTGGGAGACAGTGAGTATGGCCTGATACAAAGCCAGTGGAACTACTGATCCCAGGTTGGGAACTTAAGGACTGAGAGAACTGTATTTGGCCATTTACCAGGAATTGCAGTATTACCATGGATGTGATTAATAAAATATTGTTGCATCGTTAACCTGCCTAGGTGATTACTTACAACTGGTAAATACTGATATTGTAAAACCTGCGACCCCAGAGATCCATGAATCTGCTGGTGTCATAGAGGGAGATTGTTATGATCTGCAACATGAACTAAGGAAAGATAGGGGAAGGCTGTCCCTACAGTAAGACTAAGCTGAATCCCTACGATGTAGCAGGCTGCCTGTTCCTAGCGAACAGACCCGCCTTAGTCCTCGGCTAGTCTGAACGAAGACCTATAGCATAAAGGGAGGGGTCCCTAAAAGAACTAAGGACTGGGACAAAAATGGGACACCTCCTAAACAGAGAAGTGGTTGCAGAACACAAAAAGACAAACTGACAAAAAGTACTAGAGGTCCCAGAAGGACCAAGAACTGACAGACAAAGGCACTGAAGCACCTGGCTAGAGAAACAGTCAAATACTGAGGTCCATCACAGCCAAAAGGGCGGAGCTGGAATAGAAAGGCAGATGGTCACGTGACCGCAAAACACAAGATGGAAAAAAAAACAAACAGGAGGGTTCTAACAGAGATATCTGTATATCACCAGATAACTGTGTATGAATTACAGTTGTGCTCCAAAGTTTTACAATTTTTGCTTTCTTGGCCTTGTTTAAAAGAATATGAATGATAACCAAAAAACTTTTTCTCCACTCATGGTTATTGGTTAGGTGAAGCCATTTATTGTCAAACTACTGTGTTTTCTCTTTTTAAATCTTAATGACAACCAAAAACATACAAATGACCCTGATCAAAAGTTCACATACCCTGGTGATTTTGGCCTGATAACATGCACAGAATTTGACACAAATGGGTTTGAATGGCTACTAAAGGTAATATCCTCAGCTGTGACCTGTTTGCTTGTAATCAGTATGTGTGCATAAAAGCTGAGTGAGTTTCTGGGATGCAGACAGACTCTTGCATCTTTCACCCAGCCACTGACGTTTCTGGATTGTGAGTCATGGGGAAAGCAAAAGAATTGTCAACTGATCTACGGAAAAAGGTAGTTGAACTGTATAACACAGGAAATGGATACAAAAAGATATCCAAGGAATTGGTAATGCCAGTCAGCAGCGTTCAAACTGTGATAAACAAATGGAAAATCAGGGGCTCTGTAAAAACCAAACCATGGTCACGTAGATCAACAAAAATTTCAGCCACAACTGCCAGGAAAATTGTTCAGGATGCAAAGAAAAACCCACAAATAACATGAGCTGAAATTCAGGACTCTCTGAAAACTAGCAGTGTGGCTGCTTCAAGATACACAAAAAGGAGGCACTTGAAGAAAAATGGGCTGCATGGTCAAGTCACCAGAAGAAAGCCATTACTTTAAATTGGAGTGATGAGACCAAAATTGAACTTTTTGGCCACAACAATAAACGTTACATTTGGAGAGAGGTCAACAAGGCCTATAATGAAAGGAACACAATTCCTACTGTAAAGCACGGAGGTGGATTGCTGATGTTTTGGGGATGTGTGAACTACAAAGGAACAGAAAACTTGGTAAAAGTTGAAGGAAAGATGAATGCAGCACGTTATCAGCAAATACTGGAGGCAAATTTGCACTCATCAGCCCGGAAGCTGCGCATGGGACGTACTTGGACATTCGAACATGACAAAGATCCAAAACACAAGGTCAAGTCGACCTGTCATTGGCTACAGCAGAACAAAGTGAAGGTTCTGGAGTGGCCATCTCAGTCTCCTGAACTCAATATCATTGAGCCACTCTGGAGAGATCTCAAGTGTGCAGTTCATGCTAGAAAGTCCAGAAATTTACAGGAACTGGAGGCTTTTTGCCAAAAAGAATGGGCAGCTTTACCACCTGAGAAAATAAAGAACTTCATCCACAACTACCACAAAAGACTTCAAGCTGTCATTGATGTTAGAGGGGGCAATACACAGTAATAAGAACTGAGGTACGTGAAGTTTTGTTCAGGGTCACTTGGATGTTTTTGGCTGTCATTAAGAATTAAAAAGAGAAAGCACAGTAGTTTGACAATAAATGGCTTCACCCAACCAATAACCACGAGTGGAGAAAAGTTTTTTTGGTTATCATTCATATTCTCTAAAACAAGGCCAAGAAAGCAAAAATGCTGCCGGGGTATGTAAACTTTTGAGCACAACTGTACATGTCCCCTATTATCCCACATATAGCTATAGGATTTCTCTATTCCTAATGTAGATGAAACCTATTGGCAGATATTATTTAGTGATTGCCGTAAAAATGTGATAATTTGAGTAATTTGTGACTTTTATCTGCTACTCACGTCACGTTACTACAACTATGGACGGAGCTTAGCTGAGACGGTCCGGCCCTACCCACTAACATACAATTGAAACTGTATTACTCTTTTCAGAACAATTATTGTTATATATGGGACATATGTTTTATGGGGAGGGGTAAGAAACAGCAATTTGTAATGGCAGTGACCTTAATTTTTTTAAATTTTGTTTCATTTTTTAAAAAAATGTGCCCACCATAAGGACATAAAAGAGGGGCATTTCACCATCTAAATACATGCTTCTGATTGCTGATTTCCCCTGTAACTAGGGCTGGATATGAGCAGTTTCAGCCTTCAGCCTCCGCTGCACAGCTGATCTGTGTCGTGTTCGTTGTATATTACAATACAATGTATCAGTTTGTGTTATGTGTTTCTTGCCTTTTTCTGACTGTTTTGATGGTCGGCAGATCTTGGTAATAAACCATATTTCTAGGGAGTCTGGCCGGGTCTGACAGCGGCTCTCCGCTCCGGCAGCTGCACGATCACCACCTGAACCCACACGGTAAAGGATGGAAGTTTACAAAGAAGCAACGATTAATGTTAATGACGTAATAAATGATTGATCACTTGGGTCACTTATCATTAATACTTCAATATTTGTCACATTTGTTAGTTGTAATCTCTGCAACCAATGAGGTAAATTAAATGTTCTTTGGTAAAAAAAAGGAGGAATAAATATACACAATATTTCCCATAATATGACTGAGTATATATCTTTGGGGACTGTTCACAAGTAGCGTTTTTTCAGCTGTGTTTTACAGTACCAGCTTGGTGAATGAGATTTTTAAAGCCTCATTCACATGCTGCGGTTTTTTTCTTGCGTTTATTTTTAAATCTGCAGTATGTTAATTCTTTCAGGGGTTTTGCAGCATTATTCACCCATTCAAATGAATAAACAAAAACCCACAAGAATAAACACTGCAAAAAGACAGCAAATAAGTGTGGATTGTACGCAGTGTTTTTCCTGCGTACAACCTGGTTTTTGATGCAGAAAAAAATGCTGCAAAAATGAAACGTGTGCACATTCCCTTATCCTGGTTGTGTTGTAATTGGAAATAAAAGAGAACGGCCAAAAAAGCATATTGTTAGGCAGCATGTATTTGTGTAGAGCCACCCCTTGAAGATTCCATCACAAGATTCCATGATGACATCACAGGTCATGGTCGGCCATTATGACATCACAGCTCACAGTCACTATATATACAATGTACACAGGGTCACGGCTGCCTTTCTTGGCTTCATAGTGACTGAGCGCACTTGCAGTTTCTCGCTATTCTATAGTGACTGATCGCACTTGCAGTTTCTTGCTATTCCATAGTGACTGAGCGCACTTGCAGTTTCTCGCTATCCTATATAGCGATTGATCGCACTTGCAGTTTCTATGGCTGAATTACTTTTGGACAATCTTCAAGTAGAAGCTCTATGGGAGATTCTTACCACCAATCGCCCTGAGATTGTGCTTCTACCACCCGATGGCGTCCTCAGCTTCACTCACCGGCTGGTGATGGAGCTCGTAAGGGACTGCCTGACCAAATACCACCGAGGTCATCTCACTTCAGAGTATCTGACGGATTTACCTCAGAACATAAGGACATTACTACAGCAGGTAAGTGGCGGACGCTCCGCATAAAACTTCTCAATAATGGAAAATAATGCTGGGATAGAAGCAGGGGCAGATTAAGAGTAGCCGGGGCCCTGGGCAGTTTAGGAGCCGTGGGCCACCAGCACCCGATGTATCACATGACATGTCACAAGATTGCCTTTGATAGATCATGTGATAAGTCACGCGATTAACATGCAGGTGCTCGGGTGCACTACACATAACATAGCGCTATACATAATAGAGCCGGGGTGGGAAAGTAATATTACTGAGGGGCCAGTGAGAGATGTGACTGTTGTGGAGGCCGAACTAATAGGCTGAAATGAATTCTGCTCAATATTAACATATTAGTTATAATTATTTTATATTATTAACTGTAACACTTAATATTGAGCAGAATTAAGTGTGTTGACATCCCGCTATATATTGTATAAGCCCAAACACAGCCCTTTATATACTGTATAAGCCCCCACATAGCCCTCTACATACAGTTAGAGCCCACACACAGTCCCCTATATACAGTAAGAGCCCATACATTGCCCCAATGTACAGCATGAACCCACTCAGTTTCCTATATACAGCATGAACCTCCACATAGTCCAATATATACAGCTGAGGTCTCACATAGCCCTCTACATACAGTTAGAGCCCACATACAGTCCCCTATATACAGTAAGAGCCCATACATTGCCCCAATGTACAGTATGAACCCACTCACAGTTTCTTATATAGAGTATGAGCCCTCGCATAGCCCCTATATTCAGGATGAGCCCTCACATAACCCCCTATATACAGCATGAGCCTCCACATACTTTAGCTATTGCTTGGCAGCATGTATTTGTGCAGAGCCGCCTCTATAAGATTCCAGCACAAGATTCCATGATGACATCACGGTCGGCCATATGACATCACAGTCACTATTTATACAATGTACACAGGGTCACGTCTACCATTGTTGGCTCCATAGTGACTGAGAATTTGCAGTTTATCTCTATGGCTGAATTACTTCTGGACAATGTTCAGGCAGAAGCAGCAGGTAAATGGCGGACGCTCCGCTCAAATCTTCTCCACAATAATGGATAATAACAGTGGGATAGAAGCTCCTTCTTTCTTCCAATGTAAAACAGGACAAGACCCCAGATATGTAGTCATTGTATCTGCAGAGAGGAGCAGGCGTCACATACAATGGCCGCCTCCATTGTGACTTTTCTCATCTCAGAATTTTAATTTTTGTTCCTTTTCTTCCTTATAGGCTGAAAAAAGATCTCAATATGGAGATTCGTCTTTTCTTAAAGAACTGGCCGAAAAAGTCCTGTATGTACTGGAAGGTCCGGCCCGCTCATCGGAACGCCCGGTAAGGATCCATCATCTTCTCTAGAACACGTCCTTGTTTTCTGATCTTCTCCAGATCACCAGTCAGATATCAGAAGATCTGGTGTTAGATCTTATTGGCCTCCCTGTCAGCCCCTGGCAAGCACAGGAGGTAATATGGCCGCCGGTCTCTGCTGCTCCATCGTCTCTGATGGCAGTCTGTACTCTGCTGATGTAGTTACAGCTCAGTGGTGGACAGTCTGTATTTCCGCCTCTGTCTCCCTCTATTATCTATATTAATGTTTTTGTAATATTACCTCATCTTAATCCATCTTATCTGAGAAAAGTCCTCATGATGGCGGCTGATCTGTAGAGTTACAGTTGGTGCGTCTGTAAATGCAGGTTTAGTCTTTCCTGATTTATGGATTTGGTGATTTAGTGGAAGGTTCCTCATGTTAATTCTATATATTCTATCTATCAGGAGACACCAGAAGGCGACACCGAAGACGAGCAAAATGTGACCCCAGAGACCCCTGACCCTAATACGAGTCAGCCGGGGCCGAGCAGCGATCTGACTACAGGTGAGCCGATCACACGACCTTCTACAGGAAATATCCGGAGATTATAGAGAAGAGGGGACAATGTCACATTTACTCTTTCCACTCTGTGTAATACAGGGATGTCAAACTCAAACATACAGAGGGCCAAAATGAAAAACTTGGAAAAAGTCACGGGCCAACCATTATATACAGTATACTTTGTCCCACAAAGTCCTCCATACAGAATAATGGGCCCCACATAGTCCTCCATACACTATAATAGGCACCACATAGTTCTCCATACAGAATAATGGGCCCCACATAGTCCTCCATACAGTATAATGGGCCCCACATACTCCTCCATACACTATAATAGGCCCCATATAGTCCTCCATACAGAATAATGGCCCCACATAGTCCTCAATACAGAATAATAGGCCCCATAAAGTCCTCCATACACTATAATAGACACCACATAGTCCTCCATACAGAATATTGGGCCCCACAAAGTCCTCCATACACTATAATAGACACCACATAGTCCTCCATACAGAATAATGGCCCCACATAGTCCTCCATACAGAATAGGCCCCACATAGTCCTCCATACAAAATAATGGCCCCACATAGTCCTCCATACAGAATAATGGGCACAGCATAGTCCTCCATACAGAATAATGGGCCCAACATAGTCCTCCATACACTATAATAGGCACCACATAGTTCTCAACACAGAATAATGGGCCCCACATAGTCCTCCATACAGTATAATGGGCCCCACATAGCCCTCAATACAGAATAATGGGCCCCACATAGTCCTCAAAACAGAATAATGGGCCCACATAGTCCTCCATACAGAATAATGGGCCCAACATAGTCCTCCATACAGAATAATGGGCCCAACATAGTCCTCCATACAGAATAATAGGCCCCACATAGTCCTCCATACAGAATAATGGGTCTCACATAGTCTTCCATACAGAATAATGGGTCCCGAATAGTCCTCCATACAGAATAATGGGCCTCACATAGTCCTCCATACAGTATTATGGGTACCACATAGTCCTCCATACAGCACAATGGGCCCTACATAGTCATCCATACAGAATAATGGGTCCCACATAGTCCTCCATACAGTATAATGGGCCCCACATAATCCTCCATCTAGTATAATGGCCCCACATAGCGGTGATGGCTCTGTGACTCTGTGTTGCGCCAAATAAAATGACCCCGTGGGCCAGAGTTTGACCCGTATTGTGTAATGGGAACCTGGCAGCACATGTTACATATGGGAGTAGCGGGAGGACTGTACAGGACATTTTCTCACATTTTTTTTTCCAGAAATCCAATGTGCCAGTCAGGAGAAAACTGACATAGAAATCATATACAAATTACAAATCAGGATGGAAGTGCACTGGGGGCGTGGAGGAAGTCTGAGTGCAGGGGCACGCCCCCAGTGCACGTCCAGGCTAATTTGCATATGGCTCCTATGCTTCAGCTCTCTTCCCATCAATCACATGTACAGCGAGGGTGATGGTTCCTCACCCATGTGGTGATTGGGGTCCTCCATCATTTACATTACACTTATCTATGGATGCCCCGCATGTTCCCATATAACGAGTATTAATCCCATTTACAGACGTCTTGTCATTTCTCCGTTATATTGCTGTATTATGTGTGTAGGATTAATATCCTCTAATACATTTTATTTCTTCATCATTTTATCACTATTTTAGAAACAACTGAGCTGTTGGATCCTGACAGTGTGATCTTAGAGATCCCGGAGATCCAAGAACCTGCCGGGGTAAGTATTATAGAGGGAGATGTCTGTGTGTCACCAGATCACGGGGTGTGAATGACCCGTCCAGTATTATCCCCATATAACCAGGGGACGCCTCTATTATTAGAGGAGATGACACTATTGCATTAGATAATAGCATTTATATTATAGGGAATCCGTCAGCAGGTTTCTGCTCACCTATCGGATCAGTGACATCAGCTGGGACATAATATAGGGGGAGACGTTTCTGCATCTGGAGATTTTCTCCAGCAGCTTCTAGATCTTAAAATCACTTCTTCTTCTTCTTCTTCTTCTTCTTTTCTAGAACTTGATGGAATCATTGATCCCGGCGAGAAAGCCGCGTATGAGCGACTACGAAACATCTAAGCTGATCAGCAGCGGATCTTTTGGGTGAGATTTCAGTTGGCATAATCCACATTTCTCAGGGTTCCCTATGACAAGGCTTCAGCCTCTGTGCTCTGCCATTCAGTGTTATCATAGGGACATGATCTGAGTCCACACCACTGTCCACATCTAATTGTCACTATTCAGCTCAGTTATAAACAGTTAAGCAAACTGACCTGTAACAAATTAAATTGTTAAGGAAAAGGAATAAAATAATCTAATATATTACACTAGTCTGTAGCAGACCCTCATCTGTCATTACACTGCCTCCTCCATCAGAGCCTCCCATAGGTGACAATGTGACCTGGGTGAGGGTCTGGCAGACATGGCATTGTGCAGACTTCCCCATAGGTGACAATGTGACCTGGATGAGGGTCTGGCAGACATGGCACTGTGCAGACCTCCCATAGGTGACAATGTGACCTGGGTGAGGGTCTGGCTGACGTGGCATTGTGCAGACTTCCCATAGGTGACAATGTGACCTGGGTGAGGGTCTGGCAGATGTGGCATTGTGCAGACCTCCCATAGGTGACAATGTGACCTGGGTGAGGGTCTGGCAGACATGGCATTGTGCAGACCTCCCATAGGTGATAATTTGACCTGGGTGAGGGTCTGGCAGATGTGGCATTATGCAGACCTCCCATAGGTGATAATGTGACCTGGGTGAGTGTCTGGCAGACGTGGCATTGTGCAGACCTCCCATAGGTGATAATGTGACCTGGGTGAGGGTCTAACAGACGTGGCATTGTGCAGACCCTCCCTTAGATGATCTATATAGTGTTATTTCATGTATTTCTATATGTGGATTTCTAGTGACGGACGGATTTCTAGTATTAAACATTAGTACAGAAGATCATATAATGACTTCTTATTAGATGGACTGTTAATAAGGATTCACTATAAACCATGGTTTCTCCTTCTCTCCAGGTCTGTCTACTTAGTTCACCATAAAGACTCACAGAAGATCTTCGCTATGAAGAAAATTGCCAAGAGGGACCTGGATACTCCAAAAGCTGTGGAAGGGGCCTATCTGGAGAGGGACATCCTGACATTCGCTGACTGTCCCTTTGTGACCTCCATGCTCTGCTCCTTCCCTACTAGATCTCACCTGTGTATGGTCATGGAGTATGTAGGAGGTAGGACATGTACATGTATTATATTCAGCCCATGCCTACTGACATCTTATCATCGATCATATCATTAGGACTTGTCCCCGTGGACGGTTACATCCCCGCACAGCATTTACTATAGATATTATGGAAAGTCATTGATGTGTGTGATCTCCCTGTATGTCCGCACTGAGCACGTCAGTATCTCCAGCTGTAGACGAGATGAGACATCACTCTATTAGTGACATGGACGACATCTCACCATGACCTCAGACTAATATTCTGTGCTCTATACATTATATCTGTATATATTCTCTCCTGCCCCAATGTCTCCGCTCACTTCTCATGATCCATCGTGGTGATCGGCTGTATAAACCCCTCACCGCTCATATTTCCTTTCTTCTATAGGTGGAGACTGTGGGACCCTCCTAAGCACCAGGGGTCGTTTATCTGTCCCCTTGGCCCGCCTGTACTTTGCAGAAGCGATTCTTGCTGTGGAATACCTGCACAGCTATGGTGTGTTGCATAGAGACCTGAAACCAGAGAAGTAAGTGACCTCTGTAGTATAATAAAGGGGGGACATTTATCATTTATTACTACACGGCCTGTGAGACTAAAGCCATCTTCTCTTTCACAGCCTCCTGATTACACCGGCTGGACACATTAAAGTCGCCGATTTTGGGATTTCAAAAGTTGGTGTCATGATACCAGAAACCAACACCCACAAGGAATCATTGGAGGACATGGCCAGAGAGTTCCAGGACCATGAGGTTGGCATCACTTACAGGAGCTTAGCTCGTTCTTTACAAATCTCATCACACTATTGTCTCTTCGCTACGTTCTTCATTCCTAGAGAACTTTTCCACTGATATTTTATCTTCTGTCATTGTGTTTTTATGTCGAGAACTTGTCATAATAATAATTTCATTGATTCTCATCTTTATCTTCTGTCGGTTTCCAGGACTGTGGCACCCCGCTTTACATGGCCCCAGAAATCATCCTGAAGAAAGGCTATGGAAGACCTGCCGACTGGTGGTCAATGGGGATCATCCTGCATGAGTTTCTGGTGGGATATGTACCATTTCATGGGGACTCCCTATCTGAGCTTTATAAAAATATTGTCACTGGTAAGTATAATAATCCGATGATTGCTTTGACTGGTTACATGAATTTAGTTATTTCCTCTACTTTATCTTACAGTCCAAAACAGAGGTTTTAATTTCTGTAATTTTCTATATAACAGGAGACATCATTTGGGATTGGGATCGCGCTCCTCCCACCAATGCTCAGGACCTCATCATTGACCTGCTCAGAACAAATCCTCTACAAAGACTTGGGACAGGTAACTGATATACTGTATTAGTATTAATATTCAATTTTTACAATGTGGACTCATCACTCCTGTCCATGAGGATCAGCACTTCTCTATCTGCTTGCTTATTTCTAGTTCTCTGTACTATGACTTTCAGACTATTTCCTTTGGTTATGTCATTAGGTTAGATTAAGATAAACTGTTCAGATATGGAGCAATCTCTGACAATGTCTGCTCAACTTTTGCTTTTCTTTTTCAAGGAGGAGCATTTGAGATCAAGAGTTATCCATTCCTGTGTGACTTAGAATTTGAAAACCTTCCAAGTCAGAAGCTGGAGTACGTTCCTCGGCTTGTGTCAGAGGTGGACACCAGCTTATTTATCAGTAAGTAGAAGGAGCCGTCATCTAGACCAAGCAGCTGTTTGTCTTGTCTTCCTTAATATGTGACAATCGGTTCCCATTAATATTAGTGGTAAATGGTGACTGTGTTATACTGACAACCGCTAATAACACATCATTACCTATGTCTTGTAGATCACGCTGATACAGACAAGCCTATTGTCTCAGAGGAGGAGGACACGAGTGAGGATAATGAGAGCCTGTTCTTCCAAAATTTTACATCATCCTCTGAAAGGCTTTCTAAAGTAAGTATGTGATCAATAAATCCAGAATATGTAAAAAAGACCTCTAAAAGTAAAGAATAGAAATTTATATCTTATTTTTCTCTGTTTTTAGCTCTCTACCACCACTATCAAGTCTCCTCCAGAGTGTACCCTGGCATCCAGCAGAAACATCTCAGAAATGTGAGTAGATTATGGGGTCATTATTGGGAGCTCCAGGATAATATATGTGCACAGCACCAAATATAGGACATAAATACCATAGTATCAAGTGCAGCATCCACCGCCCCATGATCAGCGGTCATTGTGCTTTTGGCTTCAGAATCCGCTGGATATAACAGCCCATAATTGCTGCCGGTCAGGTATTGTTAGTTTTGCCCACACTGCAGGAGATATGTAGTATTACATGCCGGCCATTGTTGGTAGTTGTTTTGCGCTCTGCTCCATAGAAGGTAGTTTTGAGCAGGAGACTTCCCCACTATGACTTTCATATGTCCTATTAGGCCTCATAGTCGGGGTTCTTCTAGTGAGACAATCCCTTTTATACTGAATTTACTTGTGATTTACACAATTTTCTTCTTCCAAACAGGCAGAAAGGATCTTTTCCTGAATCTGCTGGAGACGATGCTATAAGCAGCTTGCCGTCCTCGCCCCCATTGTCAGGTATGTACATGTCTATAGCACAAGCAATGTGAATGTTGTCATCAAGGGTGGAATATTTCCACATGGTTGTTCTGTAATAGATCTCCTATGTTATCCATGTTTCATGGATCCCTCTTATGTTGCCCATGGGCCCATACTGTGTCTCTATTTCTGTAACTTTGTACAGTATTATCATGGATTCTGTGATACGTTGTAGCATCCAGTAACCTCCGCCATCATAATAAGACATAGTCTCCTATAGTAAAATATCGCTCATTAGGGATGCACCACATGGCGGCACACAGGGTGGTCAATGATCCATATTAGTGACACATCTAATGCCCCTCAGATGAGGTCATGTCCGGTATATAGGACTTATTCTGCCCTATTATGTAATAGCAGATTATCAGGACTATAGGGGACAGGACTAGGACAATCCTACTATATACAGGAGAGATACAAAGCAGATCCCATAACAATATGTCCTTAGTGAATTGTTGTTTTTTCTTCTTTCTCATCCGAATTTCCAGCTGACGACGAAAAATCAGAAAATGGCAAAAAGGGGAAAAAGAGACGAGGTAAGTGTGAGAATCATCTCCATGTTGTGTGATGTCGTCAGTGAGAATAATTCATGTGGAGCAGATGTCATCTGTCGGTGATGGGATTGTCACATGTATGATGGCTGACGATGATCCCTGACCTCTGTGTGATGAGATTCCTCTGCCGTCCGGCCACAGTGACCGCACAGTAGTGTCACGTCATATGGAGTCCCATCACTTACATTATATTTCCTTCTCTTCTCATAGGTTCCATCTTCCGCCGGATCTTATCATCCTGCCGGCGTGGATTATCCAGGGCAGCTCGCGTATTTGCGTGTTGTCACCGTTCCCCTAGAGACATCTAAAAGACGGGAACCTCCGCATCCAGCGCCCTGAAGTCCAGCAGATCCACCATCACTGCTGGAGCTGTACAGAAGGACCTTCACCATCTACCTGTGGCCTTCTGACTCTTACATCTCTGCCCGGACATGTCTCAGTATCACCTCTGTCACCAGGCTCCGCGGTATTCATACTGCTCGCAGACGTGGCGGTTACTGATCACCTGCTATCTGACCCCGGCTGACCTCCTGACTATGATTTTCTCTACTGATTCGGTTCCTGGTTTTGTCCCTCCCTTCTATCCTATTATTAATAAAAAAAATTACAATTATTATTAATGAATCTTTTTTCATCCATCAAACTTTACTCTGCATTTTCTTAATTGATAAAAATAATTTATTAACATTTTTGGTTTTAAAGCATATATATATACAGTATGCTTATAATATGTATATATATAGTATGCTAAATATATATACTATATACAGTGGGTACGGAAAGTATTCAGACCCCTTTACATTTTTCACTCTTTGTTTCATTGCAGCCATTTGGTAAATTCTAAAAAGTTCATTTTTTCTCAGTAAAGTACACTCTGCCCCCATCTTGACCAAAAAAAAAACAGAAATGTAGAAATTTTTGCAAATTTATTAAAAAAGAAAAACTGAAATATCACATGGTCATAAGTATTCAGACCCTTTGCTCAGACACTCATATGTAAGTCACCTGCCGTCCATTTCCTTGTGATCCTCCTTGAGATGGTTCTACTCCTTCATTGGAGTCCAGCTGTGTTTAATGAAACTGATAGGACTTGATTTGGAAAGGCACACACGTTAAAGGGGTTGTCCATTACTTCATATTCTCCCCCCATGTATCCCCCCGAGGCCCCTAAGACTTCTAGTGAATACCTTGCGCTGCTGATACTGCCTGTGGGTGGCGCTATCACCGGCCGCTCACAGGCATCACGTGACCCCCGGCTGCAGCTGATGTCACGAGAAGTCCTGGCAGCAGCCGGAGGTCACGATCTTCCTGGTTCCAGGGTGGTTGCCAGGCTGTGGGCGGGGTTACCCCGCACGTCACACCCAGCGATGCCTGTGAGCAGCCACCAATAGCGCCGCTCACAGGCATTATCAGAAACAGAAGGTATTTACAATAAGTCTTAGGGGCCACGGGGGGAAACATTGGGGGGGGAATAAAGTAGTGGACAACTTCTTTAAGTAATTAAGTATTTAACTTTTTAGAATTTGAGTGAAAAATGTAAAGGGGTCTGAATACTTTCCGTACCCACTGTATATAGTATATATACACATACATACATATACATACACAGTGGGGGTAAATAATTATTTGATCCCTTGCTGTTTTTGTAAGTTTGCCCACTGGCAAAGATATGAACAGTCTATAATTTTAAGGGTAGGTTAATTTTAAACATTGAGAGATAGAATGTGATTTTTTGGGGATATTCTATAAATTAGACAAATGTATTTGCATTTTGTAGTGAGAAATAAGTATTTGATCCCCTACAAACCATCATGAGTTCTGGCTCCTACAGACCAGTTAGACGCTCCTAAACAACTTGTTACCTGCATTAAAGACAGCTGTCTTACATAGTCACCTGTATAAAAGACTCCTGTCCCCAAACTCAATTAAGCAGTCAGACTCTAACCTCTACAACATGGGCAAGACCAAAGAGCTTTCTAAGGCTGTCAGGGACAAGATCATAGACCTGTACAAAGCTGGAATGGGCTACAAAACCATAAGTAATGTTACAGATCCGGGTGGTGGAACCTCTGTGCTGCGGTGCAAGGAGGGACTAGAGGGGCATAACTAGGTATCAACTCGGACTGACCAAGGTCGCACGATGGCTCAATCGACTCCGTGAACCAGGGAAGTACCGAGCAGAGGGACCAGGTGCTACTCTGGGCCTGTCCTTGTATGAGAGCAGGTGACTCCTACGGGTAACTGGCAGGAGCCTCCGGGTAGGCACGGCAGGTAACTGGTAGGAGCCTCCAGGTAGGCTGGCTGATAGGCACGGCAGGTAACTGGTAGGAGCCTCCAGTTAGGCTGGCTGGTAGGCACGGCAGGTAACTGGTAGGAGCCTCCAGTTAGGCTGGCTGGTAGGCACGGCAGGTAACTAGTACCTTCTCCGGGTAGGCAGGCAAGCCAGGCCCATAGACAGACCTACGGGTTTGGATCGTAGGCAGACCGTCGGGCTGGAGAGTACACTTGGCTGGCGGAGACAGGTAGTCAGGCTGGCGGCCAGGACTGGTAGTCAGGCTGGCGGACTGGATTGGTAGTCAGGCTGGCAGCGGGACCTGAGGGCTGAAGCAGAGTTTAGGACACAAAGCTACAACCTTGCACTGGCACCTCCATTTTGGAGAAGGTGCCTTTTATATGAGAGGTCCTGCGGCCATTGGCCGGGGACTCCGTAGGACGGCGCGTCGCCCCTTTAAGAGGGAGGGAGCGTGCGCGCCCTAAGCACAGTGACCGGGAAGCTGCGTGCGCCGGCAGCAGCAGGAGAGCCGGAAGACGCCGGGAGCGCGGAGGTAAGGGGGACGGCGTCTCTGCCTATCAGGGGGCAGAGACGCCAATACTACAAGTAAGACCCTGGGTGAGAAGGAGACAACTGTAATAGTAAGAAAACGGAAGAAATACAAAATGACTGTCAATTGACATCGATCTGGGGCACCATGCAAAATCTCACCTTGTGCGGTATCCTTAATCATGAGGAAGGTGAGAGATCAGCCTAAAACTACACGGGGGGAACTTGTTAATGATAACAAGGCAGCATGGACCACAGTCACCAAGAAAACCATTGGTAACACATTACTCCTTAAAGGTTTAAAATTCTGCAGTGCCCGCAAGGTCCCCCTGCTCAAGAAGGCACATGTGCAGGCCCATCTGAAGCTTGCAAATGAACACCTGGATGATCTGTGAGTTATTGGGAGAATCTGCTGTGGTTAGATGAGACAAAAATTGAGCTCTTTGGCATTAACTCAACTCGTTGTGTTTGGAGGAAGAAGAAGGATGAGTACAACCCTAAGAACATCATCCCAACTGTGAAGCATGGTGGGGAAAACATTATTCTTTGGGGGTGCTTTTCAACAAAAGGGACATGACGACTGCACCGTACTGAAGGGGTCATGTATTATGAGATTTTGGCCAACAACCTCCTTCTCTCTGTAAGAGCATTGAAGATGGGTCGTGGTTGGGTCTTCCAGCAAGACAATGACCCAAAATATACAGCCAAGGCAACAAACAAGTGGCTCAAAAAGAAGTACAGTAAGGTCATGGAGTGGCCTAGCCAGTCTCCAGACCTTAATCCCATAGAAAACATATGGAGGGAGTTGAAGCTCCGAGCTGCCAAGCGACAGCCTCAAAATCATAATGATTTACAGATGATCTGTAAAGAGGAGTGGACCAAAATTTCTCCTGACATGAGCGCAAACCTCATCATCAACTACAAAAAAAGTCTGACTGCTGTGCTTGCCAACAAGAGTTTTGCCACAAAGTATTAAGTGTTGTTTGCCAGAGGGATCAAATACTTATTTCTCACTGCAAAACGTAAAAAAGATTATCTAATTTATACAATGTGATTTTCTTGATTTTTTGGGGATATTCAATTATAGGCTTCATAAACCACACTTTCAAAGGAAACAAAACACAGCCTTCTCTGGAACAAAGTAACAAAACAAGAAAATGAACAGTCCATATAGTACTGCGGGTTCGCTAGCTCACAATCAGTGTCTTTTAGCACAGACACACCTCCAGCCACAGACTTTGAATGAGACACTCGGTCTCCATTTTATATACACACCCTGGGGTGGGGATATGTGAGCAGCCAATCCCACCAGTCTCTCATGACTGCTCGAAAAAATCATCCCTGATACGCCCTATTAACTCTCTCAGCACTATGTGTGCTAGAGCATGCGTTCCCGGTTTTACATCACTGAAGCTGCCAACCTCAAAGATACATATCTCCCCTCAAAGACATATCCGGTGGCCATCTTACATACCTCCCCTCTGCACAAAGCCGGGGGTCTTAGCACCTTCCGCTTACATACAGTGGACCCTTGACAATGCGTCAGCATTGCTATGCAGCTTCCCAGGTCTATGCTCTACCTGGAAGCTGAATTCCTGAAGAGCTAGGAACCACCTCAATCAAGCATTGCTCCCCTTCTTCTCACTCATCCTTAGTGGGGCATGGTCTGATACCAGCCTGAACTTCCTGCCTAAGAAGTAGTATCTTAGAGTGTCTAGCGCCCACTTGATGGCCAAATATTCCTTCTCCACTATAGAGTAATTTCTCTCACAAGACATCAGCTTCCAGCTTAAATACATTATGGGGTGCTCTTCGCCGTTCATCTCTTGTGAAAGGACCGCACCCAGCCCGACATCTGACGCGTCCGTCTGGACCACAAACTGCTTCGAGAAATCCGGTGCCACCAACACCGGCTGTTTCCACAGGGCTTGATTGAGATCCTGGAAGGCCGTCTCGGTTTCTGGAGACCACATAGCCATAGCCGATTTTGTCCCCTTAACGAGGTCTGTTAAAGGGGCAGCTGTCATGGCAAAGTTAGGGATGAACCGGCAGTAGTAACCCACGATGCCCAGGAACGCTCTGACCTGCTTTTTAGTGAGAGGCTGTGGCCAACCCCGGATCGCGTCAATTTTATTTATTTGGTGCTTTATCATTTATTCTGCCATATTGACTTCCTCCACGTCGGTTTCAGTCTTCGCCATCAGACATAGAACTTCCACCGGCTCCCTATCCCGCCACGGCTTAATGAGGTTGACATGGTACAACTGGTAGGGCTTCCTTCTCCCAGGTTGGTGGACCCTATAGCTGATGTCGCCAAGCTTTTCAACCACTTCATAGGGGCCCTGCCACTTGGCCAGGAACTTGCTCTCCACTGTAGGTACCAGTACTAGTACTTGATCCCCAGGGTTGAAGTGTCTCACCCTCACTGATCTATTGTACACCCTCGACTGTGCCTCTTGTGGTTTGAGGTGTTCTTTCGCAATGGGCATCATCTCTGCAATCCTCTCTTGCATCTGGGCTACATGTTTGAGCACACTCCTGTAGGGTGTAGACTCCGCCTCTCAGATCTCCTTTGCTACATCCAGGAGTCCGCAGCGGTGTTGGCCATATAACAGCTCAAACGGGGAGGACCCAGTAGAGGCCTGTGGGACTTCTCTGATGGAGAATAGAAGGTATGGCAGTAGACAGTCCCAGTCCCAGCCGTCTTTCTCCACGACCTTCTTTAATAGTAACTCCCCATTTACAGCAAAGTACGGATATCGGCTGTCAGCCCCCGGCTTTTGAGCAACACCATTCAAGACAGTGACATTATCAAATGCCCCTTTTAGAGTCAAGTCTCTGAGCTAGGCGGTTCCAAAGATTCCCCCGGACACCTCCAGCTCAGGGATGGTGGCCTTTGGGAATGCCGCCTCATCCCCCACTAAGCACACAAAAAGGAAACCCGGCGGCGGCCTGTGATGCGGTTTCTTCAGGAGAGTCTGGGTTGTTGTCCGGACAACCTGGCTTCCTCCCTTTCTCCCACAAGTCCCAAAACAAAGCAAAGTCCCGCCCTATTATAACAGAGTGCAACAGGTCCTTGACTACGCCCACCTCATGAAACTAGGTGCCACAGTTTGTGTCTATGACCACTCCGGCCACAGGGTAGTCTTTAGCGTCCCCATGGATACAACAGACGCTGACCTTTTTCTCCGGAACCAGCCGATGAGCAAGTGTGGCCCTCACTAGGGTTACCAAACTCCCCGAGTCTAACAAAGCAGTCACTTACTTACTGATACGAGGCATGCCTGTGGTTCCTCGTCTGCACCGGCGGGTCCCCCGGCGCAGCTACACCAGCAGCGGTATGTCCGCCCCTGGACTGCTATGGGTCCCCCCGGCTCACGGGCCCCATAGCAGTCGCGTGGCCTGCCGCCATTGGCGGTACGCCACTGCCCAGTAAGGAGAGGCTACGACCCCTTGTTTCCCCAAGGAACTCTCAACCGCCTGGTACCTTTCCACCAACTTCACCAAGACTTCTAATTGCTCCTCTTACTAAAAGCATTTCTCATTATCCTGAATGCAGCAACCAGGCTCATATTTCTGTCCAGAAGCTACACTGGCGCCTGCTGTACCAGTCATTGCACTCACCCATAAAGCTCTCCACAGTGCTGCACCATCCTATATCTCGGTCTACTAACATATTTACATTACAATCAGCAGAGACCAACATCCTCCATAATCAGAACCTCCCAAGCCCACATCAGAGCCATTTTTAGTGCTGCACCAGCTCTCTGGAGTGCACTACTCGAGGCAATCAGGTTTATTCCCTCTATCTACAGTTTTAAGTGTGCACTAACAAAAGATAATTTTCAGCAAAACTATTACGTCACCTCACCAAAGTTTTATTTCACAGCACTCAGCAGCAGTTAATATCTCCACATGTACTGGCTGGTGACCGGTTCATGCAGCCTTACATGTATACCCTTATTTATTCTAAAGATGTAAAGATGGCCGGACCATATACCACAAACTCTTAAGACCATATATACTTTATCCTATATACAGATTTATCAGCCTCCACAGCGTCCAACTCCAAGGTTGGAAAATAACCAAAATGAAGATGATACCCAACATTACAGAAATTTTCAGAGACAAAGCGCCAAAGATCAGCAAATTCTGTCTGACCATTTGTCTCTGGGTGGTAGGCAGAATAATGAACAAACTTCAATGGAGAAATAGGTTCAGGGACTTTTGGGAATGGGCAAGGGCCGGCGTAGTGTAGCAGGACTTGTTTTGTTACATTTTGGCTTGAGCACATATTCCCTATAGTCCCTTTCCATGGTCGACCACCAAATCTATCTGGCTACAAGTTGAAATATATCATTTATTCGAGGATGACCTGCAAAGATGGAAACATGGAACTCCTGTAGAACTCACAGATAGAACAGAGGAGGAACAAACAATTTTTGTGTGGGAGTGTGATCTGGAGCTAAATTTTGAGAACTACGGATCTCTTCAGTCAGATTTAGAGAAACTGCAGACACAAGTTTACCTTCAGCAAGGAAAGGAACCTGTTCAGATCCACATGGATGCACTCAGTAAGCAATAGTATGAATAAAGACAAGGCATCCTGTCGTGTTGGGGAACGTTATTGACCTACAAATATGGGGCTAATCACTAGTGTTGAGCCACCCCCGTAGTGTTCGAGTTTGGTTCGGTTCGTCGAACACCCTTGTGTTCGCCGAACTGTTCGTCGAACTGTTCGTCGAACACCTTCGAACACCGTTAAAACCAATGGCAGGCAAACAAAAACACATAGAAACACATAGAAAACACCTTCAAAGGTGTCCAAAAGCTGACAAACTGCTCAGAAGACATAACTAACACATGGAAAAGTGACAAGTACATATAGTCATGCGAAAAGTAAAGAGGTGAAGGAGTAAAAGGAAGGGGAGACACAGATATAGGCATGTCATGCCCTTCTAAAACCAAAAAAGTGAGAAGCCGACACGGCCAGTCCGTTCCTGCCCGTGCCACCTCCGTTTCGCCGGGTTTGTGCCAGAGCCGCGGTGGACCCTGACGGCCAGCCCCCCTCTCCCAATACTGGTGCCTGTCCGCTGGTGGGTCGAGCGAGCCCCCCTGTGGTGGAGGCAGCTCTAAGCGTTTTAATTTAAATTGTCTCTCTAATTTGAATGAATACACTTTAAATCCATTTACAAGGATCTATTGGAGGGCAAGTCCCATGCCAGCAGCCGCGTAATTCCAGCTCCAGTAGCGTCCACTAAAGCTGCTGCAGTTAAAAAGCTTTTATAAGGATCGAGCTCGGCGGTCCACCGCAAGGCGTCCTCCTACCGCCAGTCCCAGCCCCTATGCCTTGGGGTGCCTCCCGATGCTCTTCCCTGAGTATCCCGGGGTCCCGAAGCATTTCCTTTGAAAAAATTAAGTGTCCAAACTACAGGTGGTGTAGTTTGCTTAACAGCTGGGATAATCCGCTGACTAGCAGACACTGCTACTAGGCACAAAGTATTTCCTGGGCTAGATGCAGTTAAAAATTTGTAATTAGATACTCTCGTTGGATGCTGAGAAAGCATTCCATAGAGTCTCCTTGCACGCCATATATTATTCTCTTAAAAAGCTTGGGGTAGGGGTCTAGGGGACCCTTTTATAGCCCAAATCACGGCCCTGTATCGCAATACGTCACCTAGGCTGAAGATAAATGGAACTGTAGCACACCGAGGGCTCGGTTGCTACAGAGGTATTGCACCTCACCCAGAGGTGTGATATCTCACTCTCAGGTAAGGATGGAGTGTGGATCAGGACCCCGACACCTGCATGCATTACACCACATTGCCGTGGGGCAGGGCGACCAATATGCCCCTGAGATGGGCACGACAGTCCCTGTCCCTGGCTGGAGTGGGGGGAGGGAACACCGAGGAAGGGGAACCCCGTAGTGCAGGAGCAGGGAGGAAGCAGTTCCTGGGTGCATTGAGAAGGGAGTATAAAAGGTGGGTACCATCTTAGTTCAGTGCAGAGAAGTCTGAGCAGAAGTGACAGGGAGCAGGGGCTCTGCATGAGCTCTGCTCCGGAGGCGGGCCTAGTAACAGAGGCCCAGGCCTGGAAGAGGGAGAAGGAAGGAAGAGGAGCGGAGAAGGCTCCAGGAACGAGGAACGAAGGGATCCCAGGGGTGCGGACGGGCGAGTCGCCACCGCACGCCCGAATCCACCTGCGTGGAGGGGTCAGGCCAAAGGGGGAGACCGGTCCCCGAAACTAGTGGAGGCGGGAAACGACCCTCAGCTAGAAACCGGAGGCTGTGACATTTTATATGGCGCAGCCCCTCGCTACACCCTCTAGGAAGGCACCACATAGGGTCAGGGAAACTGGCGCCAAGTTTACCAAGAGGAGGCCCGAGGCAGCCGGACAGAAGCATTGGTAAGAAGGGCCAGACAAAGGACACACAAAGGGGGTCCTGTGAAGCGCTCCAAAGTTATCTGGGAGTTGTCTGAGCCCCTCTCCTGGTGAGCACAGTACGACGTGGGCAGCCGTTACCTGCAGAAGTGGTCTGGATAATAAGAACTGTGAGTAAAGGCCCTGGACTGCATCACTGACTCCGTGTCGTTACTGCTGCTGCCCTGCACCATCATCCCCATCCTCCGAATACACTGCCCTGAAGCTATACTCCTCCCGTGGGGAGTTATACTACGCTCAGCTGCACCCACAACACCAGCCTCAGCGGTCTGCCCTGCAGCGGCGGTTCACTCTGACCACAATCCACGGGTGGCGCAGTCGGACATTTAAACATCAAAACCACATAAATAGTTCCGCCACTGGTTTGACCGCCCTGAGCCACGGAACCGGGTCGCCGCCACGGAGACTACAACCACCAGCATCCACCAACAAGGGTCCGGCTCCGGGTGTCCCAAGGCCCAGGGGGCGCGTCAGAACATTTTCATCACATTTCATAATCACCAATGGGACAATGCAGGGATGTCCTCTGTCCCCTCTCTTATACATCCTAGTGACGGAGCACCTGCTCTCATCAATTCGCCATAACCCCAATATTAGGTGGATTGAGGTGGGAGGCACCGAGTACAAGTGCTCTGCATTTGCTGATGATGTCCTAGTATATATCACTCAATCACATATATCCATCCCTGCTGTTATGGCTGAAATAGATCACTTAGTTACATGGTCAAATTTTAAAATCAATGCAGCGAAGTCTGAGGCCCTCGATGTCTCCCTCCCCAAATCCATACATGATTCCATCCAGTCCAACTTTCCCTTTGCCTGGCCCTCACAGGGTATCAAATACTTAGGAATTCCTATTCATAGAGACCTCTCCCGTCTATATTATCTTAATTTTGGGCCCTTTATTGAACAACTCCATACAGACCACGGTTGGATAGTTAGAACTGTAAGATTCACTACGTGAACCACTGGTGTTTTGTGGAAAAGCACATGTACACTGTGTTCCAAATTATTATGCAAAAAGTGTTTAGGAGTGATAAGGGAAGAATTTTTTTGTTTGTCAGTTAAACTCATTGATGGTGATGTGTGTCAGGGCTCTTTATATCACTGTAAGCAATTGCAGACACCTGTGCTAATTAGTTTGGCAGTTGTGTCCAATGAAAGACAAGACTACTTAAGAAGGCTGTCCCACATTATTAAGCAGCCTACATTTTCTGCCAAAATGGGAAAGAAAAAGGATGTGTCGGCTGCTGAGAAGCAACAAATTGTGGAGTGTTTAGGTCAAGGCATGACTACAATCAACATTGCCAAGACACTTCATCCTGATCATCGCACAATCAAGAAGTATGTAGCTGATTCACAGTACACACGTGTGCGTGCTGATAAGGGAAAATTGAGGACTCTTTCCTACAGGCAATTACGTCAGGTTAAAAGAGCAGCGGCAAAAAAGCCTTGTCATAGCAGAAGACAAGTTTTGGAAACTGCTGGTGCCTCCAACGTCCCCCGAACAACAAGATGCAGGGTCCTTCAGAGGTTTGCAGCTGTGCGTAAGCCATCCTGTCGACCTCCTCTATCCACTGCACACAAGCAGAAACGGCTCCAGTGGGCCAAACAATACATGAAGACTGACTTCTAAACTGTTTTGTTCACGGATGAGTGCCGTGCAACGCTCGATGGTCCAGATGGATGGAGTGGAGGATGGCTGGTTGATGGACACCCCACGCAAACACAGCTACAGCGCCAACAAGGAGGAGGTGGAGTAATGTTTTGGGCTGGAATCATGGGGAGAGAGATTGTCGGCCCCTTTAGGATCCCTGAAGGGGTAAAGATGAACTCCATAATATATGTGTAGTTTCTCAAACAGCACTTCCTGCCATGGTTCAAGAAGTAGAACCATGTATTCCACAGCAAGATCATTTTCATGCATGATAATGCACCGTGTCATGCTGCACATAACACATCAGCATCTCTGGCTGATATGGGCATAAAAGGGGACAAACTTATGGTGTGACCCCCATGCTCCCCTGACCTCAACCCCATTCAGAACCTCTGGAGCATCATCAAAAGGAGTGTCTATGATGGCGGGAGGCAGTTCACATCTAAGCAACAGCTCTGGGAGGGTATTCAGTCCTCATGCAAAACAATTGAAGCAGAAACCATCCAAAACCTGACAAATTCAATGGACGAGAGAGTTCAGAAGCTCCTTTCGAACAAGGGGTCCTATGTGCAAATGTAACATCACCTAGAATAAAGTTTTGAGTTGAAAACTGTTTGATTTCAGTTTCTAATAACCTGCTAATGCTTATAATTTCAAAAATGACCATTTTTTTGTTCTTTATTAAAATGAAAAGGTTGATCGAAGAGTGTGGGGGATCTAAGAGTGTGGCAACCCGGTAGTCAGGATTACTTCGAATTCTGACAATCTGAGGGTCATGTTGCAGGTAGTGCAGCAAGAAGGCACTCTTGTGTCTTGCGCATCTAGGAGCCCCAAAATTATTTTCCGGGCTAGATGCAGCTAAAAATTATTATTAATTTTAAATCTGGTGGAGCTTAGTATAGATGGCCTAATAGAATCACTACTGCACACTGCTACAAAGCCCACATTATTTTCCAGCCAAGATACAGATAAACATGATTAGTAATTTTAAATCTGGTGGAGCTTAGTATAGATGGCCTAATAGAATCAGTACTGCACACTGCTACAAAGCCCAAATTATTTTCCAGCCAAGATACAGATAAACATGATTAGTAATTTTAAATCTGATGGAGCTTAGTATAGATGGCCTAATAGAATCAGTACTGCACACTGCTACAAAGCCCAAATTATTTTCCAGCCAAGATACAGATAAACATGATTAGTAATTTTAAATCTGGTGGAGCTTAGTATAGATGGCCTAATAGAATCAGTACTGCACACTGCTACAAAGCCCAAATAATTTTCCAGCCAAGATACAGATAAACATGATTAGTAATTTGAAAGCTTAAAACGGTAGGTGAGGTGATTTTAACCAATCATCAAGGATGACACAGGGGTAGAAAAATCGTTTTGGATCCATGATTTGTTCATCTTTATGAACGTGAGTCTGTCTACATTATCAGTGGAGAGCCGCGTGCACTTATCTGTCAGCACACCACCAGCAGCGCTGAACACACGTTCAGACAGAACGCTGGCTGCGGGGCATGACAAGATCTCCAAGGCGTAAGTGGCGAGCTCCGGCCATTTATCCAGATTGGAAGCCCAAAAAGAGCAAGGGTCCAGTGACACAGTCATGGCTTCAATGTTTACTTGGAGATACTCCTGTACCATCGTCTCTAGGCGTTGACTATGTGTCAGACTTCTTGTCTCCTGTGGCTTTGCAAAGGATGGGCTAAAAAAGTGGTGAAATGCTTCCGCAAAATTGATGTTACCAGCAGATACTGTGTTTCTGTTACGGTTTGAGTGCTGAACACTCGACGGTCCCACGGTTGGCAAGTTGGAACTGTGAGATTCACTACGTGCACCACTGGTGTTTTGTGGAAAAGCACATGTAAGATTCTGCAACAGTCTCTGCTGATACTCCTGCATGAGTGCATCCCTTTCTATGGCAGAAATAAATTCTGCAAATTTACTTTTGTACCGGGGATCTAACAGTGTGGCAACCCAGTAGTCAGGATTATTTCTAATTCTCACAATTCGAGGGTCATGTTGCAGGTAGTGCAGCAAGAAGGCACTCATGTGTGTTGCGCATCCAGGAGCACCAAGTCCCTGTTGTGTTGGTGGCGAGGTAACAATCATGCTTCCTTCCTCTGTCCTCTCCCCCCAACCTCGCACAACAGAAATGTGATCAAGGTCTCCCTCATCTGATGAGTCTTCCATCAGTTCGTCCTCCACTTCTTCCTGGGCTCCTGCACCTTCCTCACTAGTTTGGCTGCTACCATGCGCCCTGGTAAAACCATCTCCCCCACCCTCACATGCCTGCCGCCTTGGTGCTGCCGACCGTCTGGACCTTGCAGATGTTAGCCCTTCCGCATACAACTCCTCCTCCTCTACTTCCTCCACCTCCTCTTGTGCCACCACCTGACTCCGAATTCTGTTTAACATGTGCTCCAGCATGCAAATCACCGGAATAGTCATGCTGATAATGGCATCGTCAGCACTAAACATCTTCGTCGCCATTTCAAAACTGTGCAGAAGGGTGCATAGGTCCCTGATCTGAGACCACTCCTCCAGCGTGATTTGCCCCACCACTGGATCTCGTTGGCCCAGGCTATACGTCAGAACGTATTACACCAGGGCTTGTCGGTGCTACCACAGTCGCTGCAACATGTGTAGAGTTGAATTCCACCGAGTAGGCACATCGCATTTTAGCCGGTGAAGTGGCAGGCCCAACGACTTCTGTAGAGATGTAAGTCGCTGAGCTGCGGGATGCGAACGGCGGAAGTGAGCACACAGCGACCGTGCCCTCTGCAGAAGGCCCTCTAGTCCGGGATACTGGGCTAAAAATTGCTGGACAACCAGGTTCAACACGTGAGCCATACAAGGCACGTGTGTGACATTGCCCCGGCGAAGGGCCGCACCCAGGTTTGCAGCATTGTCGCACACGGCCTTCCCTGGTTTCAGGTCCAGTGGAGACAACCATTCATGAAATTGGTTCTCCAGAGCTGACCACAGCTCCTCAGCTGTGTGACTCACATTTCTCAGACATTTCAAAGTAAAAACCGCCTGATGACGTTGAGCCCTACTGTCAGCATAGTAAGGAGGTGTGCAGGATCCCTTCTGCGCAGTTAGAAAGCTTGTAGCATGACCAGACAGGCTTTGGGTGCAGGTGGAGGACCGAGAGGAGGTTGAGGAGGCAGAAGCAGTGGAGGAACTTTGAGATAAAGAGGGTTGACGCACAACTCGTGGGGACGGCAAGACTTGGACAGCAGCCCCTTGTCCTGCTGTCACCATAGTTACCCAGTGCCCAGTCAGCGACATGTAACGCCCCTGTCCATGCCTACTCGTCCAAGTGTCTGTGGTGAAGTGCACCCTGTCACACACAGAGTTTCTCAAAGAAGCGGTGATGTGGTGTGCGACATGCTGGTGGAGCTCAGGCACACCTTTCTTTGAGAAGTAGTGCCGACTCGGCATCTGGTACTGGGGCACTGCGACGGACATAAGGTCTCGAAAATCCTCTGTGTCCACCAGGTGGAAAGGCAGCATTTCTGTAGCCAAGAGCTTGCAGATGGTGAAATTCAACCTCTTAGCTTTCTCATGGCTAGGAGGAAATGGTCTTTTACTTGTCCACATCTGAGGGACCGAGGGCTGGCTGTTGTGCTTAGACGGGGTTGATAAGGGTGTCCCCGGCAAACTGTCGGTCTGTGAGGAAGATGCAGGCGGACATGTTAGGTTGCCTTGATCCAAAGGTGGTGCTATCGATGTCGGACAGCGCTCAACACCAGCTGGTGTTACCACCTCCAAAGAAAATGATGACCTGCCAATCACGCTGGCTGTTGCGGGTAAAGAGGTGGCAGGTCTGCGTCCCAAAACAGGTGTGACTGCTGTCCCCCCAGTCACAGAGGATGAAGAGGCCGCGGATGCACAAGATGTGGCAGACGGTGGTTGGCCCGACCGGCTAGGCCGCATTGTAGCACAGTGAGCTTCCCACTGCAACTTATGCTTCATGTCCATGTGCCGGTTCATGCATGAAGTACTCAAACTATGTATTTTTTGGCATCTACTTAGCTTTTGCTGACAAATGTTACAGATAACACGAGTTGGGTCATCTTTAGCGATCTGAAAAAATGCCCAGGCTATGCAAGGCTTAGCACCCATGCGACCTGAAGAGCCACCACGACTTGTGGTCAGAGGCAGAGTTGTGTTTGAGGATGCAGTTGTTGATGTGCTTCCAGTATGCCGTCTCTATCCAGGAAGGCGCAACCTGACCTCGTCGTCACTAGCATCCTCCTCCACCTCCTCTGCTGACCTCATCGACTGGCTAACTGTGGGTTGACAGTAAGTGAGATCCCCAACCTCATCATCATCACCCTGTGTGTTATCACACCCGTGGTCCTCAGAGCCAACCTGTTCCTGCCCTGACAAAAAACTAAAGTTGTCGCTCCAATCAGGTATTTGAGTCTCATCATAGTCTTCCTCATTGTTTCCACCAACAGGAGTTACAGTTTGGGAATGAGGGTCTACATTATGGTCAGAACCTTCTGCGTCTGGTCCTGGATCCGACTCATAAAGATTCTGGGCATCAGTGCAGATCATTTCCTCGTCTGGATTCACAGAATCGCTGAAGCAGACCTCTGATTCCCAGGCTATAGTATGAGTAAACAGCTCTGCAGACTCAACCATCTGTTCTACCTCATACTCAGACGGGCAGCTGGAGATTTGGGAGCTGTGAGGAAGCAAGTGCGATTGGGGTGACACCTCTGAGGACTGGAGTATTTGTGATGTTGAAGTTGATGTGGAGGAGAGCCCATTTAAAGGAACACTTGATATCAGTTGAAGCACCTGCTGTTTTTGTGCCTCATCTGGAATTTGTAGCGATTGGCGTGGCCGTAAGAAAGGGATCTTATCACATTGTCCGCTAAAAGAAGTAGACATTTTAGTTTGGCTGGAAGATGGTCTTTCTTCTGCAGATGTTACTGTTGCTTTAACACCTACCCCACGGACACAACCTTTTTTCCCTTTCCCAACACGCCTATTCCCCTTTCCACCAGCAGCAGGCCTTTTTCCACTCATTTTGGTGGTTAACTAATTAACAACTCTGGAGTTGTTTGCACAAAAAAACAATGGATGGGAACCGAGCAGAGCTGAGTTGCCAAACTGTGGTATTAGCCCAAAACTATTGGCTGGGTTAGATGCAGAAAAAAATTATATTCAATTTGCAACCTGATGGAGGTCAGTATAGATGGACTAATAAAACAAGTCCCACACACTGCTAGAAGCCCAAATATTTTTTCAGAGCTAGATGCAGAAAAAAATTATATTCAATTTGCAACCTGATGGAGGTCAGTATAGATGGACTAATAGAATGATGCTATGCCCAAAAGGTTTTACTTCACTAGTTGCAGTAAAAAAATTGGTATTCTATACACAGGTGGTGTAGCTTGCAGCACAGATAGGCTACTCCACTGACTAACACACTCTGCAATAGGCCAAAAAGGATTAGCTTTGCTAGATTTAGCCAAATGCTGTGAAAAAAACTTGCACAGCACTCGCACAGACCTGCCTGGCAAAAACTGATAGGAAATGATGTAACTTAGTCCTGAAAAGGACTGCAATTACAATTAGTCTATCTATTTAAGAGCACAGACCTGCCTGATAAAAGTCGCAGGAAATGCTGTAACCTAGTCCTTAAAAGGACTGCAATCACAACTATTCCCTACTCCCAAGCTATCTGTAGATTTGTGCGAAAATTGGCTTGAAATTAACAAGGTATAGTTCACACAGCAACAGCGGTGCCGTCTAACACGCAGCTGCAGCAGTGAGAAAATGGTGGCGACGGGGAAAATGGCTTGGTCTTATAGGGCAAGGACATGTGACATACACTGCCAATGACACATGCCCTTGCAAAAAAAGCAGTTCGCTCCGTGTGTGCGCTGCTGATAGGCTGACAGATTGCACCTCCCCACTGTAAATGCGGGGAAGAGAAAAAAAAATGGAGAACTTCATTATTCCTGCAGAGATCCATCCCCTGCCCCTCCTCCCGCCCCGCTGTATACTCAAACTGCGTATTAACATTAATTTTCAGCATTACTGAGAAAAAATCCAGTTATGATTTTGGTGCACGAACAGTTATCGAACATAACCTCAAACAGCCGAATTTTTTTCAAATCGTTCGTGTTCGCCGAACGGCTCGAACACCGCCCAAAAGAGCTCGAATTTGAGATTGGCGAACAATTCGAGTCGAACACCGCTCATCTCTACTAATCACACCTCGGCACTTTGACCGCTGGCTCTGCACTGATGCACTGTAAAGTCGGCCAGGTCGGTGTCACGCTAGGTATGGGGATAACCCAGCGTATATGACGGGAAAAGGGGAGGGAGTCCTACAACTAGGGAAAGGGAGAGTTGAGACCCCTAAAAAGATCTGACGACAAACCCTGACTTTCCTATAGATCCTAATTAGGTTCTTCACATATCGCCAAGCAGGGAACCTGACCATAGCTGACCCTAATGCTAGGCCCTAGGTAGGAAGCAAGAGGGGTGAGCGCTAAGTCAGCCCCACTACAACTAAAGTACACACAGGGGACACCAACAGGGGAATACACTTAGCTCCAAGAAGATACCATAGAAAGCACGCCAACAATCCACCAAGGAAATCCAAGGTTATTCTAGTCAACTACTAGAACCCCAGGCCTGAATAGGTATACATGCTATCACCAACAACTCTCTGAGGATCTGAGGGTATTTAAGGACACAGTAAGGAAGTGCTGATTATCAGGAGAAAGATGAGGATAACTCAAGGTTCTAAAGAGAAAGGTATAATCCACAAGCAAGGAGAGGAATAAAGAAAGTCTCAGGAAGATGTTTGTAAGGCCAAACGCAGCGACCTTCTACAGCCGGACACCGTATGGCTGTCTGTTAACCCTGACACACCCATGACAGTACCACCCCTTTTACGAGTGGTCTCCGGACACTCAGGACCAGGTTTATCTGGATGAAAGGCACGGAATGATCGAATCAATCTAGGGGCAACGACGGAAAGGGGGTCCACAGTTGCCTTACTACTAATCTCGCCATTCCACAATTTCCCTGGATTGCCAATCCACTACCGGATTATATTTCACCAACCAGGCTAGAACCAGTACAACAGCAGTGGGAAGACCCTCCAGAACATAACAAGGAATTACTTCATAATTAAGGGGCCCCACCCTCAGTCTTATTGTCATGCCAGGTGTGGGAAATATTTAGTGCAACACAGAGGGAAGAGGGAAAGGGAGCCCAGACACTAGGGTAAGGGGGAAGTGTAGACCTCCTAGTTTGATCTAATGACACCCTGTCTGAACTACCGTCCCTATATTGCCTCTTCAGCAATCACCGCACGCGTGCCTCGCCCTGTCTTTCCCTGGCGTATGGCTAAGGCTAGGGATGGGAGGAGATGAGCACTAGTCGATCTCCACTAAACTCTATAGACGACAAGGGTAGACAAAACAAGGCGAGAATTCTTAGCTTTAGACAACTCCAGACAAATGCGAACTCGGCCTCAAGCTCCAGAGAGGATGAAGTACTGCTCTTTCTAAGCCTTCACAATTAGAAATAAATTTAGATGGCACCTCCCTCTCAGACACACCAGGCCAGGGAGCTAATTACCAGAGGGAGGTAGCCGCTAGGTCCTCTCATCTAAGAAGATGTCTGTAATGCCAAACGTAGAGATCTCCTGTAACCTGTCACGGCAGGTAAAAGGGAAACGGAGCCCCCAGACACTAGGGAAAGGGGGAAGTGGAGACCTCCTAGTCTGATCTGGCGTCACTCTGTCTCAACTACCGTCCCCATATTGCCTCTTCAGCAATCGCTGCACGCGTGCCTCGCCCTGCTCTCCCTGGCGTATGGCTACGGATGGGGATGGGAGGAGATGAGCACTAGTCAACCTCCACTAAACTCTATAGACAACAAGGGTAAACAAAACAGGGGGAAATGGCTTAGCTTTAGATGAACTCCAAATAAGCCAATGGCCTCAAGCTCCAGAGAGCACATAGTACTGCTCCTACTAAGTTTCACAAGTTGAAATTAATATAGCTGGCGACTCCCTCTCAGACGCAGCAGGTATATATACACCCAGGCCAGAGAGCTAATTATCAAGATAGAGGTAGCCGCTCGATCCTAAAGACAGCCTGTCCCACATCCTGGCCCCTTCCCATAATAGCGTCCCTCTTCCTGGCCCCTTTGTGTCTCATCCCTGGCCCCATGTGTCTCATTCCTGATCCAATGTATCTCATTCCTGGCCCCATGTGTCTTTGTACTGCCCCCATTTGTTCTGCTATGCTGACCTCATATGTCTCCATCCTGGCCCCATGTGTCCTCCCATCCTGCTCCCATGTGTTCTCCCTCCTGGCCCCATATGAACTCCCAACCTGGTCTCATATGTCTCCATACTGCCCACATATGTTCTCTCAGCCTGACACCATATGTCACCATCCAGCCCCCATATGTTCTCTAATCTTGACACCATATGTCTCCATCCAGCCCTGATATGAACACCCATCCTGGTCCCATATGTCTCCATACTGCCCCCATATGTTCTCCCATCCTGCCACCATATGCCACTATCCAGCGCCCATATGAACTCCAATTCTGACCCTATATGATCTCTCATCTTGCCCCTATATTGCGGATTTTAGTAAAAAAAGAGAGTTGCTCCTTATCTGCCTGCGGTCCAGCGGTGTCCTCTTTCTTATGTATTTGAGACGCGGACACATTGGCGCATGGCAGTGACGCCATACGTCGGCGACACGTGCACCGACGTCAACTCTGGCCTCTGATTGGCTGGCGGCTGTTAACTTTTGCCGTGCACGAAGCCACTGGCTTCTGCTCACTGGGCGTAGCTGCACAATTCAGTGTGTCTATTTTACTCTTAAATGCTCAGAGAAAATATAGTTTGGAGTTTCGGCAGGGGACCATATCTGGAGACCATACTCTTCCCACCACTGCCAGAGGTAAACACGAAGAAGAAATCTGTCAATATCACGCCAGGTGAGAGTGCAACACAGAGAGTAAAACCAGGTGTGAGTACAACACAAAGGGGAAAGGGGAAGAGAGATCAGACACCAGGGAAAGGGGGGAGTGGTAAACTCCGAATCTGGACCAGCATCACCCTGACTCCCCTAAATGTCCCTATACAGCTTTCGCAGCTGTCGCCGATCATGTGCCTCGCCCTGCTGTCCCTGGCGAAAGGCTACAACTATTGGTGGAAGGAGATGAGCACTAGTCAATCTCTGCTAGCAACTAAAGAAAAAAAGGGAAAGACAAAACAAGGGAATAATGGCTTAGCTTTAGATGAACTCCAACCGTGCACACTGCCTCAAAACTCCAGAGAAGACGTGGTGCTGATACAGCCAAGATCCAGGAAGGAATGAGCATAACCGGCAACGCAAGCCTGGAAAGACCAGGTATATATACACCCAGGCCAGAGGGAGGTAGTCGCTGGGTCCTAAAGACAGCCTCCTGTGTAGGAAGCTGTCTGCAATGCCAAACGTGGAGACTGTCTGTCACCTCCGACACACCTGTGACAGTACCCCCCCTCTACGAGTGGCCTCCAGACACTCAGGACTGGGTTTCTCAGGAAAAGAGGTGTGAAAAGAGCGAACCAATCTGGGAGGGTTCACCTCTGACGCTGAAACCCACATCCCCTCCTCTGGACCACAGCCTTTCTAGTGCACCAAGTATTGTAGAGAAAGACGTTGGAGACGAGAATCTACAATCCTCAAAGTCTCGAACTCCAGGTTACCATCAAACATTACTGGGGGCGGTGGTAGAGGTGAGGGCTCAAGAGATTCAACGTAACTTTTGACTAAGGACCTGTGGAACACATTATTGACCTTAAGGGCCCGAGGAAGTTCAAGACGAAACGCTGCTTTGTTAATGACGGCGATTATTTTGTAGGGACCAATAAACCTAGGTCCCAGCTTCCAAGAAGGAACTTTAAATCTTATATTCTTGGTAGACAACCACACAAAGTCATTCACATTCAGGTCCGGACCTGGCAAGCGTTTTCTGTGAGCCATACGTTTATACCTGTCACCCATGGTCTTTAAATGACACAACACCGTGCCATACCGAGGAGAACGACAAAGCAAACCGTTCCTCCTCAGGAACTCCTGAAGCTACACCCCACTGAAGGTACCAAACTGTGGATGATAACAATATGCACCGAAGAACAGTGACCTGCCAGTGGATTCTTCACGATTATTCATGGCAAATTCTGCCAAACCTCCTGATTTTCGGAGACGAAAAACCTGAGGTATGTCTCCAAGTTCTTATTCAAGAAAGAAGGAATTGTGCGGTGTTAGTGAAGCGCTAGAACAACTACACAGGGGATTAGGTTATAACACACAAACCTTTTATTTTTCAGTACGCTCTCTAACGCCACGACGTGTTTCGATAGCAGACGCTATCTTCCTCAGGTAGATTAGAGAGCAAATGAAAGAGCAACCATTATATAGGGTAGATGCACCAATCAAAGGACACTAACAATTATGACAACACAGGAAATACAAAACAGGAAGTAAAAAAAAAAGTGAGTAAAAGAAATGAATATCATATAAATATGAATATAAATACTACATTAGATCAGCAGGTTAAAAGAGAGGATAAAAGATGCCACAGTATACCCAATAGTGTCATGATGATTATAACCTAATCCCCTGTCTAGTTGTTCTAGCGCTTCACTAACACCGCACAATTCCTTCTTTCTTGATTGCTAATCTCCCCTGTGGAGAGCAGTGGAAGCTGCTCTGTTTACAACTAGCTCACTACACGACCTGCCGTGATGTCATTGTGGAAAGCCCACTTCGGTCACATGGTCCTGGTCATGTGACCGCTGAAGCAGACAGAAGCTCCCCACAGAAGTTCCTGCTAAGCTGCGGTCATCTCACAGACTCCCACCTGGAAGCGTTTTCCCTTGTTGTGCGGGGCTCCTTTGCACAACAGGACCAGGTGAGTGGTCACAACATCTCCCCCTTCATTCCCCCCCCCCCAAACCTCAGGCTCTTCACCATTGGCGCTCCAACTGCTTTTGTTTTCCAAGTTCTGAATGACGCGCTCAGTCTGACCATTCGACTGAGGGTGGAAGGCAGAGGAAAAGAACAGCTGCACCCCCAGTCAAGAACAGAATGCCTTCCAGAACTTGGAAACAAACTGGGTCCCCCAATTAGACACCATATCAGAGGGAACCCCATGAAGCTTCACAATCTCATTTACAAACACCTGGGCAAGTGTCTTAGCATTGGGAAGTGCAGGTAAAGCGACGAAGTGAGCCATTTTACTGAACCTATCTACTACCACCAAATCACCGTTTTGCCTGCAGAAACCGGTAGGTCAGTAATGTCCATGGCCATGGCCTGCTAGGGATGGGTAGCAAAAGAAGAGTACCAGACGGACGGGTATGCAAAACCTTAGCAGCTACGTGGTCAATCACATCCCGATGCAACCTCGGCCACCAAAAACAACGAGAGGAGTTCCGCGGTTGCCTTACCACCTATATGCCCCAAGCACAGAGTTATGATGTTCCTTGATTACTTTATAGCACAGATCAGATGGTACAAATAACTTTCCTGTAGTGCAGGAGGCAGCGGTGTCCCCCTGAGCCTCCAACACCTCACCCTCTAGTTCAGTATAAAGAGCCGAAATGACTACCCCTTTCTGCAATATCGGGGCAGGGTCCTCATGGTCACCACCACCAGGGAAGCTACGGGACAAAGCATCAGCCTTGATATTTTTAACCCTTGGACGAAAAGTGACAACAGAGTTGAACCTAGTAAAAAACAGGGACCATCTGGCTTGCCTAGGGTTGAGACGTTTAGCTGACTAGAGATATGACAGGTTCTTATGGTCAGTAATAACAGTAATAGGATGGACAGCCCCCTCCAACCAGTGTCGCCATTACTCGAATGCCAATTTGATCGCCAAAAGTTCCCTATTACCCACGTCATAATTACTCTCAGCTGAAGACAATTTTTTAGAAAAGAAGGCGCATGGACACCATTTAGCAGGGGACGAACCCTGAGACAACACAGCCCCAACTCCGACATCCGAAGCATCGACCTCCACAATAAAGAGGTTGAGAAACATCGGGTTGACTAAGTATAGGTGCAGTGGCAAAATGATTCTTTATGGAAGAAAAAGCCTGGAGGAAAGCATCCGACCATTTGGAAAAATCAGACCCCTTCTTGGTCATGTCAGTAAGGGGTTTCACAGAGTAATTTTGGATGAATTTCCTGTAAAAATTAGAAAAACACAGAAAACATTGTAGGGCCTTCAGGTTCCCAGTCAAGGACTGCACGGATCTTCTCCGGATCCATCTGAAAACCTAAAGATGACAAGTACCCCAAAAACTGCACTTCCTGAACAGCGCTAACACATTTCTCTAGTTTGGCATAGAATTTGTTATCCCTTAATATCTGGAGAACCTGCTTAACATACCTCCGATGGGTCTCAAAATCAGGTGAAGAAACCAAAATAACGTCCAGATAGACCACCACAAACCTCCCCACCAAATGATGAAAAATATAATTTATGAAATGCTGGAATACCGCAGGTGCATTGGTCAAGCCAAAAGGTATAACCGGACTCTCGAGATGACCTTCCGGGTTATTGAACGCTGTCTTCCATTCGTCCCCTTCCCTGATTCTAACCAGATTGTAGGCTCCCCTTAAATCCAACTTGGAGAACACCTTAGCTCCCACAACCTGGCTGAACAAATCAGGAATCAGAGGAAGAGGGTATGGATCACGGATGGTAATTTGATTTAATTCCCGGAAATCTAAACTGGGACATAGACCGCCATCATTTTTCTTCACAAAGAAGAACCCTGCTGCCACGGCAAAGATGTGGGTCTGATATGTCCCTTCTCCAGACTTTCCGCAATGAAATTCTTCATGGCTTGTCTCTCAGGGCCAGAAAGATTATACAGTCTGGACTTGAGTAGTTTAGCTCCGGGGGTCAGGTTAATAGGAAAGTCATAAGCACGATGAGGAGGCAAATCCTGACACCCCTTCTCAGAAAAAACGTCCTCAAAACCAGACAGAAAAGCAGGCAGTATTTCTGTTGAGACAGCAGCAATGGAAATATTCAGACAGTTCTCATGGCAGTAATCTCCCCATTCAATAAACTCCCCGGTTTGCCAATCCACCAATGGAACACTTGCAACTTGGAGCTATCTTTGTGTGACCTTATCTTGGAATTGTTGCGGTCCATTCTGACCCATAATTTTTTTACATTTAAAGACAGATTTTTTCTTCAAAAACAAGGCACTGCCATGGGCGCGGCGTGCGCACCGTCATACGCTAACCTGTTTTTAGGCCTCTGGGAGAGGCAGGTTTTCGGTGACGGCGCGTGCGTCATTTCTCATGTGCAGTGCTGGTATCGATATATCGATGATCTGTTAATAATTTGGCAGGGGATAAAGTCGGGAATAAATGAACTCATGGACTCCCTGAACCGCAACGATTCCAACATTCGGCTCACACACAGATGTCACAAACAACAAATTGACTTCCTTGACATCAAATTAATCGTAGCAGAGGATGGATACATACAAACGGATGTTTTCCGTAAGGAATCTTCTGTCAATTCTCTGCTTCATGCAACCTCGGCACATGAACCTGCCACCATTAGAGCTATTCCAACTGGTCAGTTTTTACGGATGAGGAGGAATTGCTCCTCAGACGTGAGATTTGAGTGTCAAGCTGCAGACCTGAGGAAGAGATTTCTCTCACGTGGTTATAGTAATAGATCGATCAATAAGGGTTATAATCAAGCTAAACAAACTCCAAGACCTAGCCTCTTAAATAAGGCCGTCAGAGGAAAACAGAGATAATAATATATGGTTTATTTCCACTTACAACTCCCAATGGAACGTTATGCGTCATATCTTGGAACGATACTGGAGCATTTTGAAGACTGACTCCACATTGGCCGTGACTCTCCCAGATAGACCACATGTAACTGCAAGGAGAAATAAGAGCATCAGAGATAGACTGGTGAGGAGCCATTATGTGGCCGAGACAGTCCCCTTGTTTGGATCTAGGGGCCTGAGGTGGGGCTTTTTTCCATGCGGTGACTGTTTGGCATGCAGGAACATGATAAGGGCCGTTGATTTTTGGTCTTCAGATGGTAAACAGTATTTTCAAATTACTCATCATATTTCATGTAGTTCTACGCATGTAATCTATTACGCTACCGGCGCCTGCAGTCTTATCTATGTGGGCCTCACCTCTCGCGAACTAAGAATCCGAACAAGGGAACATGTACGGGACATCCTAGCGGCCAGGGAGGCTTTGGATCCCACCGGTCTAAAAACAATACCGAGACACTTTAGACTAGTGCATGGCTGTGATCCATCATCGTTTAGGGTACGGGGCATAGATAGGTTGCGCTGTGGCATTAGGGGAGGCGATTTACAACACCTTCGGATTTTGTCCCCCCATTTCTTAGTACTAATGGTGCAATTAGCTATATATGTCAATTTGATTCATTAACTTTTGTCTCGGGCGGTGATGGACTGATGCATACCTCTCTATTTGCCTCCTCCGTCCTTGATTCAATGAATGAAATGTTTTGTGGGAGACATAGGTGGGGAGACTGTGTCTGTATTGGAGAGGGTGATGATACATTGGTGGCAGTCAGAGACTTCAACAATATGGCGCCCAGTGCGCGTGCGCTCTAGGACCATTACCACCGCGCGATCTCCGAAGTCCTCGCGCATATGGGTCATGAGAAGTGCACCCTCTGACCTGCGCGCGTCATCGTGGAGACCCGGATGTTGCGCATGACGTGGCGGTTGGAATTGAAGCGCACGCGCCAATTAGCCTGGCACCTGGAGATATACCTTTGCACAGCATAAATAGGAGCCATAGTATGGAGCACTACAGACAAGACACTCCCCTTGAAAAAGGTGCATGAGGCACCGAAACGTGCGTAGGGGCACTGAATTGGACAGGGAAACACGCTGAGAAGGTAACAATTGCAATGTTGTGGTGCTATTGATAATTACTCTCCAGGCTCATTAAGAGTCACTATGTAGAGCTTTATCACGGGGCCGCGACCAGTTCATTATTGGATGCTTCTTTGCACACTCCATATATCCCTATCTCCTGATAGGAGACTATTACTCTAACATATATCGATCACTTGATCATATTACTGGGATTTTATAGTGTGGGGTATATTACACGATTATTGGGACTGGTCATAGTTCTGCCCTAAGCACTTCAGACCTTCTGATGGATCTAAACAGAGATAGTGACTATATGTGACACCTGGATAGACACTTGGTACGATCAATTACACCTATCTGCCCTTTATATATGAATCTCAGATATTCTGGGTTTTTTCATGTCCACTTGTTCTTGTTGCGAACCGTTGCTGACACCTCATCTAACTTAATAGGAATTTTCCTTATACACTAGTGCTAAACAGCATGGTGAATTATTAAATGTATGTCTATGATTGTAATTTTGTTATTCAATAAAATGATTACTTTATATGACTATTGCTATGAGCTATTCTGGCTTTATTGGACTCAAAATGGTGCTTTGTAGGATTTGATATTTGTGAGTCTTTGGGCCTAATTATGATGTGGCGCGTTCGGGATTTTTTGTTTTCCACCAATGGATTATGTTTAACAAGCCAGGGGATACCTAAAACAATCGGAGTAGGGAGATTCTCCAGAACATAGCAAGGAATGATTCACAATGAACTGACCCCACCATCAGTTTCACATTATGTACAATCTGTGTAAATGCTTTCTGTGCAAGTGGCGCCAAGTCAATGGCAAAGATGGAAATAGGTTCAGCTAAAGCACAGCAAGCGAGACCATGAGCTTTCACAAACTCAGCATCCACCATGCTGACTCCGGCTCCACTGTCAACAAACACAGAAATGTTTTCGATTTTGCTCTCTCGCACCACCTCTGCAGTCAGGACAAAGCGGGAATTGCAGTTTGGCCACAAATGCACCCCTTGTTTATCCAACTCCAGACTACCGAAAGTTAATCAAGTTTCTTTTTGTTTAGGAAGGACAGGTCCCAACAAAGTGTCCCTTTTTCCCACACAAAAAAACATACGCCATTCCTCTTGCGAGTCTCCGGGGAGATGTATGATGTAGAGACACCCCCTAACTGCATAGGTTCCTCCACCTCCCCCAGTACTGGTTCACCCCCAGACCGGTCCCCTGGCAGAGGTACACAACCCCGACAAGAAGGCCCCGGAGAATAAGGTTGAACCCGCCTATCCCGAAGGCACCTATCCAGAAGTATGACCAAAGACATGGCAGCCTCCAAGGACAGAGGGGTATCATATATAGCCAAGGTATCTTTCAGTCTTTCCGTTAGCCCCTCACAAAATTGACTTTTAAGGGCTGAGTCATTCCATTTCGAATCCGTTACCCATCTACTGAATTCCGAACTGTACGTTTCCACTGACCGAATCCGCTGCTGAAGGCGACGTAGCTTAGACTCAGCCAAGGCGACTCGGTCAGGGTCATCATAGATGAGGACCAGAGCTCAAAAAAAAACCTCCACAGATTGGAGACAAACTGAATCCTGCGGTAACGAAAACGCCCACGACTGAGGATCTCCCTGCAGTAGAGAGATCACAATGCCAACCCATTGCTCCTCATTACCGGAGGAGTAGGGATGAAGCTTGAAATACAATTTGCAGGCCTCCTTAAATACAAAAAAACTGTCCCTAACTCTTGAAAACCTGTCCAGGAGGGCAACCTTGAGTTCAGGCTGGACAAAGTTGAATGTGCTGACAACAAAATCACACAAAAATCATCAATGGAAATCACATTTATTAACCAATGGAGGCCTGGATTTGGAGTCACCCCCAAAATTAAAGTTGAAAAACACACTACAGGCTGATCCAACTTTGATGTAATGTCCTTAAAAAAGGCAAAATGAGGTTCAGTATTGTGTGTCGCCTCCACGTGCCTGTATGACCTCCCTACAATGCCTGGGCATGCTCCTGATGAGGTTGCAGATGGTCTCCTCTGGGATCTCCTCCCAGACCTGTACTAAAGCATCCGCCAACTCCTGGACAGTCTGTGATGCAACGGGACGTTGGTGGATGGAGCGAGACATGATGTCCCAGATGTGCTCAATCGGATTCAGGTCTGGGAAACGGGCGGTCCAGTCCATAGCTTCAATGCCCTCATCTTGCAGGAACTGCTGTCACACTCCATCCACATGAGGTCTGGCATTGTCCTGCATTAGGAGGTACACAGGGCCAAACGCACCAGCATATGGTCTCACAAGGGGTCTGAGGATCTCATCTCGGTACCTAATGGCAGTCAGGCTACCTCTGGCGAGCGCATGGAGGGCTGTGCGGCCCTCCAAAGAAATGCCACCTCACACCATTACTGACCCACTGCCAAACCGGTCATGCTGAAGGATGTTGCAGGCAGTAGATCGCTATCCACGGCATCTCCAGACTCTGTCACATCTGTCTCATGTGCTCAGTGTGAACTTGCTTTCATCTGTGTAGAGCACAGGGCGCCAGTGGCGACTTTACCAATCCTGGTTTTCTGAGGCAAATGCCAAGCATCCTGCACGGTGTTGGGCTGTGAGCACAACCCCCACCTGTGGACGTTGGGCCCTAATACCACCCTCATGGAGTTGGTTTCTAACCATTTGTGCAGACACATGCACATTTGTGGCCAGAGGGAGGTCATTTTGCAGGGCTCTGTCAGTGCTCCTCCTGTTCCTCCTTGCTCAAAGGCGGAGGTAGCGGTCCTGCTGCTGGGTTGTTACCTTCCTACGGCCCCCTCCACGTCTCCTCATGTACTGGCCTGTCTCCTGGTAGCGCCTCCAGCCTCTGGACACTACACTGACAGACACAGCAAACCTTCTTGCCACAGCTCGCATTGGTGTGCCATCCTGGATGAGCAGCACTACCTGAGCAACTTCTGTGGGTTGTAGAGTACGTCTCATGCTACCACGAGTGTGAAAGCACAACCAAAATTCAAAAGTGGCCAAAACATCAGCCAGAAAGCATTGGCACTGAGATGTGGCCTGTGGTCCCCACCTGCAGAACCACTACTTTATTGAATGTGTCTTGATAATTGCCAATAATTTCAATCTATTGTCTATTCCATTTGCACAACAGCATGCGAAATTGATTGTCAATCAGTGTTGCTGTTATGTTCTGCTACCAAAGCTAAGGAAAGAGAGGAGATCTGTCCCTACTATAAGACTCAGCTGAATCCCTACGATGTAACAGGGAACCTGATCCTGCGATCAGACCTGCTAAAGTCCTAATCTAGTCTGTACGGAGACCTATAGATTTGGGGAGGGAATCCCTACAAGTACTAAGGACTGGGAGGAATATGGGACACCTCCTAACAGAAATAGCAGCAGACAGACGAACAAACAAAATAGATAGAACCTAGAGGTCCGTAGACCAAGCAAACTAACAGAGTTAGATACAGAGCACAGGCTAGCTAGAAAGTAGATATACAATGAAGTCCAGCAAAGCCAGAAGGGCGGAGCAGGATTAAATAGGCCAACAAGGTCATGTGACCAGCAAAGGAAAAAAAACCTAACAGCAAGGTTCTAACAGTACCCCCCCTTCTAAGAGGATCCTCCGGATCCCCTAGGACCAGGCTTATCAGGAAATCTCCTGTGAAACGCTCTGATAAGTCTGGACGCGGAAACATCATCTGACCTCACCCAAGAGTTATCCTCGGGTCCGAAACCTTTCCAGGCCACAAGATACTGCAAACTACCTCTATACCGTCTAGAGTCAAGGATGCAAGAAATTTCATATTCCCCGTCCTCCACCACCGGAGGAACAGAGGCAGAGGCGTCACCATCCGACACAACAGCTTTTTTTAACAGAGAGACATGAAAGACCGGATTAATTCTCCAGGAGGTAGGAACCTCCAACCTAACAGCAGATTGGTTGACAACCTGAAGCACCTTAAAGGGCCCTACAAACTTGGGACCCAATTTCTTAGAAGGAATCCTTAACCGCAGATTCCTAGAGGACAACCAAACCATGTCACCAACAGCGAACAAAACCTCCTGTCATTTCCTATCAAAGTAGTCTTTAGATTTTCTGTTGGCCTCCTGAAGATTACCACGCACATCCGTCCAAACTCTTTCCAAATCACCGGAAAAATTCTCCTCCTCAGGCACGGCAGATCCCAACTTGGAGAACGACCCAAACGACGGATGTCTCCCAGAACAACAAAAAAAAGGCGAACAACCAGCAGAAGAAGATGTATGATTGTTCAGAGCAAATTCGGCAAGTGGCAGAAACTCAGACCACCCCTCTTGATTGTCTGCCACAAAACAACGCAAGAACTGCTCAACATCCTGGTTTTTCCTTTCTGTCTGGCCATTAGATTCAGGATGATATCCGGACGAAAACGACAAATGAATTCCCAACCTGTCACAAAAGGCACGCCAAAAACGAGCCACGAACTGAGGACCCCTATCAGAAACAATGTCAGTAGGAACGCCATGAAGTCTGACAATTTCCTTGACAAAGGCCTTAGCGAGAGTTTTAGCGCAGGGCAGTTTGACGAAGGGAACCAAGTGACACATCTTGCTAAAACGGTCCACGACCACCCAGATGACAGTAAAACCCTCAGAGGGGGGAAGGTCAGTTATAAAGTCCATAGCCAAATGTGTCCAAGGAGCACTGGGGACCTCCAAAGGACAAAGCAACCCCGCAGCAGGAGTATGTGAGGACTTAGATCTAGCACATATAGTACATTGGCGCACCCACTTAATGACTTCCTTCTGCCATCCAGGCCACCAAAAACTGCGACCCACCAGTCTCTTGGTCTCAGAGATTCCGGGATGACCTGCCAACCGAGATTCGTGACACTCAACAAACAAATCTCTCCTAAAGGTCCCAGGCACAAACAACCTCCCATGAGGAGTGTTAGATGGGGCATTCTCCTGAGCTTTAAGAATCTCATCTTCCAAAACGGAGTCTAAAGCAGCTATCACAACACCTTCTTGTAAAATGTTTTCCTCTTTCTCAGCACCGACTATGGGAGAAAAACTGCGAGACAAGGCATCCGCCTTAACATTCTTAGTACCAGGGATGTAAGTAACGGAGAAATTAAACCGCGAGAAAAACAGTGCCCACCTAGCCTGACGGGCATTCAGGCGCTTGGCAGCGTCAAGATATATCAGATTTTTATGATCCGTAAGAACCTGAACGGGAAATTCCGCACCTTCCAAGAAGTGGCGCCAGTGTTCAAATGCGAGTTTAATAGCCAATAATTCCCGATTACCAATATCGTAATTCAATTCAGTCTCCGAAAATTTTTTTGAAAAAAATGCACAGGGATGTAATCCATCCCCGTTATCCTGAGACAATACTGCGCCAACCCCCACAGAGGAAGCATCAACCTCAACCAAAAACGGCCTAGTAACATCAGGCTGCATAAGGATGGGAGCAGAGGTGAACCTCTCCTTGAGATACACAAAAGCTTCAATGGCCTCAGAAGACCACTGAACCGCATCAGCACCTTTCCTGGTGAGATCAGTCAGAGGTTTGACAATACTAGAAATTTTTTTTATGAATTTTCTATAGTAATTGGCGAAACCCAAAAACCTCTGTATTGATTTCAAACCAATAGGCCTAGGCCATTCCTGCACAGCCTGAACCTTAACCGGATCCATCTCAAAACCTTTGCTGGAGATAATGTAGCCCAAAAAACTAATTCTCTGTACAGCGAACTCACATTTCTCCAGCTTAGCAAAAAGCGAATTGTCCATTAATAACTGTAATACCTCACGCACGCTCCGCCAATGAGACTCCAGATCTGGCGAATAAATCAAAATGTCATCCAAATACACAACCACATTTTTACCGATCAAAGGTCTAAGGATGTCATTAATCAGATTCTGAAAAAATGCAGGAGCATTAGTAAGACCAAAAGGCATAACCAGATTCTCAAAATGACCCACAGGAGTGTTAAAAGCAGTCTTCCATTCATCACCCTCCTTCATGCGCAACAGATTGTATGCCCCCTTAAGGTCAATTTTAGAGAACCACTTGGCCCCCAATAACTGGTTAAACAGATCAGGAATCAATGGCAGTGGGTAAGGATTGCGTACCGTAATTTTGTTAATCTCACGAAAATCCAGACAAGGACGTAAACCGCCGTCCTTTTTTTTTACAAAAAAAAATCCAACCGCCACAGGAGACTTAGAGGGCCTAATGTGACCGGCGGCCAAACTTGTCTGTATGTATTCCTCCAAAGCCTTCCTCTCAGGAATAGTAAGGTTAAATAAACGACTTTTAGGAAGAGTCGCTCCAGGGACAAATTCAATAGAACAATCATAGTCTCTATGGGGAGGCAAAACCTGCGATTCTTTCTCAGAAAAAACTCTCCAAAAATCCTGAATAGGAACAGGCAATTCTCCCCTATCCAAAGCTGCAATACGCCCGTTACAACACTTGTCATAACATTTATGGCTCCAGGATTTAATTTCACTGGTAGACCAATCCAGTACAGGATTGTGAAATTTTAACCAGGGCAAACCCAATATTACTGGAGAAGGCAAGTTATTCAACACTACCAAATCCAATTTCTCATGGTGAACACCATTAATAATGAGAGGAAATTCACTGACCTTGAGAGTAATATTCTTCAAAGGGGAGCCATCCACAGAAACCACAGCAATGGGGGATGATAAAGGTTCAGGTTTTAAATTGAGTTTTTCCACGAATCCCCCATCAATAACATTCAGTGTAGACCCGCAATCAACAAACACCCGAAATTCCATTAATTTTTCCTGAGCAATCGTGGAAGCAGCTAAAAATATACCCTTGGAATTTAAACAGGCAATACGGGCGTGACTGACCATTTTTTTTTCTTTCTTCATACGAAGCTCACAGCCTTTAATCAAATGACCAGATTTTCCACAATAGAAACACAAGCCTTCTGAAAAACGACGGTGTTTTTCTTGAGAGCGAGGTGCCACCGATCCAATCTCCATCGGTTCACCACTGTTAGTACACACATTATCATAACCAGAAACTGACATAGCAGAGGATTTGCTCTCATTAACCCTAGCACGCAGTCTTCTATCCACCCGTATAGCTAATTGCATAGCCTGTTGCAAATCCTCAGGTGTAGGATAAGCAATTAGCAGGTCTTTAACCTTTTCACTGAGCCCAGCAAGAAATAGACTTTTCAGAGCAGAATCGTTCCACCCTGTTTGAGTGGACCAACGACGAAAATGTGTACAATATTTTTCCATATTACCTGATCCTTGTTTTAAACGTCTCAACTCAGTCTCAGCTGATGCCACACGGTCAGGATCATCATATAATAGTCCTAAAGCAGAAAAAAAACTATCCACTGATCTGAAGCATGTATCACTAGGTTGCAAAGAAAAGGCCCACTCCTGAGGCTCTTTGCGCAAAAGTGACATTATGAACCCTACGCGCTGGGATTCATCCCCAGAGGACTTGGGTCTCAAACGAAAATACAATAAGCAAGCATTTTTAAATGAAAAAAATTCTCGATGTTCACCAAAAAATAAATCCGGCAAACATACCTTAGGCTCCAAGAAATGTGCTCCAGGACAGTTACTCACGTGCTGACGGAGCTCGGCCACTTCCAGAGAGAGTCCCTGCAGGTGTTTAGCCAAATCCTGAACCGACACCATGATGGAACAAAAAAAAATCTTTCCTTAGAGAATTTACAGGCTGGACTTACTGTTATGTTCTGCTACCAAAGCTAAGGAAAGAGAGGAGATCTGTCCCTACTATAAGACTCAGCTGAATCCCTACGATGTAACAGGGAACCTGATCCTGCGATCAGACCTGCTAAAGTCCTAATCTAGTCTGTACGGAGACCTATAGATTTGGGGAGGGAATCCCTACAAGTACTAAGGACTGGGAGGAATATGGGACACCTCCTAACAGAAATAGCAGCAGACAGACGAACAAACAAAATAGATAGAACCTAGAGGTCCGTAGACCAAGCAAACTAACAGAGTTAGATACAGAGCACAGGCTAGCTAGAAAGTAGATATACAATGAAGTCCAGCAAAGCCAGAAGGGCGGAGCAGGATTAAATAGGCCAACAAGGTCATGTGACCAGCAAAGGAAAAAAAACCTAACAGCAAGGTTCTAACAGTTGCTTCCTAAGTGGACAGTTTGATTTCACAGAACTTTGATTAACTTGGAGTTATATTCTGTTGTTTAAGTGTTCCCTTTATTTTTTTGAGCAGTGTATATTTTTCTGAAACGATGAGACCTCTCCTTCCTGCTTTCCATTATTACTATGCACTGCAAGGGTCGTGGGACCCCATATAATCAATCATTTATGGTACATCTTTCCATATATGGATGTGTTATGCACGATCAGATCACCTTAGATATTCAGGAATGATACAGTCTAATATATTATATTCATTTATTATTGTATTAATATTTTAGGAATGAATGTGCTGGTGTGAGGAACTGGCCACTTACTAAATATTTTTTCAGCATCGAGCACCCATTTTTGTCAATATTATTATTGTGTTTTATTAGAGATTTGCTGGCTGTGTTTTATTAATGTTCTGCTTGCTCGTCAGTTTATGTACACTAATCTCACCAGTATCTCAGGAGCCTCTAACCATTGTTCTAAAAGTGAGTAAGCCCATAGGGCGAGTGTTGATTGTGGACACAGTGGAGCCGTCACCACAGGAGGTCTCACATTCAGTCTCAGGTGAAGGCTCTTGGAATATTCTTCATTGTTTCAGCTAAAGTAAATGCTTGAAGGGGAGGGTGTCATCACTTCTGACCTTTGGAGGGGGGCTGACCCCAGGGAGGAAAACTGTTAGACCCCTCCTGTTAGTTTTTGCTATCTTGTGTTTTGTGGTCAGGTGACCAGCTGCCTATATATTCCATCTCTGCCCTTCTGGCTTTGCTGGACTTCAGTGTTGTTTGGACTGTCTCTCTAGCCAGGTGCTTCGGTGCCTATCTCTGTCAGTCCTTGGTCCTCTGGGACCGTTAGTACTTTTTGTCCGTTTTTCCTTTTTGCTCTGCAACAACTTCTGTTTAGGAGGTTCCTATTTTTGTCTCAGTCCTTAGTTCTTTTAGGGACCCCTCCCTTAATTCTATAGGTCTCTGTTCAGACTAGACGAGGACGAAGGCGGGTCTGTTCACAAGAAACAGGCAGCCCGCTACATCGTAGGGATTCAGCTTAGTCTTACTGTAGGGACAGCTTTCCTTATCTTTCCTTAGTTTTGTTGCAGACCATAACAGTAAGTCCAGCCCCAAAAAAAAATAAAAATAAACTAAAAGGAAAGAAATTCGGGGATCAGTAAGGTTTCCATCCAGGATTTGGCTCAACGCCTGCAGGGATTGTCTCTGGAGGTGGCCGAGCTTCAGCAACACGTGAGTAGCTGTCCTGGAGCGCATTTTGTGGAACCGAAGGTAGGACTGCCTGATGTTTTTTATGGTAAACAGCAAGATTTTTTTTCCTTTAAAAATGCTTCTTTGTTATATTTTCGTTTGAGACCAAGATCCTCTGGGAATGAATCACAGCGCATTGGTTTTATTATGTTACTTTTGCGCAAAGAACCACAGGGTTGGGCCTTTTCTCTCCAACCTAATGATCAGTGTTTAAGTTCTGTTGAAGAATTTTTTTCTGCTATGGGGCTATTATATGACGATCCTGATCGAATTTCATCTGCTGAATCTGAACTTAGATGTTTGAATCAGGGGTCAGATGATGTTGAAATTTATTGCACACACTTTAGAAGGTGGGCTTCAGAAGTTAAATGGAATGGTTCTGCGTTGAAATGTTTATTTCTTGCTGGTCTGAGTGAAAGGGTTAAGGATTTGCTAATTGCATTCCCTGCACCTGAGACTCTGCAGGAAGCTATGCAGTTAGCTGTTCGTATAGACAGGAGACTGAGGTCCAGGGTTAATGATGTAAAGACTCCTGTAACTTCAGGTCCTAGTTCCCAGAAAATCTGCTCTAACAGCGGAAAACCAATGGAGCTTGGGGCGATGTCACTCCCCTCTCAGGAAAGAGATCGGAGATTGTCTTTATTGTCTTTATTGTGGTAAAGCTGATCATTTGATTAAGTATTGTGAGCGTCGCTTAAGTAAAGAAAAAAAAAAAGGTCAGTTACGCCATTATAGCTTGTTTACGCTCTGCAGCAGTATTTCTTTCTGGGAGTACTACTCTGCAAGGAGATTTGATTGAATTTCAGGTATTTGTGGATTGTGGTTCAACACTTAATGTGATTGATAAAGGGTTTTTTGAAAACCTTAAATTGGAATCCAAACCTTTGTCATCACCTATTTCTGTGGTTGCAATTGATAACACTCCTTTGAAATGTATTACTCACAAGACTGCTGCATTTCCTCTCACTATCAATGGAGATCACCAAGAAATTTTGGACTTGGTTGTTTTGGATAATTTGCCCTTGCCAGTTGTTCTAGGATTGCCTTGGTTAAGACTGCACAATCCTTTACTGGACTGGTCTACTAATGTGATTAAGTCTTGGAGTCCGAAGTGCTATGATAAATGTTGTAATGGTCGCATTGCGGCTGTGGAAAAAGGTGAATTACCTGTACCTATTCAAGATTTTTGGAGGGTTTTTTCGGAGGAGTCGCAAGTTTTACCTCCTCATAGGGATTATGATTGCGCCATTGAGTTTGTTCCGGGTGCTACTCTTCCCAAAAGTCGCTTGTTTAATCTGACTATCCCTGAAAGAAAGGCCTTGGAGGAATACATACAGACTAGCCTGGCTGCTGGTCACATTAGACCTTCTAAGTCGCCTGTGGCAGTTGGATTCTTCTTTGTTAAAAAAAAAAAAAGGACGGCGGTTTACGTCCATGTTTGGATTTTTGTGAAATTAATAAGATTACCGTACGCAATTCCTACCCATTGCCGTTAATTCCTGACTTGTTTAACCAGTTAGTGGGAGCCAAGTGGTTCTCCAAGATTGATCTCCGAGGGGCATACAATTTGTTACGTGTGAAGGAGTGTGATGAATGGAAAACTGCTTTTAGCACTCCCGTAGGTCATTTTGAGAATCTGGTGATGCCTTTCGGTCTTACCAATGCACCTGCATTTTTTCAGAACCTTATTAATGACATCCTGAGACCTTTGATTGGTAAGAATGTGGTTGTGTATTTGGATGACATTTTGATTTACTCACCAGATCTGGAGTCTCATTGGCAGAGTGTACGTGAAGTTTTGCAGTTATTGAGAGATAATTCCCTCTTTGCTAAGCTGGAGAAATGTGAGTTCGCTGTGCAGAAAATTAGTTTTTTGGGCTACATTGTCTCCAGCGAGGGCTTTGAGATGGACCCTGTGAAGGTTCAGGCTGTGCAGGAATGGCCTAGGCCTATTGGTTTGAAATCTATACAGTGATTTTTGGGTTTTGCCAATTACAGGAAATTCATTAAGAATTTTTCTGTAATTGTTAAACCTCTAACCGATCTCACCAGGAAAGGTGTGAATACGGCCCAGTGGACTACTGAAGCCATTGAAGCGTTTGAGTATCTCAAAGAGAGGTTCAGTTCTGCCCCTATCCTTATGCAGCCTGATGAGACGAAGCCTTTTTTGGTCGAGGTCGATGCTTCATCGGTGGGGGTCGGAGCAGTTTTGTCTCAGGAGAACAGGGATGGAGTACATCCTTGTGCCTTCTTTTCGAAAAAAAATTCGGAAACCGAACTGAATTATGATGTTGGAAATCAGGAGCTGCTGGCTATTAAACTTGCGTTTGAACATTGGCATCATTTTTTGGAAGGCGCTAGATTTCCTATTCAGGTTTTCACAGATCATAAAAATTTGATCTATCTGGATGCTGCCAAGCGCTTGAATGCCCGTCAAGCTAGGTGGGGACTTTTTTTCTCGGTTTCATTTTTCTGTTACCTATATCCCTGATACTAAGAATGTTAAAGCCGATGCTTTATCTCGCAGCTTCTCTCCTATGGTCGGTGCCGAGGAGGAGGAGAGCATTTTACAGAAAGGAGTTGTGGTGGCGGCTTTGGACTCCGTTTTGGAGAATGGGATTCTGAATGCTCAAGATGATGCTCCATCTAACACTCCTCATGGGATGTTGTTCGTGCCTAGAGCCTTTAGGAGAGATTTGTTTGTGGAGCGTCATGAGTCTCGGTTGGCAGGTCATCCAGGAATTTCAGAGACTAAGAGACTTATCAGTCGCAGTTTTTGGTGGCCTGGATGGCAGAAGGAATTTTCGTGAAATTAATAAGATTACCGTACCCAATTCCTACCCATTGCCGTTAATTCCTGACTTGTTTAACCAGTTAGTGGGAGCCAAGATTGATCTCCGGGGGGCATACAATTTGTTACGTGTGAAGGAGGGTGATGAATGGAAAACTGCTTTTAACACTCCGGTAGGTCATTTTGAGAATCTGGTGATGCCTTTCGGTCTTACCAATGCACCTGCATTTTTTCAGAACCTTATTAATGACATCCTGAGACCTTTGATTGGTAAGAATGTGGTTGTGTATTTGGATGACATTTTGATTTATTCAGCAGATCTAGAGTTCCATTGGCAGAGTGTACATGAAGTTTTGCAGTTATTGAGTGATAATTCACTCTTTGCTAAGCTGGAGAAATGTGAGTTTCCTGTGCTGAAAATTAGTTTTTTGGGCTACATTGTCTCCAGCGAGGGCTTTGAGATGGACCCTGTGAAGGTTCAGGCTGTGCAGGAATGGCCTAGGCCTATTGGTTTGAAATCTATACAGAGATTTTTGGGTTTTGCCAATTATTACAGGAAATTTATTAAGAATTTTTCTGTAATTGTTAAACCTCTAACTGATCTCACCAGGAAAGGTGTGAATACGGCCCAGTGGACTACTGAGGCCATTGAAGCGTTTGAGTATCTCAAAGAGAGGTTCAGTTCTGCCCCTATCCTTATGCAGCCTGATGAGACCAAGACTTTTTTGGTCGAGGTCGATGCTTCATCGGTGGGGGTCGGAGCAGTTTTGTCTCAGGAGAACAGGGATGGAGTACATCCTTGTGCCTTCTTTTCGAAAAAAAATTCGGAAACCGAACTGAATTATGATGTTGGAAATCGGGAGTTGCTGGCTATTTAACTTGCGTTTGAACACTGGGGTCATTTTTTGGAAGGCGCTAGATTTCCTATTCAGGTTTTCACAGATCATTAGAATTTGATCTATCTGGATGCTGCCAAGCGCTTGAATGCCTGTCAAGCTAGGTGGGGACTTTTTTTTCTCGGTTGCATTTTTCTGTTACCTATATCCCTGATACTAAGAATGTTAAAGCCGATGCTTTATCTCGCAGCTTCTCTCCTACGGTCGGTGCCGAGGAGGAGGAGAGCATTTTACAGAAAGGAGTTGTGGTGGCGGCTTTGGACTCCGTTTTGGAGAATGGGATTCTGAAAGCTCAAGATGATGCTCCATCTAACACTCCCCATGGGAGGTTGTTCGTGCCTAGAGCCTTTAGGAGAGATTTGTTTGTGGAGCGTCATGAATCTCTGTTGGCAGGTCATCCAGGAGTTTCGGAGACTAAGAGACTTATCAGTCGCAGTTTTTGGTGGCCTGGATGGCAGAAGGAAGTCATCAAGTGGGTGCGTCAGTGTACTGTGTGTGCTAGGTCAAAGGCTTCACATACTCCTGCTGCGGGGTTGCTTTGCCCTCTGGAGGTTCCTAGTTCGCCTTGGACGCATCTCACTATGGATTTTATTACTGATCTTCCTGTGTCCGAGGGTTTTACTGTCATCTGGGTGGTCGTGGACCCTTTTAGTAAGATGTGTCATTTGGTTCCATTCATTAAGTTGCCCTGCGCCAAGACACTCGCTAAGGCGTTTGTTAAGGAGATTGTCAAGCTTCATGGCGTTCCCACGGATATTGTTTCTGATAGAGGACCTCAGTTTGTGGCTCGCTTTTGGAGTGCTTTTTTGTGACAGGTTGGGAGTCCATTTGTCATTTTCGTCTGGTTATCATACTGAGTCTAATGGACAGACTGAAAGAAAGAACCAGGATGTAGAACAGTTTTTGCGTTGTTTTGTGGCGGACAATCAAGAGGTGTGGTCTGAGTTTCTGCCTCTCGCAGAATTTGCTCTTAACAATCATACATCCTCCTCTGCTGGGTGTTCTCCTTTTTTTTTGTTGTACTGGGAGACATCCGTCTTTTGGTTCGTTCTCCAAATTGGGGTCGGCGGTGCCGGAGGAGGAGAATTTTTCCGGTGATTTGGAGAGAGTTTGGATTAATGTACGTTGTAACCTGCAACAGGCTAACAAGAAGTCCAAGAAGTATTTTGACAGGAAACGTAAAGAGGTTTTGTTTACTGTGGGTGACATGGTTTGGTTGTTCTCGAAGAACCTGCGGTTCAGGATTCCCTATAAAAAACTGGGTCTTAAGTTTGTGGGTCCATTTAAAGTGCTTCAGGTTGTTAACCCGTCTGCTGTTAGGTTGGATGTCCCTATTTTCTGGAAGATTAATCCTGTGTTTCATGTTTCCTTGTTGAAAAAGGCTGATGTATCTGATAGGGAAGCCACTGTCACAGTTCCTCCTGTGGTGGAAGACGGCGAATATGAAATTTCTCGTATCTTGAATTCTAGATGGCATAGAGGGAGATTACAGTATCTCGTCTCCTGGAAGGGTTTCGGTCCCGAAGACAACTCCTGGGTAAGGACGGATGATGTCTCTGCTCCTAGGCTTGTTAAAGCTTTCCACAGGAGGTTTCCAGATAGGCCTGAGCCTGGAGGATCCGGAGGATCCTCATAAAAGAGGGGGTACTGTTAGAACCCTCCTGTTAGTTTTTGCTATCTTGTGTTTTGCGGTCACGTGACCAGCTGCCTATATATTCCAGCTCTGCTCTTCTGGCTTTGCTGGACTTCAGTGTTGTTTTGACTGTCTCTCTAGCCAGGTGCTTCGGTGCCTATCTCTGTCAGTTCTTGGTCCTCTGGGACCGTTAGTACTTTTTGTCAGTTTTTCCTTTTTGCTCTGCAACAACTTCTGTTTAAGAGGTGTCCCATTTTTGTCCCAGTCCTTAGTAAGTTTAGGGACCCCTCCCTTAATTCTATAGGTCTCCGTTCAGACTAGCCGGGGAGAAAGGCAGGTCTGTTCACAAGGAACAGGCAGCCCGCTACATCGTAGGGATTCAGCTTAGTCTTACTGTAGGGACAGCTTTCCTTATCTTTCCTTAGTTTTGTTGCAGATCATAACAAAAATGGACACATGTTTTAGTGAGGGAGTGTGTGGAAGGAAATCAAAGGAATAGGATGGAGACTGTGGCTCTGGACCATGAATGGATCGATGGGATATGGAGATCAGGACCGACTGGGCTGGATAAGCGTGCTACAGTGTGGATATGTCATCTGGATTTGATGAACTTTCGTAAGGACTGTTGCTACTGGATATCTGTGCTTTCGCCGTTTTATCTGTTGTCTGGATGATCGTGGACTGTGGCTACAGAATCTACTGGCTGGAGATATGAAATCTGTGGGCCAATCAAAAGCTGGGAGACAGTGAGTATGGCATGATACAAAGCCAGTGGAACTACTGATCCCAGGTTGGGAACTTAAGGACTGAGAGAACTGTATTTGGCCATTTACCAGGAATTGCGGTATTACCATGGATGTGATTAATAAAATATTGTTGCATCGTTAACCTGCCTAGGTGATTACTTACAACTGGTATATAATGATATTGTAAAACCTGCGACCCCAGAGATCCATGAATCTGCTGGTGTCATAGAGGGAGATTGTTATGATCTGCAACATGAACAAAGGAAAGATAGGGGAAGGCTGTCCCTACAGTAAGACTAAGCTGAATCCCTACGATGTAGCGGGCTGCCTGTTCCTAGCGAACAGACCCGCCATAGTCCTCGGCTAGTCTGAACGAAGACCTATAGCATAAAGGGAGGAGTCCCTAAAAGAACTAAGGACTGGGACAAAAATGGGACACCTCCTAAACAGAGAAGTAGTTGCAGAACACAAAAGACAAACTGACAAAAAGTACTTGAGGTCCCAGAAGGAGCAAGAACTGACAGAGAAAGGCACTGAAGCACCTGGCTAGAGAAACAGTCAAACACTGAAGTCCAGCACAGCCAAAAGGGCGGAGCTGGAATATAAAGGCAGATGGTCATGTGACCGCAAAACACAAGATGGAAAATAAACAAACAGGAGGGTTCTAACAGAGATATCTGTATATCACCAGATAACTATGTATGAATTACAGTTGTGCTCCAAAGTTTTACAATTTTTGCTTTCTTGGCCTTGTTTCAAAGAATATGAATGATAACCAAAAACTTTTTCTCCACTCATGGTTATTGGTTAGGTGAAGCCATTTATTGTCAAACTACTGTGTTTTCTCTTTTTAAATCTTAATGACAACCAAAAACATACAAATGACCCTGATCAAAAGTTCACATACCCTGGTGATTTTGGCCTGATAACATGCACAGAATTTGACACAAATGGGTTTGAATGGCTACTAAATGTAATATCCTCACCTGTGAACTGTTTGCTTGTAATCAGCGTGTGTGCATAAAAGCTGAGTGAGTTTCTGGGATCCAGACAGACTCTTGCAAATCTCATCCAGCCACGTTTCTGGATTGTGAGTCATGGGGAAAGTAAAAGAATTATCAACTGATCTACGGAAAAAGGTAGTTGAACTGTATAACACAGGAAATGGATACAAAAAGATATCCAAGGAATTGGTAATGCCAGTCAGCAGCGTTCAAACTGTGATTAACAAATGGAAAATCAGGGGCTCTGTAAAAACCAAACAATGGTCACGTAGACCAACAAAAACTTCAGCCACAACTGCCAGGAAAATTGTTCAGGATGCAAAGAAAACCCACAAATAACATGAGCTGAAATTCAGGACTCTCTGAAAACTAGCGGTGTGGCTGCTTCAAGATACACAAAAAGGAGGCACTTGAAGAAAAATGGGCTGCATGGTCAAGTCACCAGAAGAAAGCCATTACTTTAAATTGGAGTGATGAGACCAAAATTGAACTTTTTGACCACAACAATAAACGTTACATTTAGAGAGAGGTCAACAAGGCCTATGATGAAAGGAACACCATTCCTACTGTAAAGCACGGAGGTGGATCGCTGATGTTTTGGGGATGTGTGAACTAAAAAGGAACAGAAAACTTGGTAAAAGTTGAAGGAAAGATGAATGCAGCACGTTATCAGCAAATACTGGAGGCAAATTTGCCCTCATCAGCCCGGAAGCTGCGCATGGTATGTACTTGGACGTTCCAAAATGACAACGATCCAAAACACAAGGCCAAGTCGACCTTTCATTGGCTATAGCAAAACAAAGTGAAGGTTCTGGAGTGGCCATCTCAGTCTACTAACCTCAATATCATTGAGCCACTCTGGAGAGATCTCAAGTGTGCAGTTCATGCTACAAAGCCCAGAAATTTACAGGAACTGGAGGCTTTTTGCCAAGAAGAATGGGCAGCTTTACCATCTGAGAAAATAAAGAACCTCATCCACAACTACCACAAAAGACTTCAAGCTGTCACTGATGTTAAAGGGAGCAATACACAGTAATAAGAACTGAGGTACGTGAACTTTTGTTCAGGGTCATTTGGATGTTTTTGGTTGTCATTAAGAATTAAAAAGAGAAAACACAGTAGTTTGACAATAAATGGCTTCACCCAACCAATAACCACGAGTGGAGAAGACGTTTTTTTGTTATCATTCATATTCTCTAAAACAAGGCCAAGAAAGGAAAAATTCTACCAGGGTATGTAAACTTTTGAGCACAACTGTACATGTGCCCTATTATCCCACATATAACTATAGGATTTCTCTATTCCTAATGTAGATGAAACCTATTGGCAGATATTATTTAGTGATTGCCGTAAAAATATGATAATTTGAGCAATTTGTGACTTTTATCTGCTACTCACGTCACGTTACTACAACTATGGATGGAGCTTAGCTGAGACGGTCGGGCTCTACCCACTAACATACAATTGAAACTGTTTTACTCTTTTCAGAACAATTATTGTTATACATGGGACATATGTTTTAAGGGGAGGGGTAAGAAACAGCAATTTGTAATGGCAGTGGCCTTAATTTTTTTACATTTTGTTTCATTTTTAAAAAATCTATATCTCTTCCTAATTTTTCTTTCTCTCTTGTGATTTTTTTATTTATTCCACACATAAGGACATAAAAGAGGGGCATTTCACCATCTAAATACATGCTTCTGATTGCTGATTTCCCCTGTAACTAGGGCTGGATATGAGCAGTTTCAGCCTTCAGCCTCCGCTGCACAGCTGATCTGTGTCGTGTTCGTTGTATATTACAATACAATGTATCAGTCTGTGTTATGTGTTTCTTGCCTTTTTCTGACTGTTTTGATGGTCGGCAGATCTTGGTAATAAACCATATTTCTAGGGAGTCTGGCCGGGTCTGACAGCGGCTCTCCGCTCCGGCAGCTGCACGATCACCACCTGAACCCACACGGTAAAGGATGGAAGTTTACAAAGAAGCAACGATTAATGTTAATGACGTAATAAATGATTGATCACTTGGGTCACTTATCATTAATTCTTCAATATTTGTCACATCTGTTAATTGTAATCTCTGCAACCAATGAGGTAAATTAAATGTTCTTTGGTAAAAAAAAAAAAGACACGTGAGGAATAAATATACACAATATTTCCCATAATATGACTGAGTATATCTTTGGGGACTGTTCACAAGTAGCGTTTTTTCAGCTGTGTTTTACAGTACCAGCTTGGTGAATGAGATTTTTAAAGTCTCATTCACATGCTGCAGTTAATTCTTTCAGGGGTTTTGCAGCATTATTCATCCATTCAAATGAAGAAACAAAAACCCACAAGAATAAACACTGCAAAAAGACAGCAAATAAGTGTGGATTGTACGCAGTGTTGTTCCTGCGTACAACCTGGTTTTTGATGCAGAAAAAAATGCTGCAAAAATGAAACGTGTGCACATTCCCTTATCCTGGTTGTGTTGTAATTGGAAATAAAAGAGAACGGCCAAAAAAGCATATTGTTAGGCAGCATGTATTTGTGTAGAGCCACCCCTTGAAGATTCCATCACAAGATTCCATGATGACATCACAGGTCATGGTCGGCCATTATGACATCGCAGCTCACAGTCACTATATATACAATGTACACAGGGTCACGGCTGCCTTTGTTGGCTTCATAGTGACAGAGCGCACTTGCAGTTTCTCGCTATTCTATAGTGACTGATCGCACTTGCAGTTTCTTGCTATTCCATAGTGACTGAGCGCACTTGCAGTTTCTCGCTATCCTATATAGCGATTGATCGCACTTGCAGTTTCTATGGCTGAATTACTTTTGGACAATCTTCAAGTAGAAGCTCTATGGGAGATTCTTACCACCAATCGCCCTGAGATTGTGCTTCTACCACCCGATGGCGTCCTCAGCTTCACTCACCGGCTGGTGATGGAGCTCGTAAGGGACTGCCTGACCAAATACCACCAAGGTCATCTCACTTCAGAGTATCTGACGGATTTACCTCAGAACATAAGGACATTACTACAGCAGGTAAGTGGCGGACGCTCCGCATAAAACTTCTCAATAATGGATAATAATGCTGGGATAGAAGCAGGGGCAGATTAAGAGTAGCCGGGGCCCTGGGCAGTTTAGGAGCCGTGGGCCATCAGCACCCGATGTATCACATGACATGTCACAAGATTGCCTTTGATAGATCATGTGATAAGTCACGCGATTAACATGCAGGTGCTCGGGTGCACTACAAATAACATAGCGCTATACATAATAGAGCCGGGGTGGGAAAGTAATATTACTGAGGGGCCACTGAGAGATGTGACTGTTGTGGAGGCCGAACCAATAGGCTGAAATGAATTCTGCTCAATATTAACATATTAGTTATAATTATTTTATATTATTAACTGTAACACTTAATATTGAGCAGAATTAAGTGTGTTGACATCCCCTATATATTGTATAAGCCCAAACACAGCCCTTTATATAATGTATAAGCCCTCACATAGCCCTCTACATACAGTTAGAGCCCACACACAGTCCCCTATAAACAGTTAGAGCCCATACATTGCCCCAATGTACAGTATGAGCCCACTCACAGTTTCCTATATACACCTGAGACCTCACATAGCCCCCTATATACAGCTGAGCTCTCACATAGCCCCCTATATACAGCTGAGCTCTCACATAGCCCCCTATATACAGCATGAGCTCTCACATAGCCCCCTATATACAGCTGAGCTCACACATAGCCGCCTATATACAGCTGAGCTCTCACATAGCCCCTATATTCAGGATGAGCCCTCACATAGCCCCCTATATACAGCATGAGCCTCCACATACTTTATCTATTGCTTAGCAGCATGTATTTGTGCAGAGCCGCCTCTATAAGATTCCAGCACAAGATTCCATGATGACATCACGGTCGGCCATATGACATCACAGTCACTATTTATACAATGTACACAGGGTCACGTCTACCATTGATGGCTCCATAGTGACTGAGAATTTGCAGTTTATCTCTATGGCTGAATTACTTCTGGACAATGTTCAGGCAGAAGCAGCAGGTAAATGGCGGACGCTCCGCTCAAATCTTCTCCACAATAATGGATAATAACAGTGGGATAGAAGCTCCTTCTTTCTTCCAATGTAAAACAGGACAAGACCCCAGATATGTAGTCATTGTATCTGCAGAGAGGAGCAGGCGTCACATACAATGGCCGCCTCCATTGTGACTTTTCTCATCTCAGAATTTTAATTTTTGTTCCTTTTCTTCCTTATAGGCTGAAAAAAGATCTCAATATGGAGTTTCGTCTTTTCTTAAAGAACTGGCTGAAAAAGTCCTGTATGTACTGGAAGGTCCGGCCCGCTCATCGGAACGCCCGGTAAGGATCCATCATCTTCTCTAGAACACGTCCTTGTTTTCTGATCTTCTCCAGCTCACCAGTCAGATATCAGAAGATCTGGTGTTAGATCTTATTGGCCTCCCTGTCAGCCCCTGGCAAGCACAGGAGGTAATATGGCCGCCGGTCTCAGCTGCTCCATCATCTCTGATGGCAGTCTGTACTCTGCTGATGTAGTCACAGCTCAGTGGTGGGAAGTCTGTATTTCCGCCTCTGTCTCCCTCTATTATCTATATTAATGTTTTTGTAATGTTACCTCATCTTAATCCATCTTATCTGAGAAAAGTCCTCATGATGGCGGCTGATCTGTAGAGTTACAGTTGGTGCGTCTGTAAATGCAGGTTTAGTCTTTCCTGATTTATGGATTTGGTGATTTAGTGGAAGGTTCCTCATGTTAATTCTATATATTCTATCTATCAGGAGACACCAGAAGGCGACACCGAAGAGGAGCAAAATGTGACCCCAGAGACCCCTGACCCTAATACGAGTCAGCCGGGGCCGAGCAGCGATCTGACTACAGGTGAGCGGATCACACGACCTTCTACAGGAAATATCCGGAGATTATAGAGAAGAGGGGACAATGTCACATTTACTCTTTCCACTCTGTGTAATACAGGGATGTCAAACTCAAACATACAGAGGGCCAAACTGGAAAACTTGGAAAAAGTCACGGGCCAACCATTATATACAGTATACTGGGTCCCACAAAGTCCTCCATAAAGAATAATGGGCCCAACATAGTCCTCCATACACTATAATACGTACCACATAGTTCTCCATGCAGAATAATGGCCCCACATAATCCTCCATACACTATAATAGGCACCACATAGTCCTCCATACAGAATAATGGCCCCACATAGTCCTCCATACCGAATAATGGCCCCACATAGTCCTCAATACAGAATAATGGGCCCCACATAGTCCTCCATACAGAATATTGGGCCCCACAAAGTACTCCATACACTATAATAGACACCACATAGTCCTCCATACAGAATAATGGCCCCACATAGTCCCGCATACAGAATAATGGCCCCACATAGTCCTCCATACAGAATATTGGGCCCCACATAGTCCTCCATACAGAATAATGGGCACAGAATAGTCCTCCATACAAATAATGGCCCCACATAGTCCTCCATACAGAATAATGGGCACAGAATAGTCCTCCATACAGAATAATGGGCCCAACATAGTCCTTCATACACTATAATGGCCCCACATAATCCTCCATACAGAATAATGGCCCCACATAGTCCTCCATATACTATAATAGGCACCACATAGTCCTCCATACAGTATAATGGCCCCACATAGTCCTCCATACAGAATAATGGCCCAACATAGTCCTCCATACAGTATAATGGGCCCCACATAGTCCTCCATCTAGTATAATGGCCCTACATTGTCCTCCATATAGAATAATGGCCCCATATAGTCCTCCATACAGTATAATGGCCCCACATAGTCCTCCATACAGTATAATGGCCCCACATAGTCCTCCATACAGTATAATGGCCCCACATAATCCTCCATCTAGTATAATGGCCCCACATTGTCCTCCATATAGAATAATGGCCCCATATAGTCCTCCATACAGTATAATGGCCCCACATTGTCCTCCATATAGAATAATGGCCCCATATAGTCCTCCATACAGTATAATGGCCCCACATAGTCCTCCATACAGTATAATGGGCCCCACATAATCCTCCATCTAGTATAATGGCCCCACATAGCGGTGATGGCTCTGTGACTCTGTGTTGCGCCAAATAAAATGACCCCGTGGGCCAGAGTTTGACCCGTATTGTGTAATGGGAACCTGGCAGCACATGTTACATATGGGAGTAGTGGGAGGACTGTACAGGACATTTTCTCACATTTTTTTTTCCAGAAATCCAATGTGCCAGTCAGGAGAAAACTGACATAGAAATCATATACAAATTACAAATCAGGATGGAAGTGCACTGGGGGCGTGGAGGAAGTCTGAGTGCAGTGGCACGCCCCCAGTGCACTTCCAGGCTAATTTGCATATGGCTCCTATGCTTCAGCTGTTAGAACCTTGCTGTTAGTTTTTTTTTCCTTTGCTGGTCACATGACCTTGTTGGCCTATTTAATCCTGCTCCGCCCTTCTGGCTTTGCTGGACTTCATTGTATATCTACTTTCTAGCTAGCCTGTGCTCTGTATCTACTCTGTTAGTTTGCTTGGTCTACGGACCTCTATGTTCTATCTATTTTGTTTGTTCTTCTGTCTGCTACTATTTCTGTTAGGAGGTGTCCCATATTCCTCCCAGTCCTTAGTACTTGTAGGGATTCCCTCCCCACATCTATAGGTCTTCGTACAGACTAGATTAGGACTTTAGCAGGTCTGATCGCAGGATCAGGTTCCCTGTTACATCGTAGGGATTCAGCTGAGTCCTATAGTAGGGACAGATCTCCTCTCTTTCCTTAGCTTTGGTAGCAGAACATAACAGTAAGTCCAGCCAGCAAATTCTCTAAGGAAAGATTTTTTTTGTTCCATCATGGTGTCGGTTCAGGATTTGGCTAAACACCTGCAGGGACTCTCTCTGGAAGTGGCCGAGCTCCGTCAGCACGTGAGTAACTGTCCTGGAGCATATTTCTTGGAGCCTAAGGTATGTTTGCCGGATTTATTTTTTGGTGAACATCGAGAATTTTTTTCATTTAAAAATGCTTGCTTATTGTATTTTCGTTTGAGACCCAAGTCCTCTGGGGATGAATCCCAGCGCGTAGGGTTCATAATGTCACTTTTGCGCAAAGAGCCTCAGGAGTGGGCCTTTTCTTTGCAACCTAGTGATACATGCTTCAGATCAGTGGATAGTTTTTTTTTCTGCTTTAGGACTATTATATGATGATCCTGACCGTGTGGCATCAGCTGAGACTGAGTTGAGACGTTTAAAACAAGGATCAGGTAATATGGAAAAATATTGTACACATTTTCGTCGTTGGTCCACTCAAACAGGGTGGAACGATTCTGCTCTGAAAAGTCTATTTCTTGCTGGGCTCAGTGAAAGGTGCTGATGCGGTTCAGTGGTCTTCTGAGGCCATTGAAGCTTTTGTGTATCTCAAGGAGAGGTTCACCTCTGCTCCCATCCTTATGCAGCCTGATGTTACTAGGCCGTTTTTGGTTGAGGTTGATGCTTCCTCTGTGGGGGTTGGCGCAGTATTGTCTCAGGATAACGGGGATGGATTACATCCCTGTGCCTTTTTTTCAAAAAAATTTTCGGAGACTGAATTGAATTACGATATTGGTAATCGGGAATTATTGGCTATTAAACTCGCATTTGAACACTGGCGCCACTTCTTGGAAGGTGCGGAATTTCCCGTTCAGGTTCTTACGGATCATAAAAATCTGATATATCTTGACGCTGCCAAGCGCCTGAATGCCCGTCAGGCTAGGTGGGCACTGTTTTTCTCGCGGTTTAATTTCTCCGTTACTTACATCCCTGGTACTAAGAATGTTAAGGCGGATGCCTTGTCTCGCAGTTTTTCTCCCATAGTCGGTGCTGAGAAAGAGGAAAACATTTTACAAGAAGGTGTTGTGATAGCTGCTTTAGACTCCGTTTTGGAAGATGAGATTCTTAAAGCTCAGGAGAATGCCCCATCTAACACTCCTCATGGGAGGTTGTTTGTGCCTGGGACCTTTAGGAGAGATTTGTTTGAGTGTCACGAATCTCGGTTGGCAGGTCATCCCGGAATCTCTGAGACCAAGAGACTGGTGGGTCGCAGTTTTTGGTGGCCTGGATGGCAGAAGGAAGTCATTAAGTGGGTGCGCCAATGTACTATATGTGCTAGATCTAAGTCCTCACATACTCCTGCTGCGGGGTTGCTTTGTCCTTTGGAGGTCCCCAGTGCTCCTTGGACACATTTGGCTATGGACTTTATAACTGACCTTCCCCCCTCTGAGGGTTTTACTGTCATCTGGGTGGTCGTGGACCGTTTTAGCAAGATGTGTCACTTGGTTCCCTTCGTCAAACTGCCCTGCGCTAAAACTCTCGCTAAGGCCTTTGTCAAGGAAATTGTCAGACTTCATGGCGTTCCGACTGACATTGTTTCTGATAGGGGTCCTCAGTTCGTGGCTCGTTTTTGGCGTGCCTTTTGTGACAGGTTGGGAATTCATTTGTCGTTTTCGTCCGGATATCATCCTGAATCTAATGGCCAGACAGAAAGGAAAAACCAGGATGTTGAGCAGTTCTTGCGTTGTTTTGTGGCAGACAATCAAGAGGGGTGGTCTGAGTTTCTGCCACTTGCCGAATTTGCTCTGAACAATCATACATCTTCTTCTGCTGGTTGTTCGCCTTTTTTTTGTTGTTCTGGGAGACATCCGTCGTTTGGGTCGTTCTCCAAGTTGGGATCTGCCGTGCCTGAGGAGGAGAATTTTTCCGGTGATTTGGAAAGAGTTTGGACGGATGTGCGTGGTAATCTTCAGGAGGCCAACAGAAAATCTAAAGACTACTTTGATAGGAAACGACAGGAGGTTTTGTTCGCTGTTGGTGACATGGTTTGGTTGTCCTCTAGGAATCTGCGGTTAAGGATTCCTTCTAAGAAATTGGGTCCCAAGTTTGTAGGGCCCTTTAAGGTGCTTCAGGTTGTCAACCAATCTGCTGTTAGGTTGGAGGTTCCTACCTCCTGGAGAATTAATCCGGTCTTTCATGTCTCTCTGTTAAAAAAAGCTGTTGTGTCGGATGGTGACGCCTCTGCCTCTGTTCCTCCGGTGGTGGAGGACGGGGAATATGAAATTTCTCGCATCCTTGACTCTAGACGGTATAGAGGTAGTTTGCAGTATCTTGTGGCCTGGAAAGGTTTCGGACCCGAGGATAACTCTTGGGTGAGGTCAGATGATGTTTCCGCGTCCAGACTTATCAGAGCGTTTCACAGGAGATTTCCTGATAAGCCTGGTCCTAGGGGATCCGGAGGATCCTCTTAGAAGGGGGGGTACTGTTAGAACCTTGCTGATAGGTTTTTTTTCCTTTGCTGGTCACATGACCTTGTTGGCCTATTTAATCCTGCTCCGCCCTTCTGGCTTTGCTGGACTTCATTGTATATCTACTTTCTAGCTAGCCTGTGCTCTGTATCTACTCTGTTAGTTTGCTTGGTCTACGGACCTCTATGTTCTATCTATTTTGTTTGTTCTTCTGTCTGCTACTATTTCTGTTAGGAGGTGTCCCATATTCCTCCCAGTCCTTAGTACTTGTAGGGATTCCCTCCCCACATCTATAGGTCTTCGTACAGACTAGATTAGGACTTTAGCAGGTCTGATCGCAGGATCAGGTTCCCTGTTACATCGTAGGGATTCAGCTGAGTCCTATAGTAGGGACAGATCTCCTCTCTTTCCTTAGCTTTGGTAGCAGAACATAACATCAGCTCTCTTCCCATCAATCACATGTACAGCGAGGGTGATGGTTCCTCACCCATGTGGTGATTGGGGTCCTCCATCATTTACATTACACTTATCTATGGATGCCCCGCACGTTCCCATATAACGAGTATTAATCCCATTTACAGACGTCTTGTCATTTCTCCGTTATATTGCTGTATTATGTGTGTAGGATTAATATCCTCTAATACATTTTATTTCTTCATCATTTTATCACTATTTTAGAAACAACTGAGCTGTTGGATCCTGACAGTGTGATCTTAGAGATCCCGGAGATCCAAGAACCTGCTGGGGTAAGTATTATAGAGGGAGATGTCTGTGTGTCACCAGATCACGGGGTGTGAATGACCCGTCCAGTATTATCCCCATATAACCAGGGGACGCCTCTATTATTAGAGGAGATGACACTATTGCATTAGATAATAGCATTTATATTATAGGGAATCCGTCAGCAGGTTTCTGCTCACCTATCGGATCAGTGACATCAGCTGGGACATAATATAGGGGGAGACGTTTCTGCATCTGGAGATTTTCTCCAGCAGCTTCTAGATCTTAATATCACTTCTTCTTCTTCTTCTTCTTCTTTTCTAGAACTTGATGGAATCATTGATCCCGGCGAGAAAGCCGCGTATGAGCGACTACGAAACATCTAAGCTGATCAGCAGCGGATCTTTTGGGTGAGATTTCAGTTGGCATAATCCACATTTCTCAGGGTTCCCTATGACAAGGCTTCAGCCTCTGTGCTCTGCCATTCAGTGCTATCATAGGGACATGATCTGAGTCCACACCACTGTCCACATCTAATTGTCACTATTCAGCTCAGTTATAAACAGTTAAGCAAACTGACCTGTAACAAATTAAATTGTTAAGGAAAAGGAATAAAATAATCTAATATATTACACTAGTCTGTAGCAGACCCTCATCTGTCATTACACTGCCTCCTCCATCAGAGCCTCCCATAGGTGACAATGTGACCTGGGTGAGGGTCTGGCAGACATGGCATTGTGCAGACTTCCCATAGGTGACAATGTGACCTGGGTGAGGGTCTGGCAGACGTGGCATTGTGCAGACCTCCAAGAGGTGATAATGTGACCTGGGTGACGGTCTGGCAGACGTGGCATTGAGCAGACCTCCCATAGGTGACAATGTGACCTGGGTGAGGGTCTGGCAAACGTGGCATTGTACAGACCTCCCATAGGTGACAATGTGACCTGGGTGAGGGTCTGGCAGACATGGCATTGTGCAGACTTCCCATAGGTGACAATGTGACCTGGGTGAGGGTCTGGCAGACGTGGCATTGTGCAGACCTCCCAGAGGTGATAATGTGACCTGGGTGACGGTCTGGCAGACGTGGCATTGTGCAGACCTCCCATAGGTGACAATGTGACCTGGGTGAGGGTCTGGCAGACGTGGCATTGTGCAGACCTCCCATAGGTGACAATGTGACCTGGGTGAGGGTGTGGCAGACATGGCATTGTGCAGGCCTCCCATAGGTGACAAGGTGACCTGGGTAAGGGTCTGGCAGACATGGCATTGTGCAGACCTTTCATAGATGATAATGTGACCTGGATGAGGGTCTTGCAGACATGGCATTGTGCAGACCTCCCATAGGTGACAATGTGACCTGGGTGAGGGTCTGGCAGACATGGCATTGTGCAGACTTCCCATAGGTGACAATGTGACCTGGGTGAGGGTCTGGCTGACGTGGCATTGTGCAGATCTCCCATAGGTGACAATGTGACTTGGGTGAGGGTCTGGCAGACGTGGCATTGTGCAGACCTCCGATAGGTGATAATGTGACCTGGGTGAGGGTCTGGCAGACGTGGCATTGTGCAGACCTCCCATAGGTGATAATGTGACCTGGGTGAGGGTCTGGCAGACGTGGCATTGTGCAGATCTCCCATAGGTGATAATGTGACCTGGGTGAGGGTCTGGCAGACGTGGCATTGTGCAGGCCTCCCATAGGTGATAATGTGACCTGGGTGAGGGTCTGGCAGACGTGGCATTGTGCAGACCTCCCATAGGTGATAATGTGACCTGGGTGAGGGTCTAACAGACGTGGCATTGTGCAGACCCTCCCTTAGATTATCTATATAGTGTTATTTCATGTATTTCTAGATGTGGATTTCTAGTGACGGACGGATTTCTAGTATTAAACATTAGTACAGAAGATCATATAATGACTTCTATAGACGCGGACTGTTAATAAGGATTCACTATAAACCATGGTTTCTCCTTCTCTCCAGGTCTGTCTACTTAGTTCACCATAAAGACTCACTCAAGATCTTCGCTATGAAGAAAATTGCCAAGAGGGACCTGGATACTCCAAAAGCTGTGGAAGGGGCCTATCTGGAGAGGGACATCCTGACATTCGCTGACTGTCCCTTTGTGACCTCCATGCTCTGCTCCTTCCCTACTAGATCTCACCTGTGTATGGTCATGGAGTATGTAGGAGGTAGGACATGTACATGTATTATATTCAGCCCATGCCTACTGACATCTTATCACCGCTCATATCATTAGGACTTGTCCCCGTGGACGGTTACATCCCCGCAGAGCATTTACTATAGATATTATGGAAAGTCATTGATGTGTGTGATCTCCCTGTATGTCCGCACTGAGCACGTCAGTATCTCCAGCTGTAGACGAGATGAGACATCACTCTATTACTGACATGGACGACATCTCACCATGACCTCAGACTAATATTCTGTGCTCTATACATTATATCTGTATATATTCTCTCCTGCTCCAATGTCTCCGCTCACTTCTCATGATCCATCGTGGTGATCGGCTGTATAAACCCCTCACCGCTCATATTTCCTTTCTTCTATAGGTGGAGACTGTGGGACCCTCCTAAGCACCAGGGGTCGTTTATCTGTCCCCTTGGCCCGCCTGTACTTTGCAGAAGCGATTCTTGCTGTGGAATACCTGCACAGCTATGGTGTGTTGCATAGAGACCTGAAACCAGAGAAGTAAGTGACCTCTGTAGTATAATAAAGGGGGGACATTTAGCATTTATTACTACACGGCCTGTGAGACTAAAACCATCTTCTCTTTCACAGCCTCCTGATTACACCGGCTGGACACATTAAAGTCGCCGATTTTGGGATTTCAAAAGTTGGTGTCATGATACCAGAAACCAACACCCACAAGGAATCATTGGAGGACATGGCCAGAGAGTTCCAGGACCATGAGGTTGGCATCACTTACAGGAGCTTAGCTCGTTCTTCACAAATCTCATCACACTATTGTCTCTTCTCTACGTTCTTCATTCCTAGAGAACTTTTCCACTGATATTTTATCTTCTGTCATTGTGTTTTTATGTCGAGAACTTGTCATAATAATAATTTCATTGATTCTCATCTTTATCTTCTGTCGGTTTCCAGGACTGTGGCACCCCACTTTACATGGCCCCAGAAATCATCCTGAAGAAAGGCTATGGAAGACCTGCCGACTGGTGGTCAATGGGGATCATCCTGCATGAGTTTCTGGTGGGATATGTACCATTTCATGGGGACTCCCTATCTGAGCTTTATAAAAATATTGTCACTGGTAGGTAGAATAATCCGATCATTGCTTTGACTGGTTACATGAATCTAGTTATTTCCTCTACTTTCTCTTACAGTCCAAAACAGAGGTTTTAATTTCTGTAATTTTCTATATAACAGGAGACATCATTTGGGATTGGGATCGCGCTCCTCCCACCGCTGCTCAGGACCTCATCATTGACCTGCTCAGAACAAATCCTCTACAAAGACTTGGGACAGGTAACTGATATACTGTATTAGTATTAATATTCACTTTTTACAACGTGGACTCATCACTCCTGTCCATGAGGATCAGCACTTCTCTATCTGCTTGCTTATTTCTAGTTCTCTGTACTATGACTTTCAGACTATTTCCTTTGGTTATGTCATTAGGTTAGATTAAGATAAACTGTTCAGATATGGAGCAATCTCTGACAATGTCTGCTCAACTTTTGCTTTTCTTTTTCCAGGAGGAGCATTTGAGATCAAGAGTTATTGACGCGCCCCCTGGGACATATTCCTTTTTGAGGGGAATACCCGGCACCGGATCAGATGGGGGGGGTTGTAGTCTCCGAGCGGCTGTGACCCGGTCCCGTGCCCAGGGCGTCAAGCTAAGTGTTATGTGGCAGCTTTACAGATGTTACTAAAGTTCTTTTGTGTCGACTACGCCACCCGTTGTGATGCGGTCACTGTGGCCGCCGCTGCTGCAGGGTCCGCTGAGGCTGATGGTGGGTGCGCAGCTTGGTGAGATAACCCCCAACGGGAGGGGTATAGCCTCAGAGGGGACAGGCGCAGAGGATGGGGGTTGTGGTGGTGCGGTGCAGCCGGCAATGAAGACAGACTCGGGTTGTGCAGTTAAGGGTGTTTACTTACTGCTGATGTTGTACTGGTCACTCCAGCTGCTAGTGACCACCCGAGCCGTGCTGCGTCCACCAGGTCCTGGATCCGGCCAACCCCCAAACAAGTCCAGAGCGTGGCCCTGAGCTCTCCCTCTGTCCTTTCTTCAGCCGTCCCCACCAGTGATTCACCTAGGTCCAGCTCCCTCGGGCCTTCTTTTGGGACACCCTTGGCCCTGGGTTCCCTGACCCTTCATGTGGTGTGCCTTCGGGGTGAATGTGGTGGGTGACCGTGACAGACACTGCCCACGGTCTCCGGTCTCTGGCTGGGGAATGTCTTTGCCCCCACCAGCTTGGGTTCCGGTACCCTCTTGCTGACTCCTCACCCGGTGCTCTAATTTGGGTTCTTGGGTCCCTTCAGTCTTCCCCCTCTGGGTCTTTCTCTGCTCCACTCTCTCTCTCTCCAGGGCTGCTGTTTCCTTCTCTCTCCTCTCCAACTGACTTGTTCTCAGCGTCTGACCCTGATCTAAGTTGGTGCCCTCCTTATATATCCCTCTATGTGTGAGCTCAGGTGACCAGCACCCAATGAGCTCCTATCACTACCCAGACTGCTCCCCCTATCTGCCCCTACACTACATGGGATGTACCACCCCCCTCCCACTCCAGCCAGGAACAGGCTCGGTTGTACCTGCACATTTCTAAGTGGGAGTACCGTCGGCCTGCTCCTCTGGAATGGGATGTATGTAGTGCATGCAGTCTAACTGAGCTCAGTTCCACACTCCTTCCTTACCCGGGAGTGGAATATCACACCTCTGGGTTGAGGTGCAATACCCCTGTAGCAGCCGAATCCTCAGGGTGCTACATTATCCCCTGGTAAATCACAGCACGTCCTCGGGCTGTAAGACATAAAACACCAAAACATACAAAATTTTTATATGAACATATAAAACATATCAACATTATATATATATAAAACTTTTTATATAAACATTCTCGTAGACTTCTCTTGTCTCTGGTTCCTCCTCCGGACACTGTGCAACGTGTGTCCGGGAAAAGTGCGACAGTCTCTTAGAAAAATCTGGTTTTCTTATAAAACCGGAAGGGGGCGCTTTAGGACGCGCAACTATATACAGGGAAAGTTGAAAGTTGGCCGCTCTCAGTCCTCGGCCAGGTAGAGGGTAGGGAATGGCTGCTCACAGTCCTCAGCCTGTAGGATGAAGGGGTTAACGGGTAAAACAGTTCACTGGTCCCAACGGGGACTATTTTAGCAGCAGCAACAGTTCCAGTTTCTATATACCCCGATTGGGTAACTATTTACAGCTCCTGCTCTGCCGCACTCAACGGCGTCTTCCTCCTGCTCTTTCTTGATATGATGTTTCTTCAGACCCGTCCGGGTCCTCTGGCTCCTCCTCCCCGTACCGCAACTCCTCCTCCGTCAAGCGGTGTACGTGGAGGGCGTAAGGTCCTTTGGCACATTTGTGCCGGGTGAAAGTGACTTCGTCTCCGACGTAGAGGTCACGGCCTTTGTGACCTTCCGGCAGGTGGGACTCGACGTCTCTGCGGGTCACAAAAACGTCACCGCGGTTGTTACGGTCCCGAATAAAGCCCCACCCATGCTGCGGGTTGAACTTTATCACTGTCCCGATGGTGCGGGGACAATGCGCTGCACGGGGGTTCCTCCTAGTCCGGCTCTTCTGCTCCGCGCTCTGGATTTGGGCCTGTTGTTCTCTGACCCGCCTCTCCTCCCGTTCTCTCTTAAACTCTGCCAGCTGTTGACGGCAACACTCTGTACGTTCAGCTGCGGCTGCCCGAGTTTCTCCGGTGAACCCCATCAAATCTTCTCCCGTGGGGTCCCACACGAATTGGGCTTCTGCTAGAGGAGGCGAGACCCGAGCCACGGGCTTCGGAGCCGGGATTAGGGGCTCACACAAGGGCCCTAGTCTTTGCTGCCGCTCCAGCTCAGGGTACCCTTCGGGCCAGATGAAGGGCCGCCCGTCCGGCCATGTGAGCTGGCCGAAGAGGTCCTCCCCCAGGTGTGGCACCCTAGGTATTGCGGGCGCGGTGGTGGTGGCGCCCGGGTTGCCCAGGCCTTGCGGCCAGGCCTGGGGCACCTGGAAGGTGAAGGGCACCGTTAGGACGGCGGCGCCCTGGGCTACCTGGCCTTGCGGCCAGGCCGGAGGCTCCGCGGAGGTAGGGGGCGCTGTTGGTGGTGCGGCGCCCGGGGGTACTAGGCCTTGCGACCAGGCTGGTGGTAATTCCTGCTTTGTCACGCTCCGGGTCGAGGCGCGTGACGTCACAGGGGTCGCTGCAGCGGCTTCCGGTCGGGGCCTAGTCCATGGCGGTGACCTGGCGGCTACGGGCACAGCAGGGGGACTTTCGGGCTCTGCGACGGGGAGCTGGGGCAGGTAAGCGGTGTCACGGCTTGGGGTATAGGCGTCCCCTTTACCTGCCTCCATGCGTTCGGCTCCCAACTCGGCGCCGTCTCCGGCCTTGGGTCCTCCCGCGCCATCCTCAGAGGCGGTCTGCTTCCTCTTCCAGGGTAGCGTGCTCCGTTGACTGGTCTCTGCTTGCTGGGCCATCTCCCGGCTCCACTCCGCCAGTATCTCACGCTGTACCCGGGCCATCCTCCTTGCGAGGCCCTCCAGGGCAGTCTGTGCACACTCCCGGTCTCGGGGGAGCTGCGCTAGGATCTCCGCTAGACCTAGCGGGGTTGTGGACTCTAGCAGGCTCCTGACCATCGGGTCGGTGCTGCTCTGCTCTGCTTCCGGCAGGCTCCTGGCCAGCGGGCCGGTGCTGCTCTGCCCTCCTTCCTCGGTCTCTAGCAGACTCCTGGCCAGCGGGCCGGTGCTGTTCTGCTTTCTTTCCATCTCCGGGTAAACTTTTCTGCTACTCCTTGTTAGACCTCTTGCCTCCGGGTGCGCTCGCTCCAGACTGCTCCAAGCGACACCCATCTTTTCTCTTCTCTTTCGTCTCCTCCCACTTCGAGGGCGGTCCCGGGGCAACTCGGTGACTGTCAGCTCCAGGGGTAGTTCTTTCACGCTGACAGACACCTCCAGCATCACAGTCTCTGTTGGTGGGGGCGGTTTCCACTTTTGGCGCCATTTTCTGTCCTGGCCCACGATGGGAGGTGGCCTCCTGCCCTCCTTTGACACGCCCATAATGGCGTCCGCTGCTCTTCCAAGGCGGGAAATCTGCGGTTTTGGCGGGAATCGCTTCCCAGTGGCGGGAAACTCTGCAGATGGCGGGAACAAGTTGGAAATGGCGGACAATCGGCGGGAAACGACTGGTGATGGAGTCCGATGGCGTGGACCCTCCGGAACCGGCGGGAGACTTCTTTCTGAGGTAAACTTGCACTTTTCTTCAGGCACGCAGTACCCGGGTGTTGCGGGCACGTAATCCTGCCGACTACGCCAAAGTTGACGCGCCCCCTGGGACATATTCCTTTTTGAGGGGAATACCCGGCACCGGATCAGATGGGGGGGGTTGTAGTCTCCGAGCGGCTGTGACCCGGTCCCGTGCCCAGGGCGTCAAGCTAAGTGTTATGTGGCAGCTTTACAGATGTTACTAAAGTTCTTTTGTGTCGACTACGCCACCCGTTGTGATGCGGTCACTGTGGCCGCCGCTGCTGCAGGGTCCGCTGAGGCTGATGGTGGGTGCGCAGCTTGGTGAGATAACCCCCAACGGGAGGGGTATAGCCTCAGAGGGGACAGGCGCAGAGGATGGGGGTTGTGGTGGTGCGGTGCAGCCGGCAATGAAGACAGACTCGGGTTGTGCAGTTAAGGGTGTTTACTTACTGCTGATGTTGTACTGGTCACTCCAGCTGCTAGTGACCACCCGAGCCGTGCTGCGTCCACCAGGTCCTGGATCCGGCCAACCCCCAAACAAGTCCAGAGCGTGGCCCTGAGCTCTCCCTCTGTCCTTTCTTCAGCCGTCCCCACCAGTGATTCACCTAGGTCCAGCTCCCTCGGGCCTTCTTTTGGGACACCCTTGGCCCTGGGTTCCCTGACCCTTCATGTGGTGTGCCTTCGGGGTGAATGTGGTGGGTGACCGTGACAGACACTGCCCACGGTCTCCGGTCTCTGGCTGGGGAATGTCTTTGCCCCCACCAGCTTGGGTTCCGGTACCCTCTTGCTGACTCCTCACCCGGTGCTCTAATTTGGGTTCTTGGGTCCCTTCAGTCTTCCCCCTCTGGGTCTTTCTCTGCTCCACTCTCTCTCTCTCCAGGGCTGCTGTTTCCTTCTCTCTCCTCTCCAACTGACTTGTTCTCAGCGTCTGACCCTGATCTAAGTTGGTGCCCTCCTTATATATCCCTCTATGTGTGAGCTCAGGTGACCAGCACCCAATGAGCTCCTATCACTACCCAGACTGCTCCCCCTATCTGCCCCTACACTACATGGGATGTACCACCCCCCTCCCACTCCAGCCAGGAACAGGCTCGGTTGTACCTGCACATTTCTAAGTGGGAGTACCGTCGGCCTGCTCCTCTGGAATGGGATGTATGTAGTGCATGCAGTCTAACTGAGCTCAGTTCCACACTCCTTCCTTACCCGGGAGTGGAATATCACACCTCTGGGTTGAGGTGCAATACCCCTGTAGCAGCCGAATCCTCAGGGTGCTACATTATCCATTCCTGTGTGACTTAGAATTTGAAAACCTTCCAAGTCAGAAGCCAGAGTACGTTCCTCGGCTTGTGTCAGAGGTGGACACCAGCTTATTTATCAGTAAGTAGAAGGAGCCGTCATCTAGACCAAGCAGCTGTTTGTCTCGTCTTCCTTAATATGTGACAATCGGTTCCCATTAATATTAGTGGTAAATGGTGACTGTGTTATACTGACAACCGCTAATAACACATCATTACCTATGTCTTGTAGATCATGCTGATACAGACAAGCCTATTGTCTCAGAGGAGGAGGACACGAGTGAGGATAATGAGAGCCTGTTCTTCCAAAATTTTACATCATCCTCTGAAAGGCTTTCTAAAGTAAGTATGTGATCAATAAATCCAGAATATGTAAAAAAGACCTCTAAAAGTAAAGAATAGAAATTTATATCTTATTTTTCTCTGTTTTTAGCTCTCTACCACCACTATCAAGTCTCCTCCAGAGTGTACCCCGGCATCCAGCAGAAACATCTCAGAAATGTGAGTAGATTATGGGGTCATTATTGGGAGCTCCAGGCTAATATATGTGCACAGCACCAAATATAGGACATAAATACCATAATATCAAGTGCAGCATCCACCGCCCCATGATCAGCGGTCATTGTGCTTTTGGCTTCAGAATCCGCTGGAGATAACAGCCCATAATTGCTGCCGGTCAGGTATTGTTAGTTTTGCCCACACTGCAGGAGATATGTAGTATTACATGCCGGCCATTGTGGGTAGTTGTTTTGCGCTCTGTTCCATAGAAGGTAGTTTTGAGCAGGAGACTTCCCCACTATGACTTTCATATGTCCTATTAGGCCTCATAGTCGGGGTTCTTCTAGTGAGACAATCCCTTTTATACTGAATTTACTTGTGATTTACACGTTTTTCTTTTTCCAAACAGGCAGAAAGGATCTTTTCCTGAATTTGCTGGAGACGATGCTATAAGCAGCTTGCCGTCCTCGTCCCCATTGTCAGGTATGTACATGTCTATAGCACAAGCAATGTGAATGTTGTCATCAAGGGTGAAATATTTCCACATGGTTTTTCTGTAATAGATCTCCTATGTTATCCATGTTTCATGGATCCCTCTTATGTTGCCCATGGACCCATACTGTGTCTCTATTTCTGTAACTTTGTACAGTATTATCATGGATTCTGTGATACGTTGTAGCATCCAGGAACCTCCGCCATCATAATAAGACATAGTCTCCTATAGTAAAATATCGCTCATTAGGGATGCACCACATGGCGGCACACAGGGTGCTCACTGATCCATATTAGTGACACATCTAATGCCCCTCAGATGAGGTCATGTCCGGTATATAGGACTTATCCTGCCCTATTATGTAATAGCAGATTATCAGGACTATAGGGGACAGGACTAGGACAATCCTACTATATACAGGAGAGATACAAAGCAGATCCCATAACAATATGTCCTTAGTGAATTGTTCTTTTTTCTTCTTTCTCATCCGAATTTCCAGCTGACGACGAAAAATCAGAAAATGGCAAAAAGGGGAAAAAGAGACGAGGTAAGTGTGAGAATCATCTCCATGTTGTGTGATGTCGTCAGTGAGAATAATTCATGTGGAGTAGATGTCATCTGTCGGTGATGGGATTGTCACATGTACGATGGCTGACGATGATCCCTGACCTCTGTGTGATGAGATTCCTCTGCCGTCCGGCCACAGTGACCGCACAGTAGTGTCACGTCATATGGAGTCCCATCACTTACATTATATTTCCTTCTCTTCTCATAGGTTCCATCTTCCGCCGGATCTTATCATCCTGCCGGCGTGGATTATCCAGGGCAGCTCGCGTATTTGCGTGTTGTCACCGTTCCCCTAGAGACATCTAAAAGACGGGAACCTCCGCATCCAGCGCCCTGAAGTCCAGCAGATCCACCATCACTGCTGGAGCTGTACAGAAGGACCTTCACCATCTACCTGTGGCCTTCTGACTCTTACATCTCTGCCCGGACATGTCTCAGTATCACCTCTGTCACCAGGCTCCGCGGTATTCATACTGCTCGCAGACGTGGCGGTTACTGATCACCTGCTATCTGACCCCGGCTGACCTCCTGACTATGATTTTCTCTACTGATTCGGTTCCTGGTTTTGTCCCTCCCTTCTATCCTATTATTAATAAAAAAAATTACAATTATTATTAATGAATCTTTTTTCATCCATCAAACTTTACTCTGCATTTTGTTAATTCATAAAAATAATTTATTAACACTTCTGGTTTTAAAGCATATATATACAGTATGCTTATAATATGTATATATATAGTATGCTAAATATATATACTATATACAGTGGGTACGGAAAGTATTCAGACCCCTTTACATTTTTCACTCTTTGTTTCATTGCAGCCATTTGGTAAATTCTAAAAAGTTCATTTTTTTCTCATTAAAAAAAACAGAAATGTGGAAATTTTTGCAAATTTATTAAAAAAGAAAAACTGAAATATCACATGGTCATAAGTATTCAGACCCTTTCCTCAGTATTGAGTAGAAGCCCCCTTTTGAGCTAGTACAGCCATGAGTCTTCTTGGGAATGATGCAACAAGTTTTTCACACCTGGATTTGGGGATCCTCTGCCATTCTTCCTTGCAGATCCTCTCCAGTTCCGTCAGGTTGGATGGTGAACGTTGGTGGACAGCCATTTTCAGGTCTCTCCAGAGATGCTCAATTAGGTTTAGGTCAGGGCTCTGGCTGGGCCAGTCAAGAATGGTCACAGAGTAGTTCTGAAGCCACTCCTTTGTTATTTTAGCTGTGTGCTTAGGGTCATTGTCTTGTTGGAAGGTGAACCTTCGGCCAAATCTGAGGTCCAGAGCACTCTGGAAGAGGTTTTCATCCAGGATGTCTCCTTCAATTGCAACCAGTCATCCTGTCCCTGCAGCTGAAAAACACCCCCATAGCATGATGCTGCCACCACCATGTTTCACTGTTGGGATTGTATTGGGCAGGTGATGAGCAGTGCCTGGTTTTCTCCACACATACCGCTTAGAATTATCACCAAAAAGTTCTATCTTCGTCTCATCAGACTAGAGAATTTTATTTCTCATAGTCTGGGAATCCTTCATGTGTTTTGAGCAAACTCTATGTGGGCTTTCATATGTCTTGCACTGAGGCGAGGTTTTCATCTGGCCACTTTGCCATAAAGGCCCGACTGGTGGAGGGCTGCAGTGATAGTTGACTTTGTAGAACTTTCTCCCATCTCCCTACTGCATCACTGGAGCTCAGCCACAGTGATCTTGGGGTTCTTATTTACATATCTCACCAAGGCTCTTCTCCCACGATTGCTCAGTTTGGCTGGATGACCAGGTCTAGGAAGACTTGTGGTGGTCCGAAACTTATTCCATTTAAGGATTATGGAGGCCACTGTGCTCTTAGGAACCTTGAGTAATGCAGAAATTCTTTTGGAACCTTGGCCAGATCTGTGCCTTGACACAATTCTGTCAATGAGCTCCTTGGGCCCTATTAACCCTCTCAGCACTATGTGTGCTGGAGCATGCTTTCCCGGTTTTACATCACTGAAGCTGCCAACCTTTATTAATGATCTAGTGGAAGGGTTGCATAGTAAAATAGCAATATTTGCAGATGATACTAAACTTTGTAAAGTAGTTAATACAGATGAGGATAGGGCACAGCTACAGGAGGATTTAGATAAATTGGGGAGTTGGGCCAAAAAATGGCAAATGGGGTTCAATGCCGATAAATGTAAGGTCATGCACATGGGAAAGAAAAACAGCAGTCACCCATACATATTAAATGGGAAACCGTTGGGGAAATCTGACATGGAGAAGGACCTGAGCGTCTTGGTTAACAGCAAATTAAATTGGAGTGCTCAGTGTCAGGCAGCAGCTGCAAAGGCAAATAGAGTCATGGCATCAGAAGAGGAATAGAGGCATATGATGAGAACATTGTTCTTCCTCTGTATAAAGCGCTGGTAAGGCCGCACTTAGAATATTGTGCACAGTTCTGGGCTCCGGTGCTCAGGAAAGACATATTGGAGCTAGAGAGGGTACAAAGGAGGGAGACTAAGGTAATAAAGGGAATGGAGGGACTAGAATACCCAGAGAGGTTGTCAAAATTAGGCCTATTTACGTTGGAAAAGAGAAGGCTTAGGGGAGACCTCATACACATGTATAAATACATCAGGGGGCAGTACAGAGATCTCTCCCATGACCTGTTTATACAAAGGATGGTGACAAAGACGAGGGGGCACACTATGCGTCTGGAGGAAAGGAGGTTCCTGCACCAGCATAGAAGGGGATTCTTTACGGTCAGAGCCGTGAGACTCTGGAACTCTCAGGGAGAGGAAGTGGTGATGTCCAACTCACTTAATGAGTTCAAGAGAGGCCTGGACGCCTTTCTTGAGAACAATAAAATTACATCTTATGCTTAGTGATAGTTAATTAATCCAGGGATTTAATCTGACTGCCAGATTGGAGTCGGGAAGTGAATTTTTCCTCAATGATGTAAATTGGCCTATACCGCATGTTTTTTTTTTGCCTTCCCCTGGATCAACGCTGCGGAATAGCTGCAGTGCACAAGAAATAGGCTGAACTGGATGGACGCTTGTCTTTTTTCGGCCTTATAAACTATGTAACTATGTAACCTCAGCGATACATATCTCCCCTCAAAGACATGTCCAGTGGCCATCTTACATACCCCAACTGTGCCCAAAGTCGGGGGGCTTAGCACCTTCCGCTAACATACAGTGGACCCTTGACAATGCGTCAGTATTGCCATGCAGCTTCCCAGGTCTATGCTCTACCTGGAAGCTGAACTCCTGAAGAGCTAGGAACCACCTGGTCAATCAAGCATTGCTTCCCTTCTTCTCTCTCATCCACCTTAGTGGGGCATGGTCTGACACCAGCCTGAACTTCCTGCCTAAGAAGTAGTATCTTAGAGTGTCTAGCGCCCACTTGATGGCCAAACATTCCTTCTCCACTATGGAGTAATTTCTCTCACAAGACGTCAGCTTCCGGCTTAAATACATTATGGGGTGCTCTTCGCCGTTCATCTCTTTTGAAAGGACCGCACCCAGCCCGACATCTGACGCGTCCGTCTGGACCACAAACTCCTTCGAGAAATCCGGTGCCACCAACACTGGCTGTTTACACAGGGCTTGCTTGAGTTCCTGGAAGGCCGTCTCGTTTTCTGGAGACCTCTTAGCCATAGCCGATTTTGTCCCTTTAACGAGGTCTGTCAAAGGGGCAGCTGTCATGGCAAAGTTAGGGATGAACCGGCAGTAGTAACCCACGATGCCCAGGAACGCTCTGACCTGCTTTTTAGTGAGAGGTTGTGGCCAGCCCCGGATCGCGTCAATTTTATTTATTTGGTGCTTTATCATGCCTCTGCCTATGACATAGAAAAAAAGGCTACGTGGCTCTCCTGTAATATTGGGTGCTCAGATAGGATTCCACTCCAATTATAGATGACTATAGAAACCTGGCACTCCAAAAATGGTGAAAATTCAAGAATTTTATTTAATTACATAATTCTTCAGAATCAAATGACGTTTTGGCCTCATATGGCCTTCATCAGAACAGGGTCCTACCCAGTAGATAGATGGGAAACCAATCAAATGGCAGGGTCACAGGAGAAAGGGACACGAAACACCGTGCCTGCAAATTGAGATTCTAATTTGGCTTTTATCCTTAATCATATTGCACGACTCGTTAAAGGGTTGATTGTGACTTGTAGGATTGCTGCTTCCAATAGGTGGCACTATAGAGTTCAAGTCCTCTTTATCTCTGAAGAGGCAATTTGCATATGGTGTATTGGAAACACCCATCTGGTGTTGAAAAGGCTGTCTTCTCCTTGGTCTCTTGGGACATAGGGATCTTCCAATACCCTTTTGTGAGGTAAAGGGTGGTAATGTACCTGGCCGGCCCTAGTCTCTCAATTAGTTCATCTACCCTGGGCATTGGGTATGAATCAAACTTGGAGACCTCATTCACTTTCCTATAGTCATTGCAGAACCGCCATTCTTCATTGGGTTTCGGCACTAAGACTATGGGACTGGACCAGCCACTCATGGACTGCTCGATGACCCCAGATTCAGCATGCGCTTCACCTCCATTGAGATTACCTCTCGGCGGGCTTCTGAAATCCGATATGGCTTCATATTCACTCGAACATGAGGCTCCGTAAGTACCTCATGCTCTATGACCTGAGTACAGCCCGGTAGATCCGAGAACAGATCCCTAATCCGCTGCAGCAACTTTCGGCATTGTTGCTTCTGGGCACGTGACAGCGACTCTACCACCTTGACTTCCTCCACGTCGGTTTCAGTCTTCGCCATCAGACATAGAGCTTCCACCGGCTCCCTATCCCGAAACAGCTTAATGAGGTTGACGTGGTACACCTGGTAGGGCTTCCTTCTCCCAGGTTGGTGGACCCTATAGCTGATGTCGCCAAGCTTTTCAACCACTTCATAGGTGCCCTGCCACTTGGCCAGGAACTTGCTCTCCACCGTAGGTACCAGCACTAGTACCTGATCCCCAGGGTTGAAGTGTCTCACCCTCGCTGATCTATTGTACACCTCGACTGTGCCTCTTGTGTTTTGAGTTGTTCTTTCACAATGGGCATCATCTCTGCAATCCTCTCTTGCATCTGGGCTACATGTTTGATCACACACCTGTAGGGTGTAGACTCCGCCTCTCAGATCTCCTTTGCTATGTCCAGGAGTCCGCAGGGGTGTTGGCCATATAACAGCTCAAAAGGGGAGAACCCAGTAGAGGCCTGTGGGACTTCTCTGATGGAGAATAGAAGGTATGGCAGTAGACAGTCCCAGTCCCAGCCGTTTTTCTCTACGACCTTCTTTAATAGTAACTCCCCATTTACAGCAAAGTCCGGATATCGGGTGTCAGCCCCCGGCTTTTGAGCAACACCATTGAAGACAGGGACATTATCAAATGCCCCTTTTAGAGTCAAGTCTCTGAGCTGGGCGGTTCCAAACTTTCCCCCGGACACCTCCAGCTCAGGGATGTTGGCCTCCGGGAATGCCGCCTCATCCTCATCCGCCACTAAGCACACAAAAAGGAAACCTGGCGGCGGCCTATGATGCGGTTTCTTCAGGAGAGTCTGGGTTGTTGTCCGGACAACCTGGCTTCCTCCCTTTCTCCCATAAGTCCCAAAACAAGGCAAAGTCCCACCCTATTATAACAGAGTGCAACAGGTCCTTGACTACGCCCACCTCATGGAACTCCGCGCCACAGTTTGTGTCTATGACCACTCGGGCCACAGGGTAGTCCTTAGTGTCCCCATGGATACAACGGACGCTGACCTTTTTCTCCAGAACCAGCCGATGAGCCAGAGTGGCCCTCACTAGGGTTACCAAACTCCCCGAGTCTAACAAAGCAGTCACTTGCACTCCATTTACTGATACGAGGCACGCCTGTGGTTCCTCGCCTGGTTGAGGAACAGCACTGCAGGCAAAATATGCAAAGTACGAACAGCGCTGTCCTGCGCTGCAGTCCATTGGCTCGACGGTCATGAGGCAACGGGCGGCTATGTGACCTGGGGTGTGACATCTCCAATATACTATGCTATGGGGCGGGACCTTTGACAACAACTCAGACCCCTCCTGAGTTCTAGGATGCCACCCAGGTGAGGCTCTAGCTTCCCTCTTTTGGGTGTCCGCCCCCTTTTGGGAACCCCAGTATAGAGAGGCTACGACCCCTTGTTTTCCCAAGGAACTCTCAACCGCCTGTTACCTTTCCACCAACCCCACCAAGACTTCTAATTACTCCTCTCACTAAAAGCATTTCTCATTACCCTGAATGCAGCATCCAGGCTCATATTTCTGTCCAGAAGCTACACTGGCGCCTCCACCCTGCTGTACCAGTCATTGCACTCACCCATAAAGCTCTCCACAGTGCTGCACCATCCTATATCTCGATCAACTACCATATTTACATTCCAATCAGCAGAGACCAACATCCTCCATAATCAGGACCTCCCAAGCCCACATCAGAGCCTTTTTTAGTGCTGAACCAGCTCTCTGGAGTGCACTACTCGAGGCAATCAGGTTTATTCCCTCTATCTACAGTTTTAAGTGTGCACTAACAAAAGATAATTTTCAGCAAAACTATTACGTCACCTCACCAAAGTTTTTTTCCCACAGCACTCAGTAGCAGTTAATATCTGCACATATACCGGCTGGTGACCGGTTCATGCAACCTTACATGTATACCGTTATTTATTCTAAAGATGTAAAGATGGCCGGACCATATACCACAAACTCTTAAGACCATATATACTTTAAGCTATATATAGATTTATCAGCCTCCACAGCGTCCAACTCCAAGGTTGGAAAATAACCAAAATGAAGATGATACCCAAGATTACAGAAATTTTCAGAGACAAAGCGCCAAAGATCAGCAAATTCTGTCTGACCATTTGTCTCTGGGTGGTAGGTAGAAGAATGAACAAACTTCAATGGAGAAATAGGTCCAGGGACTTTTGGGAATGGGCAAGGGCCGGAGTAGTGCAGCAGGACATTTTGGATTGAGCACGTATTCCCTACAGTCCCTATCCATGGTCGACCACCAAATCTATCTGGCTACAAGTTGAAATATATCATTTATTCGAGGATGACCTGCAAAGATGGAAACATGGAACTCCTGTAGAACTCACAGATAGAACAGAGGAGGAACAAACAATTTTTGTGTGGGAGTGTGATCTGGAGCAAAATTTTGAGAACTACGGATCTCTTCAGTCAGATTTAGAGAAACTGCAGACACAAGTTTACCTTCAGCAAGAAAAGGAACCTGTTCAGATCCACATGGATGCACTCAGTAAGCAATAGTATGAATAAAGACAAGGCATCCTGACGTGTTGGGGAACGTTACTGACCTACAAATATGGGGCTAATCACACCTCGGCACTTTGACCGCTGGCTCTGCACTGATGCACTGTAAAGTCGGCCAGGTCGGTGTCATGCTAGGTATGGGGATAACCCAGCGTATATGACGGGAAAAGGGGAGGGAGTCCTACAACTAGGGAAAGGGAGAGTTGAGACCCCTAAAAAGATCTGACGACAAACCCTGACTTTCCTATAGATCCTAATTAGGTTCTGCACATATCGCCAAGCAGGGAACCTGACCGTAGCTGACCCTAAGGCTAGGCCCTAGGTAGGAAGCATGAGGGGTAAGCACTAAGTCAGCCCCACTACAACTAAAGTACACACAAGGGAAACAAAAAGGGGAATACACTTAGCTCCAAGAAGACACCAGAGAAAGCACGCCAACAATCCACCAAGGAAATCCAAGGTAATTCTAGTCGACTACTAGAATCCCAGGCCTAAATAGGTATACATGCTATCACCAACAACTCTCTGAGGATCTGAGGGTATTTAAGAGGTGTTTGTAAGGCCAAACGCAGCGACCTTCTACAGACGGACACCGTATGGCTGTCTGTTAACCCTGACACACCCATGACAGTACCACCCCTTTTACGAGTGGTCTCCGGACACTCAGGACCAGGTTTATCTGGATGAAAGGCATGGAATGATCGAACCAATCTAGGGGCAACGACGGAAAGGGGGTCCACAGTTGCCTTCTACTAATCTCGCCGTTCCACAATTTCCCTGGATTGCCAATCCACTATCGGATTATATTTCACCAACCAGGCTAGAACCAGTACAACAGCAGTGGGAAGACCCTCCAGAACATAACAAGGAATTACTCCATAATTAAGGGGCCCCACCCTCAGTCTTATTGTCATGCCAGGTGTGGGAAAGATTTAGTGCAACACAGAGGGCAGAGGGAAAGGGAGCCCAGACACTAGGGTAAGGGGGAAGTGGAGACCTCCTAGTTTGATCTAATGATACCCTGTCTGAACTACCGTACCTATATTGCCTCTTCAGCAATCACCGCACGCTTGCCTCGCCCTGTCTTTCCCTGGTGTATGGCTAAGGCTAGGGATGGGAGGAGATGATAACTAGTCGATCTCCACTAAACTCTATAGATAACAAGGGTAGACAAAACAGGGCGAGAATGCTTAGCTTTAGACTACTCCAGACAAATGCAACTCGGCCTCAAGCTCCAGAGAGGACGAAGTACTGCTCTTGCTAAGCCTTCACAATTAGAAATAAATTTAGCCGGCACCTCCCTCTCAGACACACCAGGCCAGGGAGCTGCTAATTACCAGAGGGATGTAGCCGCTAGGTCCTAGAGACAGATTCTCATCTAAGAATATGTCTGTAATGCCAAACGTAGAGATCTCTTGCAACCTGTTACTCCAGGGAAAAGGGAAAAGGAGCTCCCAGACACTAGGGAAAGGGGGAAGTGGAGACCTCCTAGTCTGATCTGGCGTCACTCTGTCTCAACTACCGTCCCTATATTGCCTCTTCAGCAATCACCGCACGCGTGCCTCGCCCTGCTCTCCCTGGCGTATGGCTACGGATGGGGATGGGAGGAGATGAACACTAGTCAACCTCCACTAAACTCTATAGACAACAAGGGTAAACAAAACAGGGGGAAATGGCTTAGCTTTAGATGAACTCCAAATAAGCACACGGCATCAAGCTCCAGAGAGCACATACTACTGGTCCTGCTAAGCTTCACAAGTAGAAATGAATATAGCCGGCGACTCCCTCTTAGACGTAGCAGGTATATATACACCCAGGCCAGAGAGCTAATTAGCAAGACAGAGGTAGCCGCTCGATCCTAAAGACAGCCTGTCCCACATGCTGGCCCCTTCCCATAATAGCGTCCCTCTTCCTGGCCCCTTTGTGTCTCATCCCTGGCCCCATGTGTCTCATTACTGATCCAATGAGTCTCATTCCTGGCCCCATGTGTCTTTGTACTGCCCCCATTTGTTCTGCTATGCTGATCCCATGTCTCCATCCTGGCCCCATATGTCCTCCCGTCCTGCCCCCATGTGTTCTCCCTCCTGGCCCCATATGAACTCCCATCCTGGTCTCATATGTCTCCATACTGCCTCCATATGTTCTCTCAGCCTGACACCGTAAGTCACCATCCAGCCCCCATATGTTCTCTAATCTTGACACCATATGTCTCCATCCAGCCCCGATATGAACACCCATCCTGGTCCCATATGTCTCCATACTGCTCCCATATGTTCTCCCTTCCTGACACCATATGCCACCATGCAGCCCCCATATGAACTCCAATTCTGACCCTATATGATCTCTCATCTTGCCCCCATATTGCGGATTTTAGTAAAAAAAAAAGAAAAAAATAAGAGTTGCTCCTTATCTGCCTGCGGTCCAGCGGTGTCCTCTTTCTTATGTATTTGAGACGCGGACACGCTGGCACATGGCAGTGATGCCATACGTCGGCGACACGTGCACCGACGTCAGCTCTGGCCTCTGATTGGCTGGCGGCTGTTAACTTTTGCCGTGCACGAAGGCACTGGCTTCTGCTCACTGGGTGTAGCTGCACAATTCAGTGTGTCTATTTTACTCTGAAATGCTCAGAGAAAATATAGTTTGGAGTTTCGGCAGGGGACCATATCTGGAGACCATACTCTTCCCACCACTGCCAGAGGTAAACACGAAGAAGAAATCTGTCAATATCACGCCAGGTGAGAGTGTAACACAGAGAGTAAAACCAGGTGTGAGTACAACACAAAGGGGAAAGTGGAAGAGAGATCAGACACCAGGGAAAGGGGGGAGTGGTAACCTCCGAATCTGGACCAGCATCACCCTGACTCCCCTAAATGTCCCTATACAGCTTCCGCAGCTGTCGCCGATCATGTGCCTCGCCCTGCTGTCCCTGGCGAAAGGCTACAACTATTGGTGGAAGGAGATGAGCACTAGTCAATCTCCGCTAGCAACTAAAGAAAAAAAGGGAAAGACAAAACAAGGGAATAACGGCTTAGCTTTAGATGAACTCCAACCGTGCACACTGCCTCATAACTCCAGAGAAGACGTGGTGCTGATACAGCCAAGATCCAGGAAGGAATGAGTATAACCGGCAACGCCCGCCTGGAGAGACCAGGTATATATACACCCAGGCCAGAGGGAGGTAGTCGCTGGGTCCTAAAGACAGCCTCCTGTGTAGGAAGCTGTCTGCAATGCCAAACGTGGAGATCTCCTACAAGCCACCGCAGGGCGACTGTCTGTCACCTCCGACACACCTGTGACAGTACCCCCCCTCTACAAGTGGCCTCCAGACACTCAGGACTGGGTTTCTCAGGAAAAGAGCGAACCAATCTGGGAGGGTTCACCTCTGACGCTGAAACCCACATCCCCTCCTCTGGACCACAGCCTTTCTAGTGCACCAAGTATTGTAGAGAACGACGTTGGAGACGAGAATCTACAATCCTCAAAGTCTCGAACTCCAGGTTACCATCAAACATTACTGGGGGCGGTGGTAGAGTTGAGGGCTCAAGAGATTCAACGTAACTTTTGACTAAGGACCTGTGGAACACATTATTGACCTTAAGGGCCCGAGGAAGTTCAAGACGAAACGCTGCTTTGTTAATGACGGCGATTATTTTGTAGGGACCTATAAACCTAGGTCCCAGCTTCCGAGAAGGAACTTTAAATCTTATATTCTTGGTAGACAACCACACAAAGTCATTCACATTCAGGTCCGGACCTGGCAAGCGTTTTCTGCCAGCCATACGTTTATACCTGTCACCCATGGTCTTTAAATGACACAACACCGTGCCACACCGAGGAGAACGACAAAGCAAACCATTCCTCCTCAGGAACTCCTGAAGCTACACCCCACTGAAGGTACCAAACTGTGGATGATAACAATATGCACCGAAGAACAGTGACCTGCCAGTGGATTCTTCACGATTATTCATGGCAAATTCTGCCAAACCTCCTGATTTTCGGAGACGAAAAACCTGAGGTATGTCTCCAAGTTCTTATTCAAGAAAGAAGGAATTGTGCGGTGTTAGTGAAGCGCTAGAACAACTAGACAGGGGATTAGGTTATAACACACAAACCTTTTACTTTTCAGTACGCTCTCTAACGCCACGACGTGTTTCGATAGCAGACGCTATCTTCCTCAGGTAGATTAGACAGCAAATGAAAGAGCAACCATTATATAGGGTAGATGCAGCAATCAAAGGACACTAACAATTATGACAACACAGGAAATACAAAACAGGAAGTAAAAAAAAAAAGTGAGTAAAAGAAATGAATATCATATAAATATGAATATAAATACTACATTAGATCAGCAGGTTAAAAGAGAGGATAAAAGATGCCACAGTATACCCAATAGTGTCATGATGTACTAAAAGCAGGGAATATAAAATGAATAAAAAAATAAAAAATGAATAAAAACTAGTAATGCGTGAATAAGAACCAAGAGAGAAATAGGGTTAATGGATCACATTCTCAATTGTTAAATTAAGGCCCTCAGGGGACAGAGTGCCCAATCTAAAAATCCAATAACTCTCACGATTAATTACACGACCCAAGCGGTCAGTCGTGGTTTCAGCAATCTGATCAATAATTTTAAGCCTTAAGTCGGTAGGATCCTTATTATGCGCCACAGAAAAATGTTTAGAAACGCTATGTAGAAGGAAACCACTACGAATGTTAGACCTATGCTTATTCATCCATGCATGCATCCTCAACAAACGGTTCAGGCAAAAAGGATATCCACGGAAATGACTGAGTGATGCCTTTCAGAAATGTAGAGCATTATCTCAAGAGTCCTGTATCAAAAAACTCCAGCTCCGTTCCCAAGACAGTTTTGTTAAGAGTATGACTTTGGCCAGTGATAAAAACCCTGATGACGCTACTGAGTTGAGTAACTGGAGCCTGGTGACTACTTATAACCAGTCTCACAGGAACATCCAGAAGCTACTAGACAAATTCTGGTTTATCCTTAAGAGCGATCCGGTCCTCTCTAGGCACCTTCCTGGTAAACCAAGGGTGGTGTTCAGAAGGGGTAAGAACCTCCGCAATATGGTGGCTCCTAGCAATACGCTATGTGAATCCTCTCCAACCCAACCTATCGGCATGGCCAATTTGATCAGTGGTTGTTTCTCTTGTGGGTCCCCAAAATGCATGTGTTGCCAGAGCATCTTGAGTGGTTCAAAGACTTTCTCCTCGAATACCACTGGCAAAACATATACCATTAGACAATTTTTAAACTGTCACTCCATGTTCGTGGTATATCTTCTTGAATGTACGTGCGGCCTACAATACGTGGGCCGTACGATACAGGCCATGCATGCACGGATGAATAAGCATAGGTCTAACATTCGTAGTGGTTTCCTTCTACATAGCGTTTCTAAACATTTTTCTGTGGCGCATAATAAGGATCCTACTGACTTAAGGCTTAAAATTATTGATCAGATTGCTGAAACCACGACTGACCGCTTGGGTCGTGTAATTAATCGTGAGAGTTATTGGATTTTTAGATTGGGCACTCTGTCCCCTGAGGGCCTTAATTTAACAATTGAGAATGTGATCCATTAACCCTTTTTCTCTCTTGGTTCTTATTCACGCATTACTAGTTTTTATTCATTTTTTATTTTTTTATTCATTTTATATTCCCTGCTTTTAGTACATCATGACACTATTGGGTATACTGTGGCATCTTTTATCCTCTCTTTTAACCTGCTGATCTAATGTAGTATTTATATTCATATTTATATGATATTCATTTCTTTTACTCACCTTTTTTTCTTTTTTTACTTCCTGTTTTGTATTTCCTGTGTTGTCATAATTGTTAGTGTCCTTTGATTGGTGCATCTACCCTATATAATGGTTGCTCTTTCATTTGCTCTCTAATCTACCTGAGGAAGATAGCGTCTGCTATCGAAACACGTCGTGGCGTTAGAGAGCGTACTGAAAAATAAAAGGTTTGTGTGTTATAACCTAATCCCCTGTCTAGTTGTTCTAGCGCTTCACTAACACCGCACAATTCCTTCTTTCTTGATTGCTAATCTCCCCTGTGGAGAGCAGTGGAAGCTGCTCTGTTTACAACTAGCTCACTACACGACCTGCCGTGATGTCATTGTGGAAAGCCCACTTCGGTCACATGGTCCTGGTCATGTGACCGCTGAAGCAGACAGAAGCTCCCCACAGAAGTTCCTGCTAAGCTGCGGTCATCTCACAGACTCCCACCTGGAAGCGTTTTCCCTTGTTGTGCGGGGCTCCTTTGCACAACAGGACCAGGTGAGTGGTCACAACATCTCCCCCTTCATTTCCCCCCCCCCAAACCTCAGGCTCTTCACCATTGGCGCTCCAACTGCTTTTGTTTTCCAAGTTCTCAATGACGCGCTCGGTCTGACCATTCGACTGAGGGTGGAAGGCAGAGGAAAAGAACAGCTGCACCCCCAGTCAAGAACAGAATGCCTTCCAGAACTTGGAAACAAACTGGGTCCCCCAATTAGACACCACATCAGAGGGAACCCCATGAAGCTTCACAATCTCATTTACGAACACCTGGGCAAGTGTCTTAGCATTGGGAAGTGCAGGTAAAGCGACGAAGTGAACCATTTTACTGAACCTATCTACTACCACCAAAACCACCGTTTTGCCTGCAGAAACCGGTAGGTCAGTAATGTCCATGGCCATGGCCTGCTAGGGATGGGTAGCAAAAGAAGAATACCAGACGGACGGGTATGCAAAACCTTAGCAGCTACGTGGTCAATCACATCGCGATGCAACCTCGGCCACCAAAAACAACGAGAGGAGTTCCGCGGTTGCCTTACCACCTATATGCCCCAAGCACAGAGTTATGATGTTCCTTGATTACTTTATAGCACAGATCAGATGGTACAAATAACTTTCCTGTAGGGCAGGAGGCAGCGGTGTCCCCCTGAGCCTCCAACACCTCACCCTCTAGTTCAGGATAAAGAGCCGAAATGACTACCCCTTTCTGCAATATCGGGGCAGGGTCCTCATGGTCACCACCACCAGGGAAGCTCCGGGACAAAGCATCAGCCTTGATATTTTTAACCCCTGGACGAAAAGTGACAACAGAGTTGAACCTAGTAAAAAACAGGGACCATCTGGCTGCCTACGGTTGAGACGTTTAGCTGACTAGAGATATGACAGGTTCTTATGGTCAGTAATAACAGTAATAGGATGGACAGCCCCCTCCAACCAGTGTCGCCATTACTCGAATGCCAATTTGATCGCCAAAAGTTCCCTATTACCCACGTCATAATTACTCTCAGCTGAAGACAATTTTTTAGAAAAGAAGGCGCATGGACACCATTTAGCAGGGGACGAACCCTAAAACAACACAGCCCCAACTCCGACATCCGAAGCATCGACCTCCACAATAAAGAGGTTGAGAAACATCGGGTTGACTAAGTATAGGTGCAGTGGCAAAATGATTCTTTATGGAAGAAAAAGCCTGGAGGAAAGCATCCGACCATTTGGAAAAATCAGACCCCTTCTTGGTCATGTCAGTAAGGGGTTTCACAGAGTAATTTTGGATGAATTTCCTGTAAAAATTAGAAAAACACAGAAAACGTTGTAGGGCCTTCAGGTTCCCAGTCAAGGACTGCACGGATCTTCTCCGGATCCACCCGAAAACCTGAAGATGACAAGTACCCCAAAAACTGCACTTCCTGAACAGCGATAACACATTTCTCTAGTTTGGCATAGAATTTGTTATCCCTTAATATCTGGAGAACCTGCTTAACATACCTCCGATGGGTCTCAAAATCAGGTGAAGAAACCAAAATAACGTCCAGATAGACCACCACAAACCTCCCCACCAAATGATGAAAAATATAATTTATGAAATGCTGGAATACCGCAGGTGCATTGGTCAAGCCAAAAGGTATAACCAGACTCTCGAGATGACCTTCCGGGTTACTGAACGCTGTCTTCCATTCGTCCCCTTCCCTGATTCTAACCAGATTGTAGGCTCCCCTTAAATCCAACTTGGAGAACACCTTAGCTCCCACAACCTGGCTGAACAAATCAGGAATCAGAGGAAGAGGGTATGGATCACGGATGGTAATTTGATTTAATTCCCGGAAATCTAAACTGGGACATAGACCGCAATAATTTTTCTTCACAAAGAAGAACCCTGCTGCCACGGCGAACATGTGGGTCTGATATGTCCCTTCTCCAGACTTTCCGCAATGAAATTCTTCATGGCTTGTCTCTCAGGGCCAGAAAGATTATACAGTCTGGACTTGAGTAGTTTAGCTCCGGGGGTCAGGTTAATAGGAAAGTCATAAGCACGATGAGGAGGCAAATCCTGACACCCCTTCTCAGAAAAAACGTCCTCAAAACCAGACAGAAAAGCAGGCAGTATTTCTGTTGAGACAGCAGCAATGGAAATATTCAGACAGTTCTCATGGCAGTAATCTCCCCATTCAATAAACTCCCCGGTTTGCCAATCCACCAATGGAACACATGCAACTTGGAGCTATCTTTGTGTGACCTTATCTTGGAATTGTTGCGGTCCATTCTGACCCATAATTTTTTTACATTTAAAGACAGATTTTTTCTTCAAAAACAAGGCACTGCCATGGGCGCGGCGTGCGCGCCGTCATACGCTAACCTGTTTTTAGGCCTCTGGGAGAGGCAGGCTTTCAGTGACGGCGCGTGCGCCATTTCTCATGTGCAGTGCTGGTATCGATATATCGATGATCTGTTAATAATTTGGCAGAGGACAAAGTCGGGAATAAATGAACTTATGGACTCCCTGAACCCCAACGATTCCAACATTCGGCTCACACACAGATGTCACAAACAACAAATTGACTTCCTTGACATCAAATTAATCGTAGCAGAGGATGGATACATACAAACGGATGTTTTCCGTAAGGAATCTTCTGTCAATTCTCTGCTTCATGCAACCTCGGCACATGCACCTGCCACGATTAGAGCTATTCCAAGTGGTCAGTTTTTACGGATGAGGAGGAATTGCTCCTCGGACGTGAGATTTGAGTGTCAAGCTGCAGACCTGAGGGAGAGATTTCTCTCACGTGGTTATAGTAATAGATCGATCAATAAGGGTTATAATCGAGCTAAACAAACTCCAAGACCTAGCCTCTTAAATAAGGCCGTCAGAGGAAAACATAGAGATAATAATATACGGTTTATTTCCACTTACAACTCCCAATGGAACGTTATGCGTCATATCTTGGAACGACACTGGAGCATTTTGAAGACTGACTCCACATTGGCCGTGACTCTCCCAGATAGACCACAGGTAACTGCAAGGAGAAATAAGAGCATCAGAGATAGACTGGTGAGGAGCCATTATGTGGCTGAGACAGTCCCCTTGTTCGGATCTAGGGGCCCGAGGTGGGGCTTTTTTCCATGCGGTGACTGTTTGGCATGCAGGAACATGATAAGGGCCGTTGATTTTTGGTCTTCAGATGGTAAACAGCATTTTCAAATTACCCATCATATTTCATGTAGTTCTACGCATGTAATCTATTACGCTACCTGCGCCTGCAGTCTTATCTATGTGGGCCTCACCTCTCGCGAACTAAGAATCCGAACAAGGGAACATGTACGGGACATCCTAGCGGCCAGGGAGGCTTTGGATCCCACCGGTCTAAAAACAATACCCAGACACTTTAGACAAGTGCATGGCTGTGATCCATCATCGTTTAGGGTACGGGGCATAGATAGGTTGCGCTGTGGCATTAGGGGAGGCGATTTACAACACCTTCTAGCCCAAATGGAGTGTCGCTGGATTGCGACCTTGGACACGATGACACCAAATGGATTGAATGAGAAATTGAGCTTCTCTTCCTTCATATAGGACCTTTGCCTCCATACTCTTTTTTTAATTTCATTTTATATTATTTTAATTTTTTGTGTTTTTTCTGTTTGTATTTTAGAGAGTGGCTCTATATAGCGTGTAATAGCGTTATTCATCATGTGTATCTACCAGGGATAACTACCTCTGGATCACCTCATCTATCAACACAATTCTTCGTGACTTAATCATTTGGTATCGTAATCATGACTTTATATATATGGGATATGTTTTATTAAGACACTCATTCATGAGATTAAAAGATTAGCATTATTTGTATGCAATTCATTGGCATCATTTCTTATGATGAGTCCCCATTGCAGATATATAAATACTGTCCCATGTCAGATGGTACCTGCATGGCGTTTGAACCGAATATCAATAGCCACCTAGGAACTGAATACTAAATTTACTACTATATCGGGATAATTAATGGTATGTTTCCCTTTGAGATGGGGGGTCATTTTTGGTCTGAGCCATGCATTATATTATCTGAATGGGACTGAGCATGCCAATGAGAATGTAATCTATTTTGATAATTATGTCATTTTGATGTTTTTGGGATGGAGTGCAATAATATAGAATTGGTTGTGCAATATGATATTCAGGATTTTGTCCCCCATTTCTTAGTACTAATGGTGCAATTAGCTATATACGTCAATTTGATTCATTAACTTTTGTCTCGGGCGGTGATGGACTGATGCATACCTCTCTATTTGCCTCCTCCGTCCTTGATTCAATGAATGAAATGTTTTGTGGGAGACATAGGTGGGGAGACTGTGTCTGTATTGGAGAGGGTGATGATACATTGGTGGCAGTCAGAGACTTCAACAATATGGCGCCCAGTGCGCGTGCGCTCTAGGACCAGCACCACCGCGCGATCTCCGAAGTCCTCGTGGGGCGCGCGCATATGGGTCATGGGAAGTGCACCCTCTGACCTGCGCGCGTCATCGCGGAGACCCGGATGTTGCGCATGACGTGGCGGTTGGAATTGAAGCGCACGCGCCAATTAGCCTGGCACCTGGAGATATACCTTTGCACAGCATAAATAGGAGCCATAGTATGGAGCAGTACAGACAAGACACTCCCCTTGAAAGAGGTGCATGAGGCACCGAAACGTGCGTAGGGGCACTGAATTGGACAGGGAAACACGCTGAGAAGGTAACAATTGCAATGTTGTGGTGCTATTGATAATTACTCTCCAGGCTCATTAAGAGTCACTATGTAGTGCTTTATCACGGGGCCGCGACCAGTTCATTATTGGATGCTTCTTTGCACACTCCATATATCTCTATCTCCTGATAGGAGACTATTACTCTAACATATATTGATCACTTGATGATATTACTCGGATTTTATACTGTGGGGTATATTACACGATTATTGGGACTGGTCATAGTTCTGCCCTAAGCACTTCAGACCTTCTGATGGATCTAAACAGAGATAGTGACTATATGTGACACCTGGATAGACACTTGGTACGATCAATTACACCTATCTGCCCTTTATATATGAATCTCAGATATTCCGGGTTTTTTCATGTCCACTTGTTCTTGTTGCGAACCGTTGCTGACACCTCATCTAACTTAATAGGAATTTTCCTTATACACTAGTGCGAAACAGCATGGTGACTTATTAAATGTATGTCTATGATTGTAATTTTGTTATTCAATAAAATGATTACTTTATATGACTATTGCTATGAGCTATTCTGGCTTTATTGGACTCAAAATGGTGCTTTGTAGGATTTGATATTTGAGAGTCTTTGGGCCTAATTATGATGTGGCGCGTTCGGGATTTTTTGTTTTCCACCAATGGATTATGTTTAACAAGCCAGGGGATACCTAAAACAATCGGAGTAGGGAGATTCTCCAGAACATAGCAAGGGATGATTCACAATGAACTGACCCCACCATCAGTTTCACATTATGTACAATCTGTGTAAATGCTTTCTGTGCAAGTGGCGCCAAGTCAATGGCAAAGATGGAAATAGGTTCAGCTAAAGCACAGCAAGCGAGACCATGAGCTTTCACAAACTCAGCATCCACCATGCTGAATCCGGCTCCACTGTCAACAAACACAGAAATGTTTTCGATTTTGCTCTCTAGCACCACCTCTGCAGTCAGGACAAAGCGGGAACTGCAGTTTGGCCACAAATGCACCCCTTGTTTATCCAACTCCAGACTACCGAAAGTTAATCAAGTTTCTTTTTGTTTAGGAAGTACAGGTCCCAACAAAGTGTCCCTTTTTCCCACACAAAAAAACATACGCCTTTCCTCTTGCGAGTCTCCGGGGAGATGTATGATGTAGAGACACCCCCTAACTGCATAGGTTCCTCCACCTCCCCCAGTACTGGTTCACCCCCAGACCGGTCCCCTGGCAGACGTACACAACCCCGACAAGAAGGCCCCGGAGAAGGAGGTTGAACCCGCCTATCCTGAAGGCACCTATCCAGAAGTATGACCAAAGACATGGCAGCCTCCAAGGACAGAGGGGTATCATATATAGCCAAGGTATCTTTCAGTCTTTCCGTTAGCCCCTCACAAAATTGACTTTTAAGGGCTGAGTCATTCCATTTGGAATCCGTTGCCCATCTACTGAATTCCGAACTGTACGTTTCCACTGACCGAATCCGCTGCTGAAGGCGACGTAGCTTAGACTCAGCCAAGGCGACTCGGTCAGGGTCATCATAGATGAGGGCATGAGCTCCAAAAAACCCCTCCACAGATTGGAGACAAACTGAATCCTGCAGTAACGAAAACGCCCACGACTGAGGATCTCCCTGCAGTAGAGAGATCACAATGCCAACCCGTTGCTCCTCATTACCGGAGGAGTAGGTATGAAGCTTGAAATACAATTTGCAGGCCTCCTTAAATACAAAAAACCTGTCCCTAACTCCTGAACACCTGTCCAGGAGGGCAACCTTGAGTTCAGGCTGGACAGGCCTACCTGCAGAGACCCCCACATTGGCGACCTGTAACCGCTGATACTGCTGCTGAACCTCACAGTGGAGGTCATTTGTGGCACCCCAGGGGTCTGGTTCCCACAGTAATAGCAATATTACGTCTGTGAGCAGGTGGGATGTTTCCTGGTCAGACATCCTATGCATGCCACACCTCCTGCCCAGTCCTGGGAGGGGAAGAACTTCCCCTATATAAAGCTGGGGCTGAGGCAGGGTTAGTGAGTAGAAAAAGAGCAGAGAACACAGACAGAGACACAGTCTGGTCTGGAGAGGAGCAGCTATAGGAAAGAAAGATCAGGAGCTCACTGGGAGCAGTGCTAAAAGAGGTCAGGGCTGGAAGCTGTAGAGCTCGCCCTGATTGAAGAATTCTTACCGGACCCGGAGTCCGAGGCTGTGGGGACTAATCCTTACCCAGCAGCAGAAACCGCCCGGCAGGGGATTTCAGGTCCTCTGGCCAAGAAACCCGAAGGCACGGTCACACGCAAGGGACCAGCACCGCGACGTGGAGCGGAAGCTACCAAAAGGCCCCGAGTCACCGGCCATACGGGTGAGCACCACACGGTACACTCAGGGACGTGGGCTACTTTTACCAGCCTCTAGCAAGGTAGCCAGAAGAGTACGATTAGTTGGGGAGGCCTACAACTCCGCCTGGCCAGGGGAGATTCCAGGCCCCGATCGCTAGCCAGTACTCCGGGAGGGTCTACCTTTGCCACCAGTAAAGACCCTGAACTACACCGCACCGTCTCTGAGTGTTTCATCATCCACGTCCGCTGCCCTGAGGCCATACCCCTCCCGTTGGGGGTTATACCATCCCCGCTGCACAATCGTATCACCGGCCTCAGCGGTCTGCCCTGCAGCGGCGGTCTCATGACCGCATTCAACGGGTGGCGTAGTCGAACATTCTAACATCTACTGCTAAAGACTGCCACTCAGCTTGACTCCCTGGGCACGGACCGGGTCACCGCCACGAGACTACTACCCCTATCAGATCCGGCTCCGGGTAGGCCCCCGCGTGCGCAACGCTACTCAGCACAGGCCCAGGGGCGCGTCAACTTTGGCGTAGTCGGCAGGATTTCGTGCCCGCAACCACCGGGTACTGCGTGCCTGAAAAAGAGACTTTTCAACTTACCTGTGGTGAAGATTCCCGCCATCCGACGCCATCTTCTACCTTCTTCCCGCCATCCGTGGAGTTTTCCCGCCGTTGGACGCCATCTTCTGCCTTCTTCCCGCCATCCGTGGAGTTTTCCCGCCGTTGGACGCCATCTTGAAGACGCCGCGCGGGAAGAAGAGGGGCGTGGACTCCGAAAAGCCCGTGAGAACTGAAGCCCCGCCTCACGTCCGGACGTTGCGTAAGGTCCTGGAAGGAGCCCAGCAGACGCCGACGTCATAGGAGCGCGACGGAAGGTCCTCGACCCTGACGATCCACTGCGGAGCCGCGGCCTACGGAAGAGGATCATCGCAAGGTAGGCCACGGTCCACTAGGGGGGAGGAAGATGTCGGATACGGAGGAGAGCTTCACTGCCGCAGCCACCGCCAGCGCCACCGCTGCTGCGGTCATGCCTTTCACTATGCCCTATATCCCGGGGGCAGCCTGGCTACCCCAGTACTCAGGGGAGTCACATACCCTGAATGACTTTAGAGAAAAGCTGGATAGCCTCTTCCAGGTGTACCCCCTCACAGAAGAGCAAAAAGTGAGCATCCTGGTGGCCCAACTAACCAGGGCAGCCCAAAGGGAGGTAAAGTCCTGGCCACCTGGGAGGAGGACTGTCGCAGGGATATTAACCCGGCTGAAGGACACCTTTGATACCCGCACCTCAGCTGAGATAAAGCTTAGTTTCTACGGGTGCAAACAGCGAGCACATGAGAATATACGGGACTATGCACTAAACCTACAAGAGGCCCTGAGAGCCATTAAGCAGACCGACCCTGACGGCATGGGAAACGAGGACAGGCTGTTGACCGAACAATTTATAGAGGGACTATATTGCAATGCCCACCGAACCCAGTTGCGGGCAATGGCCTTACAGGATCCTCATCTGGACTTTGCACAGTTCAAGGACAGAGCCATCCGGGTGCTCCGAGAACTGGCACCGGGTGGCGTTGTGACCCACAGGCGCCCTACTACCGCTTACCACCAGGAGGCGGCGCCCTTGTCGGCAGGGCCTGTGGGGGCTGATGCGCAGGCTTTGAACAATGACCCGGCTCCAGACCTGCACCATCAGGTCCAAGAGCTAGCTAAAAGCAGTCGTTACAGGTTTCTGCTCCAGGGAAGATCCAGCTGGCATCCGGACCGGAGGATATCCCGTGGCGTCGACCAAGGAGGACCCCACCGGCCAGAGGAAGACCCAGCGACCGGTACAACGAGGACGGACAACCCATCTGCCGCCGCTGCAATCAACCCGGACATATGGCAAGGTACTGTCCTTTAAACTGGCACAACCTGGGGTAGAGGGCCAACCCCCAGGAATAAGATCACCAGGCCCATCGAACTGGCGTGACAAATATGTGGGAGGACGTCCAGTCTTGCCTGTGGTACTGGATGGCATTCCTATGAGTGCCCTACTTGACACCGGGTCACAGGTCACCACCATCCCGTACGTGCTCTTCAAGCAGTACTGGAATGACTCGGATATAACCCGCTACCCTGACGACGACTTGAGTATCATCGCCAGCAATGGTCAACCCGTGCCACAGATCGGATTCAAAGAGATGACCATTAAAATCGGTAGAGTCGAACTGGCAGCACAGGGACTGATCATTGTAGACATTGACAAGCGCGAGAGTCACCCAAAGATAACTCTAGGAACTAATGTGATTGAAAATCGTCTTGCAGAAGTGATTTTCATTTTACAGCAGGTTGCCAAGAACGCCAGCTCCGGCCAACAGCGAGTGCTCCAAAAAGAGATCCGGGCACTGATGCGGCGGCAACAGGTGGAACTCTCCGGTGGTGAGATTGGAAGCGTGAGAATGTGTGACCCTTTCCCTATTGCCATGCCCCCAAAAAGTGAAATGATGATTTGGTGCCGGGCAGCTATTGGTCTAAGAGGTAGAGACTACCAAGCAATGGTAGAACCCGTCTACTCAGACAGTAGGCCCACCATTTTGACAGCACGGGGGGTGGTTGATGTACGCCATGGGAGGGTGCCCGTTCGCATAATAAACATCGGGAAAAGGGAAGTGTACCTGCCCCGGTATGCTACGCTAGCCAAATTGTATACCATAAACCAGAATTCTGTACAGGCCGTGGAACCCTTGCCTCCATCTCAACCAGAGGAAGGTAACGGCTCTAAGAAAACAATAGAGGACTGGTGTCAGCAACTACATTTGGGTACTGACTCCACTCCCTCACACCAGAAACAGGGAGTCTATCGGGTGGTTCAAGAGTACGAGAGAGTGTTTAGTAAACACCCGTTAGACTTCGGGCGAGTAAAGGGGGTAGAACACCACATCCCCACGGGAGACCATCCTCCCATAAAGGAGAGATACCGACCCGTACCCCCTGCACACTACCAACACGCCAAGGGGATGCTTAGAGACATGAAGGAGGCTGGGGTAATCAGGGATAGCTGTAGCCCCTGGGCAGCTCCACTAGTCTTGGTTAAAAAGAAAGACAACACTATGAGAATGTGTGTAGATTACCGGAAAATCAACCGTATCACACACAAAGATGCGTACCCCTTACCAAGGATAGAGGAGTCTTTGGCTGCTTTAAAATCTGCTAACTTCTTCTCTACTTTGGATCTCACTAGCGGGTACTGGCAGGTTCCTGTAGCAGAGGCGGACCGGGAGAAGACCGCATTCACCACCCCGATGGGACTTAGCGAGTTTACCTGCATGCCGTTCGGACTCTGCAACGCACCAGGAACCTTCCAACGATTGATGGAATGCTGTCTGGGACACCGAAACTTCGAGACGGTCCTGTTATACCTGGACGATGTCATCGTCTACTCCAAGACCTACGAGGACCACCTGAAACACCTGGCAGAAGTGTTCGAAGCCCTGGCAAACTACGGCCTAAAGGTGAAACCCTCCAAGTGTCACCTCCTGAAACCAAAGGTGCAGTACCTGGGACACGTGGTGAGTGCTGACGGAGTGGCTCCCGACCCTGATAAGATCACCGCAATTAAGGAATGGCCAAGCCCCTCCAGCGTAAAGGAAGTGCGGCAGTTCCTCGGGTTGGTAGGCTACTACCGAAGATTCATTCCCGGTTTCACCAAAAAGGCAGCTCCTATGCAGGACCTCCTGATAGGCCAGTCCAGGAAGGCCAAGAACCAGAAGCCACCCTTCAGATGGGAGAAGCTGGAAGAAGAGTCCTTCCGCCAGCTGATGATGGCCCTCACGGGGGATGAAATCCTGGCGTACCCGGATTACAGCCAGCCCTTTATCCTCTACACCGACGCAAGTAACATCGGGCTAGGAGCCGTACTGTCCCAGATCCAGCAGGGGAAAGAACGAGTAATTGCTTACGCCAGCCGAAAACTGCGACCCACCGAAAGAAACCCTGAGAATTACAGCTCATTCAAGCTAGAGTTCCTGGCAGTGGTGTGGGCAGTCACCGAACGCTTTAAGCACTACCTCGCCTCTTCCCGGTTCACCGTGTACACGGATAACAACCCGTTGACACACCTGGACACAGCAAGACTCGGTGCCCTGGAGCAGAGATGGATGGCCCGCCTGTCCAACTTTGAGTTCACAATCAAATACCGGGCAGGACGCTCCAATACCAACGCGGATGCCTTGTCCAGAATGCCAAACCTACCGGACATGGGGGAAGATCCAGAGGAACTGGAAGAGGTTGAACTTCCCGCGTTCCACCGGCATGGGACTATCCAGTATTCCCACCGTGTAAGGAGTAAGCAATCCGCTACGTTCAACCCCTTACCTCATTACAACTGGGCGGAAACGCAAGACAGTGACCCCGCCGTCCGACTGGTGAAGGAGATGCTGACTCAGCCAGATGCCCGCCTTGACCCAGACGCTCCGGAGGAGGCCAAGCAACTGTGGATTGAGAAGAGTCGACTGTTCCTTTACAAGGGGAAGTTGTGCCGCAGAATGGTTAACTCCCGGACGCATGAACTGATCTGGCAAGTAGTGGTGCCAAGAACAGACGCGGCTATGGTACTGGAGGCATACCACGACGGAGCTGGGCACTTCGGATGGAAGAAGCTGGAGTTCCTGCTGCGCGGGCGGTTCCACTGGGTAGGCATGAGAGGAACCATCGAGAGGTGGTGCAGAGACTGTGGACCGTGCCACCTAAGAAGGAAGGACCGTGCCAGCCAGAAGACTCCCTTGCAGCCCATCATCACCCAACAGCCACTGGAACTGGTAGCCCTGGACCATGTGAAACTGGCTCCAAGCAGATCTGGGTATGTCTACGCCCTCACAATCGTAGATCATTACTCCCGGTTCCTGGTGGTGGTCCCGGTCAAGGACTTAACGGCTCAAACAGCAGCTAGAGCCTTCCAGCAGCACTTCTGCCGTCCACACGGATACCCGGAGCAGGTGCTGACGGACCAGGGACCTGCCTTTGAAGCGGAAGTCTTCCAGGAGTTCTGTACTCTGTATGGCTGCCGGAAGATAAGAACAACACCCTATCATCCGCAAACCAATGGGCTCTGCGAGAAAATGAACCAGGTGGTGATAGATCTTCTGAAAACATTGACCCTGGAGGAACGCAGTCTGTGGCCTGAGAAACTGCCTGATCTGGTGGACCTATACAACCACATCCCGGTAGGTTCTACCAACTGTACCCCGGCTTACCTAATGAGAGCAAGACCTGGTAAGCTTCCTGTTGATCTGGAGATGGGAGTCCTGACACCCGAGGACACTTCACCAGAAGCAGACTGGGACACAGAAAGGCAGCAGCAGTACCGGAAAGTACAGGAGAGCGTGGAGCGAAGTCTCTGTCAAGCTAGAGAAAGACAGGAGAAGACTTACAACCAGTATGCTCCCGCTGTTCCCCTGGTACCTGGAGAGCAGGTCTTGAAGAGGAAGAGACGCCTCCACAAGTTGGACGACCAGTGGGAGAAGGACCCGTACACCATACTGCCCTCAAGCCATGAGAACCCGAAAGTCTGCATAATCAGTAAGGATGGAGGAGAAACCACAGCCATTGTATCCCGAGATCACCTGAAGAAGTGTCCCGAACAGCTACGAAGCCCTGAAGAAGAACAAGAAGACCCTCGACCCGCAGAGGAAAGGGAAGATATGGTTAGTACTGTGCTCGGAGACTTCCCTCGGTCTTGGACTCAAGTCAATGGCGCTGTTGTGGTACCCGTCCTCACCTTCCTCCAACCAGCATCCCAAGTGCCTACGGAGAAACAGGTAGAGCTGGAAGAGCAGCCGGTCCAGGAGGCAGAAGACCCCACACAAGCAGACCAGGAGGATCAACCCTCTGCTTATAGTGAGCCTGCCATACCCCTAGTGAGCCAAAGAGCCCGTAGACGGCTGCCCAGTTTACCTTTGACAGCTCCTACACCTGGTAGCTCAGGTCCAGTCAGTCAGCTCCGTAGGTCCACTAGAGCCACTAGAGGCCAGTTGCCCGTACGTTGGAGGATCTAAGTGTTTAGACTGTTTATTTGTATTTACCTGTTTATTGTTGCCTGTAAATAATTGTGTATTTTTAGTTAGTTTATAGGTGTCGTTTATGGATTATCCGGAATCCTTTGTACATATGTTTGGAGCGTAACCCGGGAATGGACTAAAGACTGTTAAGGACTCGGGGCAGGACAGACCCCTACCTGGTTACGGCTCCCTGTCTCTTGGTGAAATGGACACCTTTGTTTTCTTCAAAGACTGCACCCGGTTGCGGACATGCCGTGACCATCCTAATGTGTTTTTCTTTATTGTACTGTTTCTGTTTTTTACTTGTTATGTTTTACAAAAATATGTTTAGTCCCGGAGTACTAAATTTCACTAGGGGGGAATGTGGCACCCCAGGGGTCTGGTTCCCACAGTAATAGCAATATTACGTCTGTGAGCAGGTGGGATGTTTCCTGGTCAGACATCCTATGCATGCCACACCTCCTGCCCAGTCCTGGGAGGGGAAGAACTTCCCCTATATAAAGCTGGGGCTGAGGCAGGGTTAGTGAGTAGAAAAAGAGCAGAGAACACAGACAGAGACACAGTCTGGTCTGGAGAGGAGCAGCTATAGGAAAGAAAGATCAGGAGCTCACTGGGAGCAGTGCTAAAAGAGGTCAGGGCTGGAAGCTGTAGAGCTCGCCCTGATTGAAGAATTCTTACCGGACCCGGAGTCCGAGGCTGTGGGGACTAATCCTTACCCAGCAGCAGAAACCGCTTCGATTTTGCTCTCTAGCACCACCTCTGCAGTCAGGACAAAGCGGGAACTGCAGTTTGGCCACAAATGCACCCCTTGTTTATCCAACTCCAGACTACCGAAAGTTAATCAAGTTTCTTTTTGTTTAGGAAGGACAGGTCCCAACAAAGTGTCCCTTTTTCCCACACAAAAAAACATATGCCTTTCCTCTTGCGAGTCTCCGGGGAGATGTATGATGTAGAGACACCCCCTAACTGCATAGGTTCCTCCACCTCCCCCAGTACTGGTTCACCCCCAGACCGGTCCCCTGGCAGAGGTACACAACCCCGACAAGAAGGCCCCGGAGAAGGAGGTTGAACCCGCCTATCCTGAAGGCACCTATCCAGAAGTATGACCAAAGACATGGCAGCCTCCAAGGACAGAGGGGTATCATATATAGCCAAGGTATCTTTCAGTCTTTCCGTTAGCCCCTCACAAAATTGACTTTTAAGGGCTGAGTCATTCCATTTGGAATCCGTTGCCCATCTACTGAATTCCGAACTGTACGTTTCCACTGACCGAATCCGCTGCTGAAGGAGACGTAGCTTAGACTCAGCCAAGGCGACTCGGTCAGGGTCATCATAGATGAGGGCATGAGCTCCAAAAAACCCCTCCACAGATTGGAGACAAACTGAATCCTGCGGTAACGAAAACGCCCACGACTGAGGATCTCCCTGCAGTAGAGAGATCACAATGCCAACCCGTTGCTCCTCATTACCGGAGGAGTAGGTATGAAGCTTGAAATACAATTTGCAGGCCTCCTTAAATACAAAAAACCTGTCCCTAACTCCTGAACACCTGTCCAGGAGGGCAACCTTGAGTTCAGGCTGGACAGGCCTACCTGCAGAGACCCCCACATTGGCGGCCTGTAACCGCTGATACTGCTGCTGAACCTCACAGTGGAGGTCATTTGTGGCACCCCAGGGGTCTGGTTCCCACAGTAATAGCAATATTACGTCTGTGAGCAGGTGGGATGTTTCCTGGTCAGACATCCTATGCATGCCACACCTCCTGCCCAGTCCTGGGAGGGGAAGAACTTCCCCTATATAAAGCTGGGGCTGAGGCAGGGTTAGTGAGTAGAAAAAGAGCAGAGAACACAGACAGAGACACAGTCTGGTCTGGAGAGGAGCAGCTATAGGAAAGAAAGATCAGGAGCTCACTGGGAGCAGTGCTAAAAGAGGTCAGGGCTGGAAGCTGTAGAGCTCGCCCTGATTGAAGAATTCTTACCGGACCCGGAGTCCGAGGCTGTGGGGACTAATCCTTACCCAGCAGCAGAAACCGCCCGGCAGGGGATTTCAGGTCCTCTGGCCAAGAAACCCGAAGGCACGGTCACACGCAAGGGACCAGCACCGCGACGTGGAGCGGAAGCTACCAAAAGGCCCCGAGTCACCGGCCATACGGGTGAGCACCACACGGTACACTCAGGGACGTGGGCTACTTTTACCAGCCTCTAGCAAGGTAGCCAGAAGAGTACGATTAGTTGGGGAGGCCTACAACTCCGCCTGGCCAGGGGAGATTCCATCTGCTCACGGACTGACCAGGCCCCGATCGCTAGCCAGTACTCCGGGAGGGTCTACCTTTGCCACCAGTAAAGACCCTGAATTACACCGCACCGTCTCTGAGTGTTTCATCATCCACGTCCGCTGCCCTGAGGCCATACCCCTCCCGTTGGGGGTTATACCATCCCCGCTGCACACGGCCTCAGCGGTCTGCCCTGCAGCGGCGGTCTCATGACCGCATTCAACGGGTGGCGTAGTCGAACATTCTAACATCTACTGCTAAAGACTGCCACTCAGCTTGACTACCTGGGCACGGACCGGGTCACCGCCACGAGACTACTACCCCTATCAGATCCGGCTCCGGGTAGGCCCCCGCGTGCGCAACGCTACTCAGCACAGGCCCAGGGGCGCGTCACATTCACCTCCAGAGACAGACAGTGGAACTGCTCTGCGAGCTCTGCAACTGATCCTATACCAAAAGGAAAAAAAAAACAAGGTGCATGCCCAAAAACACACAGAGGAAAAAAAATGACAGGTTTTTTTCAAAACGTGTTCGGCCGTTTAAAATGTCACGCCAGGTGAGAGTGCAACACATAAAGTAACGCCAGGTGTGAGTACAACACAGAGGGTAAAGGGGAAGGGAGCCCAGACACCAGGGAAAGGGGGGAGTGGTGATCTCTGGGCTAGCGTCACTCTGACTCCCCTAAATGTTCAAGCCAAGATCTAGGAAGGAATGAGTATAACCAGCAATGCCCACCTGGAGAGACCAGGTATATATACACCCAGGCCAGAGGGAGGTAGTTGCTGGGTCCTGAAGACAGCGTCCTATCTAGGAAGCTGTCTGCAATGCCAAATGTGGAGATCTCCTACAAGCCACCACAGGGCGGCTGTCTGTCACCTCCGACACACCCGTGACAGTCAATCACCTGAAGAAGTGCCTTGAAGACCCGGATATGCGTGGTGCTGACATACTCTGGTTTGTGGACAGATCTTTAAAATACACTGCTCAATAAAATAAAGGGAACACTCAAATAACACATCCTAGATCTGAATGAATGAAATATTCTCATTGAATACTTTGTTCTGTACAAAGTTGAATGTGCTGACAACAAAATCACACAAAAATCATCAATGGAAATCACATTTATTAACCAATGGAGGCCTGGATTTGGAGTCACCCCCAAAATTAAAGTTGAAAAGCACACTACAGGCTGATCCAACTTTGATGTAATGTCCTTAAAACAAGTCAAAATGAGGTTCAGTATTGTGTGTCGCCTCCACGTGCCTGTATGACCTCCCTACAACGCCTGGGCATGCTCCTGATGAGGCTGAGTATTGTGTGTGGCCTCCACGTGCCTGTATGACCTCCCTACAACGCCTGGGCATGCTCCTCATGAGGTTGCGGATGGTCTCCTGTGGGATCTCCTCCCAGACCTGGACTAAAGCATCCGCCAACTCCTGGACAGTCTGTGATGCAACGGGACATTGGTGGATGGAGCGAGACATGATGTCCCAGATATGCTCAATCGGATTCAGGTCTGGGGAACGGGCGGGCCAGTCCATAGCTTCAATGCCCTCATCTTGCAGGAACTGCTGTCACACTCCATCCACATGAGGTCTGGCATTGTCCTGCATTAGGAGGAACCCAGGGCCAAACGCACCAGCATATGGTCTCACAAGGGGTCTGAGGATCTCATCTCGGTACCTAATGGCAGTCAGGCTACCTCTGGCGAGCGCATGGAGGGGTGTGCGGCCCTCCAAAGAAATGCCACCTCACACCATTACTGACCCACTGCCAAACCGGTCATGCTGAAGGATGTTGCAGGCAGTAGATCGCTCTCCACGGCATCTCAAGACTCTGTCACATCTGTCTCATGTGCTCAGTGTGAACTTGCTTTCATCTGTGAAGAGAACAGGGCGCCAGTGGCGACTTTACCAATCCTGGTGTACTGAGGCAAATGCCAAGCGTCTTGCACGGTGTTGGGCTGTGAGCACAACCCCCATCTGTGGACGTTGGGCCTTAATACCACCCTCATGGAGTTGGTTTCTAACCGTTTGTGCAGACACATGCACATTTGTGGCCAGAGGGAGGTAATTTTGCAGGGCTCTGTCAGTGCTCCTCCTGTTCCTCCTTGCTCAAAGGCGGAGGTAGCGGTCCTGCTGCTGGGTTGTTACCCTCCTACGGCCCCCTCCACGTCTCCTCATGTACTGGCCTGTCTCCTGGTAGCGCCTCCAGCCTCTGGACACTACACTGACAGACACAGCAAACCTTCTTGCCACAGCTCGCATTGGTGTGCCATCCTGGATGAGCAGCACTACCTGAGCAACTTCTGTGGGTTGTAGAGTACGTCTCATGCTACCACGAGTGTGAAAGCACAACCAACATTCAAAAGTGGCCAAAACATCAGCCAGAAAGCATTGGTACTGAGATGTGGCCTGTGGTCCCCACCTGCAGAACCACTCCTTTATTGAATGTATCTTGATAATTGCCAATAATTTCCATCTATTGTCTATTGCATTTGCACAACAGCATGCGAAATTGATTGTCAATCAGTGTTGCTTCCTAAGTGGATAGTTTGATTTCACAGAACTTTGATTAACTTGGAGTTATATTCTGTTGTTTAAGTGTTCCCTTTATTTTTTTGAGCAGTGTATATTTTTCTGAAACGATGAGACCTCTCCTCCTGCTTTCCATTATTACTATGCATTACAAGGGTCGTGGGACCCCATATAATCAATCATTTATGGTACATCTTTCCATATATGGATGTGTTATGCAAGATCAGATCACCTTAGATATTCAGGAATTATACAGTCTAATATATTATATTCATTTATTATTGTATTAATATTTTAGGAATGAATGTGCTGGTGTGAGGAACTGGCCACTTACTAAATATTTTTTCAGCATCGAGCACCCATTTTTGTCAATATTATTATTGTGTTTTATTAGAGAATTGCTGGCTGTGTTTTATTAATGTTCTGCTTGCTCCTCAGTTTATATACACTAATTTTACTTGTAAAGTGTCCAACTTTCCTCTAATCTCACCAGTATCTCAGGAGCCTCTAACCATTGTTCTAAAAGTGAGTAAGCCCATAGGGCGAGTGTTGATTGTGGACACAGTGGAGCCGTCACCACAGGAGGTCTCACATTCAGTCTCAGGTGAAGGCTCTTGGAATATTCTTCATTGTTTCAGCTAAAGTAAATGCTTGAAGGGGAGGGTGTCATCACTTCTGACCTTTGGAGGGGGGCTGACCCCAGGGAGGAAAACTGTTAGACCCCTCCTGTTAGTTTTCGCTATCTTGTGTTTTGCGGTCACGTGACCAGCTGCCTATATATTCCAGCTCTGCCCTTCTGGCTTTGCTGGACTTCAGTGTTGTTTGGACTGTCTCTCTAGCCAGGTGCTTCGGTGCCTATCTCTGTCAGTCCTTGGTCCTCTGGGACCGTTAGTACTTTTTGTCCGTTTTTCCTTTTTGCTCTGCAACAACTTCTGTTTAGGAGGTTCCCATTTTTGTCTCAGTCCTTAGTTCTTTTAGGGACCCCTCCCTTAATTCTATAGGTCTCTGTTCAGACTAGACGAGGACGAAGGCGGGTCTGTTCACAAGAAACAGGCAGCCCGCTACATCGTAGGGATTCAGCTTAGTCTTACTCTAGGGACAGCTTTCCTTATCTTTCCTTAGTTTTGTTGCAGACCATAACAGTAAGTCCAGCCCCCCAAAAAAATAAAAATAAACTAAAAGGAAAGAAATTCGGGGATCAGTAAGGTTTCCATCCAGGATTTGGCTCATCGCCTGCAGGGATTGTCTCTGGAGGTGGCCGAGCTTCAGCAACACGTGAGTAGCTGTCCTGGAGCGCATTTTGTGGAACCGAAGGTAGGACTGCCTGATGTTTTTTATGGTAAACAGCAAGATTTTTTTTCCTTTAAAAATGCTTGTTTGTTATATTTTCGTTTGAGACCAAGATCCTCTGGGAATGAATCACAGCGCATTGGTTTTATTATATTACTTTTGCGCAAAGAACCACGGGGTTGGGCCTTTTCTCTCCAACCTAATGATCAGTGTTTAAGTTCTGTTGAAGAATTTTTTTCTGCTATGGGGCTATTATATGACGATCCTGATCGAATTTCATCTGCTGAATCTGAACTTAGATGTTTGAATCAGGGGTCAGATGATGTTGAAATTTATTGCACACACTTTATAAGGTGGGCTTCAGAAGTTAAATGGAATGGTTCTGCGTTGAAATGTTTATTTCTTGCTGGTCTGAGTGAAAGGGTTAAGGATTTGCTAATTGCATTCCCTGCACCTGAGACTCTGCAGGAAGCTATGCAGTTAGCTGTTCGTATAGACAGGAGACTGAGGTCCAGGGTTAATGATGTAAAGACTCCTGTAACTTCAGGTCCTAGTTCCCAGAAAATCTGCTCTAACAGCGGAAAACCAATGGAGCTTGGGGCGATGTCACTCCCCTCTCAGGAAAGAGATCGGAGATTGTCTTTATTGTCTTTATTGTGGTAAAGCTGATCATTTGATTAAGTATTGTGAGCGTCGCTTAAGTAAAGAAAAAAAAAAGGTCAGTTACGCCATTATAGCTTGTTTACGCTCTGCAGGAGTATTTCTTTCTGGGAGTACTACTCTGCAAGGAGATTTGATTGAATTTCAGGTATTTGTGGATTGTGGTTCAACACTTAATGTGATTGATAAAGGGTTTTTTGAAAACCTTAAATTGGAATCCAAACCTTTGTCATCACCTATTTCTGTGGTTGCAATTGATAACACTCCTTTGAAATGTATTACTCACAACACTGCTGCATTTCCTCTCACTATCAATGGAGATCACCAAGAAATTTTGGACTTGGTTGTTTTGGATAATTTGCCCTCTCCAGTTGTTCTCGGATTGCCTTGGTTAAGACTGCACAATCCTTTACTGGACTGGTCTACTAATGTGATTAAGTCTTGGAGTCCGAAGTGCTATGATAAATGTTGTAATGGTCGCATTGCGGCTGTGGAAAAAGGTGATTTACCTGTACCTATTCAAGATTTTTGGAGGGTTTTTTCGGAGGAGTCGCAAGTTTTACCTCCTCATAGGGATTATGATTGCGCCATTGAGTTTGTTCCGGGTGCTACTCTTCCCAAAAGTCGCTTGTTTAATCTGACTATCCCTGAAAAAAGGCCTTGGAGGAATACATACAGACTAGCCTGGCTGCTGGTCACATTAGACCTTCTAAGTCACCTGTGGCAGTTGGATTCTTCTTTGTTAAAAAAAAAAAGGACGGCGGTTTACGTCCATGTTTGGATTTTCGTGAAATTAATAAGATTACCGTACCCAATTCCTACCCATTGCCGTTAATTCCTGACTTGTTTAACCAGTTAGTGGGAGCCAAGTGGTTCTCCAAGATTGATCTCCGGGGGGCATACAATTTGTTACGTGTGAAGGAGGGTGATGAATGGAAAACTGCTTTTAACACTCTGGTAGGTCATTTTGAGAATCTGGTGATGCCTTTTGGTCTTACCAAAGCACCTGCATTTTTTCAGAACCTTATTAATGACATCCTGAGACCTTTGATTGGTAAGAATGTGGTTGTGTATTTGGATGACATTTTGATTTATTCACCAGATCTAGAGTCCCATTGGCAGAGTGTACGTGAAGTTTTGCAGTTATTGAGTGATAATTCACTCTTTCCTAAGCTGGAGAAATGTGAGTTCGCTGTGCAGAAAATTAGTTTTTTGGGCTACATTGTCTCCAGCGAGGGCTTTGAGATGGACCCTGTGAAAGTTCAGGCTGTGCAGGAATGGCCTAGGCCTATTGGTTTGAAATCTATACAGAGATTTTGGGGTTTTGCCAATTACAGGAAATTCATTAAGAATTTTTCTGTAATTGTTAAACCTCTAACTGATCTCACCAGGAAAGGTGCGAATACGGCCCAGTGGACTACTGAGGCCATTGAAGCGTTTGAGTATCTCAAAGAGAGGTTCAGTTCTGCCCCTATCCTTATGCAGCCTGATGAGACCAAGCCTTTTTTGGTCGAGGTCGATGCTTCATCGGTGGGGGTCGGAGCAGTTTTGTCTCAGGAGAACAGGGATGGAGTACATCCTTGTGCCTTCTTTTCGAAAAAAAATTCGGAAATCGAAGTGAATTATGATGTTGGAAATCGGGAGTTGCTGGCTATTAAACTTGCGTTTGAACATTGGAGTCATTTTTTGGAAGGCGCTAGATTTCCTATTCAGGTTTTCACAGATCATAAGAATTTGATCTATCTGGATGCTGCCAAGCGCTTGAATGTCCGTCAAGCTAGGTGGGGACTTTTTTTTCTCGGTTTCATTTTTCTGTTACCTATATCCCTGATACTAAGAATGTTAAAGCCGATGCTTTATCTCGCAGCTTCTCTCCTACGGTCGGTGCCGAGGAGGAGGAGAGCATTTTACAGAAAGGAGTTGCGGTGGCGGCATTTGACTCCGTGTTGGAGAATGGGATTCTGAAAGCTCAAGATGATGCTCCATCTAACACTCCCCATAGGAGGTTGTTCGTGCCTAGAGCCTTTAGGAGAGATTTGTTTGTGGAGTGTCATGAGTCTCGGTTGGCAGGTCATCCAAGAGTTTGGGAGACTAAGAGACTTATCAGTCGCAGTTTTTGGTGGCCTGGATGGCAGAAGGAAGTCATCAAGTGGTTGCGTCAGTGTACTGTGTGTGCTAGGTCAAAGGCTTCACATACTCCTGCTGCGGGGTTGCTTTGCCCTCTGGAGGTTCCTAGATGTGTCATTTGGTTCCATTCATTAAGTTGCCCTGCGCCAAGACACTCGCTAAGGCGTTTGTTAAGGAGATTGTCAAGCTCCATGGCGTTCCCACGGATATTGTTTCTGATAGAGGACCTCAGTTTGTGGTTCGCTTTTGGCGTGCTTTTTTGTGACAGGTTGGGAGTCCATTTGTCATTTTCGTCTGGGTATCATCCTGAGTCTAATGGACAGACTGAAAGAAAGAACCAGGATGTAGAACAGTTTTTGCGTTGTTTTGTGGTGGACAATCAAGAGGTGTGGTCTGAGCTTCTGCCTCTCGCAGAATTTGCTCTTAACAATCATACATCCTCCTCTGCTGGGTGTTCTCCTTTTTTTTGTTGTAATGGGAGACATCCGTCTTTTGGTTCGTTCTCCAAATTGGGGTCGGCGGTGCCGGAGGAGGAGAATTTTTCCGGTGATTTGGAGAGAGTTTGGACTAATGTACGTTGTAACCTGCAACAGGCTAACAAGAAGTCCAAGAAGTATTTTGACAGGAAACGTAAAGAGGTTTTGTTTACTGTGGGTGACATGGTTTGGATGTTCTCGAAGAACCTGCGGTTGAGGATTCCCTCTAAAAAACTGGGTCCTAAGTTTGTGGGGCCATTTAAAGTGCTTCAGGTGGTTAACCCATCTGCTGTTAGGTTGGATGTCCCTACTTCCTGGAAGATTAATCCTGTTTTCATGTTTCCTTGTTGAAAAAGGCTGATGTATCTGATAGGGACGGCACTGTCACAGTTCCCCCTGTGGTGGAAGACGGCGAATATGAAATTTCTCGTATCTTGAATTCTAGATGGCATAGAGGGAGATTACAGTATCTTGTCTCCTGGAAGGGTTTTGGTTCCGAAGACAACTCCTGGGTAAGGGCGGATGATGTCTCTGCTCCTAGGCTTGTTAAAGCTTTCCACAGGAGGTTTCCAGATAGGCCTGAGCCTGGAGGATCCGGAGGATCCTCATAAAAGAGGGGGTACTGTTAGAACCCTCCTGTTAGTTTTTGCAATCTTGTGTTTTGCGGTCACGTGACCAGCTGCCTATATATTCCAGCTCCGCCCTTCTGGCTTTGCTGGACTTCAGTGTTGTTTTGACTGTCTCTCTAGCCAGGTGCTTCGGTGCCTATCTCTGTCAGTTCTTGGTCCTCTGGGACCGTTAGTACTTTTTGTCAGTTTTTCCTTTTTGCTCTGCAACAACTTCTGTTTAAGAGGTGTCCCATTTTTGTCCCAGTCCTTAGTAAGTTTAGGGACCCTCCCTTAATTCTATAGGTCTCCGTTCAGACTAGCCGAGGAGAAAGGCGGGTCTGTTCGCTAGGAACAGGCAGCCCGCTACATCGTAGGGATTCAGCTTAGTCTTACTGTAGGGACAGCTTTCCTTATCTTTCCTTAGTTTTGTTGCAGATCATAACAAAAAAGGACACATGTTTTAGTGAGGGAGTGTGTGGAAGGAAATCAAAGGAATAGGATGGAGACTGTGGCTCTGGACCATGAATGGATCGATGGGATATGGAGATCAGGACCGACTGGGCTGGATAAGCGTGCTACAGTGTGGATATGTCATCTGGATTTGATGAACTTTCGTAAGGACTGTTGCTACTGGATATCTGTGCTTTCGCCGTTTTATCTGTTGTCTGGATGATCGTGGACTGTGGCTACAGAATCTACTGGCTGGAGATATGAAATCTGTGGGCCAATCAAAAGCTGGGAGACAATGAGTATGGCCTGATACAAAGCCAGTGGAACTACTGATCCCAGGTTGGGAACTTAAGGACTGAGAGAACTGTATTTGGCCATTTACCAGGAATTGCGGTATTACCATGGATGTGATTAATAAAATATTGTTGCATCGTTAACCTGCCTAGGTGATTACTTACAACTGGTAAATACTGATATTGTAAAACCTGCGACCCCAGAGATCCATGAATCTGCTGGTGTCATAGAGGGAGATTGTTATGATCTGCAACATGAACTAAGGAAAGATAGGGGAAGGCTGTCCCTACAGTAAGACTAAGCTGAATCCCTACGATGTAGCGGGCTGCCTGTTCCAAGCGAACAGACCCGCCTTAGTCCTCGGCTAGTCTGAACGAAGACCTATAGCATAAAGGGAGGAGTCCCTAAAAGAACTAAGGACTGGGACAAAAATGGGACACCTCCTAAACAGAGAAGTAGTTGCAGAACACAAAAAGACAAACTGACAAAAAGTACTTGAGGTCCCAGAAGGACCAAGAACTGACAGAGAAAGGCACTGAAGCACCTGGCTAGAGAAACAGTCAAACACTGAGGTCCAGCACAGCCAAAAGGGCGGAAGTAGAATATAAAGGCAGATGGTCACGTGACCGCAAAACACAAGATGGAAAATAAACAAACAGGAGGGTTCTAACAGAGATATCTGTATATCACCAGATAACTGTGTATGAATTACAGTTGTGCTCCAAAGTTTTACAATTTTTGCGTTCTTGGCCTTGTTTCAAAGAATATGAATGATAACCAAAAAACTTTTTATCCACTCATGGTTATTGGTTAGGTGAAGCCATTTATTGTCAAACTACTGTGTTTTCTCTTTTTAAATCTTAATGACAACCAAAAACATACAAATGACCCTGATCAAAAGTTCACATACCCTGGTGATTTTGGCCTGATAACATGCACAGAATTTGACACAAATGGGTTTGAATGGCTACTAAATGTAATATCCTCACCTGTGAACTGTTTGCTTGTAATCAGAGTGTGTGCATAAAAGCTGAGTGAGTTTCTGGGATCCAGACAGACTCTTGCAAATCTCATCCAGCCACGTTTCTGGATTGTGAGTCATAGGGAAAGCAAAAGAATTATCAACTGATCTACGGAAAAAGGTAGTTGAACTGTATAACACAGGAAATGGATACAAAAAGATATCCAAGGAATTGGTAATGCCAGTCAGCAGCGTTCAAACTGTGATTAACAAATTGAAAATCAGGGGCTCTGTAAAAACCAAACAATGGTCACGTAGACCAACAAAAATTTCAGCCACAACTGCCAGGAAAATTGTTCAGGATGCAAAGAAAACCCACAAATAACATCAGCTGAAATTCAGGACTCTCTGAAAACTAGCGGTGTGGCTGTTACAAGATACACAAAAAGGAGGCACTTGAAGAAAAATGGGCTGCATGGTCAAGTCACCAGAAGAAAGCCATTACTTTAAATTGGACTGATGAGACCAAAATTGAACTTTTTGACCACAACAATAAACGTTACATTTAGAGAGAGGTCAACAAGGCCTATGATGAAAGGAACACGATTCCTACTGTAAAGCACGGAGGTGGATCGCTGATGTTTTGGGGATGTGTGAACTACAAAGGAACAGAAAACTTGGTAAAAGCTGAAGGAAAGGTGAATGCAGCACATTATCAGCAAATACTGGAGGCAAATTTGCACTCATCAGCCCGGAACTTGCGCATGGTACTTACTTGGACGTTCCAAAGTCACAACGATCCAAAACACAAGGCCAAGTCGACCTTTCATTGGCTACAGTAGAACAAAGTGAAGGTTCTGGAGTGGCCATCTCAGTCTCCTGACCTCAATATCATTGAGCCACTCTGGAGATCTCAAGTGTGCAGTTCATGCTAGAAAGCCCAGGAATTTACAGGAACTGGAGGCTTTTTGCCAAGAAGAATGGGCAGCTTTACTATCTGAGAAAATAAAGAACCTCATCCACAACTACCACAAAAGACTTCAAGCTGTCACTGATGTTAAAGGGGGCAATACACAGTAATAAGAACTGAGGTAAGTGAACTTTTGTTCAGGGTCATTTGGATGTTTTTGGTTGTCATTAAGAATTAAAAAGAGAAAGCACAGTAGTTTGACAATAAATGGCTTCACCCAACCAATAACCACGAGTGGAAAAAACGTTTTTTTGTTATCATTCATATTCTCTGAAACAAGGCCAAGAAAGGAAAAATTCTACCAGGGTATATAAATTTTTGAGCACAACTGTACATGTGCCCTATTATCCCACATATAGCTATAGGATTTCTCTATTCCTAATGTAGATGAAACCTATTGGCAGATATTATTTAGTGATTGCCGTAAAAATGTGATAATTTGAGCAATTTGTGACTTTTATCTGCTACTCACGTCACGTTACTACAACTATGGATGGAGCTTAGCTGAGACGGTCCGGCCCTACCCACTAACATACAATTGAAACTGTTTTACTCTTTCAGAACAATTATTGTTATACATGGGACATATGTTTTAAGGGGAAGGGTAAGAAACAGCAATTTGTAATGGCAGTGGCCTTAATTTTTTTACATTTTGTTTCATTTTTAAAAAATCTATATCTCTTCCTAATTTTTCTTTCTCTCTTGTGATTTTTTTATTTGTTCCACACATAAGGACATAAAAGAGGGGCATTTCACCATCTAAATACATGCTTCTGATTGCTGATTTCCCCTGTAACTAGGGCTGGATATGAGCAGTTTCAGCCTTCAGCCTCCGCTGCACAGCTGATCTGTGTCGTGTTCGTTGTATATTACAATACAATGTATCAGTTTGTGTTATGTGTTTCTTGCCTTTTTCTGCCTGTTTTGATGGTCGGCAGATCTTGGTAATAAACCATATTTCTAGGGAGTCTGGCCGGGTCTGACAGCGGCTCTCCGCTCCGGCAGCTGCACGATCACCACCTGAACCCACACGGTAAAGGATGGAAGTTTACAAAGAAGCAACGATTAGTGTTAATGACGTAATAAATGATTGATCACTTGGGTCACTTATCATTAATTCTTCAATATTTGTCACATTTGTTAATTGTAATCTCTGCAACCAATGAGGTAAATTAAATGTTCTTTGGTAAAAAAAAAAAGACACGTGAGGAATAAATATACACAATATTTCCCATAATATGACTGAGTATATCTTTGGGGACTGTTCACAAGTAGTGTTTTTCAGCTGCGTTTTACAGTACCAGCTTGGTGAATGAGATTTTTAAAGTCTCATTCACATGCTGCGGTTAATTCTTTCAGGGGTTTTGCAGCATTATTCATCCATTCAAATGAAGAAACAAAAACCCACAAGAATAAACACTGCAAAAAGACAGCAAATAAGTGTGGATTGTACGCAGTGTTTTTCCTGCGTACAACCTGGTTTTTGATGCAGAAAAAAATGCTGCAAAAATGAAACGTGTGCACATTCCCTTATCCTGGTTGTGTTGTAATTGGAAATAAAAGAGAACGGCCAAAAAAGCATATTGTTAGGCAGCATGTATTTGTGTAGAGCCACCCCTTGAAGATTCCATCACAAGATTCCATGATGACATCACAGGTCATGGTCGGCCATTATGACATCACAGCTCACAGTCACTATATATACAATGTACACAGGGTCACGGCTGCCTTTCTTGGCTTCATAGTGACTGAGCGCACTTGCAGTTTCTCGCTATTCTATAGTGACTGATCGCACTTGCAGTTTCTTGCTATTCCATAGTGACTGAGCGCACTTGCAGTTTCTCGCTATCCTATATAGCGATTGATCGCACTTGCAGTTTCTATGGCTGAATTACTTTTGGACAATCTTCAAGTAGAAGCTCTATGGGAGATTCTTACCACCAATCGCCCTGAGATTGTGCTTCTACCACCCGATGGCGTCCTCAGCTTCACTCACCGGCTGGTGATGGAGCTCGTAAGGGACTGCCTGACCAAATACCACCGAGGTCATCTCACTTCAGAGTATCTGACGGATTTACCTCAGAACATAAGGACATTACTACAGCAGGTAAGTGGAGGACGCTCCGCATAAAACTTCTCAATAATGGATAATAATGCTGGGATAGAAGCAGGGGCAGATAAAGAGTAGCCGGGGCCCTGGGCAGTTTAGGAGCCGTGGGCCATCAGCACCCGATGTATCACATGACATGTCACAAGATTGTCTTTGATAGATCATGTGATAAGTCACGCGATTAACATGCAGGTGCTCGGGTGCACTACAAATAACATAGCGCTATACATAATAGAGCCGGGGTGGGAAAGTAATATTACTGAGGGGCCACTGAGAGATGTGACTGTTGTGGAGGCCGAACCGATAGGCTGAAATGAATTCTGCTCAATATTAACATATTAATAATTATTTTATATTATTAACTGTAACACTTAATATTGAGCAGAATTATGTGTGTTGACATCCCCCTATATATTGTATAAGCCCAAACACAGCCCTTTATATACTGTATAAGCCCCCACATAGCCCTCTACATACAGTTAGAGCCCACATACAGTCCCCTATATACAGTAAGAGCCCATACATTGCCCCAATGTACAGTATGAACCCACTCACAGTTTCCTATATAGAGCATGAGCCCTCGCATAGCCCCTATATTCAGGATGAGCCCTCACATAACCCCCTATATACAGCATGAGCCTCCACATACTTTAGCTATTGCTTGGCAGCATGTATTTGTGCAGAGCCGCCTCTATAAGATTCCAGCACAAGATTCCATGATGACATCACGGTCGGCCATATGACATCACAGTCACTATTTATACAATGTACACAGGGTCACGTCTACCATTGTTGGCTCCATAGTGACTGAGAATTTGCAGTTTATCTCTATGGCTGAATTACTTCTGGACAATGTTCAGGCAGAAGCAGCAGGTAAATGGCGGACGCTCCGCTCAAATCTTCTCCACAATAATGGATAATAACAGTGGGATAGAAGCTCCTTCTTTCTTCCAATGTAAAACAGGACAAGACCCCAGATATGTAGTCATTGTATCTGCAGAGAGGAGCAGGCGTCACATACAATGGCCGCCTCCATTGTGACTTTTCTCATCTCAGAATTTTAATTTTTGTTCCTTTTCTTCCTTATAGGCTGAAAAAAGATCTCAATATGGAGATTCGTCTTTTCTTAAAGAACTGGCCGAAAAAGTCCTGTATGTACTGGAAGGTCCGGCCCGCTCATCGGAACGCCCGGTAAGGATCCATCATCTTCTCTAGAACACGTCCTTGTTTTCTGATCTTCTCCAGATCACCAGTCAGATATCAGAAGATCTGGTGTTAGATCTTATTGGCCTCCCTGTCAGCCCCTGGCAAGCACAGGAGGTAATATGGCCGCCGGTCTCTGCTGCTCCATCGTCTCTGATGGCAGTCTGTACTCTGCTGATGTAGTCACAGCTCAGTGGTGGGAAGTCTGTATTTCCGCCTCTGTCTCCCTCTATTATCTATATTAATGTTTTTGCAATGTTACCTCATCTTAATCCATCTTATCTGAGAAAAGTCCTCATGATGGCGGCTGATCTGTAGAGTTACAGTTGGTGCGTCTGTAAATGCAGGTTTAGTCTTTCCTGATTTATGGATTTGGTGATTTAGTGGAAGGTTCCTCATGTTAATTCTATATATTCTATCTATCAGGAGACACCAGAAGGCGACACCGAAGACGAGCAAAATGTGACCCCAGAGACCCCTGACCCTAATACGAGTCAGCCAGGGCCGAGCAGCGATCTGACTACAGGTGAGCCGATCACACGACCTTCTACAGGAAATATCCGGAGATTATAGAGAAGAGGGGACAATGTCACATTTACTCTTTCCACTCTGTGTAATACAGGGATGTCAAACTCAAACATACAGAGGGCCAAAATGAAAAACTTGGAAAAAGTCACGGGCCAACCATTATATACAACCATTATATACTGGGTCCCACAAAGTCCTCCATACAGAATAATAGGCCCCACATAGTCCTCCATACACTATAATAGGCCCCACATAGTCCTCCATACAGAATAATGGCCCCACATAGTCCTCAATACAGAATAATGGGCCCCACATAGTCCTCCATACAGAATATTGGGCCCCACAAAGTCCTCCATACACTATAATAGACACCACATAGTCCTCCATACAGAATAATGGCCCCACATAGTCCTCCATACACTATAATAGGCCCCACATAGTCCTCCATACAGAATAATAGGCCCCACATAGTCCTCCATACACTATAATAGGCCCCACATAGTCCTCCATACAGAATAATGGCCCCACATAGTCCTCAATACAGAATAATGGGCCCCACATAGTCCTCCATACAGAATATTGGGCCCCACAAAGTCCTCCATACACTATAATAGACACCACATAGTCCTCCATTCAGAATAATGGCCCCACATAGTCCTCCATACAGAATAGGCCCCACATAGTCCACCATACAAAATAATGGCCCCACATAGTCCTCCATACAAAATAATGGGCACAGCATAGTCCTCCATACAGAATAATGGGCCCAACATAGTCCCCCATACACTATAATGGCCCCACATAATCCTCCATACAGAATAATGGCCCCACATAGTCCTCCATGCAGTATAATGGACCCCACATAGTCCTCCATACAGTATAATAGGCCCCACATAGTCCTCAATACAGAATAATGGCCCCACATAGTCCTCCATACACTATAATGGCCCCACATAGTCCTCCATACAGTATAATGGCCCCACATAGTCCTCCATATACTATAATAGGCACCACATAGTCCTCCATACAGTATAATGGCCCCACATAGTCCTCCATATACTATAATAGGCACCACATAGTCCTCCATACAGTATAATGGCCCCACATAGTCCTCCATACAGTATAATGGCCCCACATACTCCTCCATCTAGTATAATGGCCCCACATAGCGGTGATGGCTCTGTGGCTCTGGTGTTGCGGGCAAATAAAATGACCCCGTGGGCCAGAGTTTGACCCGTATTGTGTAATGGGAACCTGGCAGCACATGTTACATATGGGAGTAGCGGGAGGACTGTACAGGACATTTTCTCACATTTTTTTTTCCAGAAATCCAATGTGCCAGTCAGGAGAAAACTGACATAGAAATCATATACAAATTACAAATCAGGATGGAAGTGCACTGGGGGCGTGGAGGAAGTCTGAGTGCAGGGGCACGCCCCCAGTGCACGTCCAGGCTAATTTGCATATGGCTCCTATGCTTCAGCTCTCTTCCCATCAATCACATGTAGAGCGAGGGTGATGGTTCCTCACCCATGTGGTGATTGGGGTCCTCCATCATTTACATTACACTTATCTATGGATGCCCCGCACGTTCCCATATAACGAGTATTAATCCCATTTACAGACGTCTTGTCATTTCTCCGTTATATTGCTGTATTATGTGTGTAGGATTAATATCCTCTAATACATTTTATTTCTTCATCATTTTATCACTATTTTAGAAACAACTGAGCTGTTGGATCCTGACAGTGTGATCTTAGAGATCCCGGAGATCCAAGAACCTGCCGGGGTAAGTATTATAGAGGGAGATGTCTGTGTGTCACCAGATCACGGGGTGTGAATGACCCGTCCAGTATTATCCCCATATAACCAGGGGACGCCTCTATTATTAGAGGAGATGACACTATTGCATTAGATAATAGCATTTATATTATAGGGAATCCGTCAGCAGGTTTCTGCTCACCTATCGGATCAGTGACATCAGCTGGGACATAATATAGGGGGAGACGTTTCTGCATCTGGAGATTTTCTCCAGCAGCTTCTAGATCTTAATATCACTTCTTCTTCTTCTTCTTTTTTTCTAGAACTTGATGGAATCATTGATCCCGGCGAGAAAGCCGCGTATGAGCGACTACGAAACATCTAAGCTGATCAGCAGCGGATCTTTTGGGTGAGATTTCAGTTGGCATAATCCACATTTCTCAGGGTTCCCTATGACAAGGCTTCAGCCTCTGTGCTCTGCCATTCAGTGTTATCATAGGGACATGATCTGAGTCCACACCACTGTCCACATCTAATTGTCACTATTCAGCTCAGTTATAAACAGTTAAGCAAACTGACCTGTAACAAATTAAATTGTTAAGGAAAAAGAATAAAATAATCTAATATATTACACTAGTCTGTAGCAGACCCTCATCTGTCATTACACTGCCTCCATCATCAGAGCCTCCCATAGGTGACAATGTGACCTGGGTGAGGGTCTGGCAGACATGGCATTGTGCAGACTTCCCATAGGTGACAATGTGACCTGGGTGAGGGTCTGGCAGACGTGGCATTGTGCAGACCTCCCATAGGTGATAATGTGACCTGGATGAGGGTCTTGCAGACATGGCATTGTGCAGACCTCCCATAGGTGACAATGTGACCTGGGTGATGGTCTGGCAGACATGGCATTGTGCAGACTTCCCATAGGTGACAATGTGACCTGGGTGAGGGTCTGGCTGACGTGGCATTGTGCGGATCTCCCATAGGTGACAATGTGACTTGGGTGAGGGTCTGGCAGACGTGGCATTGTGCAGACCTCCCATAGGTGATAATGTGACCTGGGTGAGGGTCTGGCAGACGTGGCATTGTGCAGACCTCCCATAGGTGATAATGTGACCTGGGTGAGGGTCTGGCAGACGTGGCATTGTGCAGATCTCCCATAGGTGATAATGTGACCTGGGTGAGGGTCTGGCAGACGTGGCATTGTGCAGACCTCCCATAGGTGATAATGTGACCTGGGTGAGGGTCTGGCAGACGTGGCATTGTGCAGACCTCCCATAGGTGATAATGTGACCTGGGTGAGGGTCTAACAGACGTGGCATTGTGCAGACCCTCCCTTAGATGATCTATATAGTGTTATTTCATGTATTTCTAGATGTGGATTTCTAGTGACGGACGGATTTCTAGTATTAAACATTAGTACAGAAGATCATATAATGACTTCTATAGACGCGGACTGTTAATAAGGATTCACAATAAACCATGGTTTCTCCTTCTCTCCAGGTCTGTCTACTTAGTTCACCATAAAGACTCACAGAAGATCTTCGCTATGAAGAAAATTGCCAAGAGGGACCTGGATACTCCAAAAGCTGTGGAAGGGGCCTATCTGGAGAGGGACATCCTGACATTCGCTGACTGTCCCTTTGTGACCTCCATGCTCTGCTCCTTCCCTACTAGATCTCACCTGTGTATGGTCATGGAGTATGTAGGAGGTAGGACATGTACATGTATTATATTCAGCCCATGCCTACTGACATCTTATCACCGCTCATATCATTAGGACTTGTCCCCGTGGACGGTTACATCCCCGCAGAGCATTTACTATAGATATTATGGAAAGTCATTGATGTGTGTGATCTCCCTGTATGTCCGCACTGAGCACGTCAGTATCTCCAGCTGTAGACGAGATGAGACATCACTCTATTACTGACATGGACGACATCTCACCATGACCTCAGACTAATATTCTGTGCTCTGTACATTATATCTGTATATATTCTCTCCTGCCCCAATGTTTCCGCTCACTTCTCATGATCCATCGTGGTGATCTGCTGTATAAACTCCTCACCGCTCATATTTCCTTTCTTCTATAGGTGGAGACTGTGGGACCCTCCTAAGCACCAGGGGTCGTTTATCTGTCCCCTTGGCCCGCCTGTACTTTGCAGAAGCGCTTCTTGCTGTGGAATACCTGCACAGCTATGGTGTGTTGCATAGAGACCTGAAACCAGAGAAGTAAGTGACCTCTGTAGTATAATAAAGGGGGGACATTTATCATTTATTACTACACGGCCTGTGAGACTAAAACCATCTTCTCTTTCACAGCCTCCTGATTACACCGGCTGGACACATTAAAGTCGCCGATTTTGGGATTTCAAAAGTTGGTGTCATGATACCAAAAACCAACACCCACAAGGAATCATTGGAGGACATGGCCAGAGAGTTCCAGGACCATGAGGTTGGCATCACTTACAGGAGCTTAGCTCGTTCTTTACAAATCTCATCACACTATTGTCTCTTCTCTACGTTCTTCATTCCTAGAGAACTTTTCCAGTGATATTTTATCTTCTGTCATTGTGTTTTTATGTCGAGAACTTGTCATAATAATAATTTCATTGATTCTCATCTTTATCTTCTGACGGTTTCCAGGACTGTGGCACCCCGCTTTACATGGCCCCAGAAATCATCCTGAAGAAAGGCTATGGAAGACCTGCCGACTGGTGGTCAATGGGGATCATCCTGCATGAGTTTCTGGTGGGATATGTACCATTTCATGGGGACTCCCTATCTGAGCTTTATAAAAATATTGTCACTGGTAAGTAGAATAATCCGATCATTGCTTTGACTGGTTACATGAATTTAGTTATTTTCTCTACTTTATCTTACAGTCCAAAACAGAGGTTTTAATTTCTGTAATTTTCTATATAACAGGAGACATCATTTGGGATTGGGATCGCGCTCCTCCCACTGATGCTCAGGACCTCATCATTGACCTGCTCAGAACAAATCCTATGCCAAGACTTGGGACAGGTAAGTGATATACTGTATTAGTATTAATATTCACTTTTTACAACGTGGACTCATCACTCCTGTCCATGAGGATCAGCACTTCTCTATCTGCTTGCTTATTTCTAGTTCTCAGTACTATGACTTTCAGACTATTTCCTTTGGTTATGTCATTAGTTTAGATTAAGATAAACTGTTCAGATATGAAGCAATCTCTGACATTGTCTGCTCAACTTTTGGTTTTCTTTTTCCAGGAGGAGCATTTGAGATCAAGAGTTATCCATTCCTGTGTGACTTAGAATTTGAAAACCTTCCAAGTCAGAAGCCAGAGTACGTTCCTCGGCTTGTGTCAGAGGTGGACACCAGCTTATTTATCAGTAAGTAGAAGGAGCCGTCATCTAGACCAAGCAGCTGTTTGTCTCGTCTTCCTTAATATGTGACAATCGGTTCCCATTAATATTAGTGGTAAATGGTGACTGTGTTATACTGACAACCGCTAATAACACATCATTACCTATGTCTTGTAGATCATGCTGATACAGACAAGCCTATTGTCTCAGAGGAGGAGGACACGAGTGAGGATAATGAGAGCCTGTTCTTCCAAAATTTTACATCATCCTCTGAAAGGCTTTCTAAAGTAAGTATGTGATCAATAAATCCAGAATATGTAAAAAAGACATCTAAAAGTAAAAAATAGAAATTTATATCTTATTTTTGTCTGTTTTTAGCTCTCTAACACCATTATCAAGTCTCCTCCAGAGTGTACCCCGGCATCCAGCAGAAACATCTCAGAAATGTGAGTAGATTATGGGGTCATTATTGGGAGCTCCAGGCTAATATATGTGCACAGCACCAAATATAGGACATAAATACCATAATATCAAGTGCAGCATCCACCGCCCCATGATCAGCGGTCATTGTGCTTTTGGCTTCAGAATCCGCTGGAGATAACAGCCCATAATTGCTGCCGGTCAGGTATTGTTAGTTTTGCCCACACTGCAGGAGATATGTAGTATTACATGCCGGCCATTGTGGGTAGTTGTTTTGCGCTCTGCTCCATAGAAGGTAGTTTTGAGCAGGAGACTTCCCCACTATGACTTTCATATGTCCTATTAGGCCTCATAGTCGGGGTTCTTCTAGTGAGACAATCCCTTTTATACTGAATTTACTTGTGATTTACACGTTTTTCTTCTTCCAAACAGGCAGAAAGGATCTTTTCCTGAATCTGCTGGAGACGATGCTATAAGCAGCTTGCCGTCCTCGTCCCCATTGTCAGGTATGTACATGTCTATAGCACAAGCAATGTGAATGTTGTCATCAAGGGTGAAATATTTCCACATGGTTTTTCTGTAATAGATCTCCTATGTTATCCATGTTTCATGGATCCCTCTTATGTTGCCCATGGGCCCATACTGTGTCTCTATCTCTGTAACTTTGTACAGTATTATCATGGATTCTGTGATACGTTGTAGCATCCAGTAACCTCCGCCATCATAATAAGACATAGTCTCCTATAGTAAAATATCGCTCATTAGGGATGCACCACATGGCGGCACACAGGGTGCTCACTGATCCATATTAGTGACACATCTAATGCCCCTCAGATGAGGTCATGTCCGGTATATAGGACTTATTCTGCCCTATTATGTAATAGCAGATTATCAGGACTATAGGGGACAGGACTAGGACAATCCTACTATATACAGGAGAGATACAAAGCAGATCCCATAACAATATGTCCTTAGTGAATTGTTGTTTTTTCTTCTTTCTCATCCGAATTTCCAGCTGACGACGAAAAATCAGAAAATGGCAAAAAAGGGAAAAAGAGACGAGGTAAGTGTGAGAATCATCTCCATGTTGTGTGATGTCGTCAGTGAGAATAATTCATGTGGAGCAGATGTCATCTGTCGGTGATGGGATTGTCACATGTATGATGGCTGACGATGATCCCTGACCTCTGTGTGATGAGATTCCTCTGCCGTCCGGCCACAGTGACCGCACAGTAGTGTCACGTCATATGGAGTCCCATCACTTACATTATATTTCCTTCTCTTCTCATAGGTTCCATCTTCCGCCGGATCTTATCATCCTGCCGGCGTGGATTATCCAGGGCAGCTCGCGTATTTGCGTGTTGTCACCGTTCCCCTAGAGACATCTAAAAGACGGGAACCTCCGCATCCAGCGCCCTGAAGTCCAGCAGATCCACCATCACTGCTGGAGCTGTACAGAAGGACCTTCACCATCTACCTGTGGCCTTCTGACTCTTACATCTCTGCCCGGACATGTCTCAGTATCACCTCTGTCACCAGGCTCCGCGGTATTCATACTGCTCGCAGACGTGGCGGTTACTGATCACCTGCTATCTGACCCCGGCTGACCTCCTGACTATGATTTTCTCTACTGATTCGGTTCCTGGTTTTGTCCCTCCCTTCTATCCTATTATTAATAAAAAAAATTACAATTATTATTAATGAATCTTTTTTCATCCATCAAACTTTACTCTGCATTTTGTTAATTCATAAAAATAATTTATTAACACTTCTGGTTTTAAAGCATATATATATACAGTATGCTTATAATATGTATATATATAGTATGCTAAATATATATACTATATACAGTGGGTACGGAAAGTATTCAGACCCCTTTACATTTTTCACTCTTTGTTTCATTGCAGCCATTTGGTAAATTCTAAAAAGCTCATTTTTTCTCATTAATGTACACCCTGCCCCCATCTTCAATGAAAAAAAACAGAAATGTGGAAATTTTTGCAAATTTATTAAAAAAGAAAAACTGAAATATCACATGGTCATAAGTATTCAGACCCTTAGCTCAGTATGGAGTAGAAGCCCCCTTTTGAGCTAGTACAGCCATGAGTCTTCTTGGGAATGATGCAACAAGTTTTTCACACCTGGATTTGGGGATCCTCTGCCATTCTTCCTTGCAGATCCTCTCCAGTTCCGTCAGGTTGGATGGTGAACGTTGGTGGACAGCCATTTTCAGGTCTCTCCAGAGATGCTCAATTGGGTTTAGGTCAGGGCTCTGGCTGGGCCAGTCAAGAATGGTCACAGAGTAGTTCTGAAGCCACTCCTTTGTTATTTTAGCTGTGTGCTTAGGGTCATTGTCTTGTTGGAAGGTGAACCTTCGGCCAAATCTGAGGTCCAGAGCACTCTGGAAGAGGTTTTCATCCAGGATATCTCCTTCAATTGCAACCAGTCGTCCTGTCCCTGCAGCTGAAAAACACCCCCATAGCATGATGCTGCCACCACCATGTTTCACTGTTGGGATTGTATTGGGCAGGTGATGAGCAGTGCCTGGTTTTCTCCACACATACCTCTTAGAATTATCAACAAAAAGTTCTATCTTCGTCTCATCAGACCAGAGAATCTTATTTCTCATAGTCTGGGAATCCTTCATGTGTTTTTGAGCAAACTCTATGTGGGCTTTCATATGTCTTGCACTGAGGCGAGGTTTTCATCGGGCCACTTTGCCATAAAGGCCCGACTGGTGGAGGGCTGCAGTGATAGTTGACTTTGTAGAACTTTCTCCCATCTCCCTACTGAATCACTGGAGCTCAGCCACAGTGATCTTGGGGTTCTTATTTACATATCTCACCAAGACTCTTCTCCCACGATTGCTCAGTTTGGCTGGATGGCCAGGTCTAGGAAGTCTTGTGGTGGTCCGAAACTTATTCCATTTAAGGATTATGGAGGCCACTGTGCTCTTAGGAACCTTGAGTAATGCAGAAATTCTTTTGGAACCTTGGCCAGATCTGTGCCTTGCCACAATTCTGTCAATGAGCTCCTTGGGCCCTATTAACCCTCTCAGCACTATGTGTGCTGGAGCATGCTTTCCCGGTTTTACATCACTGAAGCTGCCAACCTTTATTAATGATCTAGTGGAAGGGTTGCATAGTAAAATAGCAATATTTGCAGATGATACTAAACTTTGTAAAGTAGTTAATACAGATGAGGATAGGGCACAGCTACAGGAGGATTTAGATAAATTGGGGAGTCCGGCCAAAAAATGGCAAATGGGGTTCAATGCCGATAAATGTAAGGTTATGCACATGGGAAAGAAAAACAGCAGTCACCCACACATATTAAATGGGAAACAATTGGGGAAATCTGACATAGAGAAGGACCTGGCCATCTTGGTTAACAGCAAATTAAATTGGAGTGCCCAGTGTCAGGCAGCAGCTGCGAAGGCAAATAGAGTCATGGCATGCATCAGAAGAGGAATAGGGGCATATGATGAGAACATTGTTCTTCCTCTGTATAAAGCGCTGGTAAGGCCGCACTTAGAATATTGTGCACAGTTCTGGGCTCCGTTGCTCAGGAAAGACATATTGGAGCTAGAGAGGGTACAAAGGAGGGCGACAAAGGTAATAAAGGGAATGGAGGGACTAGAGTACCCAGAGAGGTTGTCAAAATTAGGCCTATTTACGTTGGAAAAGAGAAGGTTTAGGGGAGACCTCATAAACATGTATAAATACATCAGGGGGCAGTACAGAGATCTCTCCCATGACCTGTTTATACCAAGGATGGTGACAAAGACGAGGGGGCACACTATGCGTCTGGAGGAAAGGAGGTTTCTGCACCAGCATAGAAGGGGATTCTTTACGGTCAGAGCCGTGAGACTCTGGAACTCTCTGGGAGAGGAAGTGGTGATGTCCAACTCACTTAATGAGTTCAAAAGAGGCCTGGACGCCTTTCTTGAGAACAATAAAATTACATCTTATGCTTAGTGATAGTTAATTAATCCAGGGATTTAATCTGACTGCCAGATTGGAGTCGGGAAGTGAATTTTTCCTCAATGATGTAAATTGGCCTATACCGCATGGTTTTTCTTGCCTTCCCCTGGATCAACGCTGCGGAATAGCTGCAGTGCACAAGAAATAGGCTGAACTGGATGGACGCTTGTCTTTTTTCGGCCTTATAAACTATGTAACTATGTAACCTCAGCGATACATATCTCCCCTCAAAGACATGTCCGGTGGCCATCTTACATACCCCCCCTGTGCCCAAAGTCGGGGGGCTTAGCACCTTCCGCTAACATACAGTGGACCCTTGACAATGCGTCAGTATTGCCATGCAGCTTCCCAGGTCTATGCTCTACCTGGAAGCTGAACTCCTGAAGAGCTAGGAACCACCTGGTCAATCAAGCATTGCTTCCCTTCTTCTCGCTCATCCACCTTAGTGGGGCATGGTCTGACACCAGCCTGAACTTCCTGCCTAAGAAGTAGTATCTTAGAGTGTCTAGCGCCCACTTGATGGCCAAACATTCCTTCTCCACTATGGAGTAATTTCTCTCACAAGTCGTCAGCTTCCGGCTTAAATACATTATGGGGTGCTCTTCGCCGTTCATCTCTTTTAATAGGACCACACCCAGCCCGACATCTGACGCGTCCGTCTGGACCACAAACTCCTTCGAGAAATCCGGTGCCACCAACACTGGCTGTTTACACAGGGCTTGCTTGAGTTCCTGGAAGGCCGTCTCGGTTTTTGGAGACCACTTAGCTATAGCCGATTTTGTCCCATTAACGAGGTCTGTCAAAGAGGCAGCTGTCATGGCAAAGTTAGGGATGAACCGGCAGTAGTAACCCACGATGCCCAGGAACGCTCTGACCTGCTTTTTAGTGAGAGGTTGTGGCCAGCCACGGATCGCGTCAATTTTATTTATTTGGTGCTTTATCATGCCTCTGCCTATGACATAGAAAAAAAGGCTACGTGGCACTCCTGTAATATTGGGTGCTCAGATAGGATTCCACTCCAATTATAGATGACTATAGAAACCTGGCACTCCAAAAATGGTGAAAATTCAAGAATTTTATTTAATTACATAATTCTTCAGAATCAAATGACGTTTTGGCCTCATATGGCCTTCATCAGAACAGGGTCCTGCCCAGTAGATAGATGGGAAACCAATCAAATGGCAGGGTCACAGGAGAAAGGGACACGAAACACCGTGTCTGCAAATTGAGATTCTGATTTGGCTTTTATCCTAAGTCATATTGCACGACTCGTTAAAGGGTTGATTGTGACTTGTAGGATTGCTGCTTCCAATAGGTGGCACTATAGAGTTCAAGTCCTCTTTTTCTCTGAAGAGGCAATTTGCATATTAAATTTCCCAGAGGAGCATTGCACGGCGAATAAGCCTCCTTACCTTGACAAGCCAGTCCTGGTATGTCACTCTCCACAAGGAGAAATGTTGCCCCTTAGACCTCAGTCCAGAGCCTCTCACCTAGCCAAATCAGTTCTCATACTTTGCACTGACGAGGGCCAACAGCCCGAAACACTGTCTCTGCAAATTGAGATTCTGATTTGGCTTTTATCCTTAATCATATGCACGACTCGTTAAAGGATTGATTGTGACTTGTAGGATTGCTGCTTCCAATAGGTGGCGCTATAGAGTACAAGTCCTCTTTTTCTCTGAAGAGGCAATTTGCATATGGTGTATTGGAAACACCCATCTGGTGTTGAAAAGGCTGTCTTCTCCTTGGTCTCTTGGGACATAGGGATCTTCCAATACGCTTTTGTGAGGTAAAGGGTGGTAATGTACCTGGCCGGCCCTAGTCTCTCAATTAGTTTATCTACCCTGGGCATTGGGTATGAATCAAACTTAGAGACCTCATTCACTTTCCTATAGTCATTGCAGAACCGCCATTCTTCATTGGGTTTCGGCACTAAGACTATGGGACTGGACCAGCCACTCATGGACTGCTCGATGACCCCAGATTCAGCATGCGCTTCACCTCCATTGAGATTACCTCTCGGCGAGCTTCAGAAATCCGATATGGCTTCATATTCACTCGAACATGAGGCTCCGTAAGTACTTCATACTCTATGACCTGAGTACAGCCCGGTAGATCCGAGAACAGGTCTCTAATCCGCTGCAGCAACTCTCGGCTTTGTTGCTTCTGGGCACGTGACAGCGACTCTACCACCTTGACTTCCTCCACGTGGGTTTCAGTCTTCGCCATAAGACATAGAGCTTCCACCGGCTCCCTATCCCGAAACGGCTTAATGAGGTTGACGTGGTACACCTGGTAGGGCTTCCTTATCCCAGGTTGGTGGACCCTATAGCTGATGTCGCCAAGCTTTTCAACCACTTCATAGGTGCCCTGCCACTTGGCCAGGAACTTGCTCTCCACCGTAGGTACCAGCACTAGTACCTGATCCCCAGGGTTGAAGTGTCTCAACCTCGCTGACCTATTGTACACCTCGACTGTGCCTCTTGTGCTTTGAGGTGTTCTTTCACAATGGGCATCATCTCTGCAATCCTCTCTTGAATCTGGGCTACATGTTTGATCACACACCTGTAGGGTGTAGACTCTGCCTCTCAGATCTCCTTTGCTATGTCCAGGAGTCCGCAGGGGTGTTGGCCATATAACAGCTCAAACGGGGAGAACCCAGTAGAGGACTTTGGGACTTCTCTGATGGAGAATAGATGGTCTGGCAGTAGACAGTCCCAGTCCCAGTCGTCTTTCTCTACGACCTTCTTTAATAGTAACTCCCCATTTACAGCAAAGTCCGGATATCGGGTGTCAGCCCCCGGCTTTTGAGCAACACCATTCAAGACAGGGACATTATCAAATGCCCCTTTTAGAGTCAAGTCTCTGAGCTGGGCGGTTCCAAACTTTCCCCCGGACACTTCCAGCTCAGGGATGTTGGCCTCCGGGAATGCCGCCTCATCCTCATCCCCCACTAAGCACACAAAAAGGAAACCTGGTGGCGGCCTATGATGCAAGTTCTTCAGGAGAGTCTGGGTTGTTGTCCGGACAACCTGGCTTCCTCCCTTTCTCCCACAAGTCCCAAAACAAGGCAAAGTCCCACCCTATTATAAAAGAGTGCAACAGGTTCTTGACTACGCCCACCTCATGGAACTCGGCGCCACAGTTTGTGTCTATGACCACTCGGGCCACAGGGTAGTCCTAAGCGTCCCCATGGATACAACGGACGCTGACCTTTTTCTCCAGAACCAGCCGATGAGCCAGTGTGGCCCTCACTAGGGTTACCAAACTCCCCGAGTCTAACAAAGCAGTCACTTGCACTCCATTTACTGATACGAGGCATGCCTGTGGTTCCTCGCCTGGTTGAGGAACAGCACTGCAGGCAAAATATGCAAAGTACGAACAGCGCTGTCCTGCGCTGCAGTCCATTGGCTCGATGGTCATGAGGCAACAGGCGGCTATGTGACCTGGGGTGTGACATCTCCAATATACTATGCTATGGGGCGGGACCTTTGGCAACAACTCAGACCCCTCCTGAGCTCTAGGACGCCACCCAGGTGTGGCTCTAGCTTCCCTCTTTTGGGTGTCCGCCCCCTTTTGGGAACCCCAGTATAGAGAGGCTACGACCCCTTGTTTTCCCAAGGAACTCTCAACCTCCTGTTACCTTTCCACCAACCCCACTAAGACTTCTAATTACTCCTCTCGCTAAAAGCATATCTCATTACCCTGAATGCAGCAGCCAGGCTCATATTTCTGTCCAGAAGCTACACTGGCGCCTCCACCCTGCTGTACCAGTCATTGCACTCACCCATAAAGCTCTCCACAGTGCTGCACCATCCTATATCTCGATCTACTACCATATTTACATTCCAATCAGCAGAGACCAACATCCTCCATAATCAGGACCTCCCAAGCCCACATCAGAGCCTTTTTTAGTGCTGAACCAGCTCTCTGGAGTGCACTACTCGAGGCAATCAGGTTTATTCCCTCTATCTACAGTTTTAAGTGTGCACTAACATAAGATAATTTTCAGCAAAACTATTACGTCACCTCACCAAAGTTTTTTTTCCCACAGCACTCAGTAGCAGTTAATATCTGCAAATGTACTGGCTGGTGACCGGTTCATGCAGCCTTACATGTATACCCTTATTTATTCTAAAGATGTAAAGATGGCCGGACCATATAAAACAAACTCTTAAGACCATATATATGACGCGCCCCTGGGCCTGTGTCGCGCTGCGTTGCGCACGCGGGAGCCTACCCGGAGCCGGATCAGTGGAGGGTTGTAGTCTCATGGCGGTGACCCGGTCCGTGCCCAGGGAGTCAAACTAGACGGCAGTCTATTAGTAGTAAATAGTTGATGACTACGCCACCCGTTGAGTGCAGCCAGGAAGCTGCTGCTGCAGGGCAGACCGCTGAGGCCGGTGGTAGGATTGTGCAGCGTGATAGTATAACCCCCAACGGGAGGGGTATGGCCTCAGGGCAGCCGACGTGGATGATGGGGGTAGCAGGAACCACTCAGAGACGGTACGGTGTAGTTCAGGGTCTTTACTGGTAACAACGACAGACTCTCCCGGAGTACTTGCTAGCAAACGGGGCCTGGTCAGTCTTTGAGCAGATGGGATCTCCCCTGGCCAGGCGTAGTTATAGGCCTCCCAAACTGACTGTACTCTTCTGGCTACCTTGCTAGAAGCTGATGTAAGTAGCCCACGTCCCTGAGTGTACCGTGTGGTGCTCACCCGTATGGCCGGTGACTCGGGGCCTTCTAATGGCTTCCGCTCCACGATGGCGGTGCTGGTCCCACGCGTGTGACCGTGCCTTCGGGCTTCTGGGCCAGAGGACCTGAAATCCCCTGCCTGACGGATTCTGCTGCTGGGTAGGAGTTAGTCCCCACAGCCTCGGACTCCGGGTCCGGTAAAGAATCTTCTTAGTCAGGGCGAGCTCTGCAGCTGCCAGCCCCTGACTCCTTGTAACTCTGCTGTTTCCTATGCTGCTTCTTGTCTCCACTCTCCTTGTCTGACTCACCCTGCCTCAGCCCCGGGTTTATACAGGGGAAGTTCTTCCCCTCCCAAGACTGGGCAGGAGGTGTGGCATGCACAGGATCCCTGACCAAAGGACCTCCCACCTGCTCTCAGACATAACATTACATTACTGTGGAAAACCAGACCCCTGGGGTGCCACATTCCCCCCTAGTGAAATTTAGTACTCCGGGACTAAACACATTTAGAAAAACATAACAAAGTATAACAATAACAATACTATAAGAAAAACACATAAGATGGTTACGGCGTGTCCGCAACCGGATGCAGTCTTTGAAGAAAAGCAAAGGTGTCCATTTCACCAACATAGGGAGACGTAACCAGGTAGGGGTCTGTCCTACCCCGAGTCCTTAACAGTCTCTAGTCCATCCTGGGTTACGCTCCAACTATATACAAGGATTCCCGGTAAATCCACCAAGGTTTCCTAAAAACAACTGGAAACACAAAATTATACACAAGCAACAATACACAGATAAACATAAATAAAACTATTTTTACACTTCAAATTCTCCAGCGTGCGGGTAACTGGCCTCTAGTGGCCCTAGTGGACCTACGGAGCTGACTGTCTGGCCCTGAACTACAGGGTGTAGGAGCTGTCAAGGGTAAACTGGGCAGCTGTCTACCGGCTCTTTGTCTCACTAGGGGTACGGCAGGCTCACTATAAGCAGAGGGTTGATTCTCCTGTTCTACTCGTGTGGAGTCTTCTGCCTCCTGGACCGGCTGTTCTTCCAGCTCTACCCGTTGCTCCGTAGGTTCTTGGGATGATGGTTGGAGGAAGGTGAGTACGGGTACCACAACTGCACCATTGACTTGAGTCCAAGACCGAGGGAAGTCCCCGAGCACGGTACTAACCATATCTTCCCTTTCTCCCACGGGTCGATGGTCTTCTTGTTCCTCTTCAGGGTTCCTCAGTTGTTCGGGACACTTCTTCAGGTGGTCCCGGGATACAATGGCTGTGGTTTCCCCTCCGTCTTTACTGATGGTACAGACCTTCGGGTTCTCGTGGCTTGAGGGCAGTACGGTGTACGGGTCCTTCTCCCACTGGTCATCCAACTTGTGGAGCCGTCTTTTCCTCTTCAAGACCTGCTCTCCGGGTACCAGGGGAACAGCGGGAGCATACTGGTTGTAAGTCTTCTCTTGTCTTTCCCTAGCCTGACAGAGACTTCGCTCCACGCTCTCTTGTACTCTCCGGTACTGCTGCTGCCTCTCTGTGTCCCAGCCTGTTTCTGGTGAAGTGTCCTCAGGTGTCAGGACTCCCATTTCCAGGTCAACAGGTAACTTACCAGGTCTCGCCCTCATTAGGTAAGCCGGGGTACAGTTGGTGGAACCTACCGGGATGTGGTTGTATAGGTCCACCAGATCGGGCAACTTCTCAGGCCACAGACTGCGTTCTTCCAGGGGCAATGTTTTTAGAAGATCCATTACCACCTGGTTCATTTTTTCACAAAGTCCATTAGTTTGCGGATGGTAGGGTGTCGTCCTTATCTTCCGGCAGCCATACAGATTGCAGAATTCCTGGAAGACCTCCGCTTCAAAGGCAGGTCCCTGGTCCGTCAGCACTTGGTCCGGGTACCCGTGTGGACGGCAGAAGTGCTGCTGGAAGGCTCTAGCTGCTGTTTGAGCCGTTAAGTCCTTGACGGGGACGACAACCAAGAACCGGGAGTAATGATCCACGATGGTTAACGCGTAGACGTAGCCACTTCTGCTTGGGGTCAGTTTTACATGATCCAAGGCTACCAGTTCCAACGGTTGCCGGGTGACGATGGACTGCAGGGGAGTCTTCTGGCTGGCCCGGTCCTTCCTTCTCAGATTGCACGGGCCACAGTCTCTGCACCACTTCTCGATGGTTCCCCTCATGCCTACCCAGTGGAACCGCTCGCGCAGCAGGAACTCCAGCTTTTTCCACCCGAAGTGTCCAGCTCCGTCGTGGTATGCCTCCATCACCATGGCTGCGTCTCTTCGTGGCACCACTACTTGCCAGAGTAGTTCATGCGTCCGGGAGTTGACCATTCTGCGGCACAACTTCCCCTTGTAAAGGAATAGTCGACTCTTCTCCGCCCATAGTTGTTTGGCTTCCTCCGGAGCGTCTGGTTCAAGGCGAGCCTCCGGCCGAGTCAGCATCTCCTTCACCAGTCGGACGGCAGGGTCGCTGTCTTGCGTTTCCGCCCAGTTGTAGTGGGGTAAGGGGTTCAACGTAGCAGCCTGCTTACCCCTTACCCGGTGGGAATACTGGATAGTCCCATGACGGTGGAACGCAGGGAGTTCAACTTCTTCCAGTCCCTCCGGATCTTCTCCTTCGTCCGGCAGGTTGGGCATCCTGGACAGGGCATCCGCGTTAGTATTGGAGCGTCCTGCCCGGTATTTGATTGTGAACTCGTAGTTGGACAGACGGGCCATCCACCTCTGCTCCAGGGCACCGAGTCTTGCCGTGTCCAGGTGTGTTGTTATCCGTGTATACGGTGAACCGGGAAGAAGCGAGGTAATGCCTAAAGCGCTCGGTGACTGCCCATACCACGGCCAGGAACTCTAGCTTAAATGAGCTGTAATTCTCGGGGTTCCTTTCGGTGGGTCGCAGTTTTCGGCTGGCATAGGAGATTACTCGTTCTCTCCCCTGCTGAATCTGGGACAGTACGGCTCCTAGCCCAATGTTACTGGCGTCGGTGTAGAGGATGAAGGGCTGGCTATAGTCCGGGTACGCCAAGATTTCATCCCCCGTGAGGGCCATCTTCAGCTGGCGGAAGGACTCTTCTTCTAGCTCTTCCCATTTGAAGGGCGGCTTCTGGTTCTTGGCCTTTCGGGACTGGCCTATCAGGAGGTCCTGCATAGGCGCTGCCTTTTTGGTGAAACCGGGAATAAACCTTCGGTAGTAGCCTACCAACCCTAGGAACTGCCGCACTTCTTTTACGCTGGAGGGGCTTGGCCATCCCTTAATTGCGGTGATCTTATCGGGGTCGGGAGCCACTCCGTCAGCGCTCACCACGTGTCCCAGGTATTGCACCTTTGGTTTCAGGAGGTGACACTTGGAGGGTTTCACCTTTAGGCCGTAACTCGCCAGAGCTTCGAACACCTCCGCCAGGTGTTTCAGGTGGTCCTCATAAGTTTTGGAGTATACGATGACATCGTCCAGGTACAACAGGACCGTCTCGAAGTTTCTGTGGCCCAGACAGCACTCCATTAATCGTTGGAAGGTTCCTGGGGCGTTGCAGAGTCCGAACGGCATGCAGGTGAACTCGCTAAGTCCCATCGGGGTGGTGAATGCGGTCTTCTCCCGGTCCGCCTCTGCTACAGGAACCTGCCAGTACCCGCTAGTGAGATCCAAGGTAGAGAAGAAGTTAGCAGATCTTAAAGCAGCCAATGACTCCTCTATCCTTGGTAAGGGGTACGCATCCTTGTGTGTGATACGGTTGATTTTCCGGTAATCTACACACATCCTCATGGTGTTGTCTTTCTTTTTGACTAAAACTAGTGGGGCTGCCCAGGGGCTACAGCTATCCCGGATTACCCCAGCCTCCTTCATGTCTCTAAGCATCCCCTTGGCGTGTTGGTAATGTGCAGGGGGTACGGGTCGATACCTCTCTTTTATGGGAGGATGATCTCCCGTGGGGATGCGGTGTTCTACCCCCTTGACTCGCCCGAAGTCTAACGGGTGTTTACTAAACACTCTCTCATACTCTTGAACCACCCGATAGACTCCTTGTTTCTGATGTGAGGGAGTGGAATCAGTACCCAAATGTAGTTGCTGACACCAGTCCTCCATGTCTTTCTTAGAGCCGTTACCTTCCTCCGGGTGAGATGGAGGCAAGGGTTCCACAGATTGTATAGAATTTTGATTAGTGGTATATAATTTGGCTAGCGTGGCATACCGGGGCAGGTACACTTCCCTCTCCCCGATATTTATTATGCGAATGGGCACCCTCCCATGGCGTACATTGACCACCCCCCGTGCTGTCAAAATGGTGGGCCTACTGTCTGAGTAAACTGGTTCTACCATTGCCTGGTAATCTCTACCTCTCAGACCAATAGCTGCCCGGCACCAAATCATCATTTCACTTTTTGGGGGCATGGCAATAGGAAAAGGGTCACACATTCTTACGCTACCAATCTCACCGCCGGAGAGTTCCACTTGTTGCCGTTGCATCAGTGCCCGGATCTCTTTCTGGAGCACCCGCTGCTCGCCGGAGCTGGCGTTCTTGGCAACCTGCTGTAAAAGGAAAATCACCTCTGCAAGACAATTTTCAATTACGTTAGTTCCTAGAGTTATTTTTGGGTGACTCTCATGTTTATCAATATCTACAATGATCAGTCCCTGTGCGGCCAGTTCGACTCTACCGATTTTGAGGGTCACCTCTTTAAATCCGATCTGTGGCACGGGCTGGCCATTGCTGGCGATGATACTCAAGTCGTCGTCAGGGTAGCGGGTAATATCCGAGTCATTCCAGTACTGCTTGAAGAGCACGTACGGGATGGTGGTGACCTGTGACCCGGTATCCAGTAGGGCACTCATGGGAATGCCATCCAGTACCACAGGCAAGACTGGACGTCCTCCCACATATCTGTCGCGCCAGTTCGATGGGCCTGGTGATCTTTTTCCTGGGGGTTGGCCCTCTACCCCAGGTTGTGCCCGTTTAAAGAACAGTACCTTTCCATATGTCCGGGTTGATTGCAGCGGCGGCAGATGGGTCGTCCGTCCTCGCTGTATCGGTCACTGGGTCTTCCTCTGGCCGGTGGGGTCCTCCTTGGTCGACGCCACGGGATGTCCTCCGGTCCGGATGCCAGCTGGATCTTCCCTGGGGTGGAAACCTGTAAAGACTGCACAGTTCGGGTTAGCGCAGCAACGCTCTTAGCTAGCTCTTGGACCTGATGGTGTAGGTCTGGAGCCGGGTCATTGTCCAAAGCCTGCGCATCAGCTCCCACAGGCCCTGCCGACAAGGGCGCCGCCTCCTGGTGGTAAGTGATAGCTGGGCGCCTGTGGGTAACAACGCCACCCGGTGCTGGTTCTCGGAGCACCCGGATAGCTCTATCCTTGAACTGTGCAAAGTCCAGATGGGGATCCTGTAAGGCCATTGCCCGCAACTGGGTTCGGTGGGCATTGCAATATAAACCCTCTATAAATTGTTCAGTCAATAGCCTGTCCTCGTTTCCCACCCCATCAGGGTCGGTCTGCTTTATGGCCCTCAGGGCCTCTTGTAGGTTTAGTGCATAGTCCCTTATACTCTCATGCGCTCGCTGCTTGCACCCGTAGAATCTAAGCTTAATCTCGGCTGAGGTGCGGGTATCAAAGGTGTCCTTCAGCCGGGTTAGTATCCCTGCGACAGTCTTCCTCCCAGGTGGCCAGGATTTTACTTCCCTTTTGGCTGCCCCAGTTAGTTGGGCCACCAGGATGCTCACTTTTTGCTCTTCTGTGAGGGGGTACACCTGGAAGAGGCTATCCAGCTTTTCTCTAAAGTCATGCAGGGTATGTGACTCCCCTGAGTACTGGGGTAGCCAAGCTGCTCCCGGGATATAGGGCATGGTGAAGGGCATAACTGCAGCAGCGGTAGCGCTGGCGGGGGTTGAGGCAGTGAAGCTCTCCTCCGTATCCGACATCTTCCTCCCCCCTAGTGGACCGTGGCCTACCTTGCGATGATCCTCTTCCGTAGGCCGCGGCTCCGCAGTGGATCGTCAGGGTTGAGGACCTTCCGTCGCGCTCCTGTGACGTCGGCGTCTGCTGGGCTCCTTCCAGGACCTTACGCAACGTCCGGACGTGAGGCGGGGCTTCAGTTCTCGCGCGCTTTCGGAGTCCACGCCCCTCTTCTTCCCGCGCGGCGTCCTCAAGATGGCGTCCAATGGCGGAAAAAAGGTAGAAGATGGCGCCGGATGGCGGGAAACCTCCACGGATAGCGGGAATCTTCACCACTGGTAAGTTTGAACAGTCTTTGCTTTTCAGGCACGCAGTACCCGGTGGTTGCGGGCACGAAATCCTGCCGACTACGCCAAAGTTGACGCGCCCCTGGGCCTGTGTCGCGCTGCGTTGCGCACGCGGGAGCCTACCCGGAGCCGGATCAGTGGAGGGTTGTAGTCTCGTGGCGGTGACCCGGTCCGTGCCCAGGGAGTCAAACTAGACGGCAGTCTATTAGTAGTAAATAGTTGATGACTACGCCACCCGTTGAGTGCAGCCAGGAAGCTGCTGCTGCAGGGCAGACCGCTGAGGCCGGTGGTAGGATTGTGCAGCGTGATAGTATAACCCCCCAACGGGAGGGGTATGGCCTCAGGGCAGCCGACGTGGATGATCGGGGTAGCAGGAACCACTCAGAGACGGTACGGTGTAGTTCAGGGTCTTTACTGGTAACAACGACAGACCCTCTCGGAGTACTTGCTAGCAAACGGGGCCTGGTCAGTCTTTGAGCAGATGGGATCTCCCCTGGCCAGGCGTAGTTATAGGCCTCCCAAACTGACTGTACTCTTCTGGCTACCTTGCTAGAAGCTGATGTAAGTAGTCCACGTCCCTGAGTGTACCGTGTGGTGCTCACCCGTATGGCCGGTGACTCGGGGCCTTCTAATGGCTTCCGCTCCACGATGGCGGTGCTGGTCCCACGCGTGTGACCGTGCCTTCGGGCTTCTGGGCCAGAGGACCTGAAATCCCCTGCCTGACGGATTCTGCTGCTGGGTAGGAGTTAGTCCCCACAGCCTCGGACTCCGGGTCCGGTAAAGAATCTTCTTAGTCAGGGCGAGCTCTGCAGCTGCCAGCCCCTGACTCCTTGTAACTCTGCTGTTTCCTATGCTGCTTCTTGTCTCCACTCTCCTTGTCTGACTCACCCTGCCTCAGCCCCGGGTTTATACAGGGGAAGTTCTTCCCCTCCCAAGACTGGGCAGGAGGTGTGGCATGCACAGGATCCCTGACCAAAGGACCTCCCACCTGCTCTCAGACATAACATTACATTACTGTGGAAAACCAGACCCCTGGGGTGCCACATATACTTTAACCTATATACAGATTTATCAGCCTCCACAGCGTCCAACTCCAAGGTTGGAAAATAACCAAAATGAAGATGATACCCAAGATTACAGAAATTTTCAGAGACAAAGCGCCAAAGATCAGCAAATTCTGTCTGACCATTTGTCTCTGGGTGGTAGGCAGAAGAATGAACAAACTTCAATGGAGAAATAGGTCCAGGGACTTTTGGGAATGGGCAAGGGCCGGAGTAGTGCAGCAGGACATTTTGGATTGAGCACATATTCCCTACAGTCTCTATCCATGGTCGACCACCAAATCTATCTGGCTACAAGTTGAAATATATCATTTATTCGAGGATGACCTGCAAAGATGGAAACATGGAACTCCTGTAGAACTCACAGATAGAACAGAGGAGGAACAAACAATTTTTGTGTGGGAGTGTGATCTGGAGCAAAATTATGAGAACTATGGATCTCTTCAGTCAGATTTAGAGAAACTGCAGACACAAGTTTACCTTCAGCAAGAAAAGGAACCTGTTCAGATCCACATGGATGCACTCAGTAAGCAATAGTATGAATAAAGACAAGGCATCCTGACGTGTTGGGGAACGTTAATGACCTACAAATATGGGGCTAATCACACCTCGGCACTTTGACCGCTGGCTCTGCACTGATGCATTGTAAAGTCTGCCAGATCGGTGTCACGCTAGGTATGGGGATAACCCAGTGTATATGACGGGAAAAGGGGAGGGAGCCCTACAACTAGGGAAAGGGAGAGTTGAGACCCCTAAAAAGATCTGATGACAAACCCTGACTTTCCTATAGATCCTAATTAGGTTCTGCACATATCACCAAGCAGGGAACCTGACCGCAGCTGACCCTAAGGCTAGGCCCTAGGTAGGAAGCAAGAGGGGTGAACACTAAGTCAGCCCCACTACAACTAAAGTACACACAAGGGAAACAAACAGGGGAATACACTTAGCTCCAAGAAGACACCAGAGAAAGCACGCCAACAATCCACCAAGGAAATCCAAGGTAATTCTAGTCGACTACTAGAATCCCAGGCCTAAATAGGTATACATGCTATCACCAACAACTCTCTGAGGATCTGAGGGTATTTAAGGACACAGTAAGGAAGTGCTGATTAACAGGAGAAAGATGAGGATAACTCAGGGTCCTAAAGAGAAAGGTATAATCCCCAAGCAAGGAGAGGAATAAAGAAAAGCTCAGGAAGATGTTTGTAAGGCCAAAAGCAGCGACCTTCTACAGACGGACACCGTATGGCTGTCTGTTAACCCTGACACACCCATGACAGTACCACCCCTTTTACGAGTGGTCTCCGGACACTCAGGACCAAGTTTATCTGGATGAAAGGCATGGAATGATCGAACCAATCTAGGGGCAACGACGGAAAGGGGGTCCACAGTTGCCTTACTACTAATCTCGCCATTCCACAATTTCCCTGGATTGCCAATCCACTACCGGATTATATTTCACCAACCAGGCTAGAACCAGTACAACAGCAGTGGGAAGACCCTCCAGAACATAACAAGGAATTACTTCATAATTAAGGGGCCCCACCCTCAGTCTTATTGTCATGCCAGGTGTGGGAAAGATTTAGTGCAACACAGAGGGAAGAGGGAAAGGGAGCCCAGACACTAGGGTAAGGGGGAAGTGGAGACCTCCTAGTTTGACCTAATGACACCCTGTCTTAACTACCGTCCCTATATTGCCTCTTCAGCAATCACCGCACGCGTGCCTCGCCCTGTCTTTCCCTGGTGTATGGCTAAGGCAAGGGATGGGAGGAGATGAGCACTAGTCGATCTCCACTAAACTCTATAGATAACAAGGGTAGACAAAACAGGGCGAGAATGCTTAGCTTTAGACAACTCCAGACAAATGCAAACTCGGCCTCAAGCTCCAGAGAGGACGAAGTACTGCTCTTGCTAAGCCTTCACAATTAGAAATAAATTTAGCCGGCACCTCACTCTCAGACACACCAGGCCAGGGAGCTGCTAATTACCAGAGGGAGGTAGCCGCTAGGTCCTAGAGACAGACTCTCATCTAAGAAGATGTCTGTAATGCCAAACGTAGAGATCTCCTGCAACCTGTCACTCCAGGGAAAAGGGAAAAGGAGCTCCCAGACACTAGGGAAAGGGGGAAGTGGAGACCTCCTAGTCTGATCTGGCGTCACTCTGTCTCAACTACCGTCCCTATATTGCCTCTTCAGCAATCGCCGCACGCGTGCCTCGCCCTGCTCTCCCTGGCGTATGGCTACGGATGGGGATGGGAGGAGATGAGCACTAGTCAACCTCCACTAAACTCTATAGACAACAAGGGTAAACAAAACAGGGGGAAATGGCTTAGCTTTAGATGAACTCCAAATAAGCACACGGCATCAAGCTCCAGAGAGCACGTAGTACTGCTCCTGCTAAGCTTCACAAGTAGAAATTAATATAGCCGGCGACTCCCTCTCAGACGCACCCAGGCCAGAGAGCTAATTAGCAAGACAGAGGTAGCCGCTCGATCCTAAAGACAGCCTGTCCCACATCCTGGCCCCTTCCCATAATAGCGTCCCTCTTCCTGGCCCCTTTGTGTCTCATCCCTGGCCCCATGTGTCTCATTCCTGATCCAATGAGTCTCATTCCTGGCCCCATGTGTCTTTGTACTGCCCCCATTTGTTCTGCTATGCTGACTCCATATGTCTCCATCCTGGCCCCATATGTCCTCCCATCCTGCCCCCATGTGTTCTCCCTCCTGGCCCATATGAACTCCCATCCTGGTCTCATATGTCTCCATACTGCCTCCATATGTTCTCTCAGCCTGACTTCATAAGTCACCGTCCAGCCCCCATATGTTCTCTAATCTTGACACCATATGTCTCCATCCAGCCCCGATATGAATACCCATCCTGGTCCCATATGTCTCCATACTGCCCCCATATGTTCTCACATCCTGACACCATATGCCACCATCCAGCCCTCATATGAACTCCAATTCTGACCCTATATGATCTCTCATCTTGCCCCCATATTGCGGATTTTAGTAAAAAAAAATAAAAAAAAAATAAGAGCTGCTCCTTATCTGCCTGCGGTCCAGCGGTGTCCTCTTTCTTATGTATTTGAGACGCGGACACGCTGGCGCATGGCAGTGATGCCATACGTCGACGACACGTGCACCGACGTCAGCTCTGGCCTCTGATTGGCTGGCGGCTGTTAACTTTTGCCGTGCACGAAGCCACTGGCATCTGCTCACTGGGCGTAGCTGCACAATTCAGTGTGTCTATTTTACGGTCAAATGCTCAGAGAAAATATAGTTTGGAGTTTCGGCAGGGGACCATATCTGGAGACCATACTCTTCCCCCCACTGCCAGAGGTAAACACGAAGAAGAAATCTGTCAATATCACGCCAGGTGAGAGTGAAACACAGAGAGTAAAACCAGGTGTGAGTACAACACAAAGGGGAAAGGGGAAGAGAGATCAGACACCAGGGAAAGGGGGGAGTGGTGACCTCCGAATCTGGACTAGCATCACCCTGACTCTCCTAAATGTCCCTATACAGCTTCCGCAGCTGTCGCCGATCATGTGCCTCGTCCTGCTGTCCCTGGTGAAAGGCTACAACTAGGGGTGGAAGGAGATGAGCACTAGTCAATCTCCGCTAGCAACTAAAAAAAAAAAAGGAAAGACAAAACAAGGGAATAACGGCTTAGCTTTAGATGAACTCCAACCGTGCACACTGCCTCAAAACTGCAGAGAAGACGTGGTGCTGATACAGCCAAGATCCAGGAAGGAATAAGCATAACCGGCAAAGCCCACCTGGAGAGACCAACCCAGAGGGAGGTAGTCGCTGGGTCCTAAAGACAGCCTCCTGTGTAGGAAGCTGTCTGCAATGCCAAACGTGGAGATCTCCTAAAAGCCACTGCAGGGCGACTGTCTGTCACCTCCGACACACCCGTGACAGTACCTCCCCTCTACAAGTGGCCTCCAGACACTCAGGACTGGGTTTCTCAGGAAAAGAGGTGAGAAAATAGCGAACCAATCTGGGAGGGTTCACCTCTGACGCTGAAACCCACATCCCCTCCTCTGGACCATAGCCTTTCTAGTGCACCAAGTATTGTAGAGAACGACGTTGGAGACGAGAATCTACAATCCTCTAAGTCTCAAACTCCAGGTTACCATCAAACATTACTGGGGGCGGTGGTAGTGGTGAGGGCTCAAGAGGTTCTATGTAACTTTTCATTAAGGACCTGTGGAACACATTATTGACCTTAAGGGCCCGAGGAAGTTCAAGACGAAACGCTGCTTTGTTAATGACGGCGATTATTTTGTAGGGACCAATAAACCTAGGTCCCAGCTTCCAAGAAGGAACTTTAAATCTTGTATTCTTGGTAGACAACCACACAAAGTCATTCACATTCAGGTCCGGACCTGGCAAGCGTTTTCTGTCAGCCATAGGTTTATACCTGTCACCCATGGTCTTTAAATTACACAGAACACCCTGCCATACCGAGGAGAGCGACGAATCAAACCGTTCCTCCTCAGGAACTCCTGAAGCTACACCCCACTGAAGGTACCAAACTGTGGATGATAACAATATGCACCGAAGAACAGTGACCAGTCAGTGGATTCTTCACGATGATTATTGATGGCAATTTCTGCCAAACCTCCTGATTTTCAGAGACGAAAAACCTGAGGTATGTCTCCAAGTTGTTATTGACCATTCGACTGAGGGTGGAAGGCAAAGGAAAAGGACAGCTGCACCCCCAGTCGAGAACAGAATGCCTTCCAGAACTTGGAAACAAACTGGGTCTCCCAATCAGACACCACATCTGAGGGAACCCCATGAAGCTTCACAATCTCATTTATGAACACCTGGGCAAGTGTCTTAGCATTGGGAAGTGCAGGTAAAGCGACGAAGTGAACCATTTTACTGAACCTATCTACTACCACCAAAACCACCGTTTTGCCTGCAGAAATCGGTAGGTCAGTAATGTCCATGGCCATGGCCTGCAAGGGATGGGTAGCAAAATAAGAGTACCAGACGGACGGATATGCAAAACCTTAGCAGCTATGTGGTCAATCACATCCTGATGCAACCTCGGCCACCAAAAACAATGAGGGGAGGTCCGCGGTTGCCTTACCACCTGGATGCCCAGTAAGCACAGAGTTATGATGTTCCTTGATTACTTTACAGTGCAGATCAGATGGTACAAATAACTTTCCTGTAGTGCAGGAGGCAGCGGTGTCCCCCTGAGCCTCCAACACCTCACCCTCTAGTTCAGGATAAAGAGCCGAAATGACTACCCCTTTCTGCAATATCGGGGTAGGGTTCTCATGGTCCCTACCACCAGAGGAGCTCCGGCACAAAGCATCAGCCTTGATATTTTTAACCCCTGGACGAAAAGTGACAACAGAGTTGAACCTAGTAAAAAACAGGGACCATCTGACTTGTCTAGGGTTGAGACGTTTAGCTGACTGGAGATATGACAGGTTATTATGGTCAGTAATAACAGTAATAGGATGGACAGCCCCCTCCAACCAGTGTCGCCATTACTCGAATGCCAATTAGATCGCCAAAAGTTCCCTATTACCCACGTCATAATTTCTCTCAGCTGAAGACAATTTTTTAGAAAAGAAGGCGCATGGACACCATTTACCAGGGGACGAACCCTGAGACAACACAGCCCCAACTCCGACATCCGAAGCATCGACCTCCACAATAAAGAGGTTGAGAAACATCGGGTTGGCTAAGTATAGGTGCAGTGGCAAAATGATTCTTTATGGAAGACAAAGCCTGTAGGAAAGCATCCGACCATTTGGAAAAATCAGACCCCTTCTTGGTCATGTCAGTAAGGGGTTTCACTACAACAGAGTAATTAGAAAAACACAGAAAACGTTGTAGGGCCTTCAGGTTCTCAGTCAAGGACTTCACGGATCTTCTCCGGATTCATCCGAAAATCTGAAGATGACAACAAGTACCCCAAAAACTGCACCTCCTGAACAGCGAAAACACATTTCTCTAGTTTGGCATAGTTTGTTATCCCTTAATATCTGGAGAACCTGCTTAACATACCTCTGATGGGTCTCAAAATCAGGTGAATAAACCAAAATATCGTCCAGATAGACCACCACAAACCTCCCCACCAAATGATGAAAAATATAGTTTATGAAATGCTGGAATACCGCAGGTGCATTGGTCAAGCCAGAAGGTATAACCAGACTCTCGAAATTACCTTCCGGGTATTGAACGCTGTCTTCCATTCGTCCCCTTCTCTGATTCTAACCAGATTGTAGGCTCCCCTTAAGTCCAGCTTGGAGAATACCTTAGTTCCCACAACCTGGCTGAACAAATCAGGAATCAGAGGAAGAGGGCATGGATCACGGATGGTAATTTGATTTAATTCCCAGAAATCTAAACAGGGACATAGACCGCCATCATTTTTCTTCACAAAGAAGAACCCTGCTGCCACGGCAAAGATGAGGGTCTGATATGTCCCTTCTCCAGACTTTCCGCAATCAAATCCTTCATGGCTTGTCTCTCAGGGCCAGAAAGATTATACAGTCTGGACTTGGGAAGTTTAGCTTCAGGGGTCAGGTTAATAGGACAGTCATAAGCACGATGAGGAGGAAAATCCTGACACCCCCTCTCAGAAAAAATGTCCTCAAAACCAGACAGAAAAGCAGGCAGTATTTCTGTTGAGACAGCAGCAATGGAAACATTCAGACAGTTCTCATGGCAGTAATCTCTCCATTCAATAAGCTCCCCGGTTTGCCAATCCACCAATGGAGCCATCTTTGTGTGACCTTATCTTGGAATTGTTGCGGTTCATTCTGACCCATTTTTTTTTACATTTAAAGACAGATTTTTTCTTCAAAAGCAAGGCACTGCCATGGGTGCGGCGTGCGCACGTCATACGCTAACCTGTTTTTAGGCCTCTGGGAGAGGCAGGTTTTCGGTGACGGTGCGTGCGCCATTTCTCATGTGCAGTGCTGGTATCGATATATCGATGATCTGTTAATAATTTGGCAGGGGACAGAATCGGGAATAAATGAACTCATGGACTCCCTGAACCGCAACGATTCCAACATTCGGCTCACACACAGATGTCACAAACAACAAATTGACTTCCTTGACATCAAATTAATCGTAGCAGAGGATGGATACATACAAACGGATGTTTTTCGTAAGGAATCTTCTGTCAATTCTCTGCTTCATGCAACCTCGGCACATGAACCTGCCACGATTAGAGCTATTCCAACTGGTCACTTTTTACGGATGAGGAGGAATTGCTCCCCGGACATGAGATTTGAGTGTCAAGCTGCAGACCTGAGGGAGAGATTTCTCTCACGTGGTTATAGTAATAGATCGATCAATAAGGGTTATAATCAAGCTAAACAAACTCCAAGACCTAGCCTCTTAAATAAGGCCGTCAGAGGAAAACATAGAGATAATAATATACGGTTTATTTCCACTTACAACTTCCAATGGAACGTTATGCGTCATATCTTGGAACGACACTGGAGCATTCTGAAGACTGACTCCACATTGGCCGTGACTCTCCCAAATAGACCACAGGTAACTGCAAGGAGAAATAAGAGCATCAGAGATAGACTGGTGAGGAGCCATTATGTGGCCGAGACAGTCCCCTTGTTCGGATCTAGGGGCCCGAGGTGGGGCTTTTTTCCATGCGGTGACTGTTTGGCATGCAGGAACATGATAAGGGCCGTTGATTTTTGGTCTTCAGATGGTAAACAGCATTTTCAAATTACCCATCATATTTCAGGTAGTTCTACGCATGTAATCTATTACGCTACCTGCGCCTGCAGTCTTATCTATGTGGGCCTCACCTCTCGCGAACTAAGAATCCGAACAAGGGAACATGTACGGGACATCCTAGCGGCCAGGGAGGCTTTGGATCCCACCGGTCTACAAACAATACCCAGACACTTTAGACAAGTGCATGGCTGTGATCCATCATCGTTTAGGGTACGGGGCATAGATAGGTTGCGCTGTGGCATTAGGGGAGGCGATTTACAACACCTTCTAGCCCAAATGGAGTGTCGCTGGATTGCGACCTTGGACACGATGACACCAAATGGATTGAATGAGAAATTGAGCTTCTCTTCCTTCATATAGGACCTTTGCCTCCATACTCTTTTTTTAATTTCATTTTATATTATTTTAATTTTTTGTGTTTTTTCTGTTTGTATTTTAGAGAGTGGCTCTATATAGCGTGTAATAGCGTTATTCATCATGTGTATCTACCAGGGATAACTACCTCTGGATCACCTCATCTATCAACACAATTCTTCGTGACTTAATCATTTGGTATCGTAATCATGACTTTATATATATGGGATATGTTTTATTAAGACACTCATTCATGAGATTAAAAGATTAGCATTATTTGTATGCAATTCATTGGCATCATTTCTTATGATGAGTCCCCATTGCAGATATATAAATACTGTCCCATGTCAGATGGTACCTGCATGGCGTTTGAACCTAATATCAATAGCCACCTAGGAACTGAATACTAAATTTACTACTATATCGGGATAATTAATGGTACGTTTCCCTTTGAGATGGGGGGGTCATTTTTGGTCTGAGCCATGCATTATATTATCTGAATGGGACTGAGCATGCCAATGAGAATGTAATCTATTTTGATAATTATGTCATTTTGATGTTTTTGGGATGGAGTGCAATAATATAGAATTGGTTGTGCAATATGATATTCAGGATTTTGTCCCCCATTTCTTAGTACTAATGGTGCAATTAGCTATATACGTCAATTTGATTCATTAACTTTTGTCTCGGGCGGTGATGGACTGATGCATACCTCTCTATTTGCCTCCTCCGTCCTTGATTCAATGAATGAAATGTTTTGTGGGAGACATAGGTGGGGAGACTGTGTCTGTATTGGAGAGGGTGATGATACATTGGTGGCAGTCAGAGACTTCAACAATATGGCGCCCAGTGCGCGTGCGCTCTAGGACCAGTACCACCGCGCGATCTCCGAAGTCCTCGTGGGGAGCGCGCATATGGGTCATGGGAAGTGCACCCTCTGACCTGCGCGCGTCATCGCGGAGACCCGGATGTTGCGCATGACGTGGCGGTTGGAATTGAAGCGCACGCGCCAATTAGCCTGGCACCTGGAGATATACCTTTGCACAGCATAAATAGGAGCCATAGTATGGAGCAGTACAGACAAGACACTCCCCTTGAAAGAGGTGCATGAGGCACCGAAACGTGCGTAGGGGCACTGAATTGGACAGGGAAACACGCTGAGAAGGTAACAATTGCAATGTTGTGGTGCTATTGATAATTACTCTCCAGGCTCATTAAGAGTCACTATGTAGAGCTTTATCACGGGGCCGCGACCAGTTCATTATTGGATGCTTCTTTGCACACTCCATATATCCCTATCTCCTGATAGGAGACTATTACTCTAACACAGGGGTCCTCAAACTACGGCCCGCGCGCCACATGCGGCCCGCGGAGGATTTTTATCCGGCCCGCCGGGCTGTGGGCAGAGGAGAGCGGTGTCAGCGCCCGCTCCCTCCCGCTTGCTCAGGGCCCCGGCAGCCGGATACTTACCTCTCCCCGTGCCTCCGCAGATCCGCTGTCTTCCTGGTGCGCACTCCCTGTGACGTGTCAGGTCAGAGGGTGCGGTGACGTCTTTACACCGCGCCCTCCTCTGAGCCATCACAGGCAGCGCAGAGCGGGGCGACGCTGGAGTACAGACCTGAGCAGCGGCAGCAGGTGAGGAGGAGGGAGGTGAGTATTGCATTTTTTTTTTTAATGTTTGGAGGCATGGGACATAATATTAGGGGTGACATGCTGCATGGGGCATTATATGGGGGGGGGTGACATCCTGAATGGGGCATTATAATGACAGGGGAGTGATATCCTGCATGGGGCATTGTATGGGGGAGTGACATGCTGCATGGGGCATTATATGGGGGGGTGACATGCTGCATGGGGCATTATAATGACAGGGGAGTGATATCCTGCATGGGACATTGTATGGGGGAGTGACATGCTGCATTGGGCATTATATGGGGGGGGTGACATCCTGAAAGGGGCATTATATGGGGGGGTGACATCCTGCATGGGGCATTATATGGGGGAGTGACATGGTGCATGGGGCATTATATGGGGGGGGGTGACATCCTGAAAGGGGCATTATAACGACAGGGGAGTGATATCCTGCGTGGCGCATTATATGGGGGGGTGACATCCTGAATGGGGCATTATAACGACAGGGGAGTGATATCCTGCATGGGGCATTATATTGGGGGGTGACATCCTGCATGGGGCATTATATGGGGGGGTGACATCCTGCATGGGGCATTATATGGGGGAGTGACATGCTGCATGGGGCATTATATGGGGGGGTGACATCCTGAAAGGGGCATTATAACGACAGGGGAGTGATATCCTGCGTGGCGCATTATATGGGGGGGTGACATCCTGAATGGGGCATTATAACGACAGGGGATTGATATCCTGCGTGGCGCATTATATGGGGGGGTGACATCCTGAATGGGGCATTATAACGACAGGGGAGTGACATCCTGCATGGGGCATTATATGGGGGACTGACATGCTGCATGGGGTATTATATGGGGCGGTGACATCCTGAAAGGGGCATTATAACGACAGGGGAGTGATATCTTAAGTGGCGCATTATATGGGGGGGGGTGACATCCTGAATGGGGCATTATAAAGACAGGGGAGTGACATCCTGCATGGGGCATTATATAAGGGGGTGACATCCTGCATGGGGCATTATAAAGACAGGGGAGTGATATCTTGCATGGGGCATTATATGGTGGGAGAAAGGGACATCCTGCATGGGGCATTATATGGGGGGGTCACATCCTGCATGGGGCATTATAAGGGGGGAACAGCCTGCATGGGGCATTATAAGGGGGAAATAACCTGCCTATTGAGGATCTATGCTGCCTATGGGGGACATTTACCTGCCCATTGAGGACCTATGCTGCCTATTGGGGATATTTACCTGCCTATTGGGGACATTTACCTGCCTATTGGGGATATTTACCTGCCTATTGGGGACCTATGCTGCCTATTGGGGACATTTACCTGACTATTGGGGACCTATGCTGCCTATTGGGGACCTATGCTGCCTATTGGGGACATTTACCTGCCTATTGAAATACCGGTTGATTTAACTTTACTTGTTCTTCATTTTAAATATTGTATTTGTTCCTGTATTGTTTTTTTTTACGTCAAAATAAGATATGTGCAGTGTGCATAGGAATTTGTTCATAGTTTTTTTAAAAAAAATATATTCCGGCCCTCCAATGGTCTGAGGAACCGTGAACTGGCCCCATGTTTAAAAAGTTTGAGGACCCCTGCTCTAACATATATTGAGCACTTGATGATATTACTGGGATTTTGTACTGTGGGGAATATTACACGATTATTGGGACTGGTCATAGTTCTGCCCTAAGCACTTCAGACCTTCTGATGGATCTAAACAGAGATAGTGACTATATGTGACACCTGGATAGACACTTGGTACGATCAATTACACCTATCTGCCCTTTATATATGAATCTCAGATATTCCGGGTTTTTTCATGTCCACTTGTTCTTGTTGCGAACCGTTGCTGACACCTCATCTAACTTAATAGGAATTTTCCTTATACACTAGTGCGAAACAGCATGGTGAATTATTAAATGTATGTCTATGATTGTAATTTTGTTATTCAATAAAATGATTACTTTATATGACTATTGCTATGAGCTATTCTGGCTTTATTGGACTCAAAATGGTGCTTTGTAGGATTTGATATTTGAGAGTCTTTGGGCCTAATTATGATGTGGCGCGTTCGGGATTTTTTGTTTTCCACCAATGGATTATGTTTAACAAGCCAGGGGATACCTAAAACAATCGGAGTAGGGAGATTCTCCAGAACATAGCAAGGGATGATTCACAATGAACTGACCCCACCATCAGTTTCACATTATGTACAATCTGTGTAAATGCTTTCTGTGCAAGTGGCGCCAAGTCAATGGCAAAGATGGAAATAGGTTCAGCTAAAGCACAGCAAGTGAGACCATGAGCTTTCACAAACTCAGCATCCACCATGCTGAATCCGGCTCCACTGTCAACAAACACAGAAATGTTTTCAATTTTGCTCTCTAGCACCACCTCTGCAGTCAGGACAAAGCGGGAACTGCAGTTTGGCCACAAATGCACCCATTGTTTATCCAACTCCAGACTACCGAGAGTTAAATGAGTCTTTTTTTGTTTAGGAATTGAAGGACAGGTCCCAACAAAGTGTCCCTTTTTCCCACAAAAAAAACATACGCCTTTTTTCTTGCGAATCTCCAGGGAGATGTATGATGTAGAGACACCCCCTAACTGCATAGGTTCCTCCACCTCCCCCAGTACTGGTTCACCCCCAGACCGGTCCCCTGGCAGAGGTACATAACCCCGACAAGAAGGCCCCGGAGAAGAAGGTTGAACCCGCCTATCCCGAAGGCACCTATCCAGAAGTATGACCAAAGACATGGCAGCCTCCAAGGACAGAGGGGTATCATATATAGCCAAGGCATCTTTCAACCTTTCCGTTAGCCCCTCACAAAATTGACTTTAAGGGCTGAGTCATTCCATTTGGAATCCGCTGCCCATCTACGGAATTCCAAACTGTACGTTTCCACTGACCGAATCCACTGCTGAAGGCGACGTAGCTTAGACTCAGCCAAGGCGACTCGGTCAGGGTCATCATAGATGAGGGCATGAGCTCCAAAAAACCCCTCCACAGATTGGAGACAAACCGAGTCCTGCGGTAATGAAAACGCCCACGACTGAGGATCTCCCTGCAGTAGAGAGATCACAATGCCAACCCGTTGCTCCTCATTACCGGAGGAGTAGGGATGAAGCTTGAAATACAATTTCCATGCCTCCTTAAATACAAAAACCCTGTCCCTACCTCCTGAAAACCTGTCCAGGAGGGCAACCTTGAGTTCAGGCTGGACAGGCCTACCTGCAGAGACCCCCACATTGGTGGCCTGTAACCGCTGATACTGCTGCTGAACCTCACAGCGGAGGTCATTCACCTCCAGAGACAGACAGTGGAACTGCTCTGCAACTGATCCCATACCAAAAGGGAAAAAAAACAAACAAGGTGCAGGCCCAAAAACACAGAGAAAAAAAATGACAGTTTTTTCTTTTCAAAACGTGCTCGGCCGTTTATAATGTCACGCCAGGTGAGAGTGCAACACAGAGAGCAACGCCAGGTGTGAGTACAACACAGAGGGGAAAGGGGAAGGGAGCCCAGACAACAGGGAAAGGGGGGAGTGGTGACCTCCTAATCTGGACTAGCGTCACTCTGACTCCCCTAAATGTTCCCATACAGCTTCCGCAGCTGTCGCCGAACACGTGCCTCGCCCTGCTGTCCCTGGCGAAAGGCTACAACTAGAGTTGGAAGGAGATGAGCACTAGTCAATCTCCGCTAGCAACTAAAGACAAAAGGGAAAGACAAAACAAGGGAATAACGGCTTAGCTTTAGATGAACTCCAACAGTGCACACGGCCTCAAAACTCCAGAGAGGAGGTGGTGCTGATACAGCCAAGATCCAGGAAGGAATGAGTATAACCGGTGACGACCACCTGGAGAGACCAGGTTTATATACACCCAGGCCAGAGGGAGGTTGTCGCTGGGTCCTAAAGACAGCCTCCTATCTAGGAAGCTGTATGCAATGCCAGAAGTGGAGATCTCCTACAAACCACCGCAGGGCGGCTGTCTGTCACCTCCGACACACCCGTGACAGTCAATCACCAGAAGAAGTGGCTTGAAGACCCGGACATGGGTGGTGCTGACATACTCTGGTTTGTGGACGGATCTTTAAAATATATATTTTCTGAAACGATGAGACCTCTTCTTCCTGCTTTCCATTATTACTATGCACTACAAGGGTCGTGGGACCCCATATAATCAATCATTTATGGTACATCTTTCCATATATGGATGTGCTATGCAAGATCAGATCACCTTAGATATTCAGGAATGATACAGTCTAATATATTATATTCATTTATTATTGTATTAATATTTTAGGAATGAATGTGCTGGTGTGAGGAACTGGCCACTTACTAAATATTTTTCCAGCATCGAGCACCCATTTTTGTCAATATTGTTATTGTGTTTTATTAGAAATTTGCTGGCTGTGTTTTATTAATGTTCTGTTTGCTCGTCAGTTTATGTACACTAATTTTACTTGTAAAGTGTCCAACTTTCCACTAATCTCACCAGTATCTCAGGAGCCTCTAACCATTGTTCCAAAAGTGAATAAGCCCAAGGGGCAAGTGTTGATTGTGGACACAGTGGAGCCATCACCACAGGAGGTCTCACATGCAGTCTCAGGTGAAGGCTCTTGGAATATTCTTCATTGTTTCAGCTAAAGTAAATGCTGAAAGGCGAGGGTGTCATCACTTCTGACCTTTGGAGGGGGCTGTCCCCAGGGAGGAAAACGGACACATGTTTTAGTGAGGGAGTGTGTGGAAGGAAATCAAAGGAATAGGATGGAGACTGTGGCTCTGGACCATGAATGGATCGATGGGATATGGAGATCAGGACCGACTGGGCTGGATAAGCGTGCTACAGTGTGGATATGTCATCTGGATTTGATGAACTTTCGTAAGGACTGTTGCTACTGGATATCTGTGCTTTCGCTGTTTTATCTGTTGTCTGGATGATCGTGGACTGTGGCTACAGAATCTACTGGCTGGAGATATGAAATCTGTGGGCCAATCAAAAGCTGGGAGACAGTGAGTATGGCCTGATACAAAGCCAGTGGAACTACTGATCCCAGGTAGGGAACTTAAGGACCGAGAGAACTGTATTTGGCCATTTACCAGGAATTGCGGTATTACCATGGATGTGATTAATAAAATATTGTTGCATCGTTAACCTGCCTAGGTGATTACTTACAACTGGTAAATACTGATATTGTAAAACCTGCGACCCCAGAGATCCATGAATCTGCTGGTGTCATAGAGGGAGATTGTTATGATCTGCAACATGAACTAAGGAAAGACAGGGGAAGGCTGTCCCTACAGTAAGACTAAGCTGAATCCCTACGATGTAGCGGGCTGCCTGTTCCTAGCGAACAGACCCGCCTTAGTCCTCGGCTAGTCTGAACGAAGACCTATAGCATAAAGGGAGGGGTCCCTAAAAGAACTAAGAAATGAACAAATAAAGTAGCACACTGTAACACTGAGTATATAGATATGAAATATGAATAGCATAACTGCTGTAGAAAATAGAAATAAATGGAAAAAAATTTTTGAAAATTTTTTTAGCGCATGTAAATATGAAGTATGGAAAATGAATAGCATTACTGCTGTAAATAAATGAGAAATCTTAGCGCATAAATTGGCCAATTCATGTGTACCTGACAGCCGCGGTAAGGCGTTTCTCGATGTCAGGTGGTTTTAATGCATCAGGATCTGTCTTTCCCACACATAAGCAGACGGAGGTCTCTTAGAGAGGTATTCACATTGATAGGTCCTGACATCGAGAAACGCCTTACCGCGGCTGTCAGGTACACATGAATTGGCCAATTTATGCGCTAAGATTTCTCATTTATTTACAGCAGTAATGCTATTCATTTTCCATACTTCATATTTACATGCGCTAAAAAAATTTTCAAAAAATTTTTTCCATTTATTTCTATTTTCTACAGCAGTTATGCTATTCATATTTCATATCTATATACTCAGTGTTACAGTGTGCTACTTTATTTGTTCATTATATATGGAGGTAGCTGCTCTTAGTAAGCACCTGTTCACACCTAGTTTTTGTAGTGGAAGTGCCGTCATTTTCTTTGTTCCTAAAAGAGAAGTAGTTGCAGAACACAAAAAGACAAACTGACAAAAGGTGCTAGAGGTCCCAGAAGGACCAAGAACTGACAGAGAAATGAACTGAAGCACCTGGCTAGAGAAACAGACAAACACTGAAGTCCAGCACAGCCAAAAGGGTGGAGCTGGAATATAAAGGCAGATGGTCACGTGACCGCAAAACACAAGATTGAAAAAAAACAAACAGGAGGGTTCTAACAGAGATATCTGTATATCACCAGATAACTGTGTATGAATTACAGTTGTGCTCCAAAGTTTTACAATTTTTGCTTTCTTGGCCTTGTTTCAGAGAATATGAATGATAACCAAAAAACTTTTTCTCCACTCATGGTTATTGGTTGGGTGAAGCCATTTATTGTCAAACTACTGTGTTTTCTCTTTTTAAATCTTAATGACAACCAAAAACATACAAATGACCCTGATCAAAAGTTCACATACCCTGGTGATTTTGGCCTGATAACATGCACAGAATTTGACACAAATGGGTTTGAATGGCTACTAAAGGTAATATCCTCACCTGTGACCAGTTTGCTTGTAATCAGCGTGTGTGCATAAAAGCTGAGTGAGTTTCTGGGATCCAGACAGACTCTTGCAACTTTTATCCAGCCACGTTTCTGGATTGTGATTCATGGGGAAAGCAAAAGAATTGTCAACTGATCTACGGAAAAAGGTAGTTGAACTGTATAACACAGGAAATGGATACAAAAAGATATCCAAGGAATTGATAATGCCAGTCAGCAGCGTTCAAACTGTGATTAACAAATGGAAAATCAGGGGCTCTGTAAAAACCAAACAATGGTCACGTAGACCAACAAAAATTTCAGCCACAACTGCCAGGAAAATTGTTCAGGATGCAAAGAAAAACCCACAAATAACATGAGCTGAAATTCAGGACTCTCTGAAAACTAGCGGTGTGGCTGCTTCAAAATACACAAAAAGGAGGCACTTGAAGAAAAGTGGGCTGCATGGTCAAGTCACCAGAAGAAAGCCATTACTTTAAATTGGAGTGATGAGACCAAAATTGAACTTTTTGGCCACAACAATAAACGTTACATTTGGAGAAAGGTCAACAAGGCCTATGATGAAAGGAACACCATTCCTACTGTAAAGCACGGAGGTGGATCGCTGATGTTTTGGGGATGTGTGAACTACAAAGGAACATACTGTTGAACTCGCAGAGTCCCATTGGGGTAGTGAAGGCCGTCTTTTCCTGATCCTTCACAGCCACAGCTACTTGCCAATACCCACTAGTGAGGTCAAGGGTGGAAAAGTAATTTGCAGACTTTAAGGCAGCCAGGGATTCCTCTATACGGGGTAAAGGGTATGCACCTTTATGTGTAATGCGATTTACTTGTCTGTAATCTACACACATTCTCATGCTTCCATCCTTTTTCCTGACTAGAACTAGGGGAGCTGCCCAGGGACTACAACTATCCCTTACTACCCCTGCCTTCTTCATGTCGTGCAACATCTCCTTGGCTTTCTGGTAGTGTGCTGGTGCTATAGGCCTGTAACGTTCTTTGATGGGTGGATGATCACCTGTGGGGATGTGATGTTGTACCCCCTTAATCCTCCCAAAGTCAAGTGGGTGCTTGCTGAATACTTGCGCGTATTCCTGAACCACAAGGTGTACACCCTGCTTCTGATGGGCAGGAGTGGTGTCTGTCCCAACATGGAGCTGTTGACACCAATCCTCCACCTGGGTTGCCGGGTCATTATCCTCCACTTCGTCTGGTGAGGTTAAGGACTCCGCCGTGTGAATGGAGCTGTTATTTACAGCAAGTAACTTGGCAACAGTGGCATAACGTGGCAATCTAACCTCATCTTCCCCATAGTTGAGAAGATGGACGGGCACCCTCCCATTGCGTACATCCACTACCCCTCTGGTAGTTAAGAGTGTAGGTCTGTGCTCTGAGCTAAGGGGTTCTACTACCGCCTGGTAGCTCTGTCCTTTAAGACCTATTGCTGCTCTACACCAGATAAGCATTTCACTCATCGGGGAGATCACAATGGGTATGGGGTCTGTTACCCGCACATTACCAATCTCACCACCGGATAGCTTTACTTGCTGCTGGTACATCAGGGCTCGGATCTCCTTCTGGATTGCTCTTCTCTGCCCCGGTCTGGCGGCGTTAGCGAGCTGTTGGAGCAAAAACACCACTTCCTCCAAAACTGTTACCAACAATGTTAGTGTCTAGTACCATATTCAGTCCTGAGTCATCAGAGACAGTCTCTACTACAATGAGTCCCTGGTCCTTCAGCTCCATTCTCCCCACCTTTACCGTCACATCCTTAACCTCGACTAGGTTAAGAGGGAGGCCGTTAGAGGGATATACTGAAAAGTCTGGGTTCGGGGGTTGGAGACTGTCCATAGACCAGTATCTCTTGTAAAGGACATCAGGCATAATTGTTACCTGAGAACCAGTGTCCAGCAGGGCAGGTATTGCAATGCCGTCCAGGATTATGGACAGGAAAGGTCTTCCTCCCACGTACCTGCTGTGCCAGTCTGAGGGGCCTGCTGAGTCTATTCCTGGGTGTTGGCCATCGGACCAAGCGTTTTCTCGTTTAAAGGACAGCTCTGGATGGTTTGACCTGACTTGTGGCAGCGGTGGCAGACAGGGTCCCTCGGTGGACGGCGTTGGTCGCTGATCCTCCCAGGGGGTGGCGTTGTCCTCTTCCTCCTTCTCATCCAGGGGACATCCTCAGGGATGTCGGCTAGCAGGATCTTTCCTTCCTCCTCGGGCTCCGTCCGCAGCTGCAGGGCACTCAGTACAGTGGTCAGGGTTTTGCTCAATTGACGCACTTCAGAGCGCAGGCTGTCCAGCTTGCACCTTGGCTTCAGCAGCCACCGGGGAAAAGGTGGACGCTGCAGGCACTGGGGTGGCCCCACCCTGGTAACATTGGATAGCAGTTGTTTCCAGGGGCTGCAGTCCTTTTATAGCCATGTCCTTAAGGATGTCAAAGGTGGCATCTGGATGATCCAGGGACCACCAACGCACAGTCCTGCTCTCCTCTTGGGACCTCAGTCCCCGGATAAACTGTTCTTTCAGCATTTTATTTTCATCATTGCTACTGGTTGGACTAACCTGTTTCAGAGCCCGCAATGCCCCTTGTAAACGCCAGGCATAGTCCCGAACACTGTCATCAGATTGCTGAGAGCAGTTGTAGAACCTCATCCGGAGGTCTGTCTCAGTATGATTCTCAAAGACAGCCTGTACCTTTTTAAAGATTGCGGACACTGACTCCTGATCTGCGGCCGACCAGGTTTCTACTTCTAGCTCCGCAGCACTAGTCAATTGTCCCAATACAACAGCGGCTCTTTGCTTGCCTGTCATAGAGTACATGTCCAGTATACCGCATATTTTCCGCTTAAATCCAGACAGGGTATCTGGTTTGCCGCTGTACTGGGGGAGCCACTTCGCTCCAGGGATGTACGTTAGGGCCATGGGTATGACAGGGGTTACAGGCCCTGCTGGTGGAGCGGCTGCTTCGGCCTGCTCGGCGTCGGGCGCGGGTTGAGCATCAGGGCGGTTAACTGGTATTCCGGCGTTGTGCTGTTCCTCGGACATCCTGGCGCCCCCCTAGCGTACCGTGGCCTACCTTCTTTTCTTTTCTTCCGGTAGGCCGCAGCTCCGCAGAGGATGGTCTTCTTCAGGACCTTGCGTCGCTTGCATCCTACGTCACAGCATTCAACGACGCTCCTTCCAGGACCTGGCGCTTCCTGGTTTCACGTCGAGGCGTGGGGCATGTCCGGAGCTTCGCGCGCTTTGGCAGGTACGCCTCTCAGTTTCCCGCGGTTGCGCCCTTCTTCCCGCCCGGCGGCCCAACAATGGCGGCAATCTTCGCCACAGTTAAATACACAGTTTTTCATTAAAGGCGCACAGTACCCGGTGGCAACGGGCACAACACTACATCGTTGCAGCGGGCACGGAATCCTGTTCATGACGGCAGGAAAGAGATGACGTGCCCAGCGGATGGGGATGACTCGGCGCCCGGGCCTTGTTGTTAGTTTTGGGGATGTCGCGGTAGTCGGCTCCCGGGCCCGTACCCGTACCCTGGGCCTCTCTTTAAAAGGGTGGATAATTATGTGAAAGTTCGTGACGCCACCTGTGGTGTCTGGTGAGGATCACCAGCGCTGCGGCAGCCCACTGAGGCCGGTGTTAAGGCAGCTTGGGTGGTATAGCTCCCCACAGGTGGACCTAGGCCTCAGGGCGTGGATGAAGGTATGCAGGACAGGGGAAACCCAGCCGGGACTGAAGAAGGACAGGCAAACACACACAGTTCACTTCAGTAACTTTTACTGATTGAAGTCATTCCGGAGCACTGTAGGGTGAAGGATGCATATCAGGATTCTCCCCAGTGAGCGGGTATAGGGCCTCCTGTTTCCTGCCTTTGTGTAGTAAGTTTCTGACCTGCCTGGAGCTAGGCCTAACTTTGTCTCTGTCCTGCACCGGCTGACTTTGTGGTAGGGCCTTCTCTTGGAGTACACGCTCCCAGCTTGCGGGGCCTCCGTGACTCCTGGATCTGGTACGTATCAGTTCTTGGGTGCTCCTGGGACCTGAAGTCTTCCAGGGGTCTCCGGTTGTCTCTACAGGGGGGTATATGGCCCTTAGATGGGGACCCGGTGTCAGGTAAATGTTTTCTGGGGTGAGCTTGTACAGCTACTCTGCCCCCAATGCTACTCACTCCTCTAGCCTTCGGCCTGCTCGAGGCCCTCACTAGGCTATACACACTAGCGGCAGCTTGCCACGCTTCACCGCTCTTATGGCGTCGGCACGCCTTAGGCTCTAACTGAGCTCCCTGAGTCTAGCTTGCAGGAGCCTCGTGCTCTACTGCTGAACTATTGGCTGTGTTCTCTAGACTCCTCACAGACTGAGCTCGACTCTGTATTCAGACCTGTACTTGCTGAACTCTCCAGGGGAACTGACTGCCTAGCTCCACCTTCCCTATTTATATCCCTATCCGGGCTCCCTCTGGTGGTCTGAGGTGGAAGGTGGAGGTGTATGTATGCTATGAGGCCCTCTTGTGGAGGAATCCGTCCATGCACCATTCTAGGATCTGTGGCATTCACAAAACTGCAGCCCCTCACAAAATTGACTTTTAAGGGCCGAGTCATTCCATTTGGAATCCGTTGCCCATCTACGGAATTCCAAACTGTACGTTTCCACTGACCGAATCCGCTGCTGAAGGCGACGTAGCTTAGACTCAGCCAAGGCGACTCGGTCAGGGTCATCATAGATCAGGGCATGAGCTTCAAAAAAAACCCTCCAAAGATTGGAGACAAACTGAATCCTGCGGTAATGAAAACGCCCATGACTGAGGATCTACCTGCAGTAGAGTGATCACAATGCCAACCCGTTGCTCCTCATTACCGGAAGAGTAGGGATGAAGCTTGAAATACAATTTGCATGCCTCCTAAAATACAAAAAATCTGTCCCTAACTCCTGAACACCTGTCCAGGAGGGCAACCTTGAGTTCAGGCTGGACAGGCCTACCTGCAGAGACCCCCACATTGGCGGCCTGTAACCGCTGATACTGTTGCTGAACCTCACAGCGGAGGTCATTCACCTCCAGAGACAGACAGTGGAACTGCTCTGCGAGCATTGCAACTGATCCTATACCAAAAGGGAAAAAAAACAAACAAGGTGCAGGCCCGAAAACACACAGAGAAAAAAAAAATTACAGTTTTTTCTTTTCAAAACGTGCTCGGCCGTTTATAATGTCACGCCAGGTGAGAGTGCAACACAGAGAGTAACGCCAGGTGTGAGTACAACACAGAGGGGAAAGGGGAAGGGAGCCCAGACACCAGGGAAAGGGGGGAGTGGTGACCTCCTAATCTGGACTAGCGTCACTCTGACTCCGCTAAATGTTCCTATACAGCTTCCGCAGCTATCGCCGAACACGTGCCTCGCCCTGCAGTCCCTGGCGAAAGGCTACAACTAGGGGTGGAAGGAGATGAGCACTAGTCAATCTCCGCTAGCAACTAAAGACAAAAGGGAAAGACAAAACAAGGGAATAATGGCTTACCTTTAGATGAACTCCAACAGTGCACACTGCCTCAAAACTCCAGAGAGGACGTGGTGCTGATACAGCCAAGATCCAGGAAGGAATGAGTATAACCGGTGACGCCCACCTGGAGAGACCAGGTATATATACACCCAGGCCAGAGGGAGGTTGTCGCTGGGTCCTAAAGACAGCCTCATATCTAGGAAGCTGTATGTAATGCCAAACGTGGAGTTCTCCTACAAGCCACCGCAGGGCGGCTGTCTGTCACCTCCGACACACCCGTGATAGTCAATCACCTGAAGAAGTGGCTTGAAGACCCGGACATGGGTGGTGCTGAACTACTCTGGTTTGTGGACGGATCTTTAAAATATATTTTTCTGAAACGATGAGACCTCTCCTTCCTGCTTTCCATTATTACTATGCACTACAAGGGTCGTGGGACCCCATATAATCAATCATTTATGGTACATCTTTCCATATATGGATGTGCTATGCAAGATCAGATCACCTTAGATATTCAGGAATGATACAGTCTAATATATTGTATTCATTTATTATTGTATTAATATTTTAGGAATGAATGTGCTGGTGTGAGGAACTGGCCACTTACTAAATATTTTTCCAGCATCGAGCACCCATTTTTGTCAATATTATTAATGTGTTTTATTAGAAATTTGCTGGCTGTGTTTTATTAATGTTCTGCTTGCTCGTAAGTTTATGTACACTAATTTTACTTGTAAAGTGTACAACTTTCCACTAATCTCACCAGTATCTCAGGAGCCTCTAACCATTGTTCCAAAAGTGAATAAGCCCATGGGGCGAGTGTTGATTGTGGACACAGTGTAGCCGTCACCACAGAAGGTCTCACATGCAGTCTCAGGTGAAGGCTCTTGGAATATTCTTCATTGTTTCAGCTAAAGTAAATGCTTAAAGGGGAAGGTGTCATCACTTCTGACCTTTGGAGGGGGGGCTGTCCCCAGGGAGGAAAATGGACACATGTTTTAGTGAGGGAGTGTGTGGAAGGAAATCAAAGGAATAGGATGGAGACTGTGGCTCTGGACCATGAATGGATCGATGGGATATGGAGATCAGTACCGACTGGGCTGGATAAGTGTGCTACAGTGTGGATATGTCATCTGGATTTGATGAACTTTCGTAAGGACTGTTGCTACTGGATATCTGTGCTTTCATTGTTTTATCTGTTGTCTGGATGATCGTGGACTGTGGCTACAGAATCTACTGGCTGGAGATATGAAATCTGTGGGCCAATCAAAAGCTGGGAGACAGTGAGTATGGCCTGATACAAAGCCAGTGGAACTACTGATCCCAGGTTGGGAACTTAAGGACTGAGAGAACTGTATTTGGCCATTTACCAGGAATTGTGGTATTACCATGGATGTGATTAATAAAATATTGTTGCATCGTTAACCTGCCTAGGTGATTACTTACAACTGGTAAATACTGATATTGTAAAACCTGCGACCCCAGAGATCCATGAATCTGCTGGTGTCATAGAGGGAGATTGTTATGATCTGCAACATGAACTAAGGAAAGATAGGGGAAGGCTGTCCCTACAGTAAGACTAAGCTGAATCCCTACGATGTAGCAGGCTGCCTGTTCCTAGCGAACAGACCCGCCTTAGTCCTCGGCTAGTCTGAACGAAGACCTATAGCATAAAGGGAGGGGTCCCTAAAAGAACTAAGGACTGGGACAAAAATGGGACACCTCCTAAACAGAGAAGTGGTTGCAGAACACAAAAAGACAAACTGACAAAAAGTACTAGAGGTCCCAGAAGGACCAAGAACTGACAGACAAAGGCACTGAAGCACCTGGCTAGAGAAACAGTCAAATACTGAGGTCCATCACAGCCAAAAGGGCGGAGCTGGAATAGAAAGGCAGATGGTCACGTGACCGCAAAACACAAGATGGAAAAAAAAACAAACAGGAGGGTTCTAACAGAGATATCTGTATATCACCAGATAACTGTGTATGAATTACAGTTGTGCTCCAAAGTTTTACAATTTTTGCTTTCTTGGCCTTGTTTAAAAGAATATGAATGATAACCAAAAAACTTTTTCTCCACTCATGGTTATTGGTTAGGTGAAGCCATTTATTGTCAAACTACTGTGTTTTCTCTTTTTAAATCTTAATGACAACCAAAAACATACAAATGACCCTGATCAAAAGTTCACATACCCTGGTGATTTTGGCCTGATAACATGCACAGAATTTGACACAAATGGGTTTGAATGGCTACTAAAGGTAATATCCTCAGCTGTGACCTGTTTGCTTGTAATCAGTATGTGTGCATAAAAGCTGAGTGAGTTTCTGGGATGCAGACAGACTCTTGCATCTTTCACCCAGCCACTGACGTTTCTGGATTGTGAGTCATGGGGAAAGCAAAAGAATTGTCAACTGATCTACGGAAAAAGGTAGTTGAACTGTATAACACAGGAAATGGATACAAAAAGATATCCAAGGAATTGATAATGCCAGTCAGCAGCGTTCAAACTGTGATTAACAAATGGAAAATCAGGGGCTCTGTAAAAACCAAACCATGGTCACGTAGATCAACAAAAATTTCAGCCACAACTGCCAGGAAAATTGTTCAGGATGCAAAGAAAAACCCACAAATAACATGAGCTGAAATTCAGGACTCTCTGAAAACTAGCAGTGTGGCTGCTTCAAGATACACAAAAAGGAGGCACTTGAAGAAAAATGGGCTGCATGGTCAAGTCACCAGAAGAAAGCCATTACTTTAAATTGGAGTGATGAGACCAAAATTGAACTTTTTGGCCACAACAATAAACGTTACATTTGGAGAGAGGTCAACAAGGCCTATAATGAAAGGAACACAATTCCTACTGTAAAGCACGGAGGTGGATTGCTGATGTTTTGGGGATGTGTGAACTACAAAGGAACAGAAAACTTGGTAAAAGTTGAAGGAAAGATGAATGCAGCACGTTATCAGCAAATACTGGAGGCAAATTTGCACTCATCAGCCCGGAAGCTGCGCATGGGACGTACTTGGACATTCGAACATGACAAAGATCCAAAACACAAGGTCAAGTCGACCTGTCATTGGCTACAGCAGAACAAAGTGAAGGTTCTGGAGTGGCCATCTCAGTCTCCTGAACTCAATATCATTGAGCCACTCTGGAGAGATCTCAAGTGTGCAGTTCATGCTAGAAAGTCCAGAAATTTACAGGAACTGGAGGCTTTTTGCCAAAAAGAATGGGCAGCTTTACCACCTGAGAAAATAAAGAACTTCATCCACAACTACCACAAAAGACTTCAAGCTGTCATTGATGTTAGAGGGGGCAATACACAGTAATAAGAACTGAGGTACGTGAACTTTTGTTCAGGGTCATTTGGATGTTTTTGGCTGTCATTAAGAATTAAAAAGAGAAAGCACAGTAGTTTGACAATAAATGGCTTCACCCAACCAATAACCACGAGTGGAGAAAAGTTTTTTTGGTTATCATTCATATTCTCTAAAACAAGGCCAAGAAAGCAAAAATGCTGCCGGGGTATGTAAACTTTTGAGCACAACTGTACATGTCCCCTATTATCCCACATATAGCTATAGGATTTCTCTATTCCTAATGTAGATGAAACCTATTGGCAGATATTATTTAGTGATTGCCGTAAAAATGTGATAATTTGAGTAATTTGTGACTTTTATCTGCTACTCACGTCACGTTACTACAACTATGGACGGAGCTTAGCTGAGACGGTCCGGCCCTACCCACTAACATACAATTGAAACTGTATTACTCTTTTCAGAACAATTATTGTTATATATGGGACATATGTTTTATGGGGAGGGGTAAGAAACAGCAATTTGTAATGGCAGTGGCCTTAATTTTTTTAAATTTTGTTTCATTTTTTTAATAAATGTGCCCACCATAAGGACATAAAAGAGGGGCATTTCACCATCTAAATACATGCTTCTGATTGCTGATTTCCCCTGTAACTAGGGCTGGATATGAGCAGTTTCAGCCTTCAGCCTCCGCTGCACAGCTGATCTGTGTCGTGTTCGTTGTATATTACAATACAATGTATCAGTTTGTGTTATGTGTTTCTTGCCTTTTTCTGACTGTTTTGATGGTCGGCAGATCTTGGTAATAAACCATATTTCTAGGGAGTCTGGCCGGGTCTGACAGCGGCTCTCCGCTCCGGCAGCTGCACGATCACCACCTGAACCCACACGGTAAAGGATGGAAGTTTACAAAGAAGCAACGATTAATGTTAATGACGTAATAAATGATTGATCACTTGGGTCACTTATCATTAATTCTTCAATATTTGTCACATTTGTTAGTTGTAATCTCTGCAACCAATGAGGTAAATTAAATGTTCTTTGGTAAAAAAAAGGAGGAATAAATATACACAATATTTCCCATAATATGACTGAGAATATCTTTGGGGACTGTTCACAAGTAGCGTTTTTTCAGCTGTGTTTTACAGTACCAGCTTGGTGAATGAGATTTTTAAAGCCTCATTCACATGCTGCGGTTTTTTTCTTGCGTTTATTTTTAAATCTGCAGTAGGTTAATTCTTTCAGGGGTTTTGCAGCATTATTCACCCATTCAAATGAATAAACAAAAACCCACAAGAATAAACACTGCAAAAAGACAGCAAATAAGTGTGGATTGTACGCAGTGTTTTTCCTGCGTACAACCTGGTTTTTGATGCAGAAAAAAATGCTGCAAAAATGAAACGTGTGCACATTCCCTTATCCTGGTTGTGTTGTAATTGGAAATAAAAGAGAACGGCCAAAAAAGCATATTGTTAGGCAGCATGTATTTGTGTAGAGCCACCCCTTGAAGATTCCATCACAAGATTCCATGATGACATCACAGGTCATGGTCGGCCATTATGACATCACAGCTCACAGTCACTATATATACAATGTACACAGGGTCACGGCTGCCTTTCTTGGCTTCATAGTGACTGAGCGCACTTGCAGTTTCTCGCTATTCTATAGTGACTGATCGCACTTGCAGTTTCTTGCTATTCCATAGTGACTGAGCGCACTTGCAGTTTCTCGCTATCCTATATAGTGACTGATTGCACTTGCTGAATTACTTTTGGACAATCTTCAAGTAGAAGCTCTATGGGAGATTCTTACCACCAATCGCCCTGAGATTGTGCTTCTACCACCCGATGGCGTCCTCAGCTTCACTCACCGGCTGGTGATGGAGCTCGTAAGGGACTGCCTGACCAAATACCACCGAGGTCATCTCACTTCAGAGTATCTGACGGATTTACCTCAGAACATAAGGACATTACTACAGCAGGTAAGTGGCGGACGCTCCGCATAAAACTTCTCAATAATGGAAAATAATGCTGGGATAGAAGCAGGGGCAGATTAAGAGTAGCCGGGGCCCTGGGCAGTTTAGGAGCCGTGGGCCACCAGCACCCGATGTATCACATGACATGTCACAAGATTGCCGTTGATAGATCATGTGATAAGTCACGCGATTAACATGCAGGTGCTCGGGTGCACTACACATAACATAGCGCTATACATAATAGAGCCGGGGTGGGAAAGTAATATTACTGAGGGGCCACTGAGAGATGTGACTGTTGTGGAGGCCGAACCAATAGGCTGAAATGAATTCTGCTCAATATTAACATATTAGTTATAATTATTTTATATTATTAACTGTAACACTTAATATTGAGCAGAATTAAGTGTGTTGACATCCCGCTATATATTGTATAAGCCCAAACACAGCCCTTTATATACTGTATAAGCCCCCACATAGCCCTCTACATACAGTTAGAGCCCACACACAGTCCCCTATATACAGTAAGAGCCCATACATTGCCCCAATGTACAGCATGAACCCACTCAGTTTCCTATATACAGCATGAACCTCCACATAGTCCAATATATACAGCTGAGGTCTCACATAGCCCTCTACATACAGTTAGAGCCCACATACAGTCCCCTATATACAGTAAGAGCCCATACATTGCCCCAATGTACAGTATGAACCCACTCACAGTTTCCTATATAGAGTATGAGCCCTCGCATAGCCCCTATATTCAGGATGAGCCCTCACATAACCCCCTATATACAGCATGAACCTCCACATACTTTAGCTATTGCTTGGCAGCATGTATTTGTGCAGAGCCGCCTCTATAAGATTCCAGCACAAGATTCCATGATGACATCACGGTCGGCCATATGACATCACAGTCACTATTTATACAATGTACACAGGGTCACGTCTACCATTGTTGGCTCCATAGTGACTGAGAATTTGCAGTTTATCTCTATGGCTGAATTACTTCTGGACAATGTTCAGGCAGAAGCAGCAGGTAAATGGCGGACGCTCCGCTCAAATCTTCTCCACAATAATGGATAATAACAGTGGGATAGAAGCTCCTTCTTTCTTCCAATGTAAAACAGGACAAGACCCCAGATATGTAGTCATTGTATCTGCAGAGAGGAGCAGGCGTCACATACAATGGCCGCCTCCATTGTGACTTTTCTCATCTTAGAATTTTAATTTTTGTTCCTTTTCTTCCTTATAGGCTGAAAAAAGATCTCAATATGGAGATTCGTCTTTTCTTAAAGAACTGGCCGAAAAAGTCCTGTATGTACTGGAAGGTCCGGCCCGCTCATCGGAACGCCCGGTAAGGATCCATCATCTTCTCTAGAACACGTCCTTGTTTTCTGATCTTCTCCAGATCACCAGTCAGATATCAGAAGATCTGGTGTTAGATCTTATTGGCCTCCCTGTCAGCCCCTGGCAAGCACAGGAGGTAATATGGCCGCCTGTCTCAGCTGCTCCATCGTCTCTGATGGCAGTCTGTACTCTGTTGATGTAGTCACAGCTCAGTGGTGGGAAGTCTGTATTTCCGCCTCTGTCTCCCTCTATTATCTATATTAATGTTTTTGCAATGTTACCTCATCTTAATCCATCTTATCTGAGAAAAGTCCTCATGATGGCGGCTGATCTGTAGAGTTACAGTTGGTGCGTCTGTAAATGCAGGTTTAGTCTTTCCTGATTTATGGATTTGGTGATTTAGTGGAAGGTTCCTCATGTTAATTCTATATATTCTATCTATCAGGAGACACCAGAAGGCGACACCGAAGACGAGCAAAATGTGACCCCAGACACCCCTGACCCTAATACGAGTCAGCCGGGGCCGAGCAGCGATCTGACTACAGGTGAGCCGATCACACGACCTTCTACAGGAAATATCCGGAGATTATAGAGAAGAGGGGACAATGTCACATTTACTCTTTCCACTCTGTGTAATACAGGGATGTCAAACTCAAACATACAGAGGGCCAAAATGAAAAACTTGGAAAAAGTCACGGGCCAACCATTATATACAGTATACTTTGTCCCACAAAGTCCTCCATACAGAATAATGGGCCCCACATAGTCCTCCATACACTATAATAGGCACCACATAGTTCTCCATACAGAATAATGGGCCCCACATAGTCCTCCATACAGTATAATGGGCCCCACATACTCCTCCATACACTATAATAGGCCCCATAAAGTCCTCCATACACTATAATAGACACCACATAGTCCTCCATACAGAATATTGGGCCCCACAAAGTCCTCCATACACTATAATAGACACCACATAGTCCTCCATACAGAATAATGGCCCCACATAGTCCTCCATACAGAATAGGCCCCACATAGTCCTCCATACAAAATAATGACCCCACATAGTCCTCCATACAGAATAATGGGCACAGCATAGTCCTCCATACAGAATAATGGTCCCAACATAGTCCTCCATACACTATAATAGGCACCACATAGTTCTCAACACAGAATAATGGGCCCCACATAGTCCTCCATACAGTATAATGGGCCCCACATAGCCCTCAATACAGAATAATGGGCCCCACATAGTCCTCAAAACAGAATAATGGGCCCACATAGTCCTCCATACAGAATAATGGGCCCAACATAGTCCTCCATACAGAATAATGGGCCCAACATAGTCCTCCATACAGAATAATAGGCCCCACATAGTCCTCCATACAGAATAATGGGTCTCACATAGTCTTCCATACAGAATAATGGGTCCCGAATAGTCCTCCATACAGAATAATGGGCCTCACATAGTCCTCCATACAGTATTATGGGTACCACATAGTCCTCCATACAGCACAATGGGCCCTACATAGTCATCCATACAGAATAATGGGTCCCACATAGTCCTCCATACAGTATAATGGGCCCCACATAATCCTCCATCTAGTATAATGGCCCCACATAGCGGTGATGGCTCTGTGACTCTGTGTTGCGCCAAATAAAATGACCCCGTGGGCCAGAGTTTGACCCGTATTGTGTAATGGGAACCTGGCAGCACATGTTACATATGGGAGTAGTGGGAGGACTGTACAGGACATTTTTTCACATTTTTTTTTCCAGAAATCCAATGTGCCAGTCAGGAGAAAACTGACATAGAAATCATATACAAATTACAAATCAGGATGGAAGTGCACTGGGGGCGTGGAGGAAGTCTGAGTGCAGGGGCACGCCCCCAGTGCACTTCCAGGCTAATTTGCATATGGCTCCTATGCTTCAGCTCTCTTCCCATCAATCACATGTACAGCGAGGGTGATGGTTCCTCACCCATGTGGTGATTGGGGTCCTCCATCATTTACATTACACTTATCTATGGATGCCCCGCATGTTCCCATATAACGAGTATTAATCCCATTTACAGACGTCTTGTCATTTCCCCGTTATATTGCTGTATTATGTGTGTAGGATTAATATCCTCTAATACATTTTATTTCTTCATCATTTTATCACTATTTTAGAAACAACTGAGCTGTTGGATCCTGACAGTGTGATCTTAGAGATCCCGGAGATCCAAGAACCTGCCGGGGTAAGTATTATAGAGGGAGATGTCTGTGTGTCACCAGATCACGGGGTGTGAATGACCCGTCCAGTATTATCCCCATATAACCAGGGGACGCCTCTATTATTAGAGGAGATGACACTATTGCATTAGATAATAGCATTTATATTATAGGGAATCCGTCAGCAGGTTTCTGCTCACCTATCGGATCAGTGACATCAGCTGGGACATAATATAGGGGGAGACGTTTCTGCATCTGGAGATTTTCTCCAGCAGCTTCTAGATCTTAATATCACTTCTTCTTCTTCTTCTTTTTTTCTAGAACTTGATGGAATCATTGATCCCGGCGAGAAAGCCGCGTATGAGCGACTACGAAACATCTAAGCTGATCAGCAGCGGATCTTTTGGGTGAGATTTCAGTTGGCATAATCCACATTTCTCAGGGTTCCCTATGACAAGGCTTCAGCCTCTGTGCTCTGCCATTCAGTGTTATCATAGGGACATGATCTGAGTCCACACCACTGTCCACATCTAATGGTCACTATTCAGCTCAGTTATAAACAGTTAAGCAAACTGACCTGTAACAAATTAAATTGTTAAGGAAAAGGAATAAAATAATCTAATATATTACACTAGTCTGTAGCAGACCCTCATCTGTCATTACACTGCCTCCTCCATCAGAGCCTCCCATAGGTGACAATGTGACCTGGGTGAGGGTCTGGCAGACATGGCATTGTGCAGACTTCCCCATAGGTGACAATGTGACCTGGATGAGGGTCTGGCAGACATGGCACTGTGCAGACCTCCCATAGGTGACAATGTGACCTGGGTGAGGGTCTGGCTGACGTGGCATTGTGCAGACTTCCCATAGGTGACAATGTGACCTGGGTGAGGGTCTGGCAGATGTGGCATTGTGCAGACCTCCCATAGGTGACAATGTGACCTGGGTGAGGGTCTGGCAGACATGGCATTGTGCAGACCTCCCATAGGTGATAATTTGACCTGGGTGAGGGTCTGGCAGATGTGGCATTATGCAGACCTCCCATAGGTGATAATGTGACCTGGGTGAGTGTCTGGCAGACGTGGCATTGTGCAGACCTCCCATAGGTGATAATGTGACCTGGGTGAGGGTCTAACAGACGTGGCATTGTGCAGACCCTCCCTTAGATGATCTATATAGTGTTATTTCATGTATTTCTATATGTGGATTTCTAGTGACTGACGGATTTCTAGTATTAAACATTAGTACAGAAGATCATATAATGACTTCTTATTAGATGGACTGTTAATAAGGATTCACTATAAACCATGGTTTCTCCTTCTCTCCAGGTCTGTCTACTTAGTTCACCATAAAGACTCACAGAAGATCTTCGCTATGAAGAAAATTGCCAAGAGGGACCTGGATACTCCAAAAGCTGTGGAAGGGGCCTATCTGGAGAGGGACATCCTGACATTCGCTGACTGTCCCTTTGTGACCTCCATGCTCTGCTCCTTCCCTACTAGATCTCACCTGTGTATGGTCATGGAGTATGTAGGAGGTAGGACATGTACATGTATTATATTCAGCCCATGTCTACTGACATCTTATCACCGCTCATATCATTAGGACTTGTCCCCGTGGACGGTTACATCCCCGCAGAGCATTTACTATAGATATTATGGAAAGTCATTGATGTGTGTGATCTCCCTGTATGTCCGCACTGAGCACGTCAGTATCTCCAGCTGTAGACGAGATGAGACATCACTCTATTACTGACATGGACGACATCTCACCATGACCTCAGACTAATATTCTGTGCTCTATACATTATATCTGTATATATTCTCTCCTGCCCCAATGTCTCCGCTCACTTCTCATGATCCATCGTGGTGATCGGCTGTATAAACCCCTCACCGCTCATATTTCCTTTCTTCTATAGGTGGAGACTGTGGGACCCTCCTAAGCACCAGGGGTCGTTTATCTGTCCCCTTGGCCCGCCTGTACTTTGCAGAAGCGCTTCTTGCTGTGGAATACCTGCACAGCTATGGTGTGTTGCATAGAGACCTGAAACCAGAGAAGTAAGTGACCTCTGTAGTATAATAAAGGGGGGACATTTATCATTTATTACTACACGGCCTGTGAGACTAAAACCATCTTCTCTTTCACAGCCTCCTGATTACACCGGCTGGACACATTAAAGTCGCCGATTTTGGGATTTCAAAAGTTGGTGTCATGATACCAAAAACCAACACCCACAAGGAATCATTGGAGGACATGGCCAGAGAGTTCCAGGACCATGAGGTTGGCATCACTTACAGGAGCTTAGCTCGTTCTTTACAAATCTCATCACACTATTGTCTCTTCTCTACGTTCTTCATTCCTAGAGAACTTTTCCACTGATATTTTATCTTCTGTCATTGTGTTTTTATGTCGAGAACTTGTCAGAATAATAATTTCATTGATTCTCATCTTTATCTTCTGTCGGTTTCCAGGACTGTGGCACCCCGCTTTACATGGCCCCAGAAATCATCCTGAAGAAAGGCTATGGAAGACCTGCCGACTGGTGGTCAATGGGGATCATCCTGCATGAGTTTCTGGTGGGATATGTACCATTTCATGGGGACTCCCTATCTGAGCTTTATAAAAATATTGTCACTGGTAAGTAGAATAATCCGATTATTGCTTTGACTGGTTACATGAATTTAGTTATTTTCTCTACTTTATCTTACAGTCCAAAACAGAGGTTTTAATTTCTGTAATTTTCTATATAACAGGAGACATCATTTGGGATTGGGATCGCGCTCCTCCCACCGATGCTCAGGACCTCATCATTGACCTGCTCAGAACAAATCCTATGCCAAGACTTGGGACAGGTAAGTGATATACTGTATTAGTATTAATATTCACTTTTTACAACGTGGACTCATCACTCCTGTCCATGAGGATCAGCACTTCTCTATCTGCTTGCTTATTTCTAGTTCTCAGTACTATGACTTTCAGACTATTTCCTTTGGTTATGTCATTAGTTTAGATTAAGATAAACTGTTCAGATATGAAGCAATCTCTGACAATGTCTGCTCAACTTTTGGTTTTCTTTTTCCAGGAGGAGCATTTGAGATCAAGAGTTATCCATTCCTGTGTGACTTAGAATTTGAAAACCTTCCAAGTCAGAAGCCAGAGTACGTTCCTCGGCTTGTGTCAGAGGTGGACACCAGCTTATTTATCAGTAAGTAGAAGGAGCCGTCATCTAGACCAAGCAGCTGTTTGTCTCGTCTTCCTTAATATGTGACAATCGGTTCCCATTAATATTAGTGGTAAATGGTGACTGTGTTATACTGACAACCGCTAATAACACATCATTACCTATGTCTTGTAGATCATGCTGATACAGACAAGCCTATTGTCTCAGAGGAGGAGGACACGAGTGAGGATAATGAGAGCCTGTTCTTCCAAAATTTTACATCATCCTCTGAAAGGCTTTCTAAAGTAAGTATGTGATCAATAAATCCAGAATATGTAAAAAAGACATCTAAAAGTAAAAAATAGAAATTTATATCTTATTTTTGTCTGTTTTTAGCTCTCTAACACCATTATCAAGTCTCCTCCAGAGTGTACCCCGGCATCCAGCAGAAACATCTCAGAAATGTGAGTAGATTATGGGGTCATTATTGGGAGCTCCAGGCTAATATATGTGCACAGCACCAAATATAGGACATAAATACCATAATATCAAGTGCAGCATCCACCGCCCCATGATCAGCGGTCATTGTGCTTTTGGCTTCAGAATCCGCTGGAGATAACAGCCCATAATTGCTGCCGGTCAGGTATTGTTAGTTTTGCCCACACTGCAGGAGATATGTAGTATTACATGCCGGCCATTGTGGGTAGTTGTTTTGCGCTCTGCTCCATAGAAGGTAGTTTTGAGCAGGATACTTCTCCACTATGACTTTCATATGTTCTATTAGGCCTCATAGTCGGGTTTCTTCTAGTGAGACAATCCCTTTTATACTGAATTTACTAGTGATTTACACGTTTTTCTTCTTCCAAACAGGCAGAAAGGATCTTTTCCTGAATCTGCTGGAGACGATGCTATAAGCAGCTTGCCGTCCTCGTCCCCATTGTCAGGTATGTACATGTCTATAGCACAAGCAATGTGAATGTTGTCATCAAGGGTGGAATATTTCCACATGGTTGTTCTGTAATAGATCTCCTATGTTATCCATGTTTCATGGATCCCTCTTATGTTGCCCATGGACCCATGCTGTGTCTCTATCTCTGTAACTTTGTACAGTATTATCATGGATTCTGTGATACGTTGTAGCATCCAGTAACCTCCGCTATCATAATAAGACATAGTCTCCTATAGTAAAATATCGCTCATTAGGGATGCACCACATGGCGGCACACAGGGTGCTCACTGATCCATATTAGTGACACATCTAATGCCCCTCAGATGAGGTCATGTCCGGTATATAGGACTTATTCTGCCCTATTATGTAATAGCAGATTATCAGGACTATAGGGGACAGGACTAGGACAATCCTACTATATACAGGAGAGATACAAAGCAGATCCCATAACAATATGTCCTTAGTGAATTGTTCTTTTTTCTTCTTTCTCTTCCGAATTTCCAGCTGACGACGAAAAATCAGAAAATGGCAAAAAGGGGAAAAAGAGACGAGGTAAGTGTGAGAATCATCTCCATGTTGTGTGATGTCGTCAGTGAGAATAATTCATGTGGAGCAGATGTCATCTGTCGGTGATGGGATTGTCACATGTATGATGGCTGACGATGATCCCTGACCTCTGTGTGATGAGATTCCTCTGCCGTCCGGCCACAGTGACCGCACAGTAGTGTCACGTCATATGGAGTCCCATCACTTACATTATATTTCCTTCTCTTCTCATAGGTTCCATCTTCCGCCGGATCTTATCATCCTGCCGGCGTGGATTATCCAGGGCAGCTCGCGTATTTGCGTGTTGTCACCGTTCCCCTAGAGACATCTAAAAGACGGGAACCTCCGCATCCAGCGCCCTGAAGTCCAGCAGATCCACCATCACTGCTGGAGCTGTACAGAAGGACCTTCACCATCTATCTGTGGCCTTCTGACTCTTACATCTCTGCCCGGACATGTCTCAGTATCACCTCTGTCACCAGGCTCCGCGGTATTCATACTGCTCGCAGACGTGGCGGTTACTGATCACCTGCTATCTGACCCCGGCTGACCTCCTGACTATGATTTTCTCTACTGATTCGGTTCCTGGTTTTGTCCCTCCCTTCTATCCTATTATTAATAAAAAAAATTACAATTATTATTAATGAATCTTTTTTCATCCATCAAACTTTACTCTGCATTTTGTTAATTCATAAAAATAATTTATTAACACTTCTGGTTTTAAAGCATATATATACAGTATGCTTATAATATGTATATATATAGTATGCTAAATATATATACTATATACAGTGGGTACGGAAAGTATTCAGACCCCTTTACATTTTTCACTCTTTGTTTCATTGCAGCCATTTGGTAAATTCTAAAAAGCTCATTTTTTCTCATTAATGTACACTCTGCCCCCATCTTCAATGAAAAAAAACAGAAATGTGGAAATTTTTGCAAATTTATTAAAAAAGAAAAACTGAAATATCACATAGTCATAAGTATTCAGACCCTTAGCTCCGTATTGAGTAGATGCCCCCTTTTGAGCTAGTACAGCCATGAGTCTTCTTGGGAATGATGCAACAAGTTTTTCACACCTGGATTTGGGGATCCTCTGCCATTCTTCCTTGCAGATCCTCTCCAGTTCCGTCAGGTTGGATGGTGAACGTTGGTGGACAGCCATTTTCAGGTCTCTCCAGAGATGCTCAATTGGGTTTAGGTCAGGGCTCTGGCTGGGCCAGTCAAGAATGGTCACAGAGTTGTTCTGAAGCCACTCCTTTGTTATTTTAGCTGTGTGCTTAGGGTCATTGTCTTGTTGGAAGGTGAACCTTCGGCCAAATCTGAGGTCCAGAGCACTCTGGAAGAGGTTTTCATCCAGGATATCTCCTTCAATTGCAACCAGTCGTCCTGTCCCTGCAGCTGAAAAACACCCCCCATAGCATGATGCTGCCACCACCATGTTTCACTGTTGGGATTGTATTGGGCAGGTGATGAGCAGTGCCTGGTTTTCTCCACACATACCTCTTAGAATTATCAACAAAAAGTTCTATCTTCGTCTCATCAGACCAGAGAATCTTATTTCTCATAGTCTGGGAATCCTTCATGTGTTTTTGAGCAAACTCTATGTGGGCTTTCATATGTCTTGCACTGAGGCGAGGTTTTCATCGGGCCACTTTGCCATAAAGGCCTGACTGGTGGAGGGCTGCAGTGATAGTTGACTTTGTAGAACTTTCTCCCATCTCCCTACTGCATCACTGGAGCTCAGCCACAGTGATCTTGGGGTTCTTATTTACATATCTCACCAAGACTCTTCTCCCACGATTGCTCAGTTTGGCTGGATGGCCAGGTCTAGGAAGACTTGTGGTGGTCCGAAACTTATTCCATTTAAGGATTATGGAGGCCACTGTGCTCTTAGGAACCTTGAGTAATGCAGAAATTCTTTTGGAACCTTGGCCAGATCTGTGCCTTGCCACAATTCTGTCAATGAGCTCCTTGGGCCCTATTAACCCTCTCAGCACTATGTGTGCTGGAGCATGCTTTCCCGGTTTTACATCACTGAAGCTGCCAACCTTTATTAATGATCTAGTGGAAGGGTTGCATAGTAAAATAGCAATATTTGCAGATGATACTAAACTTTGTAAAGTAGTTAATACAGATGAGGATAGGGCACAGCTACAGGAGGATTTAGATAAATTGGGGAGTCCGGCCAAAAAATGGCTAATGGGGTTCAAAGCCGATAAATGTAAGGTTATGCACATGGGAAAGAAAAACAGCAGTCACCCACACATATTAAATGGGAAACAATTGGGGAAATCTGACATGGAGAAGGACCTGGTCATCTTGGTTAACAGCAAATTAAATTGGAGTCCCAGTGTCAGGCAGCAGCTGCGAAGGCAAATAGAGTCATGGCATGCATCAGAAGAGGAATAGGGGCATATGATGAGAACATTGTTCTTCCTCTGTATAAAGCGCTGGTAAGGCCGCACTTAGAATATTGTGCACAGTTCTGGGCTCCGGTGCTCAGGAAAGACATATTGGAGCTAGAGAGGGTACAAAGGAGGGCGACAAAGGTAATAAAGGGAATGGAGGGACTAGAATACCCAGAGAGGTTGTCAAAATTAGGCCTATTTACGTTGGAAAAGAGAAGGTTTAGGGGAGACCTCATAAACATGTATAAATACATCAGGGGGCAGTACAGAGATCTCTCCCATGACCTGTTTATACCAAGGATGGTGACAAAGACGAGGGGGCACACTATGCGTCTGGAGGAAAGGAGGTTTCTGCACCAGCATAGAAGGGGATTCTTTACGGTCAGAGCCGTGAGACTCTGGAACTCTCTGGGAGAGGAAGTGGTGATGTCCAACTCACTTAATGAGTTCAAAAGAGGCCTGAACGCCTTTCTTGAGAACAATAAAATTACATCTTATGCTTAGTGATAGTTAATTAATCCAGGGATTTAATCTGACTGCCAGATTGGAGTCGGGAAGTGAATTTTTCCTCAATGATGTAAATTGGCCTATACCGCATGGGTTTTTTTCCTTCCCCTGGATCAACGCTGCGGAATAGCTGCAGTGCACAAGAAATAGGCTGAACTGGATGGATGCTTGTATTTTTTTGGCCTTATAAACTATGTAACTATGTAACCTCAGCGATACATATCTCCCCTCAAAGACATGTCCGGTGGCCATCTTACATACCCCCCCTGTGCCCAAAGTCGGGGGGCTTAGCACCTTCCGCTAACATACAGTGGACCCTTGACAATGCGTCAGTATTGCCATGCAGCTTCCCAGGTCTATGCTCTACCTGGAAGCTGAACTCCTGAAGAGCTAGGAACCACCTGGTCAATCAAGCATTGCTTCGCTTCTTCTCGCTCATCCACCTTAGTGGGGCATGGTCTGACACCAGCCTGAACTTCCTGCCTAAGAAGTAGTATCTTAGAGTGTCTAGCGCCCACTTGATGGCCAAACATTCCTTCTCCACTATGGAGTAATTTCTCTCACAAGACGCCAGCTTCCGGCTTAAATACATTATGGGGTGCTCTTCGCCGTTCATCTCTTTTAATAGGACCACACCCAGCCCGACATCTGACGCGTCCGTCTGGACCACAAACTCCTTCTAGAAATCCGGTGCCACCAACACTGGCTGTTTACACAGGGCTTGCTTGAGTTCCTGGAAGGCCGTCTCGGTATTGGAGACCACTTAGCCATAGCCGATTTTGTCCCATTAACGAGGTCTGTCAAAGGAGCAGCTGTCACGGCAAAGTTAGGGATGAACCGGCAGTAGTAACCCACGATGCCCAGGAACGCTCTGACCTGCTTTTTAGTGAGAGGTTGTGGCCAGCCCCGGATCGCGTCAATTTTATTTATTTGGTGCTTTATCATGCCTCTGCCTATGACATAGAAAAAAAGGCTACGTGGCACTCCTGTAATATTGGGTGCTCAGATAGGATTCCACTCCAATTATAGATGACTATAGAAACCTGGCACTCCAAAAATGGTGAAAATTCAAGAATTTTATTTAATTACATAATTCTTCAGAATCAAATGACGTTTTGGCCTCATATGGCCTTCATCAGAACAGGGTCCTGCCCAGTAGATAGATGGGAAACCAATCAAATGGCAGGGTCACAGGAGAAAGGGACACGAAACACCGTGTCTGCAAATTGAGATTCTGATTTGGCTTTTATCCTAAGTCATATTGCACGACTCGTTAAAGGGTTGATTGTGACTTGTAGGATTGCTGCTTCCAATAGGTGGCACTATAGAGTTCAAGTCCTCTTTTTCTCTGAAGAGGCAATTTGCATATTAAATTTCCCAGAGGAGCATTGCACGGCGAATAAGCCTCCTTACCTTGACAAGCCAGTCCTGGTATGTCACTCTCCACAAGGAGAAATGTTGCCCCTTAGACCTCAGTCCAGAGCCTCTCACCTAGCCAAATCAGTTCTCATACTTTGCACTGACGAGGGCCAACAGCCCGAAACACTGTCTCTGCAAATTGAGATTCTGATTTGGCTTTTATCCTTAATCATATGCACGACTCGTTAAAGGATTGATTGTGACTTGTAGGATTGCTGCTTCCAATAGGTGGCGCTATAGAGTACAAGTCCTCTTTTTCTCTGAAGAGGCAATTTGCATATGGTGTATTGGAAACACCCATCTGGTGTTGAAAAGGCTGTCTTCTCCTTGGTCTCTTGGGACATAGGGATCTTCCAATACGCTTTTGTGAGGTAAAGGGTAGTAATGTACCTGGCCGGCCCTAGTCTCTCAATTAGTTCATCTACCCTGGGCATTGGGTATGAATCAAACTTAGAGACCTCATTCACTTTCCTATAGTCATTGCAGAACCGCCATTCTTCATTGGGTTTCGGCACTAAGACTATGGGACTGGACCAGCCACTCATGGACTGCTCGATGACCCCAGATTCAGCATGCGCTTCACCTCCATTGAGATTACCTCTCGACGAGCTTCAGAAATCCGATATGGCTTCATATTCACTCGAACATGAGGCTCCGTAAGTACCTCATACTCTATGACCTGAGTACAGCCCGGTAGATCTGAGAACAGGTCTCTAATCCGCTGCAGCAACTCTCGGCTTTGTTGCTTCTGGGCACGTGACAGCGACTCTACCACCTTGACTTCCTCCACGTGGGTTTCAGTCTTCGCCATCAGACATAGAGCTTCCACCGGCTCCCTATCCCGAAACGGCTTAATGAGGTTGACGTGGTACACCTGGTAGGGCTTCCTTATCCCAGGTTGGTGGACCCTATAGCTGATGTCGCCAAGCTTTTCAACCACTTCATAGGTGCCCTGCCACTTGGCCAGGAACTTGCTCTCCACCGTAGGTACCAGCACTAGTACCTGATCCCCAGGGTTGAAGTGTCTCAACCTCGCTGACCTATTGTACACCTCGACTGTGCCTCTTGTGCTTTGAGGTGTTCTTTCACAATGGGCATCATCTCTGCAATCCTCTCTTGAATCTGGGCTACATGTTTGATCACACACCTGTAGGGTGTAGACTCTGCCTCTCAGATCTCCTTTGCTATGTCCAGGAGTCCGCAGGGGTGTTGGCCATATAACAGCTCAAACGGGGAGAACCCAGTAGAGGACTTTGGGACTTCTCTGATGGAGAATAGATGGTCTGGCAGTAGACAGTCCCAGTCCCAGTCGTCTTTCTCTACGACCTTCTTTAATAGTAACTCCCCATTTACAGCAAAGTCCGGATATCGGGTGTCAGCCCCCGGCTTTTGAGCAACACCATTCAAGACAGGGACATTATCAAATGCCCCTTTTAGAGTCAAGTCTCTGAGCTGGGCGGTTCCAAACTTTCCCCCGGACACTTCCAGCTCAGGGATGTTGGCCTCCGAGAATGCCGCCTCATCCTCATCCCCCACTAAGCACACAAAAAGGAAACCTGGTGGCGGCCTATGATGCAAGTTCTTCAGGAGAGTCTGGGTTGTTGTCCGGACAACCTGGCTTCCTCCCTTTCTCCCACAAGTCCCAAAACAAGGCAAAGTCCCACCCTATTATAAAAGAGTGCAACAGGTTCTTGACTACGCACACCTCATGGAACTCGGCGCCACAGTTTGTGTCTATGACCACTCGGGCCACAGGGTAGTCCTAAGCGTCCCCATGGATACAACGGACGCTGACCTTTTTCTCCAGAACCAGCCGATGAGCCAGTGTGGCCCTCACTAGGGTTACCAAACTCCCCGAGTCTAACAAAGCAGTCACTTGCACTCCATTTACTGATACGAGGCATGCCTGTGGTTCCTCGCCTGGTTGAGGAACAGCACTGCAGGCAAAATATGCAAAGTACGAACAGCGCTGTCCTGCGCTGCAGTCCATTGGCTCGATGGTCATGAGGCAACAGGCGGCTATGTGACCTGGGGTGTGACATCTCCAATATACTATGCTATGGGGCGGGACCTTTGGCAACAACTCAGACCCCTCCTGAGCTCTAGGACGCCACCCAGGTGTGGCTCTAGCTTCCCTCTTTTGGGTGTCCGCCCCCTTTTGGGAACCCCAGTATAGAGAGGCTACGACCCCTTGTTTTCCCAAGGAACTCTCAACCTCCTGTTACCTTTCCACCAACCCCACCAAGACTTCTAATTACTCCTCTCGCTAAAAGCATATCTCATTACCCTGAATGCAGCAGCCAGGCTCATATTTCTGTCCAGAAGCTACACTGGCGCCTCCACCCTGGTGTACCAGTCATTGCACTCACCCATAAAGCTCTCCACAGTGCTGCACCATCCTATATCTCGATCTACTACCATATTTACATTCCAATCAGCAGAGACCAACATCCTCCATAATCAGGACCTCCCAAGCCCACATCAGAGCCTTTTTTAGTGCTGAACCAGCTCTCTGGAGTGCACTACTCGAGGCAATCAGGTTTATTCCCTCTATCTACAGTTTTAAGTGTGCACTAACAAAAGATAATTTTCAGCAAAACTATTACGTCACCTCACCAAAGTTTTTTTTCCCACAGCACTCAGTAGCAGTTAATATCTGCACATGTACTGGCTGGTGACCGGTTCATGCAGCCTTACATGTATACCCTTATTTATTCTAAAGATGTAAAGATGGCCGGACCATATAAAACAAACTCTTAAGACCATATATACTTTAACCTATATACAGATTTATCAGCCTCCACAGCGTCCAACTCCAAGGTTGGAAAATAACCAAAATGAAGATGATACCCAAGATTACAGAAATTTTCAGAGACAAAGCGCCAAAGATCAGCAAATTCTGTCTGACCATTTGTCTCTGGGTGGTAGGCAGAAGAATGAACAAACTTCAATGGAGAAATAGGTCCAGGGACTTTTGGGAATGGGCAAGGGCCGGAGTAGTGCAGCAGGACATTTTGGATTGAGCACGTATTCCCTACAGTCCCTATCCATGGTCGACCACCAAATCTATCTGGCTACAAGTTGAAATATATCATTTATTCGAGGATGACCTGCAAAGATGGAAACATGGAACTCCTGTAGAACTCACAGATAGAACAGAGGAGGAACAAACAATTTTTGTGTGGGAGTGTGATCTGGAGCTAAATTATGAGAACTATGGATCTCTTCAGTCAGATTTAGAGAAACTGCAGACACAAGTTTACCTTCAGCAAGAAAAGGAACCTGTTCAGATCCACATGGATGCACTCAGTAAGCAATAGTATGAATAAAGACAAGGCATCCTGACGTGTTGGGGAACGTTAATGACCTACAAATATGGGGCTAATCACACCTCGGCACTTTGACCGCTGGCTCTGCACTGATGCATTGTAAAGTCTGCCAGATCGGTGTCACGCTAGGTATGGGGATAACCCAGTGTATATGACGGGAAAAGGGGAGGGAGCCCTACAACTAGGGAAAGGGAGAGTTGAGACCCCTAAAAAGATCTGATGACAAACCCTGACTTTCCTATAGATCCTAATTAGGTTCTGCACATATCACCAAGCAGGGAACCTGACCGCAGCTGACCCTAAGGCTAGGCCCTAGGTAGGAAGCAAGAGGGGTGAACACTAAGTCAGCCCCACTACAACTAAAGTACACACAAGGGAAACAAACAGGGGAATACACTTAGCTCCAAGAAGACACCAGAGAAATCACGCCAACAATCTACCAAGGAAATCCAAGGTAATTCTAGTCGACTACTAGAATCCCAGGCCTAAATAGGTATACATGCTATCACCAACAACTCTCTGAGGATCTGAGGGTATTTAAGGACACAGTAAGGAAGTGCTGATTAACAGGAGAAAGATGAGGATAACTCAGGGTCCTAAAGAGAAAGGTATAATCCCCAAGCAAGGAGAGGAATAAAGAAAAGCTCAGGAAGATGTTTGTAAGGCCAAAAGAAGCGACCTTCTACAGACGGACACCGTATGGCTGTCTGTTAACCCTGACACACCCATGACAGTACCACCCCTTTTACGAGTGGTCTCCGGACACTCAGGACCAGGTTTATCTGGATGAAAGGCATGGAATGATCGAACCAATCTAGGGGCAACGACGGAAAGGGGGTCCACAGTTGCTTTACTACTAATCTCGCCATTCCACAATTTCCCTGGATTGCCAATCCACTACCGGATTATATTTCACCAACCAGGCTAGAACCAGTACAACAGCAGTGGGAAGACCCTCCAGAACATAACAAGGAATTACTTCATAATTAAGGGGCCCCACCCTCAGTCTTATTGTCATGCCAGGTGTGGGAAAGATTTAGTGCAACACAGAGGGAAGAGGGAAAGGGAGCCCAGACACTAGGGTAAGGGGGAAGTGGAGACCTCCTAGTTTGATCTAATGACACCCTGTCTTAACTACTGTCCCTATATTGCCTCTTCAGCAATCACCGCACGCGTGCCTCGCCCTGTCTTTCCCTGGTGTATGGCTAAGGCAAGGGATGGGAGGAGATGAGCACTAGTCGATCTCCACTAAACTCTATAGATAACAAGGGTAGACAAAACAGGGCGAGAATGCTTAGCTTTAGACAACTCCAGACAAATGCAAACTCGGCCTCAAGCTCCAGAGAGGACGAAGTACTGCTCTTGCTAAGCCTTCACAATTAGAAATAAATTTAGCCGGCACCTCACTCTCAGACACACCAGGACAGGGAGCTGCTAATTACCAGAGGGAGGTAGCCGCTAGGTCCTAGAGACAGACTCTCATCTAAGAAGATGTCTGTAATGCCAAACGTAGAGATCTCCTGCAACCTGTCACTCCAGGGAAAAGGGAAAAGGAGCTCCCAGACACTAGGGAAAGGGGGAAGTGGAGACCTCCTAGTCTGATCTGGCGTCACTCTGTCTCAACTACCGTCCCTATATTGCCTCTTCAGCAATCGCCGCACGCGTGCCTCGCCCTGCTCTCCCTGGCGTATGGCTACGGATGGGGATGGGAGGAGATGAGCACTAGTCAACCTCCACTAAACTCTATAGACAACAAGGGTAAACAAAACAGGGGGAAATGGCTTAGCTTTAGATGAACTCCAAATAAGCACACGGCATCAAGCTCCAGAGAGCACGTAGTACTGCTCCTGCTAAGCTTCACAAGTAGAAATTAATATAGCCGGCGACTCCCTCTCAGACGCAGCAGGTATATATACACCCAGGCCAGAGAGCTAATTAGCAAGACAGAGGTAGCCGCTCGATCCTAAAGACAGCCTGTCCCACATCCTGGCCCCTTCCCATAATAGCGTCCCTCTTCCTGGCCCCTTTGTGTCTCATCCCTGGCCCCATGTGTCTCATTCCTGATCCAATGAGTCTCATTCCTGGCCCCATGTGTCTTTGTACTGCCCCCATTTGTTCTGCTATGCTGACTCCATATGTCTCCATCCTGGCCCCATATGTCCTCCCATCCTGCCCCCATGTGTTCTCCCTCCTGGCCCATATGAACTCCCATCCTGGTCTCATATGTCTCCATACTGCCTCCATATGTTCTCTCAGCCTGACTCCATAAGTCACCATCCAGCCCCCATATGTTCTCTAATCTTGACACCATATGTCTCCATCCAGCCCCGATATGAATACCCATCCTGGTCCCATATGTCTCCATACTGCCCCCATATGTTTTCACATCCTGACACCATATGCCACCATCCAGCCCTCATATGAACTCCAATTCTGACCCTATATGATCTCTCATCTTGCCCCCATATTGCGGATTTTAGTAAAAAAAAATAAAAAAAAAATAAGAGCTGCTCCTTATCTGCCTGCGGTCCAGCGGTGTCCTCTTTCTTATGTATTTGAGACGCGGACACGCTGGCGCATGGCAGTGATGCCATACGTCGACGACACGTGCACCGACGTCAGCTCTGGCCTCTGATTGGCTGGCGGCTGTTAACTTTTGCCGTGCACGAAGCCACTGGCTTCTGCTCACTGGGCGTAGCTGCACAATTCAGTGTGTCTATTTTACGGTCAAATGCTCAGAGAAAATATAGTTTGGAGTTTCGGCAGGGGACCATATCTGGAGACCATACTCTTCCCCCCACTGCCAGAGGTAAACACGAAGAAGAAATCTGTCAATATCACGCCAGGTGAGAGTGCAACACAGAGAGTAAAACCAGGTGTGAGTACAACACAAAGGGGAAAGGGGAAGAGAGATCAGACACCAGGGAAAGGGGGGAGTGGTGACCTCCGAATCTGGACTAGCATCACCCTGACTCTCCTAAATGTCCCTATACAGCTTCCGCAGCTGTCGCCGATCATGTGCCTCGTCCTGCTGTCCCTGGTGAAAGGCTACAACTAGGGGTGGAAGGAGATGAGCACTAGTCAATCTCCGCTAGCAACTAAAGAAAAAAAAGGAAAGACAAAACAAGGGAATAACGGCTTAGCTTTAGATGAACTCCAACCGTGCACACTGCCTCAAAACTGCAGAGAAGACGTGGTGCTGATACAGCCAAGATCCAGGAAAGAATAAGCATAACCGGCAAAGCCCACCTGGAGAGACCAACCCAGAGGGAGGTAGTCGCTGGGTCCTAAAGACAGCCTCCTGTGTAGGAAGCTGTCTGCAATGCCAAACGTGGAGATCTCCTAAAAGCCACTGCAGGGCGACTGTCTGTCACCTCCGACACACCCGTGACAGTACCTCCCCTCTACAAGTGGCCTCCAGACACTCAGGACTGGGTTTCTCAGGAAAAGAGGTGAGAAAATAGCGAACCAATCTGGGAGGGTTCACCTCTGACGCTGAAACCCACATCCCCTCCTCTGGACCATAGCCTTTCTAGTGCACCAAGTATTGTAGAGAACGACGTTGGAGACGAGAATCTGCAATCCTCTAAGTCTCAAACTCCAGGTTACCATCAAACATTACTGGGGGCGGTGGTAGTGGTGAGGGCTCAAGAGGTTCTATGTAACTTTTGACTAAGGACCTGTGGAACACATTATTGACCTTAAGGGCCCGAGGAAGTTCAAGACGAAACGCTGCTTTGTTAATGACGGCGATTATTTTGTAGGGACCAATAAACCTAGGTCCCAGCTTCCAAGAAGGAACTTTAAATCTTATATTCTTGGTAGACAACCACACAAAGTCATTCACATTCAGGTCCGGACCTGGCAAGTGTTTTCTGTCAGCCATAGGTTTATACCTGTCACCCATGGTCTTTAAATTACACAGAACACCCTGCCATACCGAGGAGAGCGACGAAGCAAACCATTCCTCCTCAGGAACTCCTGAAGCTACACCCCACTGAAGGTACCAAACTGTGGATGATAACAATATGCACCGAAGAACAGTGACCAGTCAGTGGATTCTTCACGATGATTATTGATGGCAATTTCTGCCAAACCTCCTGATTTTCAGAGACGAAAAACCTGAGGTATGTCTCCAAGTTGTTATTGACCATTCGACTGAGGGTGGAAGGCAGAGGAAAAGGACAGCTGCACCCCCAGTCGAGAACAGAATGCCTTCCAGAACTTGGAAACAAACTGGGTCTCCCAATCAGACACCACATCTGAGGGAACCCCATGAAGCTTCACAATCTCATTTATGAACACCTGGGCAAGTGTCTTAGCATTGGGAAGTGCAGGTAAAGCGACGAAGTGAACCATTTTACTGAACCTATCTACTACCACCAAAACCACCGTTTTGCCTGCAGAAATCGGTAGGTCAGTAATGTCCATGGCCATGGCCTGCAAGGGATGGGTAGCAAAATAAGAGTACCAGACGGACGGATATGCAAAACCTTAGCAGCTATGTGGTCAATCACATCCTGATGCAACCTCGGCCACCAAAAACAATGAGGGGAGGTCCGCGGTTGCCTTACCACCTGGATGCCCAGTAAGCACAGAGTTATGATGTTCCTTGATTACTTTACAGTGCAGATCAGATGGTACAAATAACTTTCCTGTAGTGCAGGAGGCAGCGGTGTCCCCCTGAGCCTCCAACACCTCACCCTCTAGTTCAGGATAAAGAGCCGAAATGACTACCCCTTTCTGCAATATCGGGGTAGGGTTCTCATGGTCCCTACCACCAGAGGAGCTCCGGCACAAAGCATCAGCCTTGATATTTTTAACCCCTGGACGAAAAGTGACAACAGAGTTGAACCTAGTAAAAAACAGGGACCATCTGACTTGTCTAGGGTTGAGACGTTTAGCTGACTGGAGATATGACAGGTTATTATGGTCAGTAATAACAGTAATAGGATGGACAGCCCCCTCCAACCAGTGTCGCCATTACTCGAATGCCAATTAGATCGCCAAAAGTTCCCTATTACCCACGTCATAATTTCTCTCAGCTGAAGACAATTTTTTAGAAAAGAAGGCGCATGGACACCATTTACCAGGGGACGAACCCTGAGACAACACAGCCCCAACTCCGACATCCGAAGCATCGACCTCCACAATAAAGAGGTTGAGAAACATCGGGTTGACTAAGTATAGGTGCAGTGGCAAAATGATTCTTTATGGAAGACAAAGCCTGTAGGAAAGCATCCGACCATTTGGAAAAATCAGACCCCTTCTTGGTCATGTCAGTAAGGGGTTTCACTACAACAGAGTAATTAGAAAAACACAGAAAACATTGTAGGGCCTTCAGGTTCTCAGTCAAGGACTGCACGGATCTTCTCCGGATTCATCCGAAAATCTGAAGATGACAACAAGTACCCCAAAAACTGCACCTCCTGAACAGCGAAAACACATTTCTCTAGTTTGGCATAGTTTGTTATCCCTTAATATCTGGAGAACCTGCTTAACATACCTCTGATGGGTCTCAAAATCAGGTGAATAAACCAAAATATCGTCCAGATAGACCACCACAAACCTCCCCACCAAATGATGAAAAATATAGTTTATGAAATGCTGGAATACCGCAGGTGCATTGGTCAAGCCAGAAGGTATAACCAGACTCTCGAAATTACCTTCCGGGCATTGAACGCTGTCTTCCATTCGTCCCCTTCTCTGATTCTAACCAGATTGTAGGCTCCCCTTAAGTCCAGCTTGGAGAATACCTTAGTTCCACAACCTGGCTGAACAAATCAGGAATCAGAGGAAGAGGGCATGGATCACGGATGGTAATTTGATTTAATTCCCAGAAATCTAAACAGGGACATAGACCGCCATCATTTTTCTTCACAAAGAAGAACCCTGCTGCCACGGCAAAGATGAGGGTCTGATATGTCCCTTCTCCAGACTTTCCGCAATCAAATCCTTCATGGCTTGTCTCTCAGGGCCAGAAAGATTATACAGTCTGGACTTGGGAAGTTTAGCTTCAGGGGTCAGGTTAATAGGACAGTCATAAGCACGATGAGGAGGAAAATCCTGACACCCGCTCTCAGAAAAAATGTCCTCAAAACCAGACAGAAAAGCAGGCAGTATTTCTGCTGAGACAGCAGCAATGGAAACATTCAGACAGTTCTCATGGCAGTAATCTCTCCATTCAATAAGCTCCCCGGTTTGCCAATCCACCAATGGAGCCATCTTTGTGTGACCTTATCTTGGAATTGTTGCGGTTCATTCTGACCCATTTTTTTTTTACATTTAAAGACAGATTTTTTCTTCAAAAGCAAGGCACTGCCATGGGTGCGGCGTGCGCACGTCATACGCTAACCTGTTTTTAGGCCTCTGGGAGAGGCAGGTTTTCGGTGACGGTGCGTGCGCCATTTCTCATGTGCAGTGCTGGTATCGATATATCGATGATCTGTTAATAATTTGGCAGGGGACAGAATCGGGAATAAATGAACTCATGGACTCCCTGAACCGCAACGATTCCAACATTCGGCTCACACACAGATGTCACAAACAACAAATTGACTTCCTTGACATCAAATTAATCGTAGCAGAGGATGGCTACATACAAACGGATGTTTTTCGTAAGGAATCTTCTGTCAATTCTCTGCTTCATGCAACCTCGGCACATGAACCTGCCACGATTAGAGCTATTCCAACTGGTCACTTTTTACGGATGAGGAGGAATTGCTCCCCGGACATGAGATTTGAGTGTCAAGCTGCAGACCTGAGGGAGAGATTTCTCTCACGTGGTTATAGTAATAGATCGATCAATAAGGGTTATAATCAAGCTAAACAAACTCCAAGACCTAGCCTCTTAAATAAGGCCGTCAGAGGAAAACATAGAGATAATAATATACGGTTTATTTCCACTTACAACTCCCAATGGAACGTTATGCGTCATATCTTGGAACGACACTGGAGCATTCTGAAGACTGACTCCACATTGGCCGTGACTCTCCCAGATAGACCACAGGTAACTGCAAGAAGAAATAAGAGCATCAGAGATAGACTGGTGAGGAGCCATTATGTGGCCGAGACAGTCCCCTTGTTCGGATCTAGGGGCCCGAGGTGGGGCTTTTTTCCATGCGGTGACTGTTTGGCATGCAGGAACATGATAAGGGCCGTTGATTTTTGGTCTTCAGATGGTAAACAGCATTTTCAAATTACCCATCATATTTCAGGTAGTTCTACGCATGTAATCTATTACGCTACCTGCGCCTGCAGTCTTATCTATGTGGGCCTCACCTCTCGCGAACTAAGAATCCGAACAAGGGAACATGTACAGGACATCCTAGCGGCCAGGGAGGCTTTGGATCCCACCGGTCTAAAAACAATACCGAGATACTTTAGACTAGTGCATGGCTGTGATCCATCATCGTTTAGGGTACGGGGCATAGATAGGTTGCGCTGTGGCATTAGGGGAGGCGATTTACAACACCTTCTAGCCCAAATGGAGTGTCGCTGGATTGCGACCTTGGACACGATGACACCAAATGGATTGAATGAGAAATTGAGCTTCTCTTCCTTCATATAGGACCTTTCCCTCCATACTCTTTTTTTAATTTCATTTTATATTATTTTAATTTTTTGTGTTTTTTCTGTTTGTATTTTAGAGAGTGGCTCTATATAGCGTGTAATAGCGTTATTCATCATGTGTATCTACCAGGGATATCCACCTCTGGATCACCTCATCTATCAACACAATTCTTCGTGACTTAATCATTTGGTTATCGTAATCATGACTTTATATATATGGTATATGTTTTATTAAGACACTCATTCATGAGATTAAAAGATTAGCATTATTTGCATGCAATTCATTGGCATCATTTCTTATGATGAGTCCCCATTGCAGATATATAAATACTGTCCCATGTCAGATGGTACCTGCATGGCGTTTGAACCTAATATCAATAGCCACCTAGGAACTGAATACTAAATTTACTACTATATCGGGATAATTAATGGTATGTTTCCCTTTGAGATGGGGGGTCATTTTTGGTCTGAGCCATGCATTATATTATCTGAATGGGACTGAGCATGCCAATGAGAATGTAATCTATTTTGATAATTATGTCATTTTGATGTTTTTGGGATGGAGTGCAATAATATAGAATTGGTTGTGCAATATGATATTCAGGATTTTGTCCCCCATTTCTTAGTACTAATGGTGCAATTAGCTATATATGTCAATTTGATTCATTAACTTTTGTCTCGGGCGGTGATGGACTGATGCATACCTCTCTATTTGCCTCCTCCGTCCTTGATTCAATGAATGAAATGTTTTGTGGGAGACATAGGTGGGGAGACTGTGTCTGTATTGGAGAGGGTGATGATACATTGGTGGCAGTCAGAGACTTCAACAATATGGCGCCCAGTGCGCGTGCGCTCTAGGACCAGTACCACCGCGCGATCTCCGAAGTCCTCGTGGGGAGCGTGCATATGGGTCATGGGAAGTGCACCCTCTGACCTGCACGCGTCATCGCGGAGACCCGGATGTTGCGCATGACGTGGCGGTTGGAATTGAAGCGCACGCGCCAATTAGCCTGGCACCTGGAGATATACCTTTGCACAGCATAAATAGGAGCCATAGTATGGACCACTACAGACAAGACACTCCCCTTGAAAAAGGTGCATGAAGCACCGAAACGTGCGTAGGGGCACTGAATTGGACAGGGAAACACGCTGAGAAGGTAACAATTGCAATGTTGTGGTGCTATTGATAATTACTCTCCAGGCTCATTAAGATTCACTATGTAGTGCTTTATCACGGGGCCGCGACCAGTTCATTATTGGATGCTTCTTTGCACACTCCATATATCCCTATCTCCTGATAGGAGACTATTACTCTAACACAGGGGTCCTCAAACTACGGCCCGCGCGCCACATGCGGCCCGCGGAGGATTTTTATCCGGCCCGCCGGGCTGTGGGCAGAGGAGAGCGGTGTCAGCGCCCGCACCCTCCCGCTTGCTCAGGGCCCCGGCAGCCGGATACTTACCTCTCCCCATGCCTCCGCAGATCCGCTGTCTTCCTGGTGTGCACTCCCTGTGACGTGTCAGGTCAGAGGGTGCGGTGACGTCTTTACACCGCACCCTCCTCTGAGCCATCACAGGCAGCGCAGAGCGGGGCGACGCTGGAGTACAGACCTGAGCAGCGGCAGCAGGTGAGGAGGAGGGAGGTGAGTATTGCATTTTTTTTTTTAATGTTTGGAGGCATGGGACATAATATTAGGGGTGACATGCTGCATGGGGCATTATATGGGGGGGTGACATGCTGCATGGGGCATTATAATGACAGGGGAGTGATATCCTGCATGGGACATTGTATGGGGGAGTGACATGCTGCATGGGGCATTATATGGGGGGGTGACATCCTGAAAGGGGCATTATATGGGGGAGTGACATGCTGCATGGGGCATTATATGGGGGAGTGACATGCTGCATGGGGCATTATATGGGGGGGGTGACATCCTGAAAGGGGCATTATAACGACAGGGGAGTGATATCCTGCGTGGCGCATTATATGGGGGGGTGACATCCTGAATGGGGCATTCTAACGACAGGGGAGTGATATCCTGCATGGGGCATTATATTGGGGGGTGACATCCTGCATGGGGCATTATATGGGGGGGTGACATCCTGCATGGGGCATTATATGGGGGAGTGACATGCTGCATGGGGCATTATATGGGGGGGTGACATCCTGAAAGGGGCATTATAACGACAGGGGAGTGATATCCTGCGTGGCGCATTATATGGGGGGGTGACATCCTGAATGGGGCATTATAACGACAGGGGATTGATATCCTGCGTGGCGCATTATATGGGGGGGTGACATCCTGAATGGGGCATTATAACGACAGAGGAGTGACATCCTGCATGGGGCATTATATGGGGGACTGACATGCTGCATGGGGTATTATATGGGGCGGTGACATCCTGAAAGGGGCATTATAACGACAGGGGAGTGATATCTTAAGTGGCGCATTATATGGGGGGGGGTGACATCCTGAATGGGGCATTATAAAGACAGGGGAGTGACATCCTGCATGGGGCATTATATAAGGGGGTGACATCCTGCATGGGGCATTATAAAGACAGGGGAGTGATATCTTGCATGGGGCATTATATGGTGGGAGAAAGGGACATCCTGCATGGGGCATTATATGGGGGGGTGACATCCTGCATGGGGCATTATAAGGGGGGAACAGCCTGCATGGGGCATTATAAGGGGGAAATAACCTGCCTATTGAGGATCTATGCTGCCTATGGGGGACATTTACCTGCCCATTGAGGACCTATGCTGCCTATTGGGGACATTTACCTGCCTATTGGGGACATTTACCTGCCTATTGGGGACCTATGCTGCCTATTGGGGACATTTACCTCCCCATTGAGGACCTATGCTGCCTATTGGGGACATTTACCTGCCTATTGGGGACATTTACCTGCCTATTGGGGACCTATGCTGCCTATTGGGGACATTTACCTGCCTATTGAAATACCGGTTGATTTAACTTTACTTGTTCTTCATTTTAAATATTGTATTTGTTCCTGTATTGTTTTTTTTACGTTAAAATAAGATATGTGCAGTGTGCATAGGAATTTGTTCATAGTTTTTTTAAAAAAAATATATTCCGGCCCTCCAATGGTCTGAGGAACCGTGAACTGGCCCCGTGTTTAAAAAGTTTGAGGACCCCTGCTCTAACATATATTGATCACTTGATGATATTACTGGGATTTTATACTGTGGGGAATATTACACGATTATTGGGACTGGTCATAGTTCTGCCCTAAGCACTTCAGACCTTCTGATGGATCTAAACAGAGATAGTGACTATATGTGACACCTGGATAGACACTTGGTACGATCAATTACACCTATCTGCCCTTTATATATGAATCTCAGATATTCCGGGTTTTTTCATGTCCACTTGTTCTTGTTGCGAACCGTTGCTGACACCTCATCTAACTTAATAGGAATTTTCCTTATACACTAGTGCTAAACAGCATGGTGAATTATTAAATGTATGTCTATGATTGTAATTTTGTTATTCAATAAAATGATTACTTTATATGACTATTGCTATGAGCTATTCTGGCTTTATTGGACTCAAAATGGTGCTTTGTAGGATTTGATATTTGAGAGTCTTTGGGCCTAATTATGATGTGGCGCGTTCGGGATTTTTTGTTTTCCACCAATGGATTATGTTTAACAAGCCAGGGGATACCTAAAACAATCGGAGTAGGGAGATTCTCCAGAACATAGCAAGGGATGATTCACAATGAACTGACCCCACCATCAGTTTCACATTATGTACAATCTGAGTAAATGCTTTCTGTGCAAGTGGCGCCAAGTCAATGGCAAAGATGGAAATAGGTTCAGCTAAAGCACAGCAAGCGAGACCATGAGCTTTCACAAACTCAGCATCCACCATGCTGACTCCGGCTCCACTGTCAACAAACACAGAAATGTTTTCAATTTTGCTCTCTAGCACCACCTCTGCAGTCAGGACAAAGCGGGAACTGCAGTTTGGCCACAAATGCACCCATTGTTTATCCAACTCCAGACTACCGAGAGTTAAATGAGTCTTTTTTTGTTTAGGAATTCAAGGACAGGTCCCAACAAAGTGTCCCTTTTTCCCACAAAAAAAACATACGCCTTTTTTCTTGCAAATCTCCGGGGAGATGTATGATGTAGAGACACCCCCTAACTGCATAGGTTCCTCCACCTCCCCCAGTATTGGTTCACCCCCAGACCGGTAACCTGGCAGAGGTACATAACCCCGACAAGAAGGCCCCGGAGAAGAAGGTTGAACCCGCCTATCCCGAAGGCACCTATCCAGAAGTATGACCAAAGACATGGCAGCCTCCAAGGACAGAGGGGTATCATATACAGCCAAGGCATCTTTCAACCTTTCCGTTAGCCCCTCACAAAATTGACTTTTAAGGGCCGAGTCATTCCATTAGGAATCCGCTGCCCATCTACGGAATTCCAAACTGTACGTTTCCACTGACCGAATCCGCTGCTGAAAGCGACGTAGCTTAGACTCAGCCAAGGCGACTCGGTCAGGGTCATCATAGATGAGGGCATGAGCTCCAAAAAACCCCTCCACAGATTGGAGACAAACCGAGTCCTGCGGTAATGAAAACGCCCACGACTGAGGATCTCCCTGCAGTAGAGAGATCACAATGCCAACCCGTTGCTCCTCATTACCGGAGGAGTAGGGATGAAGCTTGAAATACAATTTGCATGCCTCCTTAAATACAAAAACCCTGTCCCTACCTCCTGAAAACCTGTCCAGGAGGGCAACCTTGAGTTCAGGCTGGACAGGCCTACCTGCAGAGACCCCCACATTGGTGGCCTGTAACCGCTGATACTGCTGCTGAACCTCACAGCGGAGGTCATTCACCTCCAGAGACAGACAGTGGAACTGCTCTGCAACTGATCCCATACCAAAAGGGAAAAAAAACAAACAAGGTGCAGGCCCAAAAACACAGAGAAAAAAAATGACAGTTTTTTCTTTTCAAAACGTGCTCGGCCGTTTATAATGTCACGCCAGGTGAGAGTGCAACACAGAGAGCAACGCCAGGTGTGAGTACAACACAGAGGGGAAAGGGGAAGGGAGCCCAGACAACAGGAAAGGGGGGAGTGGTGACCTCCTAATCTGACTCCCCTAAATGTTCCCATACAGCTTCCGCAGCTGTCGCCGAACACGTGGCCAATTCATGTGTACCTGACAGCCGCGGTAAGGCGTTTCTCGATGTCAGGTGGTTTTAATGCATCAGGATCTGTCTTTCCCACACATAAGCAGACTGAGGTCTCTTAGAGAGGTATTCACATTGATAGGTCCTGACATCGAGAAACGCCTTACCGCGGCTGTCAGGTACACATGAATTGGCCAATTTATGCGCTAAGATTTCTCATTTATTTACAGCAGTAATGCTATTCATTTTCCATACTTCATATTTACATGCGCTAAAAAAATTTTCAAAAAATTTTTTCCATTTATTTCTATTTTCTACAGCAGTTATGCTATTCATATTTCATATCTATATACTCAGTGTTACAGTGTGCTACTTTATTTGTTCATTATATATGGAGGTAGCTGCTCTTAGTAAGCACCTGTTCACACCTAGTTTTTGTAGTGGAAGTGCCGTCATTTTCTTTGTTCCTAAAAGAGAAGTAGTTGCAGAACACAAAAAGACAAACTGACAAAAGGTGCTAGAGGTCCCAGAAGGACCAAGAACTGACAGAGAAATGAACTGAAGCACCTGGCTAGAGAAACAGACAAACACTGAAGTCCAGCACAGCCAAAAGGGTGGAGCTGGAATATAAAGGCAGATGGTCACGTGACCGCAAAACACAAGATTGAAAAAAAACAAACAGGAGGGTTTCTAACAGAGATATCTGTATATCACCAGATAACTGTGTATGAATTACAGTTGTGCTCCAAAGTTTTACAATTTTTCCTTTCTTGGCCTTGTTTAAAAGAATATGAATGATAACCAAAAAACTTTTTCTCCACTCATGGTTATTGGTTGGGTGAAGCCATTTATTGTCAAACTACTGTGTTTTCTCTTTTTAAATCTTAATGACAACCAAAAACATACAAATGACCCTGATCAAAAGTTCACATACCCTGGTGATTTTGGCCTGATAACATGCACAGAATTTGACACAAATGGGTTTGAATGGCTACTAAAGGTAATATCCTCACCTGTGACCAGTTTGCTTGTAATCAGCGTGTGTGCATAAAAGCTGAGTGAGTTTCTGGGATCCAGACAGACTCTTGCAACTTTTATCCAGCCACGTTTCTGGATTGTGAGTCATGGGGAAAGCAAAAGAATTGTCAACTGATCTACGGAAAAAGGTAGTTGAACTGTATAACACAGGAAATGGATACAAAAAGATATCCAAGGAATTGATAATGCCAGTCAGCAGCGTTCAAACTGTGATTAACAAATGGAAAATCAGGGGCTCTGTAAAAACCAAACAATGGTCACGTAGACCAACAAAAATTTCAGCCACAACTGCCAGGAAAATTGTTCAGGATGAAAAGAAAAACCCACAAATAACATGAGCTGAAATTCAGGACTCTCTGAAAACTAGCGGTGTGGCTGCTTCAAAATACACAAAAAGGAGGCACTTGAAGAAAAGTGGGCTGCATGGTCAAGTCACCAGAAGAAAGCTATTACTTTAAATTGGAGTGATGAGACCAAAATTAAACTTTTTGGCCACAACAATAAACGTTACATTTGGAGAAAGGTCAACAAGGCCTATGATGAAAGGAACACCATTCCTACTGTAAAGCACGGAGGTGGATCGCTGATGTTTTGGGGATGTGTGAACTACAAAGGAACATACTGTTGAACTCGCAGAGTCCCATTGGGGTAGTGAAGGCCGTCTTTTCCTGATCCTTCACAGCCACAGCTACTTGCCAATACCCACTAGTGAGGTCAAGGGTGGAAAAGTAATTTGCAGACTTTAAGGCAGCCAGGGATTCCTCTATACGGGGTAAAGGGTATGCACCTTTATGTGTAATGCGATTTACTTGTCTGTAATCTACACACATTCTCATGCTTCCATCCTTTTTCCTGACTAGAACTAGGGGAGCTGCCCAGGGACTACAACTATCCCTTACTACCCCTGCCTTCTTCATGTCGTGCAACATCTCCTTGGCTTTCTGGTAGTGTGCTGGTGCTATAGGCCTGTAACGTTCTTTGATGGGTGGATAATCACCTGTGGGGATGTGATGTTGTACCCCCTTAATCCTCCCAAAGTCAAGTGGGTGCTTGCTGAATACTTGCGCGTATTCCTGAACCACAAGGTGTACACCCTGCTTCTGATGGGCAGGAGTGGTGTCTGTCCCAACATGGAGCTGTTGACACCAATCCTCCACCTGGGTTGCCGGGTCATTATCCTCCACTTCGTCTGGTGAGGTTAAGGACTCCGCCGTGTGAATGGAGCTGTTATTTACAGCAAGTAACTTGGCAACAGTGGCATAACGTGGCAATCTAACCTCATCTTCCCCATAGTTGAGAAGATGGACGGGCACCCACTACATGTCCGGAGCGTCGCGCTTTTTGTCAGGTATGCCTCTCAGTTTCCCGCGGTTGCGCCCTTCTTCCCGCCCGGCGGCCCAACAATGGCGGCAATCTTCGCCACAGTTAAATACACAGTTTTTCATTAAAGGCGCACAGTACCCGGTGGCAACGGGCACAACACTACATCGTTGCAGCGGGCACGGAATCCTGTTCATGACGGCAGGAAAGAGATGACGTGCCCAGCGGATGGGGATGACTCGGCGCCCGGGCCTTGTTGTTAGTTTTGGGGATGTCGCGGTAGTCGGCTCCCGGGCCCGTACCCGTACCCTGGGCCTCTCTTTAAAAGGGTGGATAATTATGTGAAAGTTCGTGACGCCACCTGTGGTGTCTGGTGAGGATCACCAGCGCTGCGGCAGCCCACTGAGGCCGGTGTTAAGGCAGCTTGGGTGGTATAGCTCCCCACAGGTGGACCTAGGCCTCAGGGCAGCGTGGATGAAGGTATGCAGGACAGGGGAAACCCAGCCGGGACTGAAGAAGGACAGGCAAACACACACAGTTCACTTCAGTAACTTTTACTGATTGAAGTCATTCCGGAGCACTGTAGGGTGAAGGATGCATATCAGGATTCTCCCCAGTGAGCGGGTATAGGGCCTCCTGTTTCCTGCCTTTGTGTAGTAAGTTTCTGACCTGCCTGGAGCTAGGCCTAACTTTGTCTCTGTCCTGCACCGGCTTACTTTGTGGTAGGGCCTTCTCTTGGAGTACACGCTCCCAGCTTGCGGGGCCTCCGTGACTCCTGGATCTGGTACGTATCAGTTCTTGGGTGCTCCTGGGACCTGAAGTCTTCCAGGGGTCTCCGGTTGTCTCTACAGGGGGGTATATGGCCCTTAGATGGGGACCCGGTGTCAGGTAAATGTTTTCTGGGGTGAGCTTGTACAGCTACTCTGCCCCCAATGCTACTCACTCCTCTAGCCTTCGGCCTGCTCGAGGCCCTCACTAGGCTATACACACTAGCGGCAGCTTGCCACGCTTCACCGCTCTTATGGCGTCGGCACGCCTTAGGCTCTAACTGAGCTCCCTGAGTCTAGCTTGCAGGAGCCTCGTGCTCTACTGCTGAACTATTGGCTGTGTTCTCTAGACTCCTCACAGACTGAGCTCGACTCTGTATTCAGACCTGTACTTGCTGAACTCTCCAGGGGAACTGACTGCCTAGCTCCACCTTCCCTATTTATATCCCTATCCGGGCTCCCTCTGGTGGTCTGAGGTGGAAGGTGGAGGTGTATGTATGCTATGAGGGCCTCTTGTGGAGGAATCCGTCCATGCACCCCTCTAGGATCTGTGGCATTCACAAAACTGCAGCCCCTCACAAAATTGACTTTTAAGGGCCGAGTCATTCCATTTGGAATCCGTTGCCCATCTACGGAATTCCAAACTGTACGTTTCCACTGACCGAATCCGCTGCTGAAGGCGACGTAGCTTAGACTCACCCAAGGCGACTCGGTCAGGGTCATCATAGATCAGGGCATGAGCTTCAAAAAAAACCCTCCAAAGATTGGAGACAAACTGAATCCTGCGGTAATGAAAACGCCCATGACTGAGGATCTACCTGTAGTAGAGTGATCACAATGCCAACCCGTTGCTCCTCATTACCGGAAGAGTAGGGATGAAGCTTGAAATACAATTTGCATGCCTCCTAAAATACAAAAAATCTGTCCCTAACTCCTGAACACCTGTCCAGGAGGGCAACCTTGAGTTCAGGCTGGACAGGCCTACCTGCAGAGACCCCCACATTGGCGGCCTGTAACCGCTGATACTGTTGCTGAACCTCACAGCGGAGGTCATTCACCTCCAGAGACAGACAGTGGAACTGCTCTGCGAGCATTGCAACTGATCCTATACCAAAAGGGAAAAAAAACAAACAAGGTGCAGGCCCGAAAACACACAGAGAAAAAAAAAATTACAGTTTTTTCTTTTCAAAACGTGCTCGGCCGTTTATAATGTCACGCCAGGTGAGAGTGCAACACAGAGAGTAACGCCAGGTGTGAGTACAACACAGAGGGGAAAGGGGAAGGGAGCCCAGACACCAGGGAAAGGGGGGAGTGGTGACCTCCTAATCTGGACTAGCGTCACTCTGACTCCGCTAAATGTTCCTATACAGCTTTCGCAGCTATCGCCGAACACGTGCCTCGCCCTGCAGTCCCTGGTGAAAGGCTACAACTAGGGGTGGAAGGAGATGAGCACTAGTCAATCTCCGCTAGCAACTAAAGACAAAAGGGAAAGACAAAACAAGGGAATAATGGCTTACCTTTAGATGAACTCCAACAGTGCACACTGCCTCAAAACTCCAGAGAGGACGTGGTGCTGATACAGCCAAGATCCCGGAAGGAATGAGTATAACCGGTGACGCCCACCTGGAGAGACCAGGTATATATACACCCAGGCCAGAGGGAGGTTGTCGCTGGGTGATAAAGACAGCCTCATATCTAGGAAGCTGTATGTAATGCCAAACGTGGAGTTCTCCTACAAGCCACCGCAGGGCGGCTGTCTGTCACCTCCGACACACCCGTGATAGTCAATCACCTGAAGAAGTGGCTTGAAGACCCGGACATGGGTGGTGCTGAACTACTCTGGTTTGTGGACGGATCTTTAAAATATATTTTTCTGAAACGATGAGACCTCTCCTTCCTGCTTTCCATTATTACTATGCACTACAAGGGTCGTGGGACCCCATATAATCAATCATTTATGGTACATCTTTCCATATATGGATGTGCTATGCAAGATCAGATCACCTTAGATATTCAGGAATGATACAGTCTAATATATTGTATTCATTTATTATTGTATTAATATTTTAGGAATGAATGTGCTGGTGTGAGGAACTGGCCACTTACTAAATATTTTTCCAGCATCGAGCACCCATTTTTGTCAATATTATTAATGTGTTTTATTAGAAATTTGCTGGCTGTGTTTTATTAATGTTCTGCTTGCTCGTCAGTTTATGTACACTAATTTTACTTGTAAAGTGTACAACTTTCCACTAATCTCACCAGTATCTCAGGAGCCTCTAACCATTGTTCCAAAAGTGAATAAGCCCATGGGGCGAGTGTTGATTGTGGACACAGTGTAGCCGTCACCACAGAAGGTCTCACATGCAGTCTCAGGTGAAGGCTCTTGGAATATTCTTCATTGTTTCAGCTAAAGTAAATGCTTAAAGGGGAAGGTGTCATCACTTCTGACCTTTGGAGGGGGGCTGTCCCCAGGGAGGAAAATGGACACATGTTTTAGTGAGGGAGTGTGTGGAAGGAAATCAAAGGAATAGGATGGAGACTGTGGCTCTGGACCATGAATGGATCGATGGGATATGGAGATCAGTACCGACTGGGCTGGATAAGTGTGCTACAGTGTGGATATGTCATCTGGATTTGATGAACTTTCGTAAGGACTGTTGCTACTGGATATCTGTGCTTTCATTGTTTTATCTGTTGTCTGGATGATCGTGGACTGTGGCTACAGAATCTACTGGCTGGAGATATGAAATCTGTGGGCCAATCAAAAGTTGGGAGACAGTGAGTATGGCCTGATACAAAGCCAGTGGAACTACTGATCCCAGGTTGGGAACTTAAGGACTGAGAGAACTGTATTTGGCCATTTACCAGGAATTGCGGTATTACCATGGATGTGATTAATAAAATATTGTTGCATCGTTAACCTGCCTAGGTGATTACTTACAACTGGTAAATACTGATATTGTAAAACCTGCGACCCCAGAGATCCATGAATCTGCTGGTGTCATAGAGGGAGATTGTTATGATCTGCAACATGAACTAAGGAAAGATAGGGGAAGGCTGTCCCTACACTAAGACTAAGCTGAATCCCTACGATGTAGCGGGCTGCCTGTTCCTAGCAAACAGACCCGCCTTAGTCCTCGGCTAGTCTGAACGAAGACCTATAGCATAAAGGGAGGGGTCCCTAAAAGAACTAAGGACTGGGACAAAAATGGGACACCTCCTAAACAGAGAAGTGGTTGCAGAACACAAAAAGACAAACTGACAAAAAGTACTAGAGGTCCCAGAAGGACCAAGAACTGACAGACAGAGGCACTGAAGCACCTGGCTAGAGAAACAGTCAAATACTGAGGTCCATCACAGCCAAAAGGGCGGAGCTGGAATAGAAAGGCAGATGGTCACGTGACCGCAAAACACAAGATGGAAAAAAAAACAAACAGGAGGGTTCTAACAGAGATATCTGTATATCACCAGATAACTGTGTATGAATTACAGTTGTGCTCCAAAGTTTTACAATTTTTGCTTTCTTGGCCTTGTTTAAAAGAATATGAATGATAACCAAAAAACTTTTTCTCCACTCATGGTTATTGGTTAGGTGAAGCCATTTATTGTCAAACTACTGTGTTTTCTCTTTTTAAATCTTAATGACAACCAAAAACATACAAATGACCCTGATCAAAAGTTCACATACCCTGGTGATTTTGGCCTGATAACATGCACAGAATTTGACACAAATGGGTTTGAATGGCTACTAAAGGTAATATCCTCAGCTGTGACCTGTTTGCTTGTAATCAGTATGTGTGCATAAAAGCTGAGTGAGTTTCTGGGATGCAGACAGACTCTTGCATCTTTCACCCAGACACTGACGTTTCTGGATTGTGAGTCATGGGGAAAGCAAAAGAATTGTCAACTGATCTACGGAAAAAGGTAGTTGAACTGTATAACACAGGAAATGGATACAAAAAGATATCCAAGGAATTGATAATGCCAGTCAGCAGCGTTCAAACTGTGATTAACAAATGGAAAATCAGGGGCTCTGTAAAAACCAAACCATGGTCACGTAGATCAACAAAAATTTCAGCCACAACTGCCAGGAAAATTGTTCAGGATGCAAAGAAAAACCCACAAATAACATGAGCTGAAATTCAGGACTCTCTGAAAACTAGCGGTGTGGCTGCTTCAAGATACACAAAAAGGAGGCACTTGAAGAAAAATGGGCTGCATGGTCAAGTCACCAGAAGAAAGCCATTACTTTAAATTGGAGTGATGAGACCAAAATTGAACTTTTTGGCCACAACAATAAACGTTACATTTGGAGAGAGGTCAACAAGGCCTATAATGAAAGGAACACAATTCCTACTGTAAAGCACGGAGGTGGATCGCTGATGTTTTGGGGATGTGTGAACTACAAAGGAACAGAAAACGTGGTAAAAGTTGAAGGAAAGATGAATGCAGCACGTTATCAGCAAATACTGGAGGCAAATTTGCACTCATCAGCCCGGAAGCTGCGCATGGGACGTACTTGGACATTCGAACATGACAAAGATCCAAAACACAAGGTCAAGTCGACCTGTCATTGGCTACAGCAGAACAAAGTGAAGGTTCTGGAGTGGCCATCTCAGTCTCCTGAACTCAATATCATTGAGCCACTCTGGAGAGATCTCAAGTGTGCAGTTCATGCTAGAAAGTCCAGAAATTTACAGGAACTGGAGGCTTTTTGCCAAGAAGAATGGGCAGCTTTACCACCTGAGAAAATAAAGAACTTCATCCACAACTACCATAAAAGACTTCAAGCTGTCATTGATGTTAGAGGGGGCAATACACAGTAATAAGAACTGAGGTACGTGAACTTTTGTTCAGGGTCACTTGGATGTTTTTGGCTGTCATTAAGAATTAAAAAGAGAAAGCACAGTAGTTTGACAATAAATGGCTTCACCCAACCAATAACCACGAGTGGAGAAAAGTTTTTTTGGTTATCATTCATATTCTCTAAAACAAGGCCAAGAAAGCAAAAATTCTGCCAGGGTATGTAAACTTTTGAGCACAACTGTACATGTCCCCTATTATCCCACATATAGCTATAGGATTTCTCTATTCCTAATGTAGATGAAACCTATTGGCAGATATTATTTAGTGATTGCCGTAAAAATGTGATAATTTGAGTAATTTGTGACTTTTATCTGCTACTCACGTCACGTTACTACAACTATGGACGGAGCTTAGCTGAGACGGTCCGGCCCTACCCACTAACATACAATTGAAACTGTATTACTCTTTTCAGAACAATTATTGTTATATATGGGACATATGTTTTATGGGGAGGGGTAAGAAACAGCAATTTGTAATGGCAGTGACCTTAATTTTTTTAAATTTTGTTTCATTTTTTAAAAAAATGTGCCCACCATAAGGACATAAAAGAGGGGCATTTCACCATCTAAATACATGCTTCTGATTGCTGATTTCCCCTGTAACTAGGGCTGGATATGAGCAGTTTCAGCCTTCAGCCTCCGCTGCGCAGCTGATCTGTGTCGTGTTCGTTGTATATTACAATACAATGTATCAGTTTGTTTTATGTGTTTCTTGCCTTTTTCTGACTGTTTTGATGGTCGGCAGATCTTGGTAATAAACCATATTTCTAGGGAGTCTGGCCGGGTCTGACAGCGGCTCTCCGCTCCGGCAGCTGCACGATCACCACCTGAACCCACACGGTAAAGGATGGAAGTTTACAAAGAAGCAACGATTAATGTTAATGACGTAATAAATGATTGATCACTTGGGTCACTTATCATTAATACTTCAATATTTGTCACATTTGTTAGTTGTAATCTCTGCAACCAATGAGGTAAATTAAATGTTCTTTGGTAAAAAAAAGGAGGAATAAATATACACAATATTTCCCATAAAATGACTGAGTATATCTTTGGGGACTGTTCACAAGTAGCGTTTTTTCAGCTGTGTTTTACAGTACCAGCTTGGTGAATGAGATTTTTAAAGTCTCATTCACATGCTGCAGTTAATTCTTTCAGGGGTTTTGCAGCATTATTCATCCATTCAAATGAAGAAACAAAAACCCACAAGAATAAACACTGCAAAAAGACAGCAAATAAGTGTGGATTGTACGCAGTGTTTTTCCTGCGTACAACCTGGTTTTTGATGCAGAAAAAAATGCTGCAAAAATGAAACGTGTGCACATTCCCTTATCCTGGTTGTGTTGTAATTGGAAATAAAAGAGAACAGCCAAAAAAGCATATTGTTAGGCAGCATGTATTTGTGTAGAGCCACCCCTTGAAGATTACATCACAAGATTCCATGATGACATCACAGGTCATGGTCGGCCATTATGACATCACAGCTCACAGTCACTATATATACAATGTACACAGGGTCACGGCTGCCTTTCTTGGCTTCATAGTGACTGAGCACACTTGCAGTTTCTCGCTATTCTATAGTGACTGATCGCACTTGCAGTTTCTTGCTATTCCATAGTGACTGAGCGCACTTGCAGTTTCTCGCTATCCTATATAGCGATTGATTGCACTTGCAGTTTCTATGGCTGAATTACTTTTGGACAATCTTCAAGTAGAAGCTCTATGGGAGATTCTTACCACCAATCGCCCTGAGATTGTGCTTCTACCACCCGATGGCGTCCTCAGCTTCACTCACCGGCTGGTGATGGAGCTCGTAAGGGACTGCCTGACCAAATACCACCGAGGTCATCTCACTTCAGAGTATCTGACGGATTTACCTCAGAACATAAGGACATTACTACAGCAGGTAAGTGGCGGACGCTCCGCATAAAACTTCTCAATAATGGATAATAATGCTGGGATAGAAGCAGAGGCAGATTAAGAGTAGCCGGGGCCCTGGGCAGTTTAGGAGCCGTGGGCCACCAGCACCCGATGTATCACATGACATGTCACAAGATTGCCTTTGATAGATCATGTGATAAGTCACGCGATTAACATGCAGGTGCTCGGGTGCACTACACATAACATAGCGCTATACATAATAGAGCCGGGGTGGGAAAGTAATATTACTGAGGGGCCACTGAGAGATGTGACTGTTGTGGAGGCCGAACCAATAGGCTGAAATGAATTCTGCTCAATATTAACATATTAGTTATAATTATTTTATATTATTAACTGTAACACTTAATATTGAGCAGAATTAAGTGTGTTGACATCCCCCTATATATTGTATAAGCCCAAACACAGCCCTTTATATACTGTATAAGCCCCCACATAGCGCTCTACATACAGTTAGAGCCCACACACAGTCCCCTATAAACAGTAATAGCCCATACATTGCCCCAATGTACAGCATGAACCCACTCAGTTTCCTATATACAGCATGAACCTCCACATAGTCCAATATATACAGCTGAGGTCTCACATAGCCCTCTACATACAGTTAGAGCCCACATACAGTCCCCTATATACAGTAAGAGCCCATACATTGCCCCAATGTACAGTATGAACCCACTCACAGTTTCCTATATAGAGTATGAGCCCTCGCATAGCCCCTATATTCAGGATGAGCCCTCACATAGCCCCCTATATACAGCATGAGCCTCCACATACTTTAGCTATTGCTTGGCAGCATGTATTTGTGCAGAGCCGCCTCTATAAGATTCCAGCACAAGATTCCATGATGACATCACGGTCGGCCATATGACATCACAGTCACTATTTATACAATGTACACAGGGTCACGTCTACCATTGTTGGCTCCATAGTGACTGAGAATTTGCAGTTTATCTCTATGGCTGAATTACTTCTGGACAATGTTCAGGCAGAAGCAGCAGGTAAATGGCGGACGCTCCGCTCAAATCTTCTCCACAATAATGGATAATAACAGTGGGATAGAAGCTCCTTCTTTCTTCCAATGTAAAACAGGACAAGACCCCAGATATGTAGTCATTGTATCTGCAGAGAGGAGCAGGCGTCACATACAATGGCCGCCTCCATTGTGACTTTTCTCATCTCAGAATTTTAATTTTTGTCCTTTTCTTCCTTATAGGCTGAAAAAAGATCTCAATATGGAGTTTCGTCTTTTCTTAAAGAACTGGCCGAAAAAGTCCTGTATGTACTGGAAGGTCCGGCCCGCTCATCGGAACGCCCGGTAAGGATCCATCATCTTCTCTAGAACACGTCCTTGTTTTCTGATCTTCTCCAGATCACCAGTCAGATATCAGAAGATCTGGTGTTAGATCTTATTGGCCTCCCTGTCAGCCCCTGGCAAGCACAGGAGGTAATATGGCCGCCGGTCTCTGCTGCTCCATCGTCTCTGATGGCAGTCTGTACTCTGCTGATGTAGTCACAGCTCAGTGGTGGACAGTCTGTATTTCCGCCTCTGTCTCCCTCTATTATCTATATTAATGTTTTAGCAATGTTACCTCATCTTAATCCATCTTATCTGAGAAAAGTCGTCATGATGGCGGCTGATCTGTAGAGTTACAGTTGGTGCGTCTGTAAATGCAGGTTTAGTCTTTCCTGATTTATGGATTTGGTGATTTAGTGGAAGGTTCCTCATGTTAATTCTATATATTCTATCTATCAGGAGACACCAGAAGGCGACACCGAAGACGAGCAAAATGTGACCCCAGAGACCCCTGACCCTAATACGAGTCAGCCGGGGCCGAGCAGCGATCTGACTACAGGTGAGCCGATCACACGACCTTCTACAGGAAATATCCGGAGATTATAGAGAAGAAGGGACAATGTCACATTTACTCTTTCCACTCTGTGTAATACAGGGATGTCAAACTCAAACATACAGAGGGCCAAACTGGAAAACTTGGAAAAAGTCACGGGTCAACCATTATATACAGTATACTGGGTCCCACAAAGTCCTCCATAAAGAATAATGGGCCCAACATAGTCCTCCATACACTATAATACGCACCACATAGTTCTCCATACAGAATAATGGCCCCACATAGTCCTCCATACACTATAATAGGCACCACATAGTCCTCCATACAGAATAATGGCCCCACATAGTCCTCAATACAGAATAATGGGCCCCACATAGTCCTCCATACAGAATAATGGCCCCACATAGTCCTCCATACAGAATAATGGGCCCAACATAGTCCTCCATACAGTATAATAGGCACTACATAGTTCTCAACACAGAATAATGGGCCCCACATAGTCCTCCATACAGTATAATGGGCCCCACATAGCCCTCAATACAGAATAATGGGCCCCACATAGTCCTCAAAACAGAATAATGGGCCCACATAGTCCTCCATACAGAATAATGGGCCCCACATAGTCCTCCATACAGAATAATGGGCCCAACATAGTCCTCCATACAGAATAATGGGTCCCGAATAGTCCTCCATACAGAATAATGGGCCTCACATAGTCCTCCATACAGTATTATGGGTACCACATAGTCCTCCATACAGCACAATGGGCCCTACATAGTCATCCATACAGAATAATGGGTCCCACATAGTCCTCCATACAGTATAATGGGCCCCACATACTCCTCCATCTAGTATAATGGCCCCACATAGCGGTGATGGCTCTGTGACTCTGTGTTGCGCCAAATAAAATGACCCCGTGGGCCAGAGTTTGACCCGTATTGTGTAATGGGAACCTGGCAGCACATGTTACATATGGGAGTAGCGGGAGGACTGTACAGGACATTTTCTCACATTTTTTTTTCCCAGAAATCCAATGTGCCAGTCAGGAGAAAACTGACATAGAAATCATATACAAATTACAAATCAGGATGGAAGTGCACTGGGGGCGTGGAGGAAGTCTGAGTGCAGGGGCACGCCCCCAGTGCACTTCCAGGCTAATTTGCATATGGCTCCTATGCTTCAGCTCTCTTCCCATCAATCACATGTACAGCGAGGGTGATGGTTCCTCACCCATGTGGTGATTGGGGTCCTCCATCATTTACATTACACTTATCTATGGATGCCCCGCACGTTCCCATATAACGAGTATTAATCCCATTTACAGACGTCTTGTCATTTCCCCGTTATATTGCTGTATTATGTGTGTAGGATTAATATCCTCTAATACATTTTATTTCTTCATCATTTTATCACTATTTTAGAAACAACTGAGCTGTTGGATCCTGACAGTGTGATCTTAGAGATCCCGGAGATCCAAGAACCTGCCGGGGTAAGTATTATAGAGGGAGATGTCTGTGTGTCACCAGATCACAGGGTGTGAATGACCCGTCCAGTATTATCCCCATATAACCAGGGGACGCCTCTATTATTAGAGGAGATGACACTATTGCATTAGATAATAGCATTTATATTATAGGGAATCCGTCAGCAGGTTTCTGCTCACCTATCGGATCAGTGACATCAGCTGGGACATAATATAGGGGGAGACGTTTCTGCATCTGGAGATTTTCTCCAGCAGCTTCTAGATCTTAATATCACTTCTTCTTCTTCTTCTTCTTTTCTAGAACTTGATGGAATCATTGATCCCGGCGAGAAAGCCGCGTATGAGCGACTACGAAACATCTAAGCTGATCAGCAGCGGATCTTTTGGGTGAGATTTCAGTTGGCATAATCCACATTTCTCAGGGTTCCCTATGACAAGGCTTCAGCCTCTGTGCTCTGCCATTCAGTGTTATCATAGGGACATGATCTGAGTCCACACCACTGTCCACATCTAATTGTCACTATTCAGCTCAGTTATAAACAGTTAAGCAAACTGACCTGTAACAAATTAAATTGTTAAGGAAAAGGAATAAAATAATCTAATATATTACACTAGTCTGTAGCAGACCCTCATCTGTCATTACACTGCCTCCTCCATCAGAGCCTCCCATAGGTGACAATGTGACCTGGGTGAGGGTCTGGCAGACATGGCATTGTGCAGACTTCCCCATAGGTGACAATGTGACCTGGATGAGGGTCTGGCAGACATGGCACTGTGCAGACCTCCCATAGGTGACAATGTGACCTGGGTGAGGGTCTGGCTGACGTGGCATTGTGCAGACTTCCCATAGGTGACAATGTGACCTGGGTGAGGGTCTGGCAGATGTGGCATTGTGCAGACCTCCCATAGGTGACAATGTGACCTGGGTGAGGGTCTGGCAGACATGGCATTGTGCAGACCTCCCATAGGTGATAATTTGACCTGGGTGAGGGTCTGGCAGATGTGGCATTATGCAGACCTCCCATAGGTGATAATGTGACCTGGGTGAGGGTCTGGCAGACGTGGCATTGTGCAGACCTCCCATAGGTGATAATGTGACCTGGGTGAGGGTCTAACAGACGTGGCATTGTGCAGACCCTCCCTTAGATGATCTATATAGTGTTATTTCATGTATTTCTAGATGTGGATTTCTAGTGACGGACAGATTTCTAGTATTAAACATTAGTACAGAAGATCATATAATGACTTCTTATTAGATGGACTGTTAATAAGGATTCACTATAAACCATGGTTTCTCCTTCTCTCCAGGTCTGTCTACTTAGTTCACCATAAAGACTCACAGAAGATCTTCGCTATGAAGAAAATTGCCAAGAGGGACCTGGATACTCCAAAAGCTGTGGAAGGGGCCTATCTGGAGAGGGACATCCTGACATTCGCTGACTGTCCCTTTGTGACCTCCATGCTCTGCTCCTTCCCTACTAGATCTCACCTGTGTATGGTCATGGAGTATGTAGGAGGTAGGACATGTACATGTATTATATTCAGCCCATGCCTACTGACATCTTATCACCGCTCATATCATTAGGACTTGTCCCCGTGGACGGTTACATCCCCGCAGAGCATTTACTATAGATATTATGGAAAGTCATTGATGTGTGTGATCTCCCTGTATGTCCGCACTGAGCACGTCAGTATCTCCAGCTGTAGACGAGATGAGACATCACTCTATTACTGACATGGACGACATCTCACCATGACCTCAGACTAATATTCTGTGCTCTATACATTATATCTGTATATATTCTCTCCTGCCCCAATGTCTCCGCTCACTTCTCATGATCCATCGTGGTGATCGGCTGTATAAACCCCTCACCGCTCTTATTTCCTTTCTTCTATAGGTGGAGACTGTGGGACCCTCCTAAGCACCAGGGGTCGTTTATCTGTCCCCTTGGCCCGCCTGTACTTTGCAGAAGCGCTTCTTGCTGTGGAATACCTGCACAGCTATGGTGTGTTGCATAGAGACCTGAAACCAGAGAAGTAAGTGACCTCTGTAGTATAATAAAGGGGGGACATTTATCATTTATTACTACACGGCCTGTGAGACTAAAACCATCTTCTCTTTCACAGCCTCCTGATTACACCGGCTGGACACATTAAAGTCGCCGATTTTGGGATTTCAAAAGTTGGTGTCATGATACCAGAAACCAACACCCACAAGGAATCATTGGAGGACATGGCCAGAGAGTTCCAGGACCATGAGGTTGGCATCACTTACAGGAGCTTAGCTCGTTCTTTACAAATCTCATCACACTATTGTCTCTTCGCTACGTTCTTCATTCCTAGAGAACTTTTCCACTGATATTTTATCTTCTGTCATTGTGTTTTTATGTCGAGAACTTGTCATAATAATAATTTCATTGATTCTCATCTTTATCTTCTGTCGGTTTCCAGGACTGTGGCACCCCGCTTTACATGGCCCCAGAAATCATCCTGAAGAAAGGCTATGGAAGACCTGCCGACTGGTGGTCAATGGGGATCATCCTGCATGAGTTTCTGGTGGGATATGTACCATTTCATGGGGACTCCCTATCTGAGCTTTATAATAATATTGTCACTGGTAAGTAGAATAATCCGATCATTGCTTTGACTGGTTACATGAATTTAGTTATTTCCTCTACTTTATCTTACAGTCCAAAACAGAGGTTTTAATTTCTGTAATTTTCTATATAACAGGAGACATCATTTGGGATTGGGATCGCGCTCCTCCCACTGATGCTCAGGACCTCATCATTGACCTGCTCAGAACAAATCCTCTACAAAGACTTGGGACAGGTAACTGATATACTGTATTAGTATTAATATTCAATTTTTACAATGTGGACTCATCACTCCTGTCCATGAGGATCAGCACTTCTCTATCTGCTTGCTTATTTCTAGTTCTCTGTACTATGACTTTCAGACTATTTCCTTTGGTTATGTCATTAGGTTAGATTAAGATAAACTGTTCAGATATGGAGCAATCTCTGACAATGTCTGCTCAACTTTTGCTTTTCTTTTTCCAGGAGGAGCATTTGAGATCAAGAGTTATCCATTTCTGTGTGACTTAGAATTTGAAAACATTCCAAGTCAGAAGCCGGAGTACGTTCCTCGGCTTGTGTCAGAGGTGGACACCAGCTTATTTATCAGTAAGTAGAAGGAGCCGTCATCTAGACCAAGCAGCTGTTTGTCTTGTCTTCCTTAATATGTGACAATCGGTTCCCATTAATATTAGTGGTAAATGGTGACTGTGTTATACTGACAACCGCTAATAACACATCATTACCTATGTCTTGTAGATCACGCTGATACAGACAAGCCTATTGTCTCAGAGGAGGAGGACACGAGTGAGGATAATGAGAGCCTGTTCTTCCAAAATTTTACATCATCCTCTGAAAGGCTTTCTAAAGTAAGTATGTGATCAATAAATCCAGAATATGTAAAAAAGACCTCTAAAAGTAAAGAATAGAAATTTATATCTTATTTTTCTCTGTTTTTAGCTCTCTACCACCACTATCAAGTCTCCTCCAGAGTGTACCCCGGCATCCAGCAGAAACATCTCAGAAATGTGAGTAGATTATGGGGTCATTATTGGGAGCTCCAGGCTAATATATGTGCACAGCACCAAATATAGGACATAAATACCATAGTATCAAGTGCAGCATCCACCGCCCCATGATCAGCGGTCATTGTGCTTTTGGCTTCAGAATCCGCTGGATATAACAGCCCATAATTGCTGCCGGTCAGGTATTGTTAGTTTTGCCCACACTGCAGGAGATATGTAGTATTACATGCCGGCCATTGTGGGTAGTTGTTTTGCGCTCTGCTCCATAGAAGGTAGTTTTGAGCAGGATACTTCTCCACTATGACTTTCATATGTCCTATTAGGCCTCATAGTCGGGTTTCTTCTAGTGAGACAATCCCTTTTATACTGAATTTACTTGTGATTTACACAATTTTCTTCTTCCAAACAGGCAGAAAGGATCTTTTCCTGAATCTGCTGGAGACGATGCTATAAGCAGCTTGCCGTCCTCGTCCCCATTGTCAGGTATGTACATGTCTATAGCACAAGCAATGTGAATGTTGTCATCAAGGGTGGAATATTTCCACATGGTTTTTCTGTAATAGATCTCCTATGTTATCCATGTTTCATGGATCCCTCTTATGTTGCCCATGGGCCCATACTGTGTCTCTATCTCTGTAACTTTATACAGTATTATCATGGATTCTGTGATACGTTGTAGCATCCAGTAACCTCCGCCATCATAATAAGACATAGTCTCCTATAGTAAAATATCGCTCATTAGGGATGCACCACATGGCGGCACACAGGGTGGTCAATGATCCATATTAGTGACACATCTAATGCCCCTCAGATGAGGTCATGTCCGGTATATAGGACTTATTCTGCCCTATTATGTAATAGCAGATTATCAGGACTATAGGGGACAGGACTAGGACAATCCTACTATATACAGGAGAGATACAAAGCAGATCCCATAACAATATGTCCTTAGTGAATTGTTGTTTTTTCTTCTTTCTCATCCGAATTTCCAGCTGACGACGAAAAATCTGAAAATGGCAAAAAGGGGAAAAAGAGACGAGGTAAGTGTGAGAATCATCTCCATGTTGTGTGATGTCGTCAGTGAGAATAATTCATGTGGAGCAGATGTCATCTGTCGGTGATGGGATTGTCACATGTATGATGGCTGACGATGATCCCTGACCTCTGTGTGATGAGATTCCTCTGCCGTCCGGCCACAGTGACCGCACAGTAGTGTCACGTCATATGGAGTCCCATCACTTACATTATATTTCCTTCTCTTCTCATAGGTTCCATCTTCCGCCGGATCTTATCATCCTGCCGGCGTGGATTATCCAGGGCAGCTCGCGTATTTGCGTGTTGTCACCGTTCCCCTAGAGACATCTAAAAGACGGGAACCTCCGCATCCAGCGCCCTGAAGTCCAGCAGATCCACCATCACTGCTGGAGCTGTACAGAAGGACCTTCACCATCTACCTGTGGCCTTCTGACTCTTACATCTCTGCCCGGACATGTCTCAGTATCACCTCTGTCACCAGGCTCCGCGGTATTCATACTGCTCGCAGACGTGGCGGTTACTGATCACCTGCTATCTGACCCCGGCTGACCTCCTGACTATGATTTTCTCTACTGATTCGGTTCCTGGTTTTGTCCCTCCCTTCTATCCTATTATTAATAAAAAAAATTACAATTATTATTACTGAATTTTTTTTCATCCATCAAACTTTACTCTGCATTTTGTTAATTCATAAAAATAATTTATTAACACTTCTGGTTTTAAAGCATATATATATACAGTATGCTTATAATATGTATATATATAGTATGCTAAAAATATATACTATATACAGTGGGTACGGAAAGTATTCAGACCCCTTTACATTTTTCACTCTTTGTTTCATTGCAGCCATTTGGTAAATTCTAAAAAGTTCATTTTTTCTCATTAAAGTACACTCTGCCCCCATCTTCAATGAAAAAAAACAGAAATGTAGAAATTTTTGCAAATTTATTAAAAAAGAAAAATTGAAATATCACATGGTCATAAGTATTCAGACCCTTTGCTCAGACACTTATATGTAAGTCACCTGCCGTCCATTTCCTTGTGATCCTCCTTGAGATGGTTCTACTCCTTCATTGGAGTCCAGCTGTGTTTAATGAAACTGATAGGACTTGATTTGGAAAGGCACACACGTTAAAGGGGTTGTCCACTACTTCATACTCTCCCCCCATGTATCCCCCCGAGGCCCCTAAGACTTCTAGTGAATACCTTGCGCTGCTGATACTGCCTGTGGGTGGCGCTATCACCGGCCGCTCACAGGCATCACGTGACCCCCGGCTGCAGCTGATGTCACGAGAAGTCCTGGCAGCAGCCGGAGGTCACGATCTTCCTGGTTCCAGGGTGGTTGCCAGGCTGTGGGCGGGGTTACCCCACACATCACACCCAGCGATGCCTGTGAGCAGCCACCAATAGCGCCGCTCACAGGCATTATCAGAAACAGAAGGTATTTACAATAAGTCTTAGGGGCCACGGGGGGAAACATTGGGGGGGGAATAAAGTAGTGGACAACTTCTTTAAGTAATTAAGTATTTAACTTTTTAGAATTTGAGTGAAAAATTTAAAGGGGTCTGAATACTTTCCGTACCCACTGTATATAGTATATATACACATACATACATATACATACACAGTGGGGGTAAATAATTATTTGATACCTTGCTGTTTTTGTAAGTTTGCCCACTGACAAAGACATGAACAGTCTATAATTTTAAGGGTAGGTTAATTTTAAACATTGAGACATAGAATGTGATTTTCTTGATTTTTTTTGGATGTTCTATAAATTAGATAAATGTATTTGCATTTTGTAGTGAGAAATAAGTATTTGATCCCCTACAAACCATCATGAGTTCTGGCTCCTACAGACCAGTTAGACGCTCTTAATCAACTTGTTACCTGCATTAAAGACAGCTGTCTTACATAGTCACCTGTATAAAAGACTCCTGTCCCCAAACTCAATTAATCAGTCGGACTCTAACCTCTACAACATGGGCAAGACCAAAGAGCTTTCTAAGGATGTCAGGGACAAGATCATAGACCTGTACAAAGCTGGAATGGGCTACAAAACCATAAGTAAGACGCTGGGTGAGAAGGAGACAACTGTTGTTGCAATAGTAAGAAAATGGAAGAAATACAAAATGACTGTCAATCGACATCGATCTGGGGCACCATGCAAAATCTCACCTCGTGGGGTATCCTTAATCATGAGGAAGGTGAGAGATCAGCCTAAAACTACACAGGGGGAACTTGTTAATGATCTCAAGGCAGCTGGGTCCACAGTCACCAAGAAAACCATTGGTAACACATTACTCCTTAAAGGTTTAAAATCCAGCAGTGCCCGCAAGGTCCCCCTGCTCAAGAAGGCACATATGCAGGCCTGTCTGAAGTTTGCCAATGAACACCTGGATGATTCTGAGTTATTGGGAGAATCTGCTGTGGTTAGATGAGACAAAAATTGAGCTCTTTGGCATTAACTCAACTCGCCGTGTTTGGAGGAAGAAGAAGGATGAGTACAACCCTAAGAACATCATCCCAATTGTGAAGCATGGTGGGGAAAACATTATTCTTTGGGGGTGCTTTTCAACAACAGGGACATGACGACTACACCGTACTGAAGGGGTCAAGTATCGTGAGATTTTGGACGGTAATTTGATTCAATTCCCAGAAATCTAAACAGGGACAGAGACCCCCATCTTTCCTCTTAACGAACCCTACGTGATGTGTCCTTTCTCCAGACTCTCAGCAATGAAATCCTTGTCTCTCAGGACCAGAAAGATTATACAGTCTAGACTTGGGTAGTTTAGCTCCAGGAGTCAGGTTAATGGGACAGTCATACGAACGATAAGGAGGCAAATCCTGACACCAATTCTCAGAAAAAACATCCTCAAAAGCAGACAGAAATGTAGTTAAAATCTCCGTAGAGAACGCAGAAAGAAGTGTTTAAGCAGTTTACATGGCAATAATCTCCACATTCCACAATTTCCCTGGATTGCCAATCCACTAACGGATTATGTTTCACCAACCAGGGTAGAACCAGTACAGCAGGAGTGGGAAGACCCTCCAGAACATAACAAGGAATTACTTCATAATTAAGGGGCCCCACCCTCAGTCTTATTGTCATGCCAGGTGTGGGAAAGACTTAGTGCAACACAGAGGGAAGAGGGAAAGGGAGCCCAGACACTAGGAAAAGGGGGAAGTGGAGACCTCCTAGTCTGGTCTAGTGTCACCCTGTCTCAACTACCGTCCCTATATTGCCTCTTCAGCAATCGCGTGCCTCGCCCTGTCTTTCCCTGGGGTATGGCTAAGGCTAGGGATGAGAGGAGATGAGCACTAGTTGATCTTCACTAAACTCTATAGACAACAAGGGTAGACAAACAGGGCGAGAATGCTTAACTTTAGACGACTCCAGACAAATACAAACTCGGCCTCAAGCTCCAGAGAGGACGAAGTACTGCTCTTGCTAAACTTTCACAAGTAAAAATGAATATAGTCGGCACCTCCCTCTCAGACACACCAGGTACACACGTGGTCAAAATTGTTGGTGCCCCTCGTTTAATGAAAGAAAAACCCACAATGGTCACAAAAATAACTTGAATCTGACAAAAATAATAATAAATTAAAAATTTAACAATGAAAATGAACAAATGAAAGTCAGACATTGCTTTTCTGCTTCCAAAGAATTAAAAAAAAAATTAAACTCATGAAATAGGCCTGGACAGAAATGATGGTACCCCTGAAAATAATGTGACAAAAGGGACATGTTAAATGAAGTTGTGTCCACTAATTAGCATCACAGGTGTCTATAATCTTGTAATCAGTCAGTGGGCCTGTATATAGGGCTACAGATACTCACTGTGCTGTTTGGTGACATGGTGTGTACCACACTTAACAGCGAACAGAGGAAGCAAAGGAAAGAGTTGTCTCAGGAGATTAGAAAGAAAATTATAGACAAGCATGTTAAAGGTAAAGGTTATAAGACCATCTCCAAGCAGCTTGATGTTCCTGTGACTACAGTTGCACTTATTATTCAGAAATGTAAGATCCATGGGACTGTAACCAACCTCCCTGGACGTGGCCGCAGGAGGAAAATTGATGACAAATCAAAGAGACAGATAATACGAATGGTAACAAAAGAGCCCAGGAAAACTTTTAAAGAGATTAAAGGTGAACTTCAAGCTCAAGGAACATCAGTGTCAGATCGCACCATCCGTCGTTGCTTGATCCAAAGTGGACTTCATGGGAGACGACCAAGGAGAACACCATTGTTGAAAAGAAATCATAAAAAAGCCAGATTGGAATTTGCCAAACTATATGTTGACAAGCCACAAAGCTTCTGGGAGCATGTCTTATGGACAGATGAGACAAAAATTGAAGTTTTGGCAAGGCACATCAGCTCTATGATCACAGATGGAAAAATGAAGCATATCAAGAAAAGAATACTGTCCCTACTGTGAAACATGGAGGAGGCTCTGTTATGTTCTGGGGCTGTTTTGCAGCATCTGGCACAGGGTGTCTTGAATCTGTGCAGGGTACAATGAAATCTCAAGACTATCAAGGGATTCTAGAGAGAAATGTGCTGCCCAGTGTCAGAAAGCTTGGTCTCAGTCGCAGGTCATGGGTCTTGCAACAGGATAATGACCCAAAACACACAGCTAAAAACACCCAAGAAAGGCTAAGAGGAAAACATTGGACTATTCTGAAGTGGCCTTCTATGAACCCTGACCTAAATCCTATTGAGCATCTTTGGAAAGAGCTGAAACATGCCGTCTGGAAAAGGCAACCTTCAAACACGAGACAACTGGAGCAGTTTGCTCATGAGGAGTGGGCCAAAATACCTGTCGAGAGGTGCAGAAGTCTCATTGACAGTTACAGGAATCGTTTGATTAAAGTGATTGCCTCAAAAGGTTGTTCAACAAAATATTAAGTTAAGGGTACCATTATTTCTGTCCAGGCCTATTTCATGAGTTTAATTTTTTTTTTTAATTCTGTGGATGCAGAAAAGCAATGTCTGACATTCATTTGTTCATTTTCAGAATTTTTAATTTATTATTACTTTTGTCAGATTCAAGTTATTTCTGTGACCATTGTGGGATTTTCTTTCATTAAATGAGGGGTACCAACAATTTTGACCACGTGTGTATATATACACCCAGGCCAGGGAGCTAATTACCAGAGGGAGGTAGCCGCTAGGTCCTAGAGACAGCCTCTCATCTAAGAAGATGTCTGTAATGCCAAACGTAGAGATCTCCTGCAACCAACTGCAGGGCGACTGTCTGTCACCTCTGATACACCCGTGACAGTAACTCCCCCTTCTACGAATGGCCTCAGGACCAGGTTTCTCAGGAAAAGAGGTGTGGAATGAGCGAACCAATCTGGGAGGGTTCACCTCTGATGCTGAAACCCACATCCTCTCCTCTGGACCATAGCCTTTTCAGTGCACCAAGTATTGTACAGAACGACGTTGGAAACGAGAATCTACAATCCTCGAAATCTGGAACTCCAGATTACCATCAACCATTACTGGGGGCGGTGGTAGAGGTGAGGGCTCAAGAGGTTCCACATACTACTTGAGTAAGGACCTGTGGAACACATTGTGGACCTTAAGGGCCTGAGGAAGTTCAAGACGAAACGATGCTGGGTTAACCACGGCGGTTATTTTATAGGGACCAATAAACCTAGGTCCCAGCTTCCAAGAAGGAACTTTCAATCTTATATTCCTGGTAGACAACCACACAAAGTCATTCACATTCAGGTCCAGAACTGGCAAGCGTTTTCTGTCAGCCATACGTTTATACCTGTCTCCCATGATCTTTAAATTACTCAGCGCACCCTGCCATACTGAGGAGAGCAATGACGCAAACCGTTCCTCCTCAGGAACTCCTGAAGCTCCTCCCCCACTAAAGGTACCAAACTGTGGGTGATAACCGTATGCACCGAAGAACGGTGACCTGCCAATGGATTCTTGTCGATGATTATTAATGGAAAATTCTGCCAGCAGTAAGTAGCATGCCCAATCCTCCTGATTTTCGGAGACGAAACACCTTAGGTAGGACTCCAAGCTCTGATTGACACACTCGGTTTGACCATTCAACTGAGGGTGGAAGGCAGAGGGACAGCTGCACCCCCAGTCGAGAACAGAATGCCTTCCAGAACTTGGAAACAAACTGGGTCCCTCGATCTGACACCACATCGGAGGGAACCCTGTGAAGCTTCACAATCTCATTTATGAGCACCTGAGCAAGTGTCTTGGCATTTGGATGTGCAGGCAATCCGACGAAGTGAACCATTTTACTGAACCTATCTACTACCACAAAAACCACCGTTTTACCATCAGAGACCGGTAGGTCAGTAATAAAATCCATGAACAAGTGTGTCCATGGCCTACTAGGGATAGGTAGCGGAAGAAGAGAACCAGATGGACGGGTATGTGAAACCTTAGAACGCGCACAAATACTACAAGCAGCTACGTGTTCAATCACATCCTGATGCAACCCCAGCCACCAAAAATGACGAGAGAGGAGGTCCGCGGTTGCCTTACCACCTGGATGCCCAGCAAGCACAGAGTTATGATGTTCTTTAACTACTTTGCAGCGCAGATAAAATGTTATAAATAACTTTCCTGAAGGGCAGGAGACAGGGGTGTCCCCTGTGCCTCCAAAACCTCACCCTCCAGTGCAGGATAAAGTACAGAAATGACTGCCCCTTTCTGTAATATCGGGGCAGGGTTCTTATGGTCACTACCACCAGGGAAGCTCCATGACAAAGCATCAGCCTTGACATTTTTGACCCCTCGACGAAAAGTGACAACAAAATTGAACATATTAAAAACAGAGACCATCTGGCTTGCCTAGGGTTGAGACGTTTAACTGACTGGAGATATGACAGGTTATAGGTAATAGGATGGACAGCCCCCTCCAACCAAAGTCGCCATTCCTCGAACGCCAATTTGATCACCAAAAGTTCCCTATTACCGATGTCATCATTTCTCTCAGCCGAAGACAATTTTTTAGAAAAGAAGGCGCATGGACGCCATTTACCCTGAGACAACACAGCCCCAACCCAGACATCTGACGCATACATCTCTACAATAAAGGGTTGAGAAACATCAGGTTGACTGAGCATAGCTGAAGTGGCAAAATGAGCATCCGACCATTTGGAAAAATCAGACCCTTTCTTTGTCATGTCAGTAGGGGGTTTCACAATAACAGAGTAATTTTAGATGAATTTCAGATAAAAAATAGTAAAGCCCAGAAAACGTAGAGCCTACAGTCATGGCCAAAAGTATTGAGAATGAGACAAATAGTAATTTTTCCAAAGTTTACTGCTTCATTTTTTGTAATGGCAATTTGCATATACTCCTGAATGTCAAAGAGTGATCAGCTTAACAGCAATTACTGTACTTGCAAAGTCAATATTTGCCCAGAAAATGAACTTTAACCCCCAAAACACATTTCAACATCATTGCAGTCCTGCCTTAAAAAGAGCAGCTAACATCGTTTTAGTGATTGATCCATTAACACAGGTGTGGGTGTTGATGAGGACAGGGCTGACGATCAATCAGTCATGATTAAGTAAGAATGACATCACTGGACACTTTAAAAGGAGGCTGGTTCTTGGTATCATTGTTTCTCTTCAGTTAACCATGGTTATCTCTAAAGAAACACGTGCAGCCATCATTGCACTGCACAAAAATGGCCTAACAGGGAAGAGTATTGCAGCTACAAAGATTGCACCTCAGTCAACAATCTATCGCATCATCAAGAACTTCAAGGAGAGAGCTTCCATTGTGGTCAAAAAGGCTCCAGGGCGCCCAAGAAAGACCAGCAAGCGCCAGGACCGTATCTTAAAACTGTTTCAGCTGCGGGATGGGACTACCAGCAGTGCCGAGCTTGCTCAGGAATGGCAGCAGGCTGGTGTGAGTGCTTCTGCACGCACTGTGAGGCGAAGACTCTTTGAGCAAGGGCTGGTTTCAAGGAGGGCAGCAAAGAAGCCACTTCTCTCCAGAAAAAACATCAGGGACCGACTGATATTCTGCAAAAGGTACAGGGAGTGGACTGCTGAGGACTGGGGCAAAGTCATTTTCTCTGATGAATCCCCTTTTCGATTGTTTGGGACATCTGGAAAACAGCTTATTCGGAGAAGAAGAGGTGAGCGCTACCACCAGTCTTGTCTCATGCCAACTGTAAAGCATCCTGAAACCATTCATGTGTGGGGTTGCTTCTCAGCCAAGGGAATCGGCTCACTCACAGTCTTGCCTAAAAACACAGCCATGAATAAAGAATGGTACCAGAATGTCCTCCAAGAGCAACTTCTCACAACCGTCCAAGAGCAGTTTGGCGCCCAACAATGCCTTTTCCAGCATGATGGAGCACCTTGCCATAAAGCAAAGGTGATAACTAAATGGCTCATGGAACAAAACATAGAGATTTTGGGTCCATGGCCTGGAAACTCCCCAGATCTTAATCCCATTGAGAACTTGTGGTCAATCATCAAGAGACGGGTGGACAAACAAAAACCAACAAATTCTGGCAAAATGCAAGCATTGATTATGCAACAATGGACTGCTATCAGTCAGGATTTGGTCCAAAAGTTGATTGAGAGCATGCCAGGGAGAATTACAGAGGTCTTGAAGAAGAAGGGGCAACACTGCAAATATTGACTTGCTGCATTAACTCATTCTAACTGTCAATATAACCTATTGGTCCTCATAATATGATTGCAATTATATTTCTGTATGTGATGTAAACATCAGACAAACACTAATAAAAACCAGAGGCCAGCAGATCATGGGAAAATATAATTTTGGTGTCATTCTCAAAACTTTTGGCCATGACTGTACAGGTTCTCGGGACGTTCCCAGTCAAGGACTGCATGGATCTTCTCCGGATCCATCTGAAAACCCGAAGATGACAAGTACCCCAAAAACTGCACCTCCTGAACAGAGATAACACATTTTTCTAGTTTGGCATAAAGTTTGCTATCCCTTAATATCTGGAGCAAGTGCTTAATATGCCCCCGATGAGTCTCAAAATCAGATGAGTAAACCAAAATATTGTCCAGATAGACCACCACAAACCTCCCCACCAAATGATGGAAAATATCATTTATGAAATGTTGGAATACCGCAGGTGCATTAGTCAAACCAAAAGGCATAACCAGACTCTCGAAATGTCCTTCCAGGATATTGAACGCTGTCTTCCATTCGTCCCCTTCTTTGATTCTAACCAGATTGTAGGCTCCCCTTAAATCCAAATTGGAGAATACCTTAGTTCCCACAACCTGGCTGAACAAATAAGGAATAAGAGGAAGAGGGTATGGATCACGGATGGTAATTTGATTTAATTCCCGGAAATCTAAACAGGGACGTAGACCGCCATCTTTTTTCTTCACAAAGAAGAACCCTGCCGCCACGGGCGAAGATGTGGGTCTGATATGTCCCTTCTCCAGACTTTCCGCAATGAAATCCTTCATGGCTTGTCTCTCAGGGCCAGAAAGATAATACAGTCTGGACTTGGATAGTTTAGCTCTGGGGGTCAGGTTAATAGGACAGTCATAAGCACGATGAGGAGGCAAATCCTGACACCCCTTCTCAGAAAAATCGTCCTCAAAACCAGACAAAAAAGCAGGTAAAATTTCTGTAGAGACAGCAGCAATGGAAATATCTAAACAGTTCTCACGGCAGTAATCTCCCCATTCAATAATCTCCCCGGTTTGCCAATCCACCAGCGGATTATGTTTAACAAGTCAAGGTAAACTCAATACAATCGGAGTAGGGAGATTCTCCAAAACATAGCAAGGAATGATTCACAATGAACTGACCCCACCATCAGTTTCACATTATGTACAATCTGAGTAAATGCTTTCTGTGCAAGTGGCGCCAAGTCAATGGCAAAGATGGAAATAGGTTCAGCTAAAGCACAGCAAGCGAGACCATGAGCTTTCACAAACTCAGCATCCACCATGCTGACTCCAGCTCCACTGTCAACAAACACAGAATTTTTTTTATTGCGAATCTCTGGGGAGATGTATGATGTAGAGACACCCCATAACTGCATAGGTTCCTCCACCTACCCCAGTACTGGTTCAACCCATGCATGACTATGGGCTGTGCATTATACTACATGGGTGACTATGGGCTGTGCATTATACTGCATGGATGACTATGGGCTGTGCATTATACTACATAGGTGACTATGGGCTGTGCATTATACTGCATGGGTGACTATGGACTGTGCATTATACTGCATGGGTGACTATGGACTGTGCATTATACTACATGGATGACTATGGGCTGTGCATTATACTTTCTGGATGACTATGGGCTGTGCATTATACTACATGGGTGACTATGGGCTGTGCATTATACTACATGGGTGACTATGGGCTGTGCATTATACTACATGGGTGACTATGGGCTGTGCATTATACTACATGGGTGACTATGGGCTGTGCATTATACTGCATGGATGACTATGGGCTGTGCATTATACTACATAGGTGACTATGGGCTGTGCATTATACTACATGGGTGACTATGGGCTGTGCATTATACTACATGGGTGACTATGGGCTGTGCATTATACTACATGGGTGACTATGGGCTGTGCATTATACTACATGGGTGACTATGGGCTGTGCATTATACTTTCTGGATGACTATGGGCTGTGCATTATACTACATGGGTGACTATGGGCTGTGCATTATACTACATGGGTGACTATGGGCTGTGCATTATACTACATGGGTGACTATGGGCTGTGCATTATACTACATGGGTGACTATGGGCTGAGCATTATACTACATGGGTGACTATGGGCTGAGCATTATACTACATGGGTGACTATGGGCTGTGCATTATACTACATGGATGACTATGGGCTGTGCATTATACTACATGGGTGACTATGGGTTGAGCATTATACTACATGGGTGACTATGGGCTGTGCATTATACTACATGGGTGACTATGGGTTGTGCATTATACTTTATGGGTGACTATGGGCTGAGCATTATACTACATGGGTGACTATGGGCTGTGCATTATACTACATGGGTGACTATGAATTGTGCATTATACTACATGGGTGACTATGGGCTGTGCATTATACTACATGGGTGACTATGGGCTGTGCATTATACTACATGGGTGACTATGGGCTGTGCATTATACTACATGGGTGACTATGGGCTGTGCATTATACTACATGGATGACTATGGGCTGTGCATTATACTACATGGGTGACTATGGGCAGTGCATTATACTACATGGATGACTATGGGCAGTGCATTATACTACATGGGTGACTATGGACTCTGCATTATACTACATGGGTGACTGTGGGCTGTGCATTATACTACATGGGTGACTGTGGGCTGTACATTATACTACATGGGTGACTATGGGCTGTGCATTATACTACATGGATGACTATGGGCTGTGCATTATACTACATGGATGACTATGGGCTGTACATTATACTACATGGGTGACTATGGGCTGTACATTATACTACATGGATAACTATGGGCTGTGCATTATACTACATGGGTGACTATGGGCTGTGCATTATACTACATGGGTGACTACGGACTGTGCATTATACTGCATGGGTGACTATGGGCTGTACATTATACTACATGGATGACTATGGGCTGTACATTATACTACATGGATGACTATGGGCTGTGCATTATACTGCATGGGTGACTATGGGCTGTACATTATACTACATGGATGACTATGGGCTGTACATTATACTACATGGATGACTATGGGCTGTACATTATACTACATGGATGACTATGGGCTGAGCATTATACTGCATGGGTGACTATGGGCTGTGCATTATACTGCATGGGTGACTATGGGCTGTGCATTATACTGCATGGGTGACTATGAGCTGTGCATTATACTGCATGGGTGACTATGGGCTGTGCATTATACTACATGGGTGACTATGGACTGTACATTATACTACATGGATGACTATGGGCTGTGCATTATACTACATGGATGACTACGGGCTGTACATTATACTACATGGGTGACTACGGACTGTGCATTATACTACATGGATGACTACGGACTGTGCATTATACTACATGGATGACTATGGGCTGTACATTATACTACATGGATGACTATGGGCTGTGCATTATACTGCATGGGTGACTATGGACTGTGCATTATACTGCATGGGTGACTATGGACTGTGCATTATACTACATGGATGACTATGGGCTGTGCATTATACTACATGGATGATTATGGGCTGTGCATTATACTACGTGGGTGACTATGGGCTGTGAATTATACTACATGGATGACTATGGGCTGTGCATTATACTACATGGATGACTATGGATTGTGCATTATACTACATGGGTGACTATGGGCTGTGCATTATACTACATGGATGACTATGGGCTGTGCATTATACTACATGAGTGACTATGGGCTGTGCATTATACTACATGGATGACTATGGGCTGTGCATTATACTACATGGGTGACTATGGGCTGTGCATTATACTACATGGATGGCTATGGGCTGTGCATTATACTACATGAGTGACTATGGGCTGTGCAATATACTACATGGATGACTATGGGCTGTGCATTATACTACATGGGTGACTATGGGCTGTGCATTATACTACATGGATGACTATGGGCTGTGCATTATACTACATGAGTGACTATGGGCTGTGCATTATACTACATGGATGACTATGGGCTGTGCATTATACTACATGGGTGACTATGGGCTGTGCATTATACTACATGGATGACTATGGGCTGTGCATTATACTACATGGGTGACTATGGGCTGTGCATTATACTACATGGATGACTATGGGCTGTGCATTATACTACATGGATGACTATGGGCTGTGCATTATACTACATGAGTGACTATGGGCTGTGCATTATACTGCATGGATGACTATGGGCTGTGCATTATACTGCATGGGTGACTATGGGCTGTGCATTATACTACATGGATGACTATGGGCTGTGCATTATACTACATGAGTGACTATGGGCTGTGCAATATACTACATGGATGAATATGGGCTGTGCATTATACTACATGGATGATTATGGGCTGTGCATTATACTACATGGGTGACTATGGGCTGTGCATTATACTACATGGGTGACTATGGGCTATGCATTATACTACATGGGTGACCATGGGCTGTGCATTATACTACATGGATGATTATGGGCTGTGCATTATACTACATGGGTGACTATGGGCTGTGCATTATACTACATGGATGATTATGGGCTGTGCATTATACTACATGGATGACTATGGGCTGTACATTATACTACATGGATGACTATGGGCTGTGCATTATACTACATGGATGATTATGGGCTGTGCATTATACTACATGGATGACTATGGGCTGTGCATTATACTACATGGGTGACTATGGATTGTGCATTATACTACATAGGTGACTATGGGCTGTGCATTATACTACATGGGTGACTATGGGCTGTGCATTATACTACATGGGTGACTATGGGTTGTGCATTATACTACAGGGATGACTATGGATTGAGCATTACACTACATGGGTGACTATGGATTGTGCATTACACTACATGGATGACTATGGGCTGTGCATTATACTACATGGGTGACTATGGATTGAGCATTACACTACATGGATGACTATGGGCTGTGCATTATACTACATGGGTGACTATGGATTGAGCATTACACTACATGGGTGACTATGGATTGTGCATTACACTACATGGATGACTATGGGCTGAGCATTATACTACATGGGTGACTATGGGCTATGCATTATACTTTATGGAGGACTATTGGTCGTACATTATACTTTATGGGTGACTATGGGCTGTGCATTATACTTTATAGGTGACTATGGGCTGTGCATTATACTACATGGGTGACTATGGGCTGTGCATTATACTACATGGGTGACTATGGGCTGTGCATTACACTACATGGATGACTATGGGCTGTGCATTACACTACATGGATGACTATGGGCTGTGCATTACACTACATGGATGACTATGGGCTGTGCATTACACTACATGGGTGACTATGGGCTGTGCATTACACTACATGGATGACTATGGGCTGTGCATTATACTACATGGATGACTATGGACTGTGCATTATACTACATGGGTGACTATGGGCTGTACATTATACTACATGGGTGACTATGGGCTGTGCATTTTACTGCATGGGTGACTATGGATTGTGCATTATACTACATGGGTGACTATGGGTGGTGCATTATACTACATGGATGACTATGGGCTGTGCATTATACTACATGGGTGACTATGGGCTGTACATTATACTACATGGGTGACTATGGGCTGTGCATTATACTACATGGGTGACTATGGATTGTGCATTATACTACATGGGTGACTATGGGTGGTGCATTATAGTACATGGATGACTATGGGCTGTGCATTATACTACATGGGTGACTATGGGCTGTGCACTATACTACATGGATGACTATGGGCTGTGCGTTATACTACATGGATGACTATGGGCTGTGCGTTATACTACATGGATGACTATGGGCTGTGCGTTATACTACATGGATGAGTATGGGCTGTGCATTACACTACATGGATGACTATGGGCTGTGCGTTATACTACATGGGTGGCTATGGATTGTGCATTATACTACATGGGTGACTATGGATTGTGCATTATACTACATGGGTGACTATGGGCTGTACATTATACTACATGGGTGACTATGGATTGTGCATTATACCACATGGGTGACTATGGATTGTGCATTATACTACATGGGTGACTATGGATTGTGCATTATACTACATGGGTGACTATGGGCTGTGCATTATACTGCATAGGTGACTATGGGCTGTGCATTATACTACATGGATGACTATGGGCTGTGCATTATACTACATGGTTGACTATGGGCTGTGCATTATACTGCATAGGTGACTATGGGCTGTGCATTATACTGCATGGATGACTATGGGCTGTGCATTATACTACATGGTTGACTATGGGCTGTGCATTATACTGCATGGATGACTATGGGCTGTGCATTATACTACATGGTTGACTATGGGCTGTGCATTATACTGCATAGGTGACTATGGGCTGTGCATTATACTGCATGGATGACTATGGGCTGTGCATTATACTACATGGATGACTATGGGCTGTGCATTATACTACATGGATGACTATGGGCTGTGCATTATACTACATGGGTGACTATGGGCTGTGCATTATACTACATGGGTGACTATGGGCTGTGCATTATACTACATGGATGACTATGGGCTGTGCATTATACTACATGGGTGACTATGGATTGTGCATTATACTACATGGGTGACTATGGATTGTCACCCACTGGTGCAGTCACTACATGGGTGACTACGGGCTGTGCATTATACTACATGGGTGACTACGGGCTGTGCAATATACTACATGGGTGACTACGGACTGTGCATTATACTACATGGATGACTACGGGCTATGCATTATACTACATGGGAGACTACGGGCTGTGCATTATACTACATGGATGACTACGGGCTGTGCATTATACTACATGGGTGACTATGGGCTGTGCATTATACTACATGGATGACTATGAGCTGTGCATTATATATGGAGGGTGCATTATATTATACTGTGTGCATACATTACATTACATTACTGATCCAGAGTTACATCCTGTATTATACTCCAGAGCTGCACTCACTATTCTGCTGGTGCAGTCACTGTGCACATACATTACTTATCCTGTACAAATCCTGAGTTACATCCTGTATTATACTCCAGAGCTGCACTCACTATTCTGCTGGTGCAGTCACTATGTACATACATTACATTATTGATCCTGAGTTACATCCTGTATTATACTCCAGAGCTGCACTCACTATTCTGCTGGTGCAGTCACTGTGTACATACATTACATTACTGATCCTGAGTTATATCCTGTATTATACTCCAGAGCTGCACTCACTATTCTGCTGGTTCAGTCACTGTGTAGATACATTACATTACTGATCCTGTACTGGTCCTGAGTTATATCCTGTATTATACTCCAGAGCTGCACTCACTATTCTGCTGGTGCAGTCACTGTGTACATACATTACATTACTGATCCTGAGTTATATCCTGTATTATACTCCAGAGCTGCACTCACTATTCTGCTGGTTCAGTCACTGTGTACATACATTACATTACTGATCCTGTACTGGTCCTGAGTTATATCCTGTATTATACTCCAGAGCTGCACTCACTATTCTGCTGGTGCAGTCACTGTGTACATACATTACATTACTGATCCTGAGTTACATCCTGTATTATACCCCAGAGCTGCGCTCACTATTCTGCTGGTGCAGTCACTGTGTACATACACTGCTCAAAAAAATAAAGGGAACACTAACACATCCTAGATCTGAATGAATGAAATATTCTCATTGAATACTTTGTTCTGTACAAAGTTGAATGTGCTGACAACAAAATCACACAAAAATCATCAATGGAAATCACATTTATTAACCAGTGGAGGCCTGGATTTGGAGTCACCCCCAAAATTAAAGTTGAAAAACACACTACAGGCTGATCCAACTTTGATGTAATGTCCTTAAAACAAGTCAAAATGAGGTTCAGTATTGTGTGTGGCCTCCACGTGCCTGTATGACCTCCCTACAACGCCTGGGCATGCTCCTGATGAGGCTGAGTATTGTGTGTGGCCTCCACGTGCCTGTATGACCTCCCTACAACGTCTGGGCATGCTCCTGATGAGGCTGAGTATTGTGTGTGGCCTCCACGTGCCTGTATGACCTCCCTACAACGCCTGGGCATGCTCCTGATGAGGCTGAGTATTGTGTGTGGCCTCCACGTGCCTGTATGACCTCCCTACAACGCCTGGACATGCTCCTGATGAGGCTCAGTATTGTGTGTGGCCTCCACGTGCCTGTATGACCTCCCTACAACGCCTGGGCATGCTCCTGATGAGGCTGAGTATTGTGTGTGGCCTCCACGTGCCTGTATGACCTCCCTACAACGCCTGGGCATGCTCCTGATGAGGCTGAGTATTGTGTGTGGCCTCCACGTGCCTGTATGACCTCCCTATAACGCCTGGGCATGCTCCTGATGAGGCTGAGTATTGTGTGTGGCCTCCACGTGCCTGTATGACCTCCCTACAACGCCTGGGCATGCTCCTGATGAGGCTCAGTATTGTGTGTGGCCTCCACATGCCTGTATGACCTCCCTACAACGCCTGGGCATGCTCCTGATGAGGCTGAGTATTGTGTGTGGCCTCCACGTGCCTGTATGACCTCCCTACAACGCCTGGGCATGCTCCTGATGAGGTTGCGGATGGTCTCCTGTGGGATCTCCTCCCAGACCTGGACTAAAGCATCCGCCAAATCCTGGACAGTGCAAAGTGACGTTGGTGGATGGAGCAAGACATGATGTCCCAGATGGAGGGCCGCACAGCCCTCCATGTGCTCGCCAGAGGTAGCCTGACTGCCATTAGGTACCGAGATGAGATCCTCAGACCCCTTGTGAGACCATATGCTGGTGCGGTTGGCCCTGGGTTCCTCCTAATGCAGGACAATGCCAGACCTCATGTGGCTGGAGTGTGTCAGCAGTTCCTGCAAGATGAAGGCATTGAAGCTATGGACTGGCCCGCCCGTTCCCTAGACCTGAATCCGATTGAGCACATCTGGGACATCATGTCTCGCTCCATCCACCAACGTCACGTTGCACCACAGACTGTTCAGGAGTTGGCGGATGCTTTAGTCCAGGTCTGGGAGGAGATCCCACAGGAGACCATCCGCAACCTCATCAGGAGCATGCCCAGGCGTTGTAGGGAGGTCATACAGGCACGTGGAGGCCACACACAATACTCAGCCTCATCAGGAGCATGCCCAGGCGTTGTAGGGAGGTCATACAGGCACGTGGAGGCCACACACAATACTGAGCCTCATCAGGAGCATGCCCAGGCGTTGTAGGGAGGTCATACAGGCACGTGGAGGCCACACACAATACTCAGCCTCATCAGGAGCATGCCCAGGCGTTGTAGGGAGGTCATACAGGCACGTGGAGGCCACACACAATACTCAGCCTCATCAGGAGCATGCCCAGGCACTGTAGGGAGGTCATACAGGCAAGTGGAGGCCACACACAATACTCAACCTTATCAGGAGCATGCCCAGGCGTTGTAGGGAGGTCATACAGGCACGTGGAGGCCACACACAATACTCAGCCTCATCAGGAGCATGCCCAGGCGTTGTAGGGAGGTCATACAGGCACGTGGAGGCCACACACAATACTGAGCCTCATCAGGAGCATGCCCAGGCGTTGTAGGGAGGTCATACAGGTACGTGGAGGCCACACACAATACTCAGCCTCATCAGGAGCATGCCCAGGCGTTGGAGGGAGGTCATACAGGCACGTGGAGGCCACACACAATACTCAGCTTCATCAGGAGCATGCCCAGGCGTTGGAGGGAGGTCATACAGACACGTGGAGGCCACACACAATACTCAGCCTCATCAGGAGCATGCCCAGGCGTTGTAGGGAGGTCATACAGGTACGTGGAGGCCACACACAATACTGAGCCTCATCAGGAGCATGCCCAGGCGTTGTAGGGAGGTCATACAGGTACGTGGAGGCCACACACAATACTCAACCTCATTAGGAGCATGCCCAGGCGTTGTAGGGAGGTCATACAGGTACGTGGAGGCCACACACAATACTGAGCCTCATCAGGAGCATGCCCAGGCGTTGGAGGGAGGTCATACAGGCACGTGGAGGCCACACACAATACTCAACCTCATTAGGAGCATGCCCAGGCGTTGTAGGGAGGTCATACAGGTACGTGGAGGCCACACACAATACTGAGCCTCATCAGGAGCATGCCCAGGCGTTGGAGGGAGGTCATACAGGCACGTGGAGGCCACACACAATACTCAGCCTCATCAGGAGCATGCCCAGGCGTTGTAGGGAGGTCATACAGGCACGTGGAGGCCACACACAATACTCAGCCTCATCAGGAGCATGCCCAGGCATTGTAGGGAGGTCATACAGGTACGTGGAGGCCACACACAATACTGAGCCTCATCAGGAGCATGCCCAGGCGTTGGAGGGAGGTCATACAGGCACGTGGAGGCCACACACAATACTCAGCCTCATCAGGAGCATGCCCAGGCGTTGTAGGGAGGTCATACAGGCACTTGGAGGCCACACACAATACTGAGCCTCATCAGGAGCATGCCCAGGCGTTGGAGGGAGGTCATACAGGCACGTGGAGGCCACACACAATACTGAGCCTCATCAGGAGCATGCCCAGGCGTTGTAGGGAGGTCATACAGGCACGTGGAGGCCACACACAATACTCAGCCTCATCAGGAGCATGCCCAGGCGTTGTAGGGAGGTCATACAGGCACGTGGAGGCCACACACAATACTCAGCCTCATCAGGAGCATGCCCAGGCGTTGTAGGGAGGTCAAACAGGCACGTGGAGGCGACACACAATACTCAGCCTCATCAGGAGCATGCCCAGGCGTTGTAGGGAGGTCATACAGGCACTTGGAGGCCACACACAATACACAACCTCATCAGGAGCATGCCCAGGCGTTGTAGGGAGGTCATACAGGCACGTGGAGGCCACACACAATACTCAGCCTCATCAGGAGCATGCCCAGGCATTGTAGGGAGGTCATACAGGCACTTGGAGGCCACACACAATACACAACCTCATCAGGAGCATGCCCAGGCGTTGTAGGGAGGTCATACAGGCACTTGGAGGCCACACACAATACACAACCTCATCAGGAGCATGCCCAGGCATTGTAGGGAGGTCATACAGGCACTTGGAGGCCACACACAATACACAACCTCATCAGGAGCATGCCCAGGCGTTGTAGGGAGGTCATACAGGCACGTGGAGGCCACACACAATACTGAGCCTCATCAGGAGCATGCCCAGGCGTTGTAGGGAGGTCATACAGGCACGTGGAGGCCACACACAATACTCAGCCTCATCAGGAGCATGCCCAGGCGTTGTAGGGAGGTCATACAGGCACTTGGAGGCCACACACAATACTGAGACTCATTTTGACTTGTTTTAAGGACATTACATCAAAGTTGGATCAGCCTGTAGTGTGTTTTTCCACTTTAATTTTGGGGGTGACTCCAAATCCAGGCCTCCATTGGTTAATAAATGTGATTTCCATTGATGATTTTTGTGTGATTTTGTTGTCAGCACATTCAACTTTGTACAGAACAAAGTATTCAATGAGAATATTTCATTCATTCAGACCTAGGATGTGTTATTTCAGTGTTCCCTTTATTTTTTGAGCAGTGTACATTAGGTATCATGCAGAACATATAGACAAGTAATTAGGGGTGCAGGTACGGTATACGAGTATAATGTACTGAAGGTCATTGGTCCGGGTCTGTCACCAAGTATCTGGAACATATTCACTTGGATTCAAGGCCTAATTTCTTCTTTTGACCGAATTCTTCCCATTTCTCTTTCCGAAGGGAAAAACCAAGCTCTGCACATTCTCCATTAATGCTAGATCTGCGCCAAGCAATTTCCCAATGTGATCAGTGCAGAGGAAGCCGAGAGCCAGATTTGAGCTCAGAGTTTCCAAAGCAGAGTCCGCTGACTGCGGCCCAGAGGGGATGTCATTGTCCTGGCGAGAGGCAGCGTGCCTGGATCTACTGTGCGAGTGTCAGTTCTGGGGAGGGGTTGCGGCACATCGGCCTGCAGTATTCCTGGTGCGATTTCCCCAGGGATACACTCCGTTCTTGCCATGTGTAATGCCAAATGATGAAGCCCTTTTACAGCTGGCACCTGTCTACTTCACACCTCATTATCACCCCGTGAAAATATATGGGCAACATGGTGATTTTTCTGGATGGCCTAGTGACCCCATAGTGAGCAGTAACATTCATTTAACCCTATGGTCACAGATGCTATCCTCTATTACTAATTAGTAGCCAGATAGTAATGGAGAAACACTTTTAAGGGAGTTTTGAAAATTGCATTGCAAACTGTGGCTATGCCATAAATGTCTTAGAAGGGGATATCCCTTTAAAGGAGTTGGCCTACCACAGACATTGGTGGCATATGTTTAGAGACTAACCACCAAGAAAAAAAGCTCAGTAGTGCTAGAAAATCTCTGTGTCAATTGCTCCCAGTTGGCTCGATGGATGACCGTTGACAATGAATAATACTGGTGTCGGGGAGGGTCCGTTTTGCGGTGCGTGCAGCCGGAATCGTTATACCGTAGCCATGCCGGTCTTAGTGGTCGCTCTCCCACTCCATGTCTATCTTCACCATCCTCTACATTTCGGTCGTTGCCTCTCTGAGATTCTGGTGAACCTCCAGGTATCAATGCTTTTGAGGTGGTTCTAAGCGAGGTCAGGAGATTTGCCTTCTTTTCCGGGAGCATCTTGGCTATTTTGGGAGAATGTAGACAAGTACGCATTGAATTTAAGATACGCAAACAGCCTCTTCACACAGTAACAGAACAGGGTCTTCAAAGAGGCCAGAGGGAGCTTCATGGATGATCGGACAAGGGGCAGGGGCAGGTGAGCGGCGTGGTATTATTTTCTACCCTATGATTATTATGTCTAGAGAATAGTGATGGGCTGTCTACGACAGATCTGGCACAAAGAGCCAGATCACTTTTGTGAACGATGGGAGCGGCTCTCCAGTAAGAGCCACTTGCACTTTTTGACTAGCTCTCACTGTGGTTAAAATGACGGTTTTCGGCAGCCAATTTCAAGCAGATCGGATTGTAGCAAATTTACCTTAAATATGAATTCATATATTAAATAGGGATCTATTTACGCTCATTTTGGTGAGTGGCACCAAATGATCAAGAGCACCAAAAAAAGCCGGATTGAAAAGCTCCCAGGGCAAAATAAGGAACATTCGATTCACATTGAATAACTGTGATGCAAATCGAACTTTCTGACCAAATTCAAGGAAAAGTGCCAAATTAAAGATTCGTCAGATTCTCTTATCACTGGAAGTACCAATCCTACAAGTCAATATCGACTCTCTATATTCTACGTCAATAATCTATAAAGCCCAAATATCAGAATCCCCACTTGCTTACAGCTGTTTCAGGGTTCTTACCGCTCATCAATGCACAGTGGGAGACTGGTGAGAGGTCTTCGATGGGGATCTAAGGAGTCGAGTTTCTTGTTAAGGACACTGCCAAGCTGGCTGTTTGAGACTTATAGGTAAGCAATGGTTCCTGCAAAATAAAATGTGCAAATAGCCTCTTAGAGGAAAATACCAATAGTGTTGCAGACCACACCAAGACAAACTTTTGACAAGCAATATATAATATGTAATATACGCATGATTAGGCTTTGTGTTTGCTAGTCGGTTCGAGTGGTTATCACTTCCTCAAGTATGGGATTTGTTTGCTTGTGGTCACATGATGACTAGATTCTCATACGCTTTTTATTAAATTTTCTGCTTGCCGAAAGTTTGCCTTGGGGTGGAAAACATCTTTAAATTCCAAATTATATATTACGCATATTAAGCAGCAAATGAAAGACCAGTTTTTAAAGTGGATGTACAGGACGCAGAAAAATGGGCAAGCACAAGGATCTGAGTGATGAATGAGGGCTAGACTACTGTGCCAGAACAACTCCAAAACTGCCGGGCTTGTGTGGTGTCCCCAATATGTAGTGGTTAGCATCTACCAAAAGTGGTCCAAGGATGGACAACCAGTGAACTGACAATAGGGGTGGTCATAGGGGCTCAAGGCTCATTGATGAAGGGAGCATAGACTAGTCCAATTCCACAGGGTAGCTTGCATCATTAGTTGCTATAAGAAACACCAATCATAGATGGGTAGTATAAATCACATAGTGTGTGTAAATATAGGTATAATATGTACCTCCTATTAATTACTACCCTATATGGACTAAATGCGACTCCATCGCCAAATATAGAACTACCAGAAAAAGAAAAAAGCGAAAACCGAATCAACAATTCTATAGCAAAAATTAGTCAATGTTTATTATGATACAAAGATCAGACATATACAGAGATCAGTACAACAATATAAAAAGAATAATAAAATCAACAACAGCCCTCTCCACATGTGACCCCACACAAGGACCCATAATGTAAGTAATCCATGGCAAATACAGATCCTATATATTTACTTATATTATATCATATCTGGTGTATATATAACAAGTGTAAGCATTAAAATGGATACTATATATGCTGAGAACCCTCACTGATGTGTAGTGAAAACAAGTGGAAGTCATTAACCATATCACCCTCCTATTAACTGCTGTTATCATCAAGTGCGGTGCACTAGATAAATAGAGGGAACATGAGTGTCCCCATTTGTATGCTTACCGCAGCTCTCCAGTGTCCACATGTAATCACCAGGGGGCAATGGCACTGTTAGGGGTCCATGAAGGGGAGGCACATGTCGAGAGGCGCCCCTGACGAAGGGAACAGCCGAAACGCGCGTCGGGGCGCCTCTCTCGACATGTGCCTCCCCTTCATGGACCCCTAACAGTGCCATTGCCCCCTGGTGATTACATGTGGACACTGGAGAGCTGCGGTAAGCATACAAATGGGGACACTCATGTTCCCTCTATTTATCTAGTGCACCGCACTTGATGATAACAGCAGTTAATAGGAGGGTGATATGGTTAATGACTTCCACTTGTTTTCACTACACATCAGTGAGGGTTCTCAGCATATATAGTATCCATTTTAATGCTTACACTTGTTATATATACACCAGATATGATATAATATAAGTAAATATATAGGATCTGTATTTGCCATGGATTACTTACATTATGGGTCCTTGTGTGGGGTCACATGTGGAGAGAGCTGTTGTTGATTTTATTATTCTTTTTATATTGTTGTACTGATCTCTGTATATGTCTGATCTTTGTATCATAATAAACATTGACTAATTTTTGCTCTAGAATTGTTGATTCGGTTTTCGCTTTTTTCTTTTTCTGGTAATCATTAGTTGCTGTATAGCCACAGACTGTCCAAGGCGCCCAAGCTGTCTCCTCTCCACCACCAAAAGGTCCTACAATAGGCATATAATCATTAAACTGGACCATGTAGAAATGGAAGAAGCAATCATCATGCGGTTTGGCCTGATGAATCACACTTTTTATCATTTGGATGACCGGGTGCTTGTATATCACTTATTCAGGGAAGTGACTGTTCTAGGATGCAACATAGGAAGAAGAAAAGGCGGCACAGCTAAACTAATGGGGTTTTGTTATGCCAGGAAATATTGGGTCTTGGCATCATTTGGGTATGACATCTACCAAACCATTGTACCAAACAAGTAACCCATTTCACGAGAGTGGGATTCCCTTATGGCAGTGCCTCTTTCAACAGGATAACGCTCCAGCTATGCTCCAAAAGATAGGACCATAACAAGGAGATCAAGGTGATTACTTGTCCCAAAATCCACCAGATCTCAATTTGATCGAATATCAATGGGATGTGCTGGAATAAGTAGTCCACTGCATGGGTATAATTAGCATTTCATAACCAAACGTGAGTGCATTTTGCATATGACCTAGACTACAAGTTTTAGACCCTGGAGCTGCAGAAAACCTTTCCACCATCTGCGGAGCGACGCACAAGGCCAGCAGCCAAGAATAGGATAAATGATGTAAAACCTGTCCAGCAATGTTACAGCATAAAGGAATGATATGAAATTTACTCGAAAGAAAGCACGGCAGTGTGTCTGGCCAAAACACATAACAATGAATGCGAAGATCAACCATCACAATCTGCTACGGAGGTATGAGGATGATTGCTTCAATATGTCCTTACTTACCTTTATAGTTAACCCCGCAGAGATACCAAATATTCAGACTGTAATTTAATTTTGCTTGCAATAACTTTATTTTCCTACAGAGGGCTCCAAACATCTTTGCTTATATTCTTTACCACTATGGGCTCACTTGGCAAGGTGGATTCGCTAAGGGTGAGCAACACGGACCAGAAGAGTTTATGCAGCAGAGTTGGACTTTTCTAGAGGGAACATGGAACAATGAGAATCAGTGGGGGTGGATATTCAGGACAGCAGATGGAACAGCGGAACTAGAAGTTGCAACAGCACCAAATGTGTGAATAGCATAGGAACAACAGAATTGAGTAGGCAATTAGTCACCTTGCTGCAGCAGTACAGTAGCAAAGAAGAAGAGCGGAGATGAGTAGGTTATCAGATACATTGTGTTGTTGGTGCGGACAACACCAGGAATTGTAGAGAAAAGTTGGTAATCAAGAATCTTGATAAAAGAGTTGATACTTTTGAAAGCAACAGGAATAGCAGAGATTAGTTGGTTATTAGCTACCTTGATAGCAGGGTACACAAGAACCACAGGACGGATTTCATCACTCCAGGTATCATTTTAATCAGTATAACGGCACCAACCTGACACTGCCTTTAGTTTACTTAGCACAATCCTGCTGACAGGTTTGCTTTAAGGCCAGCATAGGTGGCAGTGTGCCATCTTCTACAACCAGCTCAGTCCTACTATTCCTAGTGCTGTGTGCACCCTTAACTCAGCTATCAAGGTACATGATAACCAATTCTTCTCTATTATTCCTGGTGCTGTCAGTCTTGTCAGCTCTGCTATCAATGCACCTTATAACCAACTTGTCTCTACTATTCCTGAGTCTGCCTAAACCATCTACTTTGCTATTAAGGTACCTGATAACCAACTAATCTCTGCTATTCCTGCTGCTTTCAAAACTATCAATTCTTTTATAAAGATTCTTGATTACCAACTTTTCTCTTCAATTCCTGGTGTTGTCCGCACCATCAACACAATGTATCTGATAACCTACTCATCTCCGCTCTTCTTCTTTGCTACTGTACTCCTGCAACAAGGTGCCTAATTGCCTACTCAATTCTGCTGTTCCTATGCTATTCACACATTTGGTGTTGCCGCAACTTCTAGTTCTGCTGTTCCATCTACGGGCCTGAATATCCAGCCCCACTGATTCTCAGGACGGATTTCATCAACCCAGGTATCATTTTAATTAATGTAACGCACCAACCTGACACTGCCTGTAGTTTACTTAGCGCAATACTGCTGACAGGTTCGCTTTAAAAGGCCTTGGAGTGTGAAATCAGAGATGAATGCTGGGTTACCATAGCCAGCCATAGGGTAAGAAAGCAGAGCCAGTTGCAGGAGCTGGGAATGTTGAGTAATATTTACCATCTTGGTCACGTAGACCGCACCGCTTCTATTGGGCCCAGCCCATGCCCCTAACACTAGAAGGAAAGCAGTGCGACATGCAGAAGTAGTGCTGTTGTAGAGTGTGCCATGCAGAAGTAGTGCTGTTGTAGAGTGTGCCAAGCAGAAGTAGTGCTGTTGCTTTAAAAGCATTCAGCAACTAGAGGGGTTAACACAGTCACAGGAGAAGGGGAGTGTTTTAGCAGAGCCCCAGGGGGATTGTAGGGAAGTTGTTTACTGTCTGCTGGCTGGAGCCAAAGAGAAGGGCGGTGTGTGTGTTCTGTATCTCACAGAAGCGCTCCTGCAAGTGAAAAGGATTCAAGTCAGGAGTGAAGCTAAGCACAGGTCAGGTAGAGTTCTTGAACTAGCAGTGCAGAGTATTGTCAGACAGAAAGATAAGGACTGGAAAAAATGGTGTCACAGGTATCATCTCCCTCAGCAAACCCTCCCCTCCTCCTCCATCTCACTGTGCTGTAAGGAATGCTGTGTTCATTAATGTGCCTTTGCATTAGAACTGTGCTGTTCTGTACTACTGGGAAGACTGTGAACTGCTGTGCTGCTAAGGAAACTGTACTGTTTGTCACTGGAGCCAGTTGCTCATAAGACTTAACTTGCACTGGCTGTGCGGCTTCTTATTAAATGCTACTGTTCTACCGTTTATGAGGACTCTTGTCAAGTGTGCCAGGTCAGCAAGTGAAACAACCTACGTGTCTGTGCCTGAGGGTCAATACCCCTGTGTGCCTGAGAGAAGCTGCAGCACATGGTCTATGGTCGACCTGAGTAACGGTTCCCCCAGGATTCCAAAGAATTCATGTAACCTGTCTTGTCCCTATCTGAATCTAGCGGCGTGCGTGTAACAGCAGGGTAGGTTGTACTATTCACTACATGTGGATGATCTAGGAGGAACAGTAGAATCTGTCAGTTCAGACAAACTTTATAGTGCATTTCTCCGGAGAGGCACTCAAAGCCTGATGGTTACACTCTTATGAAGTGCATGAACTTAGCGGTTTCACTTCAAAGAGACACATAAGAATACAGTAGTTGTGGTCATTGGGAGGGGGGGGCAATACTTTGTAGGAACAGTCTGATGTTCCTTCGTGGCAACTTTAATTCCTTCCTAATACAGGACGCACGCCGGTGTGTTTGTGATTAGGGAGATTGCATGTAGTGAACGACCTCTGCTGTTAAAGTGATAGGAGGTCTGATGTGTGTCTTTAACATGAAGCTGCTGGTCACACCCTACTAATTTATTTGCCGCCTATAAACATGGGACCTGCTGCCCTATAAAGTTTTACAGCCCCTATAAACTTACACTGTAAGGCGGCAGGGAGGCTGCACTGCACAGCTCCTCCAGTCCTTCTCATTAACCTGACACTGTTACTTTAAGAGCAGCTGCCTAGATGGGCGATTAGGTGACCTCAGGGGTCATAGTGCATGACCTCCGCTCAGGGTTATTATTGACTGAGTGTCACCTTCAGGTCTTTTTGCCTTCACTTAAAGTCATATTTTCACTTAACCTCTCAAATGCTCTAAAGAAAACACTTACCCTAATGAGGCAGCGGCCACATAGGAGCCAAATCCATCTACAGCCAGTACCATGGAGGATTTTTAAAATAAAACACTCGGGCTTAACCCTTTCCAGGTCTGGGCAACCCTGCCCATCATGCAGGTATAGCAGAGGGTCATGGGCTACAATGTGACAGAAAGATGTCAACACTGCCAGGAGTACGCTGCCGTGTCTGAATTAGAGCTAGTTTTACCACAATGATAGGGTTTTCTCACTATTAGGCTATGTGCCCACGATGCAGAAATGAAGCAGAAAATTTCCGCTTCATTTCTGCATCTCCTTGCCCGGAAAAATGCGTGCGGAATTTGACACGCGTTTTTTGCGCGTTTTGTACATGCGGAATTTGACACGCGTTTTTTGCGCGTTTTGTACATGCGGAATTTGACACGCGTTTTTCTCGCGTTTTGTACATGCGGAATTTGACACGCGTTTTCCAATGCATTGTAGATGGCAATTCTGCATGCGTAAACGCACAAATAATGGACATGCTGCACATCAAAAACGCTGCGGAAAATTCCGCAGCATGGGCATTGAACTTGCGGATTTACATTGGGGACCATGGGAGAAGGATTACCAAGCGTTTCCCAAGCGTTTACGCTGCAAAAATTCCGCAGCAAAAATGCTTGAAAAATGCATCGTGGGCACGGACCCTTAAACTTTATGGGATATTTATAGGACAGGCACTGACTCTTCGATAGGTGCAGATCCCAGTGGTCGAAGAGCCCTCCTCCCCCCAGTTTATGTAGGGAACCGCACTACCCTAAGGGATTTACATCAGAAGCAGAGAAAAGTCTCCCCTTTTATACTTTTCATACTACAGACCCCAGGCCAGTCCCCTAAACAAATATGTAGCACCCTGAGGATTCGGCTGCTACAGGAGTATTGCACCTCAACCCAGAGGTGTGATATTCCACTCCCGGGTAAGGAAGGAGTGTGGAACTGAGCTCGGTAGGCTGCATGCACTACACACATCCCATTTCCGAGGAGCAGACCGACGGTACTCCCACTTAGAAATGTGCAGGTACGACCGAGTCTGTTCCTGGCTGGAGTGGGAGGGGGGTGGTACATCCCATGTAGTGTAGGGGCAGATAGGGGGAGCAGCCTGGGTAAAGATAGGAGCTCATTGGGTGCTGGTCACCTGAGCTCACACATAGAGGGTGTATATAAGGTGGGCACCAACTAAGAACAGGGTCAGATGCGGAGAACAAGTCAGATGCAGAGAACAAGTCAGTTGGAGACAGCAAGACAGCTGCAGAGGAGCAGACAGCAAGCAGAGAGGAAGTCAGCCTGCAGCAAGAGAGAGACCCTGAGTGAGAGAGGAGCAGAGAAGGAGTACCCAGAGGGGGAAACAGAAGAAAGGACTCTAAGACCCCAACTAAAAGCACCGGGTGAAGAGTCGGCATCAGGGTACCGGAACCCAAGCTGGTGGGGGCAAAAACACACCCCAGCCAGAGACCGGAGGCCGTGGGCAGCGTTTGCCACGGTCACCCATCACATCCACCCCGAAGGCACACCACATGAAGGGTCAGGGAACCCAAGGCCAAGGGTGTCCCAACAGAAGGCCCGAGGGAGCTGGACCTAGGTGGATCCCTGGTGGGGACGGCCAGAGAACGGGACAGAAGGAGAGCTCAGGGCCACGCTCCGGACTTGTTTGGGGGTTGGCTGGATCCAGGACCTGGTGGACGCAGCACGGCTCGGGTGGTCACTCGGAGCTGGAGTGACCAGTACAACATCTGCAGTAAGTAAACACCCTTAACTGCACAACCCGACTCTGTCTTCATTGCCGTCTGCACTGCACCACCACAACCCCCATCCTCTGCACCTGTCCTCCCTGAGGCTATACCCCTCCCGTTGGGGGTTATCCCACCAAGCTGCGCACCCACCATCAGCCTCAGCGGACCCTGCTGCAGCGGCGGCCACAGTGACCGCATCACAACGGGTGGCGTAGTCGACACAAAAGAACTCTTAATAACATCTGTAGGACTGCCACATAACACTGAGCTTGACGCCCTGGGCACGGGGCCGGGTCACAGCCGCTCGGAGACTACAACCCCCCATCTGATCCGGTGCCGGGTATTCCCCTCAAAAAGGAATATGTCCCAGGGGGCGCGTCAACTTTGGCGTAGTCGGCAGGATTACGTGCCCACAACACCCGGGTACTGCGTGCCTGAAGAAAAGTGCGAGTTTACCTCAAAAAGAAGTCTCCTGCCGGTTCCGGAGGGTCCCCGTCATCGGACCCCATCACCAGTCGATTCCCGCCGGTTGTCCGCCATTAACAGCGTTTTCCCGCCATCTGCAGAGTTTCCCGCCACAGGGAAGCGATTCCCGCCATTTCCAAAGGTTTCCCGCCTTGGAAGAGCGGACGCCATTATGGGCGTGCCAGAGGGTGGCGAGAGGCCACCTCCCATCGTGGGCCAGGACCGAAAATGGCGCCAAAAGTGGAAACCGCCCCCACCAACAGAGACTGTGATGCTAGAGGTGTCTGTCAGCGTGAAAGAACAGCCCCTGGAGCTGACAGTCACCAAGTGGCCCCGGGACTGCCCTCGAAGGGGGAGGAGACGAAAGGAGAGAACGAAGATGGGTGCCGCCTGGAGCAGTCTGGAGAGAGCGCACCCGGAGACAAGACGTCTGGAAGAGAGTCCAGAGAGAGCGTACCCGGAGATGGAGGGAGAGTCAGGCAGCACCGACCCAGTGGTCAGGAGCCTGTTGCAGGTCGCCACTCCAGAAGGCCTGCTGGAGATCCTAGCACAGCTCCCCCGAGACCGGGAGTGTGCACAGACCGCGTTGGAGGGCCTCGCACGGAGGATGGCCCGGGTGCAGCGGGAGACGTTGGCGGAGTGGAGCCGAGAGATGGCCCAGCAGACCGAAACCCGACAGCGGAGCACGCCACCTGAGACGAGGAGACAGACCGCCTCTGAGGATGGCGCGGGAGGACCCAAGGCCGGAGACGGCGCCGAGAAGGGAGCCGAACGCATGGAGGCAGGTAAAGGAGACGTCTATACCCCAAGCCGTGACACCGCTTACCTGCCCCAGCTCCCCGTCGCAGAGCCCGAAAGTCCCCCTGCTGTGCCCGTAGCCGCCATGTCACCGCTATGGACTAGGCCCCGACCGGAAGCCGCCGCAGCGACCCCTGTGACGTCACGCGCCTCGACCCGGAGCGTGACAAAGCAGGAAATACCACCAGCCTGGTCGCAAGGCCTAGTACCCCCGGGCGCCGCATCACCAACAGCGCCCCCTACCTCCGCGGAGCCTCCGGCCTGGCTGCAAGGCCAGGTAGCCCAGGGTGCCGCCGTCCTAACGGTGCCCTTCACCTTCCAGGTGCCCCAGGCCTGGCCGCAAGGCCTGGGCAACCCGGGCGCCACCACCACCGCGCCCGTAAAACCAAGGGTGCCACACCTGGGGGAGGACTTGTTCAGCCAGCTCACATGGCCGGACGGGCGGCCCTTCATCTGGCCCGAAGGATACCATGAGCTGGAACGGCAGCAGAAACTAAGACCCCTGGATGAACCCCTGATTCCGGCTCCGAAGCCCGTGGCACGGATCTCGCCCCCGCTAGCGGAAGCACAGTTTGAGTGGGACCCCACCGGAGAAGATCTAATGGGGTTCACTCAGGAAACTAGGGCAGCTGCAGCAGAGCGCGCTGAGTGTTGCCGACAGCAGCTCGAAGAGTTTGCGAGGGAGCGGAGAGAGAGGCGGGTCCGGGAACAACAGGCCCAAATAAGGAGCGCCGAGCAGAAGAGCCGAACCAGGAGGGACCCCCGTGCAGCGCACAGTCCCCGTACCACCGGGACTGTAATCAAGTTTAACCAGCAGCACGGGTGGGGCTTTATCAGAGACAACAACACCCTCGGCGACGTCTTTGTCACGCGCAGAGACGTGGAGTCCCATCTGCCGGAGGGGCACAGAGGTCGTGACCTCTACATCGGAGACGAGGTCACCTTTACCCGGCACAAGTGTGCCAAGGGACCTTATGCCCTCCACGTACACCGCCTGACGGAGGAGGAGTTGCGGTGCGAGGAGGAGGAGCAAGAGGACCCGGACGGGTCTGAAGTAACAACCAGCTGTAAGCAAAGAGCAGGAGGAAGACGCCGTTGAGTGCGGCAGGGCAAGTGATGTAAATAGTTACCCGACCGGGTACCAAAGAAACTGTTGATACATATATATATAGTCCCCGTTGGGACCAGAAAGTGTGAACTGTTTACCCGTTAACCCCTTAATCCCACAGGCTGAGGACTGTGAGCAGCCATTCCCTTCCCTCTACCTGGCCGAGGACTGAGAGCGGCCACTACCCCTTTTGTATATAGTTGCGCTTCCTAAAGCGCCCCCTACCGGTTTTATAGGAAAACCAGTTTTTCTAAGAGACTGTCGTACTTTTCCCGGACACACGTTGCACAGTGTCCGGAGGAGGAACCTGAAACAAGAAACGACTACGAGAATGTTTATATGAAAAGTTTTATATATATAATGTTTTATATGTTTTATTATGTTTATATGAAAAAAAAAAAAAAAAAAATTGTATGTTTTGGTGTTATTTATGTCTTACAGCCCGAGGACGTGCTGTGATTTACCAGGGGGGAATGTAGCACCCTGAGGATTCGGCTGCTACAGGAGTATTGCACCTCAACCCAGAGGTGTGATATTCCACTCCCGGGTAAGGAAGGAGTGTGGAACTGAGCTCGGTAGGCTGCATGCACTACACACATCCCATTTCCGAGGAGCAGACCGACGGTACTCCCACTTAGAAATGTGCAGGTACGACCGAGTCTGTTCCTGGCTGGAGTGGGAGGGGGGTGGTACATCCCATGTAGTGTAGGGGCAGATAGGGGGAGCAGCCTGGGTAAAGATAGGAGCTCATTGGGTGCTGGTCACCTGAGCTCACACATAGAGGGTGTATATAAGGTGGGCACCAACTAAGATCAGGGTCAGATGCAGAGAACAAGTCAGATGCAGAGAACAAGTCAGTTGGAGACAGCAAGACAGCTGCAGAGGAGCAGACAGCAAGCAGAGAGGAAGTCAGCCTGCAGCAAGAGAGAGACCCTGAGTGAGAGAGGAGCAGAGAAGGAGTACCCAGAGGGGGAAACAGAAGAAAGGACTCTAAGACCCCAACTAAAAGCACCGGGTGAAGAGTCGGCATCAGGGTACCGGAACCCAAGCTGGTGGGGGCAAAAACACACCCCAGCCAGAGACCGGAGGCCGTGGGCAGCGTTTGCCACGGTCACCCATCACATCCACCCCGAAGGCACACCACATGAAGGGTCAGGGAACCCAAGGCCAAGGGTGTCCCAACAGAAGGCCCGAGGGAGCTGGACCTAGGTGGATCCCTGGTGGGGACGGCCAGAGAACGGGACAGAAGGAGAGCTCAGGGCCACGCTCCGGACTTGTTTGGGGGTTGGCTGGATCCAGGACCTGGTGGACGCAGCACGGCTCGGGTGGTCACTCGGAGCTGGAGTGACCAGTACAACATCTGCAGTAAGTAAACACCCTTAACTGCACAACCCGACTCTGTCTTCATTGCCGTCTGCACTGCACCACCACAACCCCCATCCTCTGCACCTGTCCTCCCTGAGGCTATACCCCTCCCGTTGGGGGTTATCCCACCAAGCTGCGCACCCACCATCAGCCTCAGCGGACCCTGCTGCAGCGGCGGCCACAGTGACCGCATCACAACGGGTGGCGTAGTCGACACAAAAGAACTCTTAATAACATCTGTAGGACTGCCACATAACACTGAGCTTGACGCCCTGGGCACGGGGCCGGGTCACAGCCGCTCGGAGACTACAACCCCCCATCTGATCCGGTGCCGGGTATTCCCCTCAAAAAGGAATATGTCCCAGGGGGCGCGTCAAATACAGACCCCAGGCCAGCCCCCTAAACAAACACAGAACTTAAACCAGGCTCTGTAAATAAATACAAATTCCGGACTAGACCCTATAAACAAATGCAGGTCTCAGGCCAGGCTCCCTCAAGAAATTCAGACCCTAGGCAAGGCTCCTTAATCTAGGGCCACCCACCTCTAACCTAGAACAGGACTTCGAGCCACCAACCCAAAACTAAAGACAGGCCTTTGGGCCACCCACTCCTAAACAAATACAGACCTTAAATCAGGCCCCCTAAACAAATACAGATCATTGATCAGATCCCTGAACAAACAGACCCATGCCAGCCCCTTAAACAAATACAGACTATAAACAAGACCCCTAAACAGATACTGACCCCAGATCAGGTCTGTAAAAAAATTCAGACCCTAGTCTCACTAAATAGATACAGACCCCAGGCAAATATCTGTAAACATATACAGATCTCCAACCAGATGCCAGGCCACCCACCACTAAACTGAGAAAGACCCCAGGCTTAAAGGGAATCTGTCATATCCAGTGCAGTATCTAAACTGCCCCCATTGTGTTGTTAGTGATGCAATGTATATCACTAACACGCTTTTTTCATTAAAATTGGCGCTAATATAATGTGTAAAAAGCACTTATATGTTTATATCATACCTGATCGTTCAGTCATAGGGGTGTGATCCTCACATTCAGTCAGGGCCGGTGCCGCCCTCGCCACGTGAATTCTGCTCCGGGCTTGTGCTGACGTCACTATGCCGCGCTTGTGCAGTATTTGTCATTGCCAGCCGCGCCTGTATCTCTGGGAGGTGCGCTTGTATCTCTGGGAGGCGTGCCTGTATCTCTGGGAGGCGCGCTTGTATCTCTGGGAGGCGCGCCTGTATCTCTGGGAGGCGCGCTTGTATCTCTGGGAGGCGCGCCTGTATCTCTGGGAGGCGCGCCTGTAGCTCCGGGAGCCGCGCCTGTAGCTCCGGGAGCCGCGCCTGTAGCTCCGGAAGCTGCGCCTGTAGCTCCGGGAGCCGCCCCTGCAGCTCCGGGAGCCGCCCCTGCAGCTCCGGGAGCCGCCCCTGCAGCTCCGGGAGCCGCCCCTGCAGCTCCGGGAGCCGCCCCTGCAGCTCCAGGAGTTGCGCCTGTAGCTCCGGGAGTCGTGCTTGTAAGTCTGGGAGTCGTGCTTGTAAGTCTGGGAGCCGCGCATGCGCTGTGACGAGCAGCTCCGGCCGCACACAGTGAAGCTGGGAACTACACAGCCTCAATGCGCAATGCCGATTTTAATGAAAGAAGCGTGTTAGTGATGCACATTGCATCACTAACAACACAATGGGGGCAGTTTAGATACTACACAGGATATGACAGGTTCCCTTTAACAAATACTGACCACAGATCACCTCTCTAAAAAAAAAATTCAGACTAAGCCGCCCCCTAAGCAAATACAGAGCCCAGGCTAATTGCTCTAAACACACACTGACTCCATACCACTTACCCCTAAACAAGGATACCCCCCATATCACTCACCTCAAAACAAGGACACACCTCAGGCCACCCACTCCTAAATACAGACCCCCCCTGGCCTGCTCCACTAAACAAATACAGACCCCCCACCCCGGCCAGCATCCTAAACAAATACAGAAATACAGACCCCCCCGCCACCGGCCAGCCCCCTAAACAAATATAGACCACCCCCGGCCAGCCCCCTAAACAAATACAGACCCCCACCTCCGGCCCCCTAAACAAATACAGAAATACAGACTCCCCCGACCCTGGTCAGCCCCCTAACAAATACAGACCCCCCCCAGCTAGCCCCCTAAACAAATACAGACCCCCCCTTCCTGGCCGGCCCCCTAAACAAATACAGACCCCCCCACTCCCTGGCCGGCCCCCTAAACAAATACAGACCCCCCACTCCCTGGCCAGCCCCTAAACAAATACAGACCCCACCCCCCACTACCTGGCCGGCCCCCTAAACAAATACAGACCCTCCCACTACCTGGCCGGCCCCCTAAACAAATACACACTCCCTGGCCGGCCCCCTATACAAATACAGACCCCCCCCGGCTGGCCCCCTATACAAATACAGACCCCCCCACTCCCTGGCCGGCCCCCTATACAAATACAGATTCCCCCCCCGGCCGGCCCCCTATACAAATACAGACCACCCCCACTCCCCTTATACAAATACTACACATACAGTCCCCCCCCGGCCGGCCGACCCGCTATACAAATACAGACCGCCCCACTCCCTGGCCGGCCCCCTAAACAATTACAGATCCCCCCCGGCCGGCCCCCTATACAAATACAGACCCCCCCCACTCCCTGGCCGGCCCCCTAAACAAATATAGATCCCCCCCCCCCGACCGGCCCCCTATACAAATACAGACACCCCCCCCGGCCGGCCCCCTGTACAAATCCAGACCCCAGACTAGCTATCTTTAGGAAACACAGATCCCAGACCAACCCTCTACACACAGACCCCCGGCCAGACTCCCCAAAATAAACACAGATACAAACCTCAAATCGGCCTCCCTTAACATTTACAGACTACAGGCTAGACCCCAGGCCAATCCCATACAAATCCCAGCCCAGCCCCCTTTAGCAAATAGAGATCCCTGCACCCAAATCCGCTCAGGCCAGACTCGTTCCTCGCAGTAATCATTACTCTCAGGGAGCTAATAGGGCATATGTAGGGTAAAATAAAAAAAACCTTTAAGGCATATGGACATGGAAAATGGGCAGAGATTTCCAGCCGCGCAGCTTACTAATGATAATCCTATATTATATCGCCTCCTCCCCCACAGGAAAATTCTTCCCCTTCTTCCAGTGCCATACATTTTTTATTTTTCCACCGATGTAGCTGTATTCATTTTTATGTTGTTGTAGTTCCGATTTAAAAAATATATATAATTTTTAATAGTTTAAAAAACTTTTTTTAAGTTTCAATTTATACATTTTTTTTCTTTTAGTCCCTGTAGGGAACTTGAACCTTTGATCGCTTGAGTTATGGTATAAGAGATAGATAATAGTGGGGCCTTAAACAAGCCCTCTGCTGCCATGGTAACCTATTGGCACCCCGCGATCGCACTGTGGGGATGCAATAGGAGACCGAATAGGCATGCTACTGGTATGGCTGTGACTTAACCCTTTCACCACCTTGGGTTTTTCCGTTTTCATTTTTTTGCTCCCTTTTTCTCCCAGAGCCACACCTTTTTTATTTTTCCGTCAATATGGCCGCGTGAGGGTTTGATTGTTTGCGGGACAAGTTGTACTTTTGAATGACACCGTTGGTTTTGGAAGCAAAAGAGTATACAGACATTACGGTATAGAATCGCAGAGGTAAAACATGTTTAAAAACAGGCATGGAAATGTTTTATCTCACAAAAAAATGTCGGCTGCGCCCATGTTCCTGCCCAGTCATGCAAGACACAATTTTGATAGGGGTTAGCTTCCAAACTTGAGACTCTCTCTTTAAGGCCACGGCCCCACTATCAGTATTTGGTCAGTATTTTTTCTCAGGAGTGGGTGATAAATGCAGAATTGGTGACTTGTTTCTATTAGACCTTTTCTCTGATTGTTCCTCACCTGGTTTTGGCTCCTGAGAAAAAATACTGATCGAATACTGACCAAATACTGATAGTGGGGCTGTGGCCTTAGGGGCTAAACAGCAGTGATCACAGATGTTGAGGCAGGTGCTGGCTGTGTAATACAGCTGACGTGTACCGTGCATGTATGAAGGATGTCAGAGAAAGAAGAACATATATATGTAAATCAATAAAGCTATGATTACTCATCCTGAGCCTGCTGGTTCACGAACAGAATGCCAGAGCTACACTGACACACAGATATGCCAGCGAAATGTAAAGCAGGTTTATATTCCAACCACGTTGTGTGGAAAGCTGGGGCACAGTAATGGCGGCCATTAGTGGTTGTCACCTGAGGGATCAAATAACTGGAGAGAGACTGAAATATGGTGCAAAATACTCCCACATCAGTGAGTGTATGAGAGCTGTAGTGTGAAGAGCTTCCCTCACCTCATCCTTTATCCAGCAGATGGTTTGGGGAATTGGTGTAACTGACAGGAAGTTCCCCCTAATGAACAAGAACTTTGGTTCCTAGCAACGCAGACAGTTACCGAGGACCGGTCCACAATGGACACTAGGAGACAGGCCGGATATCAGCAGCCTCTAATCTGTGGGGTGAAGCCTCATCACTAACAAACGCCCCCATTCATTAGAATTGAGGGGAATTTTTTCAAGACACTTTTCTTTTTTCGTCTTGTGGCATCCATTCACTTTATTTTTTTGCACCAAATTCTTCAAAATAGTGCAGGGCATCATACATTGTGCAAGGAGTCACAGGAGGCATCATACATTGTGCAAGGAGTCACAGGAGGCATCATACATTGTGCAAGGGGTCACAGGAGGCATCATACATTGTGCAAAATCAAAAGTGCGCTTTATTTTTGTCTTTTCTCCTTTTTTTGTAATTATTTTACTGCACAATGTATGATGCCTCCTGTCCCCCCTTGCACAATGTATGATGTCTCCTGTGCCCCCTTGCACAATGTATGATGCCTCCTGTGCCCCCTTGCCCAATGTATGATGCCTCCTGTGCCCCCTTGCCCAATGTATGATGCCTCCTGTGCCCCCTTGCACAATGTATGATGCCTCCTGTGCCCCCTTGCACAATGTATGATGCCTCCTGTGCCCCCTTGCACAATGTATGATGCCTCCTGTGCCCCCTTGCACAATGTATGAAGCCTCCCGTGCCCCCTTGCACAATGTATGATGCCTCCTGTGCCCCTTTGCACAATGTATGATGCCTCCTGTGCCCCCTTGCACAATGTATGAAGCCTCCCGTGCCCCCTTGCACAATGTATGATGCCTCCTGTGCCCCCTTGCACAATGTATGATGCTTCCTGTGCCCCCTTGCACAATGTATGATGCCTCCTGTGCCCCCTTTCACAATGTATGATGCCTCCTGTGCTCCCTTGCACAATGTATGATGCCTCCTGTGCCCCCTTGCACAATGTATGATGCCTCCTGTGACCCCTTGCACAATGTATGAAGCCTCCTGTGCCCCCTTGCACAATGTATGATGCCTCCTGTGCCCCCTTGCACAATGTATGATGCCTCCCGTGCCCCCTTGCACAATGTATGATGCCTCCCGTGCCCCCTTGCACAATGTATGAAGCCTCCCGTGCCCCCTTGCACAATGTATGATGCCTCCCGTGCCCCCTTGCACAATGTATGATGCCTCCTGTGCCCCCTTGCACAATGTATGATGCCTCCTGTGCCCCCTCGCACAATGTATGATGCCTCCTGTGCCCCCTTGCACAATGTATGATGCCTCCTGTGCCCCCTTGCACAATGTATGAAGCCTCCTGTGCTCCCTTGCACAATGTATGATGCCTCCTGTGCCCCCTTGCACAATGTATGATGCCTCCTGTGCCCCCTTGCACAATGTATGATGCCTCCTGTGCCCCCTTGCACAATGTATGATGCCTCCTGTGCCCCCTTGCACAATGTATGAAGCCTCCTGTGCCCCCTTGCACAATGTATGATGCCTCCTGTGCCCCCTTGCACAATGTATGATGCCTCCTGTGCCCCCTTGCACAATGTATGATGCCTCCTGTGCCCCCTTGCACAATGTATGATGCCTCCTGTGCCCCCTTGCACAATGTATGATGCCTCCTGTGCCCCCTTGCACAATGTATGATGCCTCCTGTGCCCCCTTGCACAATGTATGATGCCTCCTGTGCCCCTTGCACAATGTATGATGCCTCCTGTGCCCCCTTGCACAATGTATGATGCCTCCCGTGCCCCCTTGCACAATGTATGATGCCTCCCGTGCCCCCTTGCACAATGTATGATGCCTCCCGTGCCCCCTTGCACAATGTATGATGCCTCCCGTGCCCCCTTGCACAATGTATGATGCCTCCCGTGCCCCCTTGCACAATGTATGATGCCTCCTGTGCCCCCTTGCACAATGTATGATGCCTCCTGTGCCCCTTGCACAATGTATGATGCCTCCTGTGCCCCCTTGCACAATGTATGATGCCTCCTGTGCCCCCTTGCACAATGTATGATGCCTCCCGTGCCCCCTTGCACAATGAATGATGCCTCCTGTGCCCCCTTGCACAATGTATGATGCCTCCCGTGCACCCTTGCACAATGTATGATGCCTCCTTGCACAATATATGATGCCTCCTGTGCCCCCTTGCACAATGTATGATGCCTCCTCTGCCCCCTTGCACAACGTATGATGCCTCCTGTGACCCCTTGCACAATGTATGAAGCCTCCTGTGCCCCCTTGCACAATGTATGATGCCTCCTGTACCCCCTTGCACAATGTATGATGCCTCCTGTGCCCCCTTGCACAATGTATGATGCCTCCTGTGCCCCCTTGCACAATGTATGATGCCTCCTGTGCCCCCTTGCACAATGTATGATGCCTCCCGTGCCCCCTTGCACAATGTATGATGCCTCCCGTGCCCCCTTGCACAATGTATGATGCCTCCCGTGCCCCCTTGCACAATGTATGATGCCTCCCGTGCCCCCTTGCACAATGTATGAAGCCTCCCGTGCCCCCTTGCACAATGTATGATGCCTCCCGTGCCCCCTTGCACAATGTATGATGCCTCCCGTGCCCCCTTGCACAATGTATGAAGCCTCCCGTGCCCCCTTGCACAATGTATGATGCCTCCTGTGCCCCCTTGCACAATGTATGATGACTCCCGTGCCCCCTTGCACAATGTATGATGACTCCCGTGCCCCCTTGCACAATGTATGATGACTCCCGTGCCCCCTTGCACAAGGTATGATGCCTCCCGTGCCCCCTTGCACAAGGTATGATGCCTCCCGTGCCCCCTTGCACAATGTATGATGCCTCCCGTGCCCCCTTGCACAATGTATGATGCCCCACAGTGTGCCACACAATTATGATGCCCTCTGTGCGCCCCGCACACAGTATGGCGCCTGTAAGATGCCGCGGGAGCACCGCCGACCACATGTGCTTGGTTTGAACAGTGATTTTGTGCTGACAGACTCCCTTTACAGGGGAGGCTGTCGTGAGCACTGTTTTGGGTAAAACACTATATTTATATATAGGGAGGCTATCGGTTAGTGTCTGGGGGGACAGCGGTGGCCTTTTTGACTGCACAGCTCTCAGGGATATGTGGCACCCCAGGGGTCTGGTTTTCCACAGTAATGTAATGTTATGTCTGAGAGCAGGTGGGAGGTCCTTTGGTCAGGGATCCTGTGCATGCCACACCTCCTGCCCAGTCTTGGGAGGGGAAGAACTTCCCCTGTATAAACCCTGGGCTGAGGCAGGGTTAGTCAGTCAAGGAGAGTAGAGACAAGAAACAGCAGAAGCAATACTACTACGAGTCAGGGGCTGGCAGCTGCAGAGCTCGCCCTGACTGAGAAGCTTTCTTACCGGACCCGGCGTCCGAGGCTGTGGGGACTAACTCTTACCCAGCAGCAGAAGCCGACCGGCAGGGGATTTCAGGTCCTCAGGCCCAGAAACCCGAAGGCACGGTCACACGCGTGGGACCAGCACCGCCATCGTGGAGCGGAAGCCATTAGAAGGCCCCGAGTCACCGGCCATACGGGTGAGCACCACACGGTACACTCAGGGACGTGGGCTACTTATATCCGCTTCTAGCAAGGTAGCCAGAAGAGTACAGTCAGTTTGGGAGGCCTACAACTCCGCCTGGCCAGGGGAGATCCCATCTGCTCAAGGACTGACCAGGCCCCGTTCACTAGCAAGTACTCCGGGAGGGTCTATCGTTGTTACCAGTAAAGACCCTGAATTACACCGCACCGTCTCTGAGTGGTTCCTGCTACCCCATCATCCACATCTGCTGCCCTGAGGCCATACCCCTCCCGTTGGGGGTTATACCATCTACGCTGCTCCATCCATCCACCGGCCTCAGCGGACTGTCCTGCAGCGGCAGCTCCATAGCTGCATTCAACGGGTGGCGTAGTCGTCCTACATCTACCGCTGTTACATCGCCGCTCAGTTTGACTCCCTGGGCACGGACCGGGTCACCGCCACGAGACTACAACCCTCAAGAGATCCGGCTCCGGGTAAGCTCCCGCGTGCGCAACGCAGCGCGACACTGGCCCAGGGGCGCGTCAACTTTGGCGTAGTCGGCAGGATTTCGTGCCCGCAACCACCGGGTACTGCGTGCCTGAAAAAGAGACTTTTCAAACTTACCTGTGGTGAAGATTCCCGCCATCCGGCGCCATCTTCAGCCTTCTTCCCGCCATCGGTGAAGTTTCCCGCCATCCGGCGCCATCTTCTGCCTTCTTCCCGCCATCCGTGGAGTTTTCCCGCCATTGGACGCCATCTTGAGGACGCCGCGCGGGAAGAAGAGGGGCGTGGACTCCGAAAGCGCGCGAGAACTGAAGCCCCGCCTCACGTCCGGACGTTGCGTAAGGTCCTGGAAGGAGCCCAGCAGACGCCGACGTCACAGGAGCGCGACGGAAGGTCCTCAACCCTGACGATCCACTGCGGAGCCGCGGCCTACGGAACAGGATCATCGCAAGGTAGGCCACGGTCCACTAGGGGGGAGGAAGATGTCGGATACGGAGGAGAGCTTCACTGCCTCAACCCCCGCCAGCGCTACCGCTGCTGCAGTTATGCCCTTCACCATGCCCTATATCCCGGGAGCAGCTTGGCTACCCCAGTACTCAGGGGAGTCACATACCCTGCATGACTTTAGAGAAAAGCTGGATAGCCTCTTCCAGGTGTACCCCCTCACAGAAGAGCAAAAAGTGAGCATCCTGGTGGCCCAATTAACCGGGGCAGCCAAAAGGGAAGTAAAATCCTGGCCACCTGGGAGGAAGACTGTCGCAGGGATACTAACCCGGCTGAAGGACACCTTTGATACCCGCACCTCAGCCGAGATTAAGCTTAGATTCTACGGGTGCAAGCAGCGAGCGCATGAGAGTATAAGGGACTATGCACTAAACCTACAAGAGGCCCTGAGGGCCATTAAGCAGACCGACCCTGATGGAGTGGGAAACGAGGACAGACTGTTGACCGAACAGTTTATAGAGGGACTGTATTGTAATACCCACCGAACCCAGTTGCGGGCAATGGCCTTACAGGATCCCCATCTGGGCTTTGCACAGTTCAAGGGCAGAGCCATCCGGGTGCTCCGAGAACCGGCACCGGGTGGCGTTGTGACCCACAAGCGCCCTGCTATCACTTACCACCAGGAGGCGGCGCCCTTGTCGGCAGGGCCTGTGGGAGCTGATGCGCAGGCTTTGGACAATGACCCGGCTCCAGACCTACACCATCAGGTCCAAGAGCTAGCTAAGAGCGTTGCTGCGCTAACCCGAACTGTGCAGTCTTTACAGGCTTCCACCCCAGGGAAGATCCAGCTGGCATCCGGACCGGAGGACATCCCGTGGCGTCGACCAAGGAGGACCCCACCGGCCAGAGGAAGACCCAGTGACCGATACAGCGAGGACGGACGACCCATCTGCCGCCGCTGCAATCAACCTGGACATATGGCAAGGTACTGTTCTTTAAACGGGCACAACCTGGGGTAGAGGGCCAACCCCCAGGAAAAAGATCACCAGGCCCATCGAACTGGCGCGACAGATATGTGGGAGGACGTCCAGTGTTGCCTGTGGTACTGGATGGCATTCCCATGAGTGCCCTACTGGACACCGGGTCACAGGTCACCACCATCCCGTACGTGCTCTTTAAGCAGTACTGGAATGACTCGGATATTACCCGCTACCCTGACGACGACTTGAGTATCATCGCCAGCAATGGCCAGCCCGTGCCACAGATCGGATTTAAAGAGGTGACCATCAAAATCGGTAGAGTCGAACTGGCAGCACAGGGACTGATCATTGTAGATATTGACAAACATGAGAGTCACCCAAAAATAACTCTAGGAACTAATGTAATTGAAAATTGTCTTGCAGAGGTGATTTTCCTTTTACAGCAGGTTGCCAAGAACGCCAGCTCCGGCGAGCAGCGGGTGCTCCAGAAAGAGATCCGGGCACTGATGCGACGGCAACAGGTGGAACTCTCCGGCGGTGAGATTGGTAGCGTAAGAATGTGTGACCCTTTTCCTATTGCCATGCCCCCAAAAAGTGAAATGATGATTTGGTGCCGGGCAGCTATTGGTCTGAGAGGTAGAGATTACCAGGCAATGGTAGAACCAGTTTACTCGGACAGTAGGCCCACCATTTTGACAGCACGGGGGGTGGTTGATGTACGCCATGGGAGGGTGCCCGTTCGCATAATAAATATCGGGGAGAGGGAAGTGTACCTGCCCCGGTATGCCACGCTAGCCAAATTATATACCATTAACCAAAATTCTATACAATCTGTGGAACCCTTGCCTCCATCTCACCCGGAGGAAGGTAACGGCTCTAAGAAAAACATGGAGGACTGGTGTCAGCAACTACATCTGGGTACTGACTCCACTCCCGCACACCAGAAACAAGGAGTCTATCGGGTGGTTCAGGAGTACGAGAGAGTGTTCAGTAAACACCCGTTAGACTTCGGGCGAGTCAAGGGGGTAGAACACCACATCCCCACGGGAGACCATCCTCCTATAAAAGAGAGGTATCGACCCGTACCCCCTGCCCACTACCAACACGCCAAGGGGATGCTTAGAGACATGAAGGAGGCTGGGGTGATCAGGGATAGCTGTAGCCCCTGGGCAGCTCCACTAGTCTTAGTCCGAAAGAAAGACAACACCATGAGGATGTGTGTAGATTACCGGAAAATCAATCGTATCACACACAAGGATGCGTACCCCTTACCAAGGATAGAGGAGTCATTGGCTGCTTTAAGATCTGCTAACTTCTTCTCTACCTTGGATCTCACTAGCGGGTACTGGCAGGTTCCTGTAGCAGAGGCGGACCGGGAGAAGACCGCATTCACCACCCCGATGGGACTTAGCGAGTTCACCTGCATGCCGTTCGGACTCTGCAATGCACCGGGAACCTTCCAACGACTAATGGAGTGTTGTCTGGGCCACAGAAACTTCGAGACGGTCCTGTTGTACCTGGACGATGTCATCGTATATTCCAAGACGTATGAGGACCACCTGAAACACCTGGCGGAAGTGTTCGAAGCTCTGGCAAGTTACGGCCTAAAGGTGAAACCCTCCAAGTGTCACCTCCTGAAACCAAAGGTGCAGTACCTGGGACACGTGGTGAGCGCTGACGGAGTGGCTCCCGACCCTGATAAGATCACCGCAATTAAGGAATGGCCAAGCCCCTCCAGCGTAAAAGAAGTGCGGCAGTTCCTCGGGTTGGTAGGCTACTACCGAAGGTTTATTCCCGGTTTCACCAAAAAGGCAGCACCTATGCAGGACCTCCTGATAGGCCAGTCCCGGAAGGCCAAGAACCAGAAGCCGCCCTTCAAATGGGAGGAGCTGGAAGAAGAGTCCTTCCGCCAGCTGAAGATGGCCCTCACGGGGGACGAAATCCTGGCGTACCCGGATTATAGCCAGCCCTTTATCCTCTACACCGACGCCAGTAACATCGGGCTAGGAGCCGTACTGTCCCAGATCCAGCAGGGGAAGGAACGAGTAATTGCCTACGCCAGCCGAAAACTGCGACCCACCGAAAGGAACCCCGAGAATTACAGCTCATTTAAGTTAGAGTTCCTGGCCGTAGTATGGGCAGTCACCGAGCGCTTTAAGCATTACCTCGCTTCTTCCCGGTTCACCGTGTACACGGATAACAACCCGTTGACACACCTGGACACGGCAAGACTCGGTGCCCTGGAGCAGAGGTGGATGGCCCGTCTGTCCAACTACGAGTTCACAATCAAATACCGGGCAGGACGCTCCAATACCAACGCGGACGCCCTGTCCAGGATGCCCAACCTGCCGGACGGAGGAGAAGATCCGGAGGGACTGGAAGAAGTTGAACTCCCTGCATTCCACCGTCATGGGACTATCCAGTATTCCCACCGGGTAAGGAGTAAGCAGACTGCTACGTTGAACCCCTTACCCCACTACAACTGGGCGGAAACGCAAGACAGCGACCCTGCCGTCCGACTGGTGAAGGAGATGCTGACTCGGCCGGAGGCTCGCCTTGAACCAGACGCTCCGGAGGAAGCCAAACAACTATGGGCAGAGAAGAGTCGACTGTTCCTTTACAAAGGGAAGTTGTGCCGCAGAATGGTTAACTCCCGGACGCATGAATTACTCTGGCAAGTAGTGGTGCCACGAAGAGACGCAGCCATGGTGATGGAGGCATACCACGATGGAGCTGGACACTTCGGGTGGAAGAAGCTGGAGTTCCTGCTGCGCGAGCGGTTCCACTGGGTAGGCATGAGGGGAACCATCGAGAAGTGGTGCAGAGACTGTGGCCCGTGCAGCCTGAGAAGGAAGGACCGTGCCAGCCAGAAGACTCCCCTGCAGTCCATCGTCACCCGGCAACCGTTGGAACTGGTAGCCTTGGATCATGTAAAACTGACCCCAAGCAGAAGTGGCTACGTCTACGCGTTAACGATCGTGGATCATTACTCCCGGTTTCTGGTTGTCGTCCCCGTCAAGGACTTAACGGCTCAAACAGCAGCTAGAGCCTTCCAGCAGCACTTTTGCCGTCCACACGGGTACCCGGACCAAGTGCTGACGGACCAGGGACCTGCCTTTGAAGCGGAGGTCTTCCAGGAATTCTGCAATCTGTATGGCTGCCGGAAGATAAGGACGACACCCTACCATCCGCAAACTAATGGACTTTGTGAGAAAATGAACCAGGTGGTAATGGATCTTCTAAAAACGTTGCCCCTGGAAGAACGCAGTCTGTGGCCTGAGAAGTTGCCCGATCTGGTGGACCTATACAACCACATCCCGGTAGGTTCCACCAACTGTACCCCGGCTTACCTAATGAGGGCAAGACCTGGTAAGTTACCTGTTGACCTGGAAATGGGAGTCCTGACACCCGAGGACACTTCACCAGAAACAGACTGGGACACAGAGAGGCAGCAGCAGTACCGGAGAGTACAGGAGAGCGTGGAGCGAAGTCTCTGTCAGGCTAGGGAAAGACAAGAGAAAACTTACAACCAGTATGCTCCCGCTGTTCCCCTGGTACCCGGAGAGCAGGTCTTGAAGAGGAAGAGACGGCTCCACAAGTTGGATGACCAGTGGGAGAAGGACCCGTACACCGTACTGCCCTCAAGCCACGAGAACCCGAAGGTTTGTACCATCAGTAAAGACGGAGGGGAAACCACAGCCATTGTATCCCGGGACCACCTGAAGAAGTGTCCCGAACAACTGAGGAACCCTGAAGAGGAACAAGAAGACCATCGACCCGTAGAGGAAAGGGAAGATATGGTTAGTACTGTGCTCGGGGACTTCCCTCGGTCTTGGACTCAAGTCAATGGTGCAGTTGTGGTACCCGTACTCACCTTCCTCCAACCAGCATCCCAAGCACCTACGGAGCAACAGGTAGAGCTGGAAGAACAGCCGGTCCAGGAGGCAGAAGACTCCACACAAGCAGAACAGGAGGATCAACCCTCTGCTTATAGTGAGCCTGCCGTACCCCTAGTGAGACAAAGAGCCGGTAGACAGCTGCCCAGTTTACCCTTGACAGCTCCTACACCCTGTAGTTCAGGGCCAGACAGTCAGCTCCGTAGGTCCACTAGGGCCACTAGAGGCCAGTTACCCGCACGCTGGAGGATTTGAAGTGTATAAATTGTTTTATTTATGTTTATCTGTGTATTGTTGCTTGTGTATAATTTTGTGTTTCCAGTTATTTTTAGGAATCCTTGGTGGATTTACCGGGAATCCTTGTACATAGTTGGAGCGTAACCCAGGATGGACTAGAGACTGTTAAGGACTCGGGGTAGGACAGACCCCTACCTGGTTACGTCTCCCTGTTTTGGTGAAATGGACACCTTGCTTTCTTCAAAGACTACACCCGGTTACGGACATGCCGTGACCACCTTTATGTGTTTCTTCTTATTGTACTATTATTGTTGTTATATCTTGTTATGTTTTTTCTAAAATATGTTTAGTCCCGGAGTACTAAATTTCACTAGGGGGGAATGTGGCACCCCAGGGGTCTGGTTTTCCACAGTAATGTAATGTTATGTCTGAGAGCAGGTGGGAGGTCCTTTGGTCAGGGATCCTGTGCATGCCACACCTCCTGCCCAGTCTTGGGAGGGGAAGAACTTCCCCTGTATAAACCCTGGGCTGAGGCAGGGTTAGTCAGTCAAGGAGAGTAGAGACAAGAAACAGCAGAAGCAATACTACTACGAGTCAGGGGCTGGCAGCTGCAGAGCTCGCCCTGACTGAGAAGCTTTCTTACCGGACCCGGCGTCCGAGGCTGTGGGGACTAACTCTTACCCAGCAGCAGAAGCCGACCGGCAGGGGATTTCAGGTCCTCAGGCCCAGAAACCCGAAGGCACGGTCACACGCGTGGGACCAGCACCGCCATCGTGGAGCGGAAGCCATTAGAAGGCCCCGAGTCACCGGCCATACGGGTGAGCACCACACAGTACACTCAGGGACGTGGGCTACTTATATCCGCTTCTAGCAAGGTAGCCAGAAGAGTACAGTCAGTTTGGGAGGCCTACAACTCCGCCTGGCCAGGGGAGATCCCATCTGCTCAAGGACTGACCAGGCCCCGTTCACTAGCAAGTACTCCGGGAGGGTCTATCGTTGTTACCAGTAAAGACCCTGAATTACACCGCACCGTCTCTGAGTGGTTCCTGCTACCCCCATCATCCACATCTGCTGCCCTGAGGCCATACCCCTCCCATTGGGGGTTATACCATCTACGCTGCACCATCCATCCACCGGCCTCAGCGGACTGTCCTGCAGCGGCAGCTCCATAGCTGCATTCAACGGGTGGCGTAGTCGTCCTACATCTACCGCTGTTACATCGCCGCTCAGTTTGACTCCCTGGGCACGGACCGGGTCACCGCCACGAGACTACAACCCTCAAGAGATCCGGCTCCGGGTAAGCTCCCGCGTGCGCAACGCAGCGCGACACTGGCCCAGGGGCGCGTCAGATATGTTGTGGGTTCCTATCGCTCCCTCATGACCACAATGTTATCCTATGGTGGAGACGATGCACAGCCAACACAAGAATTTCTCCATGATCAGACACCTGTCGCCCTTACATACGGTCAGGGTTGGACTGGCCCACCAGAGATCCGGAGAATCCTCTGGTGGGCCCTGGCTTCTCCTTCGGGAGAGTTCATAGTGCAAACCTTGCAGCTGCTATGGGGCTCTTGAGCGGGGGAGAAAGGTGGGCCCTCAAAATCAAATCCTCTGGTGGGCCCAATGTTCTTCAGTCTGACACTGCATATGGTAACGCGTTGTATGTAGACTTTGTGCTTGAGGTCTTGGATTGTGGAATTCAGAGAGACGGCCATGACACAAGAGCACAATATAGCTCTTTATCCGTGTTAGTATCCTAGGGGTCCACAATACGAGCAGTCCTCTCATGGTGTCACATATACACCGTGGTGTTGGGTTCTGGGTGTGCTGTGCTTACACCAAGCATCTTTTGCTAGGCAGCAAGAATCCCCTGTGGTTTGACCCAGCCCGGCCTCTGGACGACATCTGGACTCCCTGCTTGGCAAGTCTTTACTCCTTGGCTGAGAATCCCTGGCAGTGTCTCTTCAGGACCATGTGTTAATCCACCCCTGTGAAAAAAACACACACCCACACATCATCGCTGCATTCCAGCATAGTAACTGCACTTCAGAGCGCTGTTTCTGCTGAGTGTCCAGGAATATAGCCACACTATCTCATACTAAAGGGACTTGTAGAACGTCACAGGACCCTTACTGTACAAAGAGCACCGCCATATAAAGCACAACATAATACCGCTATCATGGCCAAATAATACTGCCGTATATATTGATTGTGCTTGATTATATAGCACCATTGTCCCCACTTGGGCTCACAATCTAAATTCCCTATCAGTATGTTTTTGGGATTGTGGGAGGAAACCGGAGAACCTGGAAGAAACCCAAAGGAGAACATACAAGCTCCATGCAGATATTTTCCTTGGTGGCATTTGCCCAAAGTGCCTAATTACTAATGTCATATAGTACCCTAATAATGATGCTCAGATATGGGGATTCCACGTCAAACATAACATGTTTATCCTGAGAGAGAGGTGAAGGTCCCTGGCCAAATAACCCAACACTATATAACAAGTTAATTCTACAAATTTAATACAAAATGCCACCTTTACTGACTAGTGCAGTCCCGGAATTATCCAACCACTTCATGACAAGTGTCTTTAGCACTAAGTAGAGTACCTCTGGCTGTTATAACCTACTGCAAACAATAGGAATAGCCAGATATTAGTTGCTGGAAGTTTTCCTAAGGAATAGAGATGATCGAATCAATTCACAGGACTCCGATCCATTGGCCAGGTTAGTATACTCTGGCCACTGGACAGAAGGCTAGCAAATCTCTTAGCTTCTGGGATCCCCAGCGTGGCTTTTGATTAGCTGGACTGGTGTGACCTCATCATTGCATTGCAGCATAACACACATGATGTGGTGCCAGCCCAGGTAATCAGTAGCTGCACTGGGCATCCTAAGAGATTCGCGAGCCTCCCATCCAGCTAGCAAGAATATACTCACCTGGCTGATGGACCGAAGTCTCACTTATCATTCTGCTCATCTCTGGTAAGGAATTTTAGCTCAATGGCCTCAGGTCACCAATATTCTAAGGTATGCATGCCTGAACCACCTTTTTCAAATCCTACCATTGATTTTTTACATAGCCGTGAGGGCCACTCCATAATCTTCCAGGATTTCTTCTGTAACCTTGGTGGACGTTCAGGTATGATTGGATCATTGTTTGGAAGGCAAAGTGGGTATGGCCACCTTCAACCAATTCCAACATTTGATCTATTGGCATACCCTCCTGTAGTCAGCTTGGACAGCTAGTGGATCGTGAGTTAACTGTGGAATTTTTTGTTTCTAATGCGATTCTAGAAGGTAAAAGCCAAAAAAAACAGGCCAAAAGGGACTGGAGGGCCAACCACATGAACATCACACCAGAGAAGACCTCAGTTCATAAGCTATACCGTATCCTTTAAGCTTACACAACTCGGCTAAACATTCTTGTTACAAAACAAGGTTATAACAGCTACACCCATCACATCTGTACCAAGATTGAAGCTCGGGAGATATCCTCAATAATGAATCTCAGTGAGTCATATATTATGGTACTGACACCAGTTTTTCATCTATAAACCGTCATTACTGTGGGATCAAAACTGTATTCCCAGCTGTTATTATTTGGCATACGACTTAATTGAATTTTTGGTCAGAAGTCAAGCTTTATTTATGTTTTTGTCTACATTCTGTTGTATGTACTTTTATATTTTATAGAGCTGGATTATGGGTTGAGGTGCCGAACAGAAGTTGTCACGAGCCAATCTGGAAACATTAATAAGAAATAACTTTTTGGGCAGAGAGTTACTGTATATCCTGTGAAAATTACCAGGCAGCTCTTGACAAATGGTTAAAGATAAGCAATTTGATTCACGGTGCCCTAGTTCGCCTTCAATTCCGGTCCATCGCGGTAGATGGTCTTCACTTTTGAGCCTGGTATCATTAGACAGGCAGAGTGAAGGGCTTCTGGTGCTTACTGGTCCATGCGATGCCATGATGTCACAAGGTCTCATAAGTGTCAAGCCGAGGATATGTCATGGAGGACTAGACTGGACACCAGGCCAGGGCAGCCGAAATCAAATTGCTCATCTTTACAACCAATAGACCCCTATTGATCTCTGGACCAGTGGTAAAATAAAATTTTGGGGATCAGGTGTCACGGGTGTATCCGAGATGACAGACAGTCACCCTGCAGTTGGTTGCAGGAGATCTCTACGTTTGGCATTATAGACATCTTCTTAGATGAGAGGCTGTCTCTAGGACCTAGCAGCTACCTCCCTCTGCTAATTAGCTCCCTGGCCTGGGTGTATAAATACCTGGTGTGTCTGAGAGGGAGGTGCTGGCTATATTCATTACTACTTGTGAGGCATTAGCAAGAGCAGTACTTTGTCCTCTCTGGAGTTTGAGGCCATGTGCGCATTTGGAGTCGTCTAAAGCAGAGGTCCCCAACCTTTTTTGCACCAGGGACCGGCTTTAAGCAAGACCAGTTTTCCATGGCCCGGTGGGGGTGGGGGCGGGGCTTTGGTCATATGGGGGTGGGGTTATGGAGGGGTGGAGCTGTATGGGGAGGATGCTGGCGGGACCTCGGTGTACAGCGCTGCTAAGTAGCAGCATTGTACATTGAGCGTCAGTGTATACAGCGCTGCTGCTTAGCAGCGCTACACACTGAACACCGGTACCGGGAGCCGCGTCACTGAAGCCAGTCTGCTGCCCCAGCACGCCCCACATAACATGTTCTGCCGGGGGCGTGTCAGTGAGGAGAGCCTGCCGCCCCACCCCGTCAGGAACACACCATGCTGTGCAGGAGGGCCGCGTCACTAAGACCCGCCCCGTGACGTACAACAGGTACCATGCTGTGCTGTGGAGGGCTGCGTCACTAAGACCCGCCCGACGCCCCACCCCGTCCTGCATAATGTTCTCTGCCGGGAGCTGCGAGCTGTCACGGCTATGGCAGAAAACATTATAAATCCACACAGAGCGAGCTCTGACCAGGCGCAGGGCCGCGGAGCTAGCTGTCAGCGGCGCCGCGGACCGGCTGAAAAACCCCAACGGCCCGGTCCTGGTCCGCGGACCGGCGGTTGGGGACCTCTGGTCTAAAGCGAAGCAATCCCCCCCGTTTGTCTACCCTTGTTGTCTATCGAATTTGGTGGAGATCGACTAGTGCTCATCTCCTCCCTTCCCTAGCCTTAGCCATACTCCAGGGAAAGCCAAGGCGAGGCACGCGTGCGGCGATTGGTGCAGAGTAGTGATGAGCGAGCACTAAAATGCTTGGGTACTCGTTGTTCGAGTCAAGCAAATTGGAATGCTCGAGTGCTCGGTCCAAGTAATGAGCCCAATGTAAGTCTATGGGAAACGCGAGCATTTTTCAGGCGGCTCCCCCCGGCGGTCTGCAGAGGGCCTACAAATTGGCCAAATCGATGGGAACAGTGCTCAAATGACATGGGAACAGCATAGGGAAGACCACTGGAAGCATTTCTGACTCCCAGGTCACTGCTGTCAACAATGTTGTCAGAGGTATTACGCCACTTTTACAGACTCACAATAAAACCTATAAAAACAAAACCAAAATGGATTTTCCTGGGAAATATGTTAAGGAACATCCTTTCCAGGGTAATGACTTGTATATAAGGCAAAATAAATATACAAAAACAAAAATGCTCCTCCACACCTTGGGCTATGTTCACATGTAGCGTTTTTGATGTGTTTTTGCACTTTTGCATTGCTGTCAATCAAGACAAATGCATTCACTGGGAAATGTCATTTTAATATTTTACAACCTTATTGGGCCATGTGGTGTGTGACACATCATCAGACACATGCATACAGGGAACAGCATGGGAAGACCCATGGAAGCATCTCTGACTCCCAGGTCACTGCCTAAAAGTGTGTCCATCACAAGTGATCCTTGGCACATGTAAAGGTGCCTGTCGTTGCAGACTTGCAACAATCACTGTCCACGTCCTTGTCCCAGTGCAGTGTTCAGTTGACCCTACCCCATTCCTTGGAATGCAAGCGCAAGTATGCAGCCAGCCAAACAGGCCGCAATACTATGCTGCCAAATTTTTGACAGCTGCTTGCACTTGAAAAGTGGCCTTTTAGGCTCGTGGAGGCGGAAGCTGTCCACCACCTCATGGCTGCGGCCGCCGGGTGTCCATACTCGGTCCCCAGCCGACACTATTTCTCTGTCGTCTCTGCCTTCCACAAGAGGGGGTCCCACAACATTACCCGTGCCCTCCCCAGTGCACTTAGGTGGCAAGTACCGCCTAACCTCATAAAGTGACAGAGGTCAGAATTGTAAAGATTGGCCTGGTCATTAACGTGCAAACCACCTTGGGTTGTAAAGGGGTTAAGGTGGATCAATCATGCTTTGGGGTTGTGTTGCAGCCAATAGCACGGGGGACATTTCACGGGTAGAGGGAAGAATGGATTCAATGAAATTTCAACAAATTCTTGATGCAAACATAACACCATCTGTAAAAAAACTGAAGTTGAAAAGAGGATGGATTCTACAAATGGATAATGATATTAAACACTCATCAATATTCACAATAAACAACCTCAAAAGGCACAAGCTGAAGGTTTTACAATGGCCCTCACAGTCCCCTTATCTGAATATCATTGAAAATCTGTGACTAGACCTCACAATAGAAGTACACACAAGAAAACCCAGGAATCTCACAGAACTGGAGGAATTCTCCAAGGAAGAATGTATGAAAATCCCTCAAACAAGAATTGAAATACTCTTGGCTGGCTACAAAAAGCATTTATCAGCTGTGATATTTTCAATAGGGGGCGCTACTAGGTACTAACCATGCAGGGTGCCCAAACTTTTGCATCGGCCCATTATCCTTTTGCTAATTTTTAAAATGTAAAAAATTAAAAAAAAATTTGCCTAAAATACAAAGGAAATGTGTCATCTGGAACTTTAGGCCTTTTAGAGATAATTTCATCTTCAACTTGCTTAACTGTTCCCAACAACAGTAATTTTGACCAGGGGTGCCCAAACTTTTACATGTCACTGTACTTGATTTATTATGTACAGATGTAAGCAGGTTACCGGATGCAACGCACAGACAAAACACATGGCGGAAGTAACCACTGAAACTATTTAATTCCCTGATATGGCCGGAATTGTGGTAACTATACCAACGGCAAATAATGTTAAACAGGTTAATTATAGTAAGAAATAGACAATAACAAATATGCAAAGAATCCTCAGGTTCACTTTAAGTACTATAACCGTATCTTATTATATATCCTTATAACTTCTGACAAAGGGGATGATACCGGTACTAGAGAAAAGTCACTATATTATCTCTTCTTCTAACACAGGCCCTAGTGGAGGTCTCCCATTCTTCCCGCTAGGCCGCAAGTCCTCCTGACAAAGTCCATCAAGGCTCGTCAGGGTGCCTTTGCTTTGATCGGCCCCCGCCCTGTCTGTTGTACTAACCTAACCCAGACCAACCCCTGTACCATACGTCGGTGCTGGAAGTGACTGACGCACCACTTTGTAACCAACAGTTACAAGAGATGACTCGCAAATTCGAGGAAAGAGGATACCCCCGTGAGCTTCTACATGACCAACATGTGAGTCACAGGCAATCTTGTCCAGACACATCCGACCGTATCCCATTTGTCCACACATTCCATCCTTTGGCCTACATTCTACACCGTACAATACGTAAACATTGGAACATCCTCCAAACAGGGTACCCAACTATAACTGCTTTCCACCAACCCTTTTTACCATGTTTCCAAAGGGCACCAAACCTCAAGGACTCATTACTCCGTGCAAGCATAGGGTCGACTAAATCAGGGCCCCGTCAGAGGTTCTTACAAACCCCCAAAAAAGGCACCTTTCCATGCCTCCAATGCCATCAATGTCACAATATCCTCAAAGGTGACACCATCCACCATCCCCAAACAGGTAGAAAATATGCCATAAAAGATTTTTTTACATGTGACACCAATTACGTTGTGTACCTCATTAAGTGCCCTTGTGGCTTAATCTACGTTGGGGAGACATCACAACCCATCAAAGACAGGATTTCTAAACTCAAGTCCACAATTAGGTGCAAGAATTTACTTTTACCCATTCCCCACCACTTCATTGCAGCAGGACACAATATTGCTCAATTACGTTTTCAAGTGATTGAGCAGATTCAACCACCACGTCGCAGTGGCGATCGCATCCGCATGCTCAAACAGAGAGAAGCATACTGGATTCACGAGTTGCAATCCCTGTCCCCAAGGGGGCTCAATAGAGACTATGACTTGCACTCGTTCATGTGAGCCTCTTGGGCCCACTGTTATCACTATTCAGTACCAACCCAGAATATTACTCCTAACAGGATTCGGAGTAAACATGGACTTGTGTTACCATCCTGTAATATTGTGTCTGTTTATTGAGATAAGGGTGGATACTTTACATAGGCATGTTTTTTGCAGATTATATTGTATCTTATACTGTGGGCTTTACCCTAAACTAATCTTGCTTTTCCTTATGTTCCAGATGCATTATAAAGGATTGCTCCCATTCCCATCTATGCCTTCCTCATATCCCTCCTGCACTGTGTAACGCACCCCCGCAGTGAAACGCACCTTGCTGCCCTTGGACGCTACTTCCAGTCTCCTGGAACGCACTATGACGCTGGGTGACACGCACGCAAGTGCGCATGCGCACTCTGACCAATCAGACGCGGGCACTCGCTCATCCCGGCTATTCCGCGTCACTTCCTGTGACGTCACCGGACATGAGCGCACACCATGACACTCAGAGCTCCTCACACTGGCCATGAACCATTGGTTGTCCCGCCCCCCCCACAGTACATATACTACCAGGCTCAATGGTCACTACCACGCCAACTACCAGCAGTGGACACCACGGTCACGCCAGCCTCCTCACCTATTCATCACTGCTTCCAAGGTATGTCTAGCCCAGCCTGACACTTCCACCTAGCAGCTCCACACTATTTTCCACTGAACCACCATGTGCCTTCCCCTCATAGGAATCCCAGCACTGGGACACTGCGCCCTCCTACTCCTTGCCCTATTTCCCTGCAAGTGGGTAGGTTATCTGAACTTACATTTGCATTGCATTATATGATATGACTCCTTATTATGAGACACTGTGACCTATTTTTACTATTTAATTTTGTTTTTCTGTTAAATATATATGATATGTCTTGTCTGTTTATCTTCACCTGCAGTACACTGATGAAGGTCTTACAGACCGAAACGTTTATTGCTGTGGACTGCAAAAATAAAAATATCAATTCTTCTATTTGGTGTGCCGAGGTTTCTCTACATATCTTCACGATTTTGGACCCTACTCGTGCACCCGGGTCAAGTAGTGCTGCGTCTTCTATTATTATTGGTGCTGGAAGCAACGGCCCGGCTCACTTGCACCTCCCATTCATCACCATGGGCGTCTGTGGCGCCCCTGCTGCGCATTGGTGCCACAGATCCTAGAGGGGTGCATGGACGGATTTCTCCACAAGAGGCCCTCATAGCATGCACACACCTCGACCTTCCACCTCAGACCACCAGAGGGAGCCCGGATAGGGATATAAAAAGGGAAGGTGGAGCTAGGCAGTCCGTTCCTGCAGAAGATGAGCCTGAGAGAGGTCAGCCTGCAGTGGAGCTCAGTCTAGAGAACAGTTTCCTCAGGGGACAGAGGTAGTTCCAGTCCCTCTAGAGAGAGTTCAGACTCAAAAAAGCTCAGTCAGTGAGCCTAAGGCATGCCGACGCCATAAGAGTGGTGAAGAGTAGCGAGGCCTACTGCCAGTGTGAAGCCTAGTGAGGGCCCCGAGCGCGGCCGAAGGCAAGTGAGTAAGCGAGCTACGTAGGGGGCAGAGGAGCTTAACCAGCTCACCCCGCAACCATTTACCGGACCACGGGTCCGTGTCTGCAAGGATCTCTAGGACCAGCAGAAAACAACCGGAACCCCTGGCGAACTACATGTCCCAAAAACACCTAACGCTGACTGTTATACCAGGGTCAGGAATCACTGAGGCCCAAGAGACCAGGGAGTGTGATCTCCAACAGAAGGCCCTACCACCAGGTCAGCCGGTGCAAGACAGAGACCAAGTTAGGCCTAGCTCCAGGCAGGTCATAAACTTAACAGGAAAAGGCAAGAAGCAGGAGGCCCCACACCCGCTCACTGAGGAGAGTCCTGAAATGCACCCTTCACCCTACAGTGCCCTGGATCGTGCCTGAAACACCACCAGTAAAGGTACTGAAGTGAACTGCCGTGTGTGTGCCTATTCTTCCTTTGACCCGGCTGGGTCCCCTCTGTCCTGCATCCCCTTCTCCTATGCTGCCCTGAGGCCCCGCTCCATCTGTGGGGAGCAGAACCAACTAAGCTGCCCAAACACCGGCCTCAGAGGACTGTCACAGCGCTGGTGATCCTCACCAGACACCACAGGTGGCGTCACGAACTTCCCCCTTTCCCATACACCTTTCCCCCATTATTCCTTGCTTTTAAGAGTGACCCCAGGGTACGGCCCTGGGAGCCGGCCACCGCGACATCCCCCAAAAACTAACAACAAGGCCTGGGCGCCGAGTCGTCCCCATCCCCTGGGAGCGTCACGTCCACCCTAGAGAAGAGTCTTCTCATGGATCTTCGGTGCTTGACCGATGGCAGATGTCTCATGTACCCTGTGAAATGAGGGCTGGGCCTCGGCTCTTCACTGGCGTAGTCTGGACTCAAGGTCTTCACTGGCACGAGTCAGGTTTTCGGGCCTAGACTGGCATTGTCTGGATTCCGGAACTTGTCTGGTGTAGATTGGGTCTTTGGGTCTTGGCCGGTGTCGTCTGGATTCCGGAACTCACTTGGGGCCCCCAGGTTCTGCTTCTACACCGTCACAGCCCACTGCCTAGGGCCTTCTGCCGCGGGCTATCACCTCAGCATCAGGGTCTTTCTTGATACACATCCTGCCTGTTCCTTCACTTGGCACCAAATCTCCTCCCGTTTTGGTGCCCTGAACTATTATATCGGGGAACTGCGTCATTAAGGTCACCTGACCACATGCTCCATTCATACTCTTCCTCCCTGACACTCTCCCTTTTCTGGTTGGTTCCATAGGGTCTCGTTTGGGCAGTACATGGAAGTCTTCATTCACAAATGCCGCACAGTGCTGGGGATTCTTGTCTCTTATGTCGCAACTTCTTACACAGACAAGGGCAGCATCTCATCATTCATTCAAAAAAACTAATGTAATATATTTTATGTAGTTGAGCAGTGGGCCCCCGAAGTCAGAGTCAATGTTAGTGGTGGGCCCTTTTCTCCCCAGTCCGACACTGCCAACAGATATTGTAAAGAAATATAGCAGACATGTTGAATTTCAACACCTTATACTTTTGTTCTCAAGGGAGATACAGTAAGACTCCACCAGAGGTGTCAGGCAGATGCTTACTCCTTTCTCCCCATACATAATATGATAAATGACTATTGGGAGCAAAGTACCCAACCACAAAAGCTGCCATTATGTCAAGAAAATGAAAAAACATGAAATTCGTCGTAAATGTGACTTGGCCACTAGCTCAAAATTCTCGTAACATTTCATAATCTTACTGACCTTGTGGTAAAGAAACGTTTTTTCTTCTAGACAATGCAGAAGAACTTTGCAACTCCTGAAATACAATGTACCAGTCATGAGTCTGAGGACTGATTGACTTTCACAAGCAGCACTTTTATACTAAGGAACGAAGTGTCATGGTTGAGTCAGCTCAATGCCTCTTCAAGCCATTCCTGCACCTTAATAATGGTTGTAGGAATGTGTTTTAAGCACTTCACCTTCACAAACAAACTTGATTAAAATGTTCTGAAATGTAATTAATCACCAGGTTTGGTGCTCGGAGAGTCATTATGTTACTTTAAACAATACCCACATTGTGACGAATCATTCCTCTTAACGCAAAGTCCTCGGTCTGCTGAAAAGTCTATTGGAGCACTCTATATATCGTTTTTAACCTTTCACTAAAAAGTTCATTCTAAAGTTGAAAGTCTTCAAAGAAGCAACGAAGCCAACAGACGACAATGGGTAAAAAATGTCTCCAGAAATTGGATGAGTATCAACATCTGTGGCGTTTTTTTAAGATCCTTGGTTCAAATGTCCCTCATAAAAGAAAATCAAATGACCAAAAAGCCAAATATTACTTCATAGCAATCAAAAACATCATAAATGGTCTTCCTGTGCTGGTACTTCTCAGAGGTGGCCGCCAAAAGTCACCACCAATGAACAATTAGAAGTTGGAACAATTTGCTGAAAGGTTAAATGTCTGTTATCCTGATCAGGGAGGCGATAGGAAGAGCTAATAAAAGCCGCTGGGGGACGGGCTGGGCTAGTCCCGTCTTTGGCTATAGCCAAATTTTTGGTTACTCTGAGCTTAAGAGTCCAGTGGGTGATCCTTCTGTCTTCAAGCAGTCAAAAATTGGTTGAGACTTCACACTTGACTCTTAATTTAATGAGGATTCAAATTAATAAACTACAACCAACACCTTCTACAACTACATCAAAGTTGGATGAGTTTTAAGAGGACACCAAATTTGCCATTAACGGTGAAGGAGTTAGAAAATGCATGAGCTCTTCATGTATAGGGAAAATACAGATGAGAAAGAACAGAGAAACTCATCTGTGCGTTTACAATGTCTTCGGGACATCATGTTGATGGGAGAAAGACAATCCATGATCCTAGACCATAAATGACAGATTGATGTGGTTGAGAAAGGAACTTTGGCTAATACTCGATACTTTAAGCCATAGACGGAGGTATTGTTACCAATTGATGTTGCAGATCCAGTCTGAGCCTTGAAGCGTTCAATAAAAACTCAGAAGGGAAAAGAGGTGAAGGTATTCATTGACCCAACTCATGGACTTTGAAGTCTATGTAGCAGAAAAGATGAGAAATGGATGCTATTTAATGGTCTCAGTATTAAATGTGGTGGGAAGATACTTTTTTAATAAATATGATCAGGTTACAGATGAACGAATTCTTTCAAATTTCTCAAAAATTCAAGTCAGTTCAGACAAGTACTGCAAAGCCTCCAATTGCCCTGAAAATACGTGTATGCCACCGTGAGTTCTCCAAGGACTGTATTGAACCCCTTTCATGTTCTTCAATGCAAATACAACCTTAGTAATGCCAAAGTGACCTCAACATATATGGCTATGAGTATACAGTAGCTGTTCTTCACTGTTGTGCTGTCACACACTTTCTGCAAAGTTTATTCAGTGTTTTCTAACTTTTCCTATCTCTATGAAGAAACTGTGAGTTGTGATGTCCTCTTGCTATCCAGACTGCCCCCAAAATGTATGCTGTATTCCCTGCCTTGGCTTTTATACAGGCTATGATAGTCCCTACTGATTATCTGCGCTAGACTATGTGATGTGATAGCTGTAAGGCAATAAACAAAAGCCCGCGTGGCCACATATGAGGTCATGTGTACCTTCTCTTGCTGGTGCAATTTTCTGCTTTGTATAAAATACATTTTTGTGGTGACACAAATTGAACCACAAATTGTAAGACTCAGACGGGACAAAAGTATTTCCTAAAATTTGACACTAATTCGGTTTGCATCCAATCGATCAGGTGAAGCAACTTGGTACCATGGTACCGGTCCTCCACCAGTATAGCGAGTAACAGCACTTGATCGCCATCCACAGGAATGTAGAGAACAGCACACAAACAAAAAACTACTCACTGGGGACACAAGCAAAAAAGCCAACGTCCTGTCATAATTGATCAGTAGGGAAGAACTCAGGCTTTTCCATCTCACAAACCTTAGAAAAGCCTTGTGTCTGTCTGTAGGATAACTGCCTGCAGCCCTCCTTATTGATTCTTGGAGGAAACCATGTAAGATAAGCCCACCTACCAGCTGAAGGTAGAGATCAGGAGAAAATAATTCCCTGCATTCTCTCAGCCACATTTTGTATGAGACTGTTTGTTCCAGTCCTGCAGCTATGGGACACCTAATTTTAGTTAAAGGGATTGTCCAGACCTTTGACATGTTTAACAAAAGCTTACAATAATAACTAATGAGCATAGCTAAAAGCATTAATACTCATCTAACCAATGTCCTGCTGCTTTTAAGTTCTGCGGCTCTTATCAAGTCAGCATGTGACCACTGCAGCCAGTGATTGACTACAGTGGTCACATATTGTTTATTAATAATAATAATCTTTTTATTTATATAGCGCAAACATATTCCGCAGCGCTTAACAATTCATACAATTTACAGACAATATCGGCACTGTCCCCATTTGGGCTCACAATCTAGATTCCCTATCAGTATGTCTTTGGAGTGTGGGAGGAAACCGGAGAACCCGGAGGAAACCCTTATATGTACTGTACTGCCATATTTAGGCTCCTGTGGCTAAAATAGTTTAAGAAGTTTTTTTTTATTTTATGTAAATGAAATGTAATTATTATATTTCTATTATTTTTTTTTACCATTATTAATTCCTCTATTTGTTGTGTGTTAATGGGAATGTTTTACCTAATGCTTGGAAGGAAACCTTCTGGATGTCCTCGACAGCAGCTTACAGAGGATGCCTAAATAATCGATGCAAACTCTCTCTATCAGATCTGTTCTGATTTGGTTTGGATGTAATCAATGAATGTTTCCACTCACTTACACAAACACAGATCTGCATGTAATTTATGTATAAAACCGGCTTTTTTTATACCAGCTCTGCCTCTTTTGTACAACAAGGGAGGACTTAGTTGGAGGGTCAGGACCAAGCAATATACTTTATACCAGAAAGCAGTTTAAACTACAGCAGAAATGTATTCCAGCTCATAGACCGTGTTATTCCACATTCTGGCTCTCGGCAGCCCCGAAAGATGTCACAAATTTATTTTTTGGCATGTGTGTATGACGCACTCCCTGGGCCGTGGGGTACTCGGTGCCGGGCCGGTTCTTGCTAGAGGAGATGTCACAGTGGCGGTGACCCGGTCCGTGATCCAGGGTGGTCAATAAAAGGGATTATTTACAGGGGATTTATAGTTTTTAAATAATGTTCGTGACGCCACCTGTGGTATGCGGCTATATGGAGCCGCCGCTGCGGAGCAGTCCTCTGGAGCTGTTGTTAATGCAGCAGAGTTGGTTCAGCTCTCCACAGGGCACTGTAGATGTTGTAGATATTGAGGTAGCGGTTGTGGTGCAGTGTAGTACAGGGGATGATGGCGCAGCAGTAATAATTCACAGAGACAGTGGGGTGCTGTCTTCCGGATTTACTCACAGTTCTCACTTTGCTCCTGGTTACAACTGCAGATCATAACTTCCCAGGTCGTCATGTTCTTACTCAGGGAGGGGTTCAGCCAACCTTCAGGTACCTCTGAAGTACATAACGGGACCCCCTTCTGTGTGTTCCTTCTGGCCGTCTGCCTGCACCTCACACCCAGTGTCTCAGGCCAGTGGCCGCGGACCTTGCCGGGCGACGTCTCCTCTGTCCTCTGGGTCCTCTATGGCCGCCTTTTCGGTGAGATAGATGTGGCTTTTGGCTGCAGCACCTGAAATGCTGCACCCTCCGGTTACCTAGTTGACCGTTGCAATTCTCACTAGTTAGGGGCCGGTCCCCCCTGCGACCCGATCCCTCCACCGCCTGGTAGATTCGGGCATACGGGTGGCCTCCAGCACTGCCCGTACCCCTGGGATCCTTTCTTCACTCCTGGAGCCTTCTCTCTGCTCCCGTTCCTTCCTCGTCTCCTTCTCGTGGGCCTCCTCACTCAGGCCCGTGCTTCCCCTGAGCAGAGGAGCTCCTGCTCCCAACTCCTCCTCTGACTAGCTCTCACTTCTTCTTCCTTTTTCACACACTCTAGAATGTTCCACCCTCTCTTTTATATCGCTTCTTACTGAGCTCCCTTGAACTACTTCCTCCATCCACACCCACTACATGGTTCCCCCTACTTTGGTCCCCCCCCACTCCAACAAGGGACAGGGCTCAGCAGAGGAGCAGCGCATCTTGCCCCTCCTGCTGATCTGGAGTAGTGTAGTGTTGGATGCAGGTGTTAGGGTCCCGGGCTGTACTCCTTCCTTACCTGAGAGTGAGATACCACACCTCTGGGTGAGAATTAGTACCTCTGTGGCGACTGAACCCACAGGGGCGCCACATACCCCTCTGGGAAAACACAGCACGTCCGCGGGCTGGAACAGAGTAAAACAAGGTTTTAGACATACAATTTTTAGAATGCATTCACATATAAGATCATAAACAAACTTTTTCTTCTCTTTATGGGAGGCACATTTATTAAACATTAAAGGTTACTATATAAAACTTTTTAAAGAACATTTTTCTTTATACTCATAAAACATTTCTCACATAAAACATTTTTAGCAGGCTACAGCGCGATCTGTAACCGGGTGTCCATTCCACTAAACAAGGTGCAATTCTGATGAACATGAGGGACCCGTCCGCAAACCCTCAACGTAGGCCCCGGGCGTGGCTGCAGGGCATAGATGATCCAGTCGCTGGACCACGTCTTTGGCCACGCCAAACGGGCTTTTGTTCTGCGGTCTATTTATATAAAACCAATGAGAGGCACTTTAATAAGTGCAAACTATTTACAAGTAAAGTTTTTGGCTGCTCACAGTCCTCAGCCTGTCAGTTTTTGGTACCCTTACCGGGCAACTATGAAAACACACACACAACGATTACTGCAATACCCTTCCGGGTAACTATTTACAGTTCAGTTCAGTTTCACTTAAGTCACTTTAGTAGTGGTGCTCCCTCCTGGGAAACACCTGATTCCTGCAGGCTGACCCAGCCGGGTCATCAGCCTTGTACTGCGGGGGAATGTCCTTTCTCTCCTCCACTACTCTGTACACCTGGAGGGCATACCACCCGCGCTCTCCCTTGTGTCGGGTAAAGGTTACACGGTCACTGGAGTAGAGGTCTCTGCCGGGATGTCCCTGTTGAAGATGGGGTTCGACGTCCTGCCGATTCATGAAGACGTCCCGGGCCATCTGCAGCTCTCTAATGAAGCCCCACCAGGCTTCCAGGTCAAATTTTACCACTATCCCCTCCAGACAGGGACTGGACGTGGTAGATCTTATCTTGCGGGCCCGGGTTTTGGCAGCCATATTCCGGGCCTCCATCTGCTCCCAACGCACCTGCCGGTTGTGCCGGTCCTTTTCTAACTGCAGGAGATCCCGCCTACAGTGCTCCTCCCACCTGAGGGCCTGGATCTGGATCTCCCACGGGAACCCCATGAAGTTCCCCTCCCGGTTGTCCCACCGAAACTCCTCTCCCTCTTGGCAGGCAACCGGGGGTGCGGGTGTGGGTGTCAGAGGGAGTCCCTGCTGGTCCTCAAACTTGGCGGAACAGTCATAGATGGGGTTTCCATACACCCACGCGGGGGCAGGTGGCTCTGGTAGGGGGCCTAGGAGCAGGTCAGCGGAATATGCGCCCGAGATTGGAGGCTCCGCCAGGGGGCCTAGGAGCAGGTCAGCACTCTCAGCGCCCAGGACAGGGAGACTCCTCTTACCTGCTCCCGCGGCCGCTCCTGTGCTGCTCTCTGCCTCCTGGCTCCGTTCAGGTTCCTCCGGGGCTGGGGCGCTGCTGGTGGAACGCAGCGCTGGCTGCTGCCGGGTCACGATCTTCCCCAGCAGCTCCTCCTCCCAGCTAGCGATGGCATCCTGCTGGGCCTTCTCCATCCTCCGGCCTAGCTTTTGTAATTCGGCATGGAGGTACTCTGTATCCTTCAGGGATAATTTAGAGATCGCCTCCTCCAGGGTGAGAGGAATCTCAGCGTGCTGCAGGCCATGGACGGGAGCTTGCTCTTGACTTCTCTCCATGCTGCCTGCCGGGTGCGGTCTGTCTAGACTGCTGGAGACTCCGCCCTGTCTCCCAGGTTTCTTCTCTCCTCTCCTTTTTCAGGGGCGGTTCCATGGCAGCTTGCTGTCAGTCACGCCTAGGGGCGGCCCCCCCACCTTGATGGACACATCTACATACATGGCCACTGCTGCTCGGGGCGGGCCCCGCTCTTGGCGCCATTCTGGAACCCGGCCCACGATGGGAGGAGGTTTCTTGTTGTCTTTGGTCTTGCACATAATGGCGCCCGTTCTTCTGGGGTGGGTGCCACATTCAGTATAGAACACAGTCTCTAGGCGCACAATACCCGGTGGTAACGGGTGGGTTCATATCCTGTTCGTGACGCCAAATAAGGCGAGCTCCCTGGGCCGTGGGGTACTCAGTGCCGGGCCGATCGTTGCTAGCGGAGATGTCACAATGGCGGTGACCCGGTCCGTGACCCAGAGCGGTCAATAAAAGGGATTATTTATTGGGGATTTATAGTTTTATATAATGTTCGTGATGCCACCTGTGGTATGCGGCAAAAGGGAGCCGCCGCTGCGGAGCAGGTCCTCTGGAACTGATATTAGTGCAGCAGAGTTGGTTCAGCTCTCCACAGGCAGAGCTTAGCTCCAGGGCAGGAAATGGTGATGTTATAGATGTTGCTGTGCAGTGTAATGCAGGGGATGATAGCGCAGAAGTAATAATTCACAGAGACAGTGGGGTGCAGTCTTCCGGATTTACTCACAGTTCTCACTTTGCTCCTGGTTACAACTGCAGATCATAACTTCCCACGTCGTCCTGTGCTTACTCAGGGAGGGGTTCAGCCAACCTTTAGGTACCTCCGAAGTACATAACGGGACCCCCTTCTGTGTGTTCCTTCTGGCCGTCTCCCTGCACCTCACACCCAGTGTCTCAGGCCAGTGGCCGCGGACCTTGCCGGGCGACATCTCCTCTGTCCTCTGGGTCCTCTATGGCCGCCTTTTCGGTGAGATAGATGTGGTTTTTGGCTGCAGCACCTGAAATGCTGCACCCTCCGGTTACCTAGTTGACCGTTGCAATTCTCACTAGTTAGGGGCCGGTCCCCCCTGCGACCCAATCCCTCCACCGCCTGGTAGATTCGGGCATACGGGTGGCCTCCAGCACTGCCCGTACCCCTGGGATCCTTTCTTCACTCCTGGAGCCTTCTCTCTGCTCCCGTTCCTTCCTCCTCTCCTTCTCGTGGGCCTCCTCACTCAGACCTCTGCTTCCCCTGAGCAGAGGAGCTCCTGCTCCCAACTCCTCCTCTGACTAGATCTCACTTCTTCTTCCTTTTTCACACACTCTAGAATGTTCCACCCTCTCTTTTATATCGCTTCTTACTGAGCTCCCTTGAACTACTTCCTCCACCCACACCCACTACATGGTTCCCCCTACTTTGGTCCCCCCCCCCACTCCAACCAGGGACAGGGCTCAGCAGAGGAGCAGCGCATCTTGCCCCTCCTGCTGGTCTGGAGTAGTGTAGTGTTGGATGCAGGTGTTAGGGTCCTGGGCCGTACTCCTTCCTTACCTGAGAGTGAGATACCACACCTCTGGGTGAGATGCAGTACCTCTGTGGCGACTGAACCCGCAGGGGCTCCACATGTGCTTTAACGAATTTGGTGTATTTTACGTGTATCTTCAATAACTGTAAATAATGACATCCATAAGAAACTCCATTTATGATGAGGCTTTTAGAACTTCGCAGAACTTTTCATTGTAAAATAATTAAAATTTACTTCCATAAATAGTTTAGGCACTTTATCACCGGAGCCCAGTGAGTGACTTAAGAAGCAACTCTTCCCCATTCAATTGAATTTAATCCCATACAGCCCATGCAAAGCAGGGGCAGCTTCTGTAGGAGAAAATGGCTACTTCGTCCGTGTGCATACCCCTCCCATTCTTATTGTGGACCTATCACTTGCCATATAAATGTATTTTTCATAACCTGGTGAAAATGCTGCTGTTCTCCTGAATCCGGGGATGTTTTTCCTTTGTTTCTGCGCCTCTCCGTTCCTGAGATATGACCTCCTCTTCTGTATATATAAATCTAGTCTTGTTAGACAAGTGGGTGTCATCCTCAAGAAGACCATGCCCCCTTGTAACAAAACTAGATTTACATGCAGAGAAGAGGAGGCCATATCTCAGGAACGGAGAGGCGCAGGAACAAAAGAAAAACATCGCCGGATTCAGGAGAACAGGGGCGTTTACATCAGAAAACAATGGTATATTTGTGGCAAGTGACAGGGTCTTTTTAGGGGGTAAAATGCAATTATTTATACACGTGTAATGTAAAGTAATAAAAAAATACCCCTAAATTCAGTGACGCCTCCTTAACACCTTATAAAATATAATGAGCAACAGCAAAGCTGCCTAAACATTCTGCATTATTTCCCTGCAGAAAACCCAGTGCCTCTGCTCTCCCAGCTTTGGCAGATAAAATAGCATGTCACTGCCTGAAATAACATTGGCTTTCGGATTCTTTTCAGAGCCGACTTCCAGTTTCTGCTCTCTGTATACTGTATATACACACCACTGTAGGACGTGTTCTGATCCCAGTCTGGGATTTTATGAGTGATCGGGGTTGTATGGAATATTGTAAAAGTGCAGAGAAGTGACATGGTGATGTGCTTAGTATGTACTAAAAGCAAATCATGAACACCCAGGGGTAGATAGTATACAGTATGTGCTAAGGTCACTGGAGACTGCATAGTAAGTACTATATGTATAATAAATTGCAATTATTTTCTACATACAGATCTTCACAGTGGACTATACACTAAAGGAAAGTCCCAGTAACTATAGTGCTGGTAGAATGCTAGTGAATAGTAAACACCCACTCAAAAGAGTGGATGGCAAGTTACAGACTATAAGAATCGGTCTGTTCCTGGACATTTTAGACCAGTGTGAGCGCTAAAATCAGTTTTAGCTTATTTTTGGGGGATAAAGGCCGCAAAACTATGCTTTATTACAGGTTTTGTGTAAAAGGACAGGTAGGCTTTAAGATCTTTAATATTATGAAGAGATAATGAACTGAAAGTAAAATGATCAAAGTTTTTGGAAAAAAAAATAGCATTTAGAAAAATATCAGAATCGCTGCTGTTTTTTTTTTTTTTTTCAAACATGCAGACTAAAAAGGGATCAAGAAGTCACATGTACCCCAAAAGCAACTAAAATAAACTGTAACTAGTCTTGCAAAAAATAAGCTCTTATGCAATTCCTGGCAGGTAAGTCATTGTACAATGACAGGAGCAATGCATGTTGGAAAACGAGGAAAAAAAGAAAAGTTCCAATACCTAAAGTGCTGGTAGAATGCTATTGAATTGGAATCACACAGCCAAACAGAGTTGATGGCAAGTTACAGAGCATTCAAATCGGGACAGTTGCTGGACATATTCGACTGGTCTGTGCACTAAAAGCAGTTTTAACTGGAGGAGGAGAAATGCATACGAAGAAGCAAGTGAAGGAAGAGTTCCAGAACCTAAAGTGCTGGCAGAATGTTGATGAATACTAACCACCCACTCAAGAAAAGTGAATGACAAGTTACAGCATATGAGAATTGGGACAATTCCTGGACATATTAGACTGATATTTTCTCCAAAAGGAGATTTAACTTGTTGTCAGGGGTAAGGGGAGGAATGCCATGCTTTTCTACAAGTTGATTTACTGAAAGTGAATTGATCAAAGTTCTTTGGGCACAATATATCCTCTTTACATTTGTACTTACCATCTTGTTCTGGGATATTTTAGACATCTTAGGAATTTTTCGAAGAAATAAATCAGATATTGAGCAGATGACATGGGTAATCCTCTTGTCTTACCCGAGAGGTCGCATTAAAAATTCCTTACAACAGGTGCAGGTGGCAGGGCTGGCTGCATGCTACCGTATGTTCTCCTGTTACTGGGCTGCTGTTTGCTTTGGGCATGGGGCTGTGAGCAGTAGTGTCCTGGACAATGGTGGGGCTGTGAGCAGTAGTGCCCTGGACAATGGTGGGGCTGTGAGCAGTAGTGCCCTGTACAATGGTGGGGCTGTAAGCAGTAGTGCCCTGGACAATGGTGGGGCTGTGAGCAGTAGTGCCCTGGACAATGGTGGGGCTGTGAGCAGTAGTGCCCTGGACAATGGTGGGGCTGTGAGCAGTAGTGCCCTGGACAATGGTGGGGCTGTGAGCAGTAGTGCCCTGGACAATGGTGGGGCTGTGAGCAGTAGTGCCCTGGACAATGGTGGGGCTGTGAGCACTAGTGCCCTGGACAATGGTGGGGCTGTGAGCACTAGTGCCCTGGACAATGGCGGGGCTGTAAGCAGTAGTGCCCTGGACAATGGCGGGGCTGTGAGCAGTAGTGTCCTGGACAATGGTGGGGCTAAGAGCAGTAGTGCCCTGGACAATGGTGGTGCTGTGAGCAGTAGTGCCCTGGACAATGGTGGGGCTAAGAGCAGTAGTGCCCTGGACAATGGTGGGGCTGTGAGCAGTAGTGCCCTGGACAATGGCGGGGCTGTGAGCAGTAGTGCCCTGGACAATGGTGGGGCTGTGAGCAGTAGTGCCCTGGACAATGGTGGGGCTAAGAACAGTAGTGCCCTGGACAATGGTGAGGCTGTGAGCAGTAGTGCCCTGGACAATGGTGGGGCTGTGAGCAGTAGTGCCCTGGACAATGGTGGGGCTGTGAGCAGTAGTGCCCTGGACAATGGTGGTGCTGTGAGCAGTAGTGCCCTGGACAATGGTGGTGCTGTGAGCAGTAGTGCCCTGGACAATGGTGGGGCTGTGAGCAGTAGTGCCCTGGTCAATGGTGGGGCTGTGAGCAGTAGTGCCCTGGACAATGGCGGGGCTGTGAGCAGTAGTGCCCTGGACAATGGCGGGGCTGTGAGCAGTAGTGCCCTGGACAATGGCGGGGCTGTGAGCAGTAGTGCCCTGGACAATGGCGGGGCTGTGAGCAGTAGTGCCCTGGACAATGGCGGGGCTGTGAGCAGTAGTGCCCTGGACAATGGCGGGGCTGTGAGCAGTAGTGCCCTGGACAATGGTGGGGCTGTGAGCAGTAGTGCCCTGGACAATGGTGGGGCTGTGAGCAGTAGTGCCCTGGACAATGGCGGGGCTGTGAGCAGTAGTGCCCTGGACAATGGCGGGGCTGTGAGCAGTAGTGCCCTGGACAATGGCGGGGCTGTGAGCAGTAGTGCCCTGGACAATGGTGGGGCTGTGAGCAGTAGTGCCCTGGACAATGGCGGGGCTGTGAGCAGTAGTGACCTGGACAATGGCGGGGCTGTGAGCAGTAGTGCCCTGGACAATGGTGGGGCTGTGAGCAGTAGTGCCCTGGACAATGGTGGGGCTGTGAGCAGTAGTGCCCTGGACAATGGGCGGCTGTGAGCAGTAGTGTCCTGGACAATGGTGGGGCTGTGAGCAGTAGTGCCCTGGACAATGGCGGGGCTGTGAGCAGTAGTGACCTGGACAATGGTGGGGCTGTGAGCAGTAGTGCCCTGGACAATGGCGGGGCTGTGAGCAGTAGTGACCTGGACAATGGCGGGGCTGTGAGCAGTAGTGCCCTGGACAATGGCGGGGCTGTGAGCAGTAGTGTCCTGGACAATGGCGGGGCTGTGAGCAGTAGTGCCCTGGACAATGGCGGGGCTGTGAGCAGTAGTGCCCTGGACAATGGTGGGGCTGTGAGCAGTAGTGCCCTGGACAATGGTGGGGCTGTGAGCAGTAGTGCCCTGGACAATAGTGGGGCTGTGAGCAGTAGTGCCCTGGACAATGGTGGGGCTGTGAGCAGTAGTGCCCTGGACAATGGCGGGGCTGTGAGCAGTAGTGCCCTGGACAATGGCGGGGCTGTGAGCAGTAGTGCCCTGGACAATAGTGAGGCTGTGAGCAGTAGTGCCCTGGACAATGGTGGGGCTGTGAGCAGTAGTGCCCTGGACAATAGTGGGGCTGTGAGCAGTAGTGCCCTGGACAATGGCGGGGCTGTGAGCAGTAGTGCCCTGGACAATGGCGGGGCTGTGAGCAGTAGTGCCCTTGACAATGGCGGGGCTGTGAGCAGTAGTGCCCTGGACAATGGCGGGGCTGTGAGCAGTAGTGCCCTGGACAATGGCGGGGCTGTGAGCAGTAGTGCCCTGGACAATAGTGGGGCTGTGAGCAGTAGTGCCCTGGACAATGGTGGGGCTGTGAGCAGTAGTGCCCTGGACAATGGCGGGGCTGTGAGCAGTAGTGCCCTGGACAATGGTGGGGCTGTGAGCAGTAGTGCCCTGGACAATAGTGGGGCTGTGAGCAGTAGTGTCCTGAACAATGGCGGGGCTGTGAGCAGTAGTGCCCTGGACAATGGCGGGGCTGTGAGCAGTAGTGCCCTTGACAATGGCGGGGCTGTGAGCAGTAGTGCCCTGGACAATGGCGGGGCTGTGAGCAGTAGTGTCCTGGACAATGGCGGGGCTGTGAGCAGTAGTGCCCTGGACAATGGCGGGGCTGTGAGCAGTAGTGCCCTGGACAATGGCGGGGCTGTGAGCAGTAGTGTCCTGGACAATGGCGGGGCTGTGAGCAGTAGTGCCCTGGACAATGGCGGGGCTGTGAGCAGTAGTGTCCTGGACAATGGCGGGGCTGTGAGCAGTAGTGCCCTGGACAATGGCGGGGCTGTGAGCAGTAGTGTCCTGGACAATGGTGGGGCTGTGAGCAGTAGTGTCCTGGACAATGGTGGGGCTGTGAGCAGTAGTGCCCTGGACAATGGTGGGGCTGTGAGCAGTAGTGCCCTGGACAATGGGCTATAGAAGGACAGACTGACATTATGTAGCCCTTGTTTTCATAGCAAATGGTGCAAGTGCTGCTCTATGTCATTACTTGACAGCACATTTCATGCCTCAGTGGAGAACACAACTGAATGAAGGAACGTTAGCTCCAACTAAGCATACAAGTATTCCTATTTCTTGCTTCACAATGACTTGTTGACATAGTCATTTTCATGCTTAAAAACTATGTCCACCTGTACAACCATTTTTTTTTAATTTCCACCAATACCTTGAAAGTAAAAACTGAAGTCACTTTGCAAATAATCTTGATTAGGAAAATACTGTTGTTTTGTGTATACAGCTCCGATGCGTGCCCATGTACTTTAGGTTTATGCAAACCTTTGTGTGTAGCATGATCTTACTGCTGCAAACTCCTGGAAGATATACGTAGTAACTTCTGTGTCTGAACCATCTCCTTCAACCTCTACCTTTGCCATTAGGTGGCGCCACGTTTGCACTGTGGATGGCATTAGGCATGCAGACACGGTCCTGTTTTATATTAGTCCCACACATACAGGGAGTCGATTGTCTGTTGGAATCAGCTCTCCGCTGTGAGCGTTGTGCAGTTCCACTCCTTACTTAAACTCTCAGCAGAGAACTTCTGGCGGCCAGTTATAGTTTGTTGCTGCCCTGGTTTACTGTTTTGCCTAGCCCTTGTATCCTGAATCATCTGATGTTTAGTTCCTGACCTTGTCTCATTTTTCTTCTTAAGTCCATGTCTGAAGCATCTCCTATGACCTTTGCTGCTAGATGGCACCGCACTTTCATTACCAATGGCATTTAGAGGATGCAGAGATGGTCCTTTTTTACATTAGTCTGGCTGGGACTTGTGGTCCCACACATACAGGGAGCTGATGTCTTAAGATCCTGAAAAAATTAGACCAGTCAAATTGTTATGGGGGCGCTGCCCACTGGGGAGATGTTGATTGGGCATGTCTGATTCCGCACTGCCAATAACATTGTTCTCCTGGGGATAAGCTTTCTCATAGAGAACACAGGAGCACTTGGCGAAACAATTGGCCGAAGCATCCTTCAGCCGACAGCCATCTAATGTGTATGGCCAACTTTACTGTATGGTGTTGATAGTCTATTGAAATCATCTTTCTGCTGATAGCCTATCATGGTGCCACTCTCTACTTAAACTCTCAACAGCTATCTTCTAGGTGCCAATTATAGTTTATTACTACCCTGGTCGGTTGCGTTGCCTAGCCCTCGTATCCTGAATCATCTAGCATTTAGCTCCTAACCTTGACTCATTTTTCTGTTTACCCAATTGCCTCACAATTCTGCCTCTGACTTTGTCCTCCTGGTATTGACTGGGCTTGACAACCTTTCTCTCTGCCAGCTCGCTCTACCAACCAGCAGCCACTCTATGAACTTAAACCAAGGGGTCATGTCACTGTAAAGGGTGAAAGCCAGGTTTCCACTTAGACATGCTAAATTTGGAGCGGCTTGTGGATGTACTATTAAGAGCTGTGGGGCTACCACAAACAGAGCTACATTACACACTACATTTTAGTATTATTTCTATCCTCAATCATCTGGTGTTTAGCTCCTGACCTTGACTCATTTTTCTGTTTACTCAAAATTGTCCCACAATTCTCTCCCTGACATTGACCTCCTGGTATCAACCGGGCTTGACAACCCTTCTCTCTGCCAGCTTGCTCCACCATCAGGCAGCTACTCTGTGGACATAACCCAAGGGGCCCTGCATAAGACCAGGTCTCTGTAAAGGGTGAAGGCCAGGTTTCCACTCATACATGCTAAACCTGGAGTGACTTGTGGATGTCCTATTAAGAGCTGTAGGGCTACCACGAAGAGAGCTACATTACACACAATTGCCTAACAAATCTGTCCCTGAAATTGACCTCATGCCTCATGACCTGGCTTGATGACCCTTCTCTCTGGCAGCTCACTCCACCAGCCAGCAGCCATTCTATGTACTGTTACCCATGCGTAAGTTCAAGTTCCTGTAAAAGAGTTAAAGGTGAAAGCCAGTTTTCCCTAGGAAATGCTAAAACTGGAGTGGTTTGTGGATGCCCTATTAAGAGCTGTGGGGCTACCATGAACAGAGCTACATTACACACAACCTTTTAGTATTATTCCTGTACAGTGAAGTATATATCCCTAAGGAAATACCCACTGAGCTCTGAACTTTGAGGTCCACAGGCAGAAAGTAGAGAAAGCAGGTCTTGAATATCAATGAAGCAATGCAGAAATCATAAAGCAACTCAACGCTTTCTAGGAATGTACATCTATAAAATGGCATGATGCAGAGGACCATCCTTCCTTCTGGTCACTGGGAATATACTCTGCTGTCCTTGACATATGTCCCATATATAACCCCCATATAAATCTTATAATAATACTATGATATTTCTAATTAAAACGTAAATTGAGACAAAAATATAAACATAAACAAGACATAACTGGCCACATAATTATTAAATCCTCAAGGGGCCTTTAGGGCCACTTACAAGTAGGAGGAATGCTCCACTTTCCCCTATTAATAACCAGCATATTGATCTTGAAATAAAACTGTCTCATAATCAAAACAGTGGTTAAGAGGTGACAGATAATGGTCTCATTGTGACCGCTGGTTGAACCCATCGTAGTTGCCAGAAGATTATGGAACTGGCCAGAAAACAAAAAATCTAAATAGGACCAGAGGCGTAGCTAGAGGTTCAGTATAAGGGGTGAGACACAGCTGAGTGGGCCCTCAACCCCACTAACATATATTTACAACTACAGAGGTGCACTTTAACTGAAGAGGGAATAGTGGGCACTATATAGTGACCGTATAGTGGTGGATACCAGATCTGTCGACCCTATAATGGATTACAATATCGTAAGATCCAGTGACTCCAGTCTGGAGAGTTTCATTTTGATCACCTTCTCCATCAGGCACAGACCGCCATGACGACTTCTGCCTGCCCCGACTCGTCTGCAGAACAGATATGTTTGACTTCTCACATTTTCAGTACCTTCTCCACCTATTTCCAACCAACATAAAGTCCCAATCCAGTGATTATGATGTGGGGTGGCATAATGTACGGTATCCGGCCTCCTCCAGTCACTGACAGCTCGGAATAACATTAAGTGGTAGAACCAGTGGTGCGACCATTTCTCCAAAGTGTCCCAGGAGTCATTTTTCAACACAAGAACGCCAGGCTTCATGTTGCTCATGCTACTGTGGGCAGCCAGCGTGGCCTAGAGGGCTACCATGCCTACCTGCAACGTCTCCGGACTTTACTCCCATCAAGCACATTTGGGAAGTCATTTGTTGGAAATTACACAAGGAGCTGCCAACAGCGAATCCTGATGACTTATATGGCAAATTTGGCAAAAAAAGTCTGTAGTCAACCATTAATAACTTCATTGATAGCAGCAAAGGCTGTAAGTGCGAAAGGACTTTTCTTCACAGTAGTGCGCTAGGAGTTATCAGTTAAGGGGGTCATAAGCAGGACATGTTATTTTTCACTAAAAAGCAGTTTTGTATAATCTATGTTCCCAAACCGGAGAGATTAAAAAATATAACCCCCGAGTGACATCACATGCGTAGGCGTCGAATATGTATTCAGACATCACATCACTTGAAGAACAAGCCAACTCTGATATGAGCCAGGCAAACAATGGGATAGCAGACCCCTGGTCTAATTTAAGCTTCATTATCTGTAAAAAAAAAACTTTTGTTGACAGGCAATCTTATCCAAAGTCAATGTGCTGCCGTGTGGGCGCTGACTCAAAAAAGGTTATCTGGCTTTAATAGGTCTTGGAAAGTGCAATGTGGATGTTAGAGGAACATGGGACTTGAAGGACTTCTGTGTTTTTCAGTGTCTAGCTGTGAGTTACATTAGGCTGAATTTACATGCCGGGTAACTATTGAAATTTTTGCATACGTTTTGGGGTGACAAAAATTTATTTTTAATACTGGATCTAATAAAAATTGATGACAACTGAATATATGAACAGAGCCTTAGCGATATTTTTTCATGTTATTTAACAGCCTTCGGCTCTATCTCAACACATGGCAACTTGATGGATGAACGATCTGTAGGAATATCAATCTTGTGTAAACCTAGATAGGCCCAACAGGGTGTTCTCTGCCGTTATCCTGATTGTATCAAGCTATTGGGTTGCTGGTCTTCCTCTACGCCTTGTTCCTTTTATTCTTCTGACCATGATGTCCTTCTCCAGTAATTGCTCTCTTTGTATGATGTGTCCAAAGTAGGCAAGTAATAGCTTGATGATCCTTGCATCGAGTGACATCTCTGGCTTGATTTGTTCCAAGATTGATTTGTTTGTTCTTCTTTCCATCCATGGTATTGATAGCATCCTTCTCCAGCATCACATTTTGAAAGTGTTGATTCTTATTCTGTCTTGGATTCGCATCCATATGTTACTAGAAAAAAGACCAGACTATGTACGAGCCGTGTCTCCATCACCAGTTCTAGTCCTCTTCCTCTCTGAAGAGACAATTTTCATTGCCAGTGAAATGTTCATTGATTTGAAAACCTTGTCCAGTGACTTCATTGTTGATTTGCCTGTATATACACTGTGTTCCAAATTATTATGCAAATAATATTTTCTCAGATTTTCCCAAATTACCTATATGAATTGCAGTCATTGTAATTTTCCAGTCAAATAACTATTCGAGTACAATTGAAAGGTTTTTGTACAAACTGCCAATGATAACAGTATATTTTTTAAAAAATAAAAAACTCAAACTGCACTCAAAATGCATGTTCCAAATTATTATGCACAGCAGAGTTTTCAACCTTTTCATTTTAATAAAGAACAAAAAAATGGTCATTTTTGAAATTATAAACATTAGCAGGTTATTACACACTGAAATCAAACAGTTTTCAACTCAAAACTTTATTCTAGGTGATGTTACATTTTCACATAGGACCCCTTGTTCGAAAGGAGCTTCTGAACTCTCTCGTCCATTGAATTTGTCAGGTTTTGGATGGTTTCTGCTTCAATTGTTTTGCATGAGGACAGAATACCCTCCCAGAGCTGTTGCTTAGATGTGAACTGCCTCCCGCCATCATAGACACTCCTTTTGATGATGCTCCAGAGGTTCTCAATGGGGTTGAGGTCAGGGGAGCATGGGGGCCACACCATAAGTTTGTCCCCTTTTATGCCCATAGCAGCCAGAGATGCAGATGTGTTATAAAAGGGGACAAACTTATGGTGTGGCCCCCATGCTCCCCTGACCTCAACCCCATTGAGAACCTCTGGAGCATCATCAAAAGGAGTGTCTATGATGGCGGGAGGCAGTTCACATCTAAGCAACAGCTCTGGGAGGGTATTCTGCCCTCATGCAAAACAATTGAAGCAGAAACCATCCAAAACCTGACAAATTCAATGGACGAGAGAGTTCAGAAGCTCCTTTCGAACAAGGGGTCCTATGTGCAAATGTAACATCACCTAGAATAAAGTTTTGAGTTGAAAACTGTTTGATTTCAGTGTGTAATAACCTGCTAATGCTTATAATTTCAAAAATGACCATTTTTTTGTTCTTTATTAAAATGAAAAGGTTGAAAACTCTGCTGTGCATAATAATTTGGAACATGCATTTTGAGTGCAGTTTGAGTTTTTTACTTTTTAAAAAATATACTGTTATCATTGGCAGTTTGTACAAAAACCTTTCAATTGTACTCGAATAGTTATTTGACTGGAAAATTACAATGACTGCAATTCATATAGGTAATTTGGGAAAATCTGAGAAAATATTATTTGCATAATAATTTGGAACACAGTGTAAAGGGCCTTTAAGAACACATGCTTAGGGGAGTCCAGGTCAACAGACTTCCTTTGTCTTTTGCTTGCTTCATCCAACTGATATGCGAAATTAGTGGATTCAGAATTGGAAAAAATGGAGACCTGTCAGTAGGACCATGATGCTGAATGTAGAAGAAACAATGGTTATCAATATGTTCAATAGTTGTTATGTAGATCTGTTAGCTCATGATGATGCACCGATGACCATGATTATTTATAGATTTTAAAGCGTGACCCATCTAGGAGGTCTTCTTTTTACAGTTTTTGGACATTTTTTTCAGTAATTTCATGACATGGTACTGTATACCCCTATGTAGTATCTGTAGTGTCGGAGTCCCTGCACGCTTTTCCCATCCCCCTGCAGAGACGCAGACTCACTCAACGCCACGGCCCTTGTCTCGCACTTCCTCCTCCTCCTGCCCGGGGTCTGCGCACCAATTGCACATCACCGGGTACTGTGCTTAGGGCACACGCACTCCCAGTCTCTTAAAGGGACAACGCGCGCCGTCTGAACGTGTCCCTGGCCAGTGGTTGGGAGACACTTCCTATTTAAGGCACCTCCACCTGTTGGGAGGTGCCTGAGCAACGTGTTATGTTAGTAGTCTGCATGCTTGCTAGTTCTCAGGTCCCCTGTACCCACCAGTCAGTTTACCTGTCCTGTACCTGTCTGCCCATACTTGCCTTGTGTTCCTGTCTTCCAACCGAGCCCGCCAGCACCTGCCTGCCTGTACATCAATCGTGCCCACCAGCAGCTGCCTGCATATCAGCCGTACCTGCCTGCACCTGCCGTGGCAGTCTGTATTTCAGGAATACCTGCCTGCACCTGCCATGCCAGTCTGTATACCAGCCGTAACTGCCTGCTCCTACCGTGCCAGCCTGTATGCCAGCTGTACCTGTATACACCTACTGTGTCTTTCAGTATTCCTGCCGTGCCTGCCTGTACTTGTCAAGTCCATCCAATCTTTGTCGTTCCATCTACCTGCCCATTTGGGGGTCAGCTGCTGCGCGTCTGAGGTCCTGGAGTAGCACCTGTAAACCATCTAGAGCCAAGTCTAACCCCACCATCAGGGGCTCTAGCAAAGAGTCAGGTGTTTGCCTAGTCATGCCCCTCCAGGCTCTCCTCGGTCCTTGGCACAGTGGTTCCATTACCACGGATTTTACAGTACCATAAACAATCCTCCAGTTATACACTGCTGAAATAACATGTAATATGCAAATGATGCTCTCTTAAAAAGCCTACAGGTATGGTGTTACTCAATTGTCTTGACTCCAGTGCTGGGCTCTGCTCCCTTCCCCTTTGGTCGCTGCCCGTACTTATGGTCCAAGCCTGGTTTCATAAGTTACCCAGTGAACTCAATGACATCATCACTCAAGGCCTTTTAAGGCTGACTCTGATAGCCATATGTCTCTGAGTATTCAGAAAGCTTTGTTTTTAGTGACTTCCCCAGTTGGCCTCCCCAGTTTTCACAGCAATCTGTTTGTTTCTACAATCTGCCCTTACTTCCTGGTTCAGACCGGCAACTAACCTTTTGTCTGCTGTAAGTGACGCGCCCCTGGGCCTGCTGTGTCGTGCGGCATCGCGCGCACGGGGGCTTACCCGGAGCCGGATCAGATGGGGGTAGTAGTCTCGTGGCGGTGACCCGGTCCGTGCCCAGGGAGTCAAACTGAGCGGCAGTCTTTAGCAGTAGATGTTAGAATGTTCGACTACGCCACCCGTTGAATGCGGCTATGAAGCCGCCGCTGCAGGACAGTCCGCTGAGGCCGGTGGTACGGATGTGCAGCGTGGATGGTATAACCCCCAACGGGAGGGGTATGGCCTCAGGGCAGCAGATGTGGATGATAGTGGTAGTGATGGTGCAGCAAGGAAGCTCAGAGACGTGTGGTGCAGTTTCAAGGCTTTTACTCACAGGTGTTGCTCCGGTCACTTCGGCCAAGAGTGACCACCCGAGCCGTGCTGCGTCCACCAGGTGCGGGACTCGGCCAACTCCCGGGTAGTTCCAGAGCGTGGTCCTGAGCTCCCCTCTCTTCCTTCCTACGGGCCGTCCCCACCAGGGACCCACCTATGTCCGGCTCCCTCGGGCCTTTTGGTGGCGAAACCTTTCCAGGCTTCCCTGACCCTATGCGTGGTTTGCCTTCCTGGTGGATATGGTGAGGGGTCGCGCCAAAACTTGTCCACGACCTCCGGTTCCTGGCTAAGGATAATTAGCCTCTACCAGTTTGGGATCCGGTACCCTTTTCTGCCAACCCTTCACCCGTTCTTGTTCTCTTGTGGGATCTCAGGGTTCCCTCTACTCATGCGTCTCTGGGCTTCTCTTGGTGTTCCTGTTCCTTCTTCTCCTTCCTCTCTCTGCCTCAGACCTTCACTCCAGGCCTGGCTCTGGAGCTGGGCCCAGCCGGAGCCACCGCTCCCTGTCAGCCCTCTCTGGCTGAACTCTTTCTCAGAACAGACCCTGTCTCAAGATGGTGCCCACCTTATATACTCCCTCTGACACCCGAGCCCTGGTGACTAGCACCCAATGGGCTCCTTCCTATGCCCAGAGTCCCTCCCCTGTCTGCTCCTACACTACTGGGATGTTCCTCCCCCCCTCCCACTCCAGCCAGGGACAGACGCTGTCGTACCTGCACATCTACCTAGTGGGAGTACCGTTGTTCTGTCCCCCGGAAATGGGATGAGTGTAGTGCATGCAGCTAACTGAGCTCGGTCCCACACTCCATCCTTACCCGGGAGTGGAATACCACACCTCTGGATCGAGGTGCAATACCCCTGTAGCAGCCGAGCCCTCGGGGTGCTACATTCCCCCCTGGTAAATCACAGCACGTCCTCGGGCTGTAAAAGAATAAAACAAAACATACAAAATTTTTTTAAAGTACACACTAACATATAAAACATTATAAAAAACATTATCAGAAAAATATAACGTTACAGGTAACTTTTTTTTTTAGATTACTATCTTAGCAGCATAAACTTTTGATATAAAACTTTTCCATATAAAGCATTCTTGTTCCTCCGGCCACGGTGCAACTTATGACCGGGTAAAGTGCAACAGTCACTAGAGAAAAACAGTTCTTTATAAAACCAAAAGGGGGCGCTTTAGGAAGCGCAACTATTTACAGGGTATGGCCGCTCTCAGTCCTCGGCCAGTGGGGAATAGGGGAATGGCTGCTCACAGTCCTCAGCCTGGTTGGGGATTAGGGGCATATAGGTAACAGTTCCTTTAAACAGTTCCACACTAGTCCCAACGGGGACCACACTCCAATTAGCAACAACTTAGGTACCCCTACGGGTAACTATATACAGTTCCTGGCTTATGCTACTTCCCTTTAGTAGCGGTATCCTCTCCTTGGCTCCTCCTGAGGGTAGTCTTCAGACCCGTCCGGGTCCTCTTGATCTTCCTCCCACCGTAACTCCTCCTCAGTCAACCGGTGCACGTGAAGGGCGTATGGTCCTTTGGCACACTGGTGCCGGGTGAAGGTAACCTCATCACCCGGGTAGAGGTCACGTCCTCGGTGTCCCTCCGGCAGGTGGCTCTCAACATCCCTGCGGGTAACAAAGACATCACCGGGGGTTCTGTGATCCCGGATAAAGCCCCAGCCGTGCTCCATTTGAAACTTTATTACAGTCCCGGTGGCGCGGGGACCGTGGGCCGCACGGCGGTTTCGTCGGGTCCGGCTTTTCTGCTCCGCGCTTTGGACCTGCAGCCGCTCCTCGCGGACCCGCCTCTCTCGCCGTTCCCTCTGAAAGACTTCCAGTTGTTGACGACAGCACTCCTCACGTTGGGCTGCGGCCGCCCGGGTCTCTTGGGTGAACCCCATGAGGTCTTCGCCGGTGGGGTCCCACGCAAATTGGGCCTCTTCCAATGGGAGCGGGACAATGTTGGCGGGCGCCGGAGCCGGGATCAGAGGCTCACACTGGGGCCACTCCTTCCGGAGTCGGGGGTTGACGTACTCCGGTGGCCACACGAAGGACTGCCCATCCGGGCAAGTGTGCTGCGTGAATAGGTCTTCACCCGGGGCAGCACTGTGGAGGTTGAGGGCGCGGTGGGGGCAGCGGCGCCCGGATTCACCAGGCCTTGCGACCAGGCCGGTGGCACTCTGAAGGTGAAGGGTACTGTGGAGACGGCGGCGCCCTGGGGTACTCGGCCCTGCGACCAGGCCGGGGGCACTTCCTCTTTTGCCGCGCTCAGGGTCAAGGGGCGTGGCGTAACAGAGGGCACGACCGCGGCTCCTGCCGCTTGAGGCCTAGTTGGAAGCAGCGGCGGTGCGGCAACGGGCGCGGTAAGTGGAACTTCGGGCTCTGCGACGGGGAGCTGGGGCAGGCTTGCGGCTACGGGGCACGGGGTGATGACGTCCCCATTACCTGCTTCCATCTCTGCGGCTCCCTCCGCGGCGTCGTCTCCGGCCTCCGTTCCTCCTGCACCATCCTCAGGGGCAGACTTGCTCCACGTTGCGGGTGGTGTCCTCTGCTGGCTGGTTCCAGCCTGCTGGACCATCTCTCTCCTCCACTCGGCCAGCGCTTCTTGCTGTACCCGGGCCATCTTCCGGGCCAAGGCCTCCAGCGCGGTCTGTGCACGCTCCCGATTTCTGGGGAGCTGTGCCAGGATCTCCACCAGGCCTTCCGGGGTGGCAGCCTGCAACATGTTCCGGACCACAGGGTCGGTGCTGATCGACTCTCCCTCCATCTCTGGGTGTGATCTGTCCAGACTCCTCCAGGCCGCACCCATCTTCTTGGTTTTGTTCTGTATCTGCCCCCATTGAGGGTGGTCCCGGGGCAACTTAGTGATTGTCAGTTCCAGGGGCAGCCCTCTCACACTGATGGACATTTCTATCATTGCAGTCTCTGCTGGTGGGGGCGGTTTCCGCTTTTGGCGCCATTCCTGGACCTGGCCCACGATGGGAGGTGGCCTCTTGCCACCCTCCGGCACGCCCACAATGGCGTCCGCTCTGCCAGGGCGGGAAATCGTCTCAGATGGCGGGAATTGTCTCTTTATGGCGGGAAACTCCGTGGATGGCGGGCAAAGGCTGCAAATGGCGGGCAAACGGCGGGAAACGACTCCGGACGACGTCCGATGGCGGGAACCCTCCGGAATTGGCGGGAGACTTCTTCTTACGGTAAATGTGAACTTTTCTTCTGGCACGCAGTACCCGGTGGTTGCGGGCACGTAATCCTGCCGACTACGCCAAAGTTGACGCGCCCCTGGGCCTGCTGTGTCGTGCGGCATCGCGCGCACGGGGGCTTACCCGGAGCCGGATCAGATGGGGGTAGTAGTCTCGTGGCGGTGACCCGGTCCGTGCCCAGGGAGTCAAACTGAGCGGCAGTCTTTAGCAGTAGATGTTAGAATGTTCGACTACGCCACCCGTTGAATGCGGCTATGAAGCCGCCGCTGCAGGACAGTCCGCTGAGGCCGGTGGTACGGATGTGCAGCGTGGATGGTATAACCCCCAACGGGAGGGGTATGGCCTCAGGGCAGCAGATGTGGATGATAGTGGTAGTGATGGTGCAGCAAGGAAGCTCAGAGACGTGTGGTGCAGTTTCAAGGCTTTTACTCACAGGTGTTGCTCCGGTCACTTCGGCCAAGAGTGACCACCCGAGCCGTGCTGCGTCCACCAGGTGCGGGACTCGGCCAACTCCCGGGCAGTTCCAGAGCGTGGTCCTGAGCTCCCCTCTCTTCCTTCCTACGGGCCGTCCCCACCATGGACCCACCTATGTCCGGCTCCCTCGGGCCTTTTGGTGGCGAAACCTTTCCCGGCTTCCCTGACCCTATGCGTGGTTTGCCTTCCTGGTGGATATGGTGAGGGGTCGCGCCAAAACTTGTCCACGACCTCCGGTTCCTGGCTAAGGATAATTAGCCTCTACCAGTTTGGGATCCGGTACCCTTTTCTGCCAACCCTTCACCCGTTCTTGTTCTCTTGTGGGATCTCAGGGTTCCCTCTACTCATGCGTCTCTGGGCTTCTCTTGGTGTTCCTGTTCCTTCTTCTCCTTCCTCTCTCTGCCTCAGGCCTTCACTCCAGGCCTGGCTCTGGAGCTGGGCCCAGCCGGAGCCACCGCTCCCTGTCAGCCCTCTCTGGCTGAACTCTCTCTCAGAACAGACCCTGTCTCAAGATGGTGCCCACCTTATATACTCCCTCTGACACCCGAGCCCTGGTGACTAGCACCCAATGGGCTCCTTCCTATGCCCAGAGTCCCTCCCCTGTCTGCTCCTACACTACTGGGATGTTCCTCCCCCCCTCCCACTCCAGCCAGGGACAGACGCTGTCGTACCTGCACATCTACCTAGTGGGAGTACCGTTGTTCTGTCCCCCGGAAATGGGATGAGTGTAGTGCATGCAGCTAACTGAGCTTGGTCCCACACTCCATCCTTACCCGGGAGTGGAATACCACACCTCTGGATCGAGGTGCAATACCCCTGTAGCAGCCGAGCCCTCGGGGTGCTACATAAGCATAACAAACTCTTCTCTGGAGCTGTTCACACTACAAATGCTGCTGCAACAGAATGTATTTTCGCTACAAACTATCTTTGAAACTATAGACTAAAAACGCAAGCCCAAATTAAGAGGAGTAACAGAAACAAGACAGATATCGAATATAGAAATTACTCCCAATAAATAATTAGCAATTAACAAATTGTATAGTTTATTGATGGTTTATTAGTAATAACTCAATAAATATTGAGATAAAAATGCATAAGTAAGAAACAAATTAGTTAGCCACTTCATTACTGCTGTCAGTGGCTAGCAGCTTGTTTGCTGATTATCCCTTTGTCTGCTGTAAGCATAACAAACTCTTCTCTGGAGCTGTTCACACTACTGTTGCAAGGCTTGGTCTGACTATACATCTTCAGTTCCTGGCTCTGTGTCTCCTAGTTTTTCTGCTTGCCATCTAGCTTAACCTTCACACAACTCCCATTTACATAGATAGTTCCTTTGTGTTTTATGTGTAAAGTAAGATAGATTTTCTGTAGCAGTTCTCCATATTTACTCCTAGTCTTGGAAACATTTGTAACACTAACCAGGGTCTTAGAAATTGTGTTTCAGGATTAGCGTCTCTTTAACCTGTATTTTCCAAATTAGACCTCCAAATTAAATAAATGCATAAAAGTAGATATTTTTATTTGAACCCTGCACCAAAAATACATCCAATGATAACACTGGCCTATGGCCTAGACATTTTTACCTCCTAAGGAATAATATCCAACTATGCTATCCACGATGGAAGCAGCTTCCCGTCAATTTTGTCCAAACTGAACTTCAAATAGAAAAAAAAAAAAGAACAAAGTACAAATTGAACAAAACAGGAAGGTAGGAGAAGACAGATTAAGAGTAGAAGTAAAATTTATGGGGCATGCACGCAAAAATAGAGAGTAGTTTGAGGGCTTAGAATGGCAACTATTGAGCTATGGAAAACAGAGACTTCTCCGTTGAGTTGTGTTGACATGTCACCCACCGTTTTGATTGCTCGTCAGCTTAAACTAACAAATTGTGAACCGTAGTGTGAAGGGAACGAGTCAATTAATTTCTCTTTAGACTCTGCAAGGTGCATCATGCTGGGTGCTGAGCCCATGAAGGTTTGTTAGATTTCCAACTATTGGGCCGGGTCCAACATGTCGGGTCACAAGCTTAAGGTAGTCTTAGATGTTGAGTTTGGTTGCCCAGCAGGTTAGACTTCACAATTCTCTTTTATGTTAGTAAATAGGTAATTGCAGGTTTTCACCTTTGGTCTCTGCTTTTATTGACAGTAAGTGACCTCAAAAAGTTGCCATTACTTCTGTCATCTGCAATGGCCAGCCAACTGCAATGGATTTTTCTCTTTGCCTTAAGATGGAATATATATTTAGTTTTCTTGGTATACAGTTTGTGTGAGTTTCTTCTATATTAAAGGGTTTTACACCATCTTCATTGATGGATCTAGTTGGATAGTGCTTGTAAAAACAAGCAATTTTGCAATTTACTGCTTAATAAAATTTGCAGCCGTTCTTGAGATATTAACATTTTTCTTTTGTTTACAGCTCGTTGACTAGGAGACCGACCACCACTGCTGTCTAGCTTGTAAGCACTGTGGGTTTAGGTAACAGCACTCTCAAACAATCCTGGCCAGCTTCAAAACAGTGCTTTCAAGCTTAATAGAAAAGAGCTTGTAAGCACTACGCATGTTCTGCTGTCTAGCAGCGGTGGTCTGTCTCCAAGGCAATGACCTGTAAACAAAAAAAGTATTAATATCTCAAGAATGGCTGAAAATTTTAATCAGAAGTAAACTTCAAAGATGCTTGTGTTTACAAGTACTATCTGGCAAAACCCATTTTTGAAGATGGGTATAACCCTTTTAAGGATGACCCTTTTTGTGTATCTAGCAGCGGTGGTCGGACTCCAAGGTAATGGAAACAAAAGAAAAGTGTTACTATCTCAAGAATGGTTGGAAATGTTAAAAATCAGTAAATTGCAAAATTGTTAATATTTACAAGTGCTATCTGACAATACCCATTTAGGACCTTTTAAAACCCTTTAAAACCTCTTAGTTCTTCCAAGTCTTGTGTTTCTGGACTGTTCTCATTGATTAGAGGTCCAACCTATGGCAGCATGAAGCTGTAATGTTGCCCCACTAACTACAGTTCACCACGCACATTGCATAAAGATTCTTTTAGGTTCAGCACGCTGTGTTTGAATCCTACATTAGACATGTATACTTGCGGAAACAATCCAAGAGTGTATGTCAAACCTATCTGTAGGACTCCATTTACCCAACAGAGATCAAAAGGGCATCCATTTGGCTTCAGTTGGGCTGGCAAAAAGAGTATACCAAAAACTGAATGTCTTTGCAGGCACCATAATGATTAATGAAGGGACCAGGGACTGCAAGGGTTAATGAAAATTGTTTGGGGATGATGTTACGCGCACGCTGCTAGGTTGAGATAGGAGCGAGACGGGTTTCATGAATTCGTTGGAATCCTGGGGGAACCATTACTCAGGGCGACCATAGGCTGCAGCTTCTCTCAGGCACACGATAGATTCAGTTGCTGACCAGACACATCTGACAAGAGTCTTTTTCAACAGTTTAACAGTGGAATCTTATCTGAAGCACGGCCAGTGCAATTCAGGGACAACAATCTTCATTACAGTACAGTCTAATAAAGCAGGCACAGTAACGTCAGTCTCTTCAGTAGCAAAATTAAGCACAGATTAGATCTCTTAGCACACTTCTATGCATACACAACCACAGGCTTTTCCTTCACAAGGACTCAATAGTACACAGCATTCTTTATCCTGCATGGAGATGGAGGGGGGGGGTTTGATGAGGGAGAAGATCCCTATGACACGATTCCTTCCAGTCCTTATCTTTCTGCCCTATAATACTCCACACTGTTAACTCAGGGAGTCTATCTGACCTGTGTTTAGCTTCCCTCCTGATCTGAATTATGTTCCCTTGCCTTCTGTGAGATACAGATCACACACCACCTTTCTCTTCGGCTCCAGCCAGAACAGTAAACAACTTCCCCACAATCCCCCTGGGGCTCTGCTAAACACTCCCTGTCTCCTTTGACTGTGTTAATCCCTCTAGTTGCTGGATGCTTCTGGAGCACAACACTTCCTGTCTCCTGTGCTTGTGTTACTTATAATAGTTGCTGGATGCTTTTGAAGCAACAGCACTACTTCTGCATGTCACAATGATATGCTTTGAATTTGAAAAGCCGAGGAATGTAATTAGTTATGGGGAAAGACGGAGGGTCATGAAGGGGTATATAGGATGAATAGGGGAAGGAATCCCCCCTCTTTCCTACCTATGGCCTGAGGATAACACACACCCTCCATTCCCCTTTTGTTTTGGTGTTTGGTTTGTGGCTTAATTGTAACAGCTGGCGGAAAATTTTGGCCCTTGAGATTACATGCTCACTGTTGTACAGTGGCTGGCATGTTGGGATGTTTTTAATAAGTAGGGTCAAATGATTGTGGTTGGTTTTTCGGATAATAATAAAGCTGTGGCCACTTGTTCACCTAACAGGACGTTTTCTGCGTGTTTTATTATTCATTCTATAGATCATCCAGGTTAAGGGGTATATAGAAACAGTCTTTGTAATTGCAGTCAGTTAGTCATGTAAGCCTATGTGGCGCCCCTGCTGCGCTTGAGTGCCACAGATCCTAGAGGGGTGCATGAACGGATTCCTCCACAAGAGGCCCCCACAGCACACACACACCTCCACCTTCCACCTCAGACCACCAGAGGGAGCCCGTAGGGATATAAATAGGGAAAATGGAGCTAGGCAGCTTAGTCTGGAGTCGACAGAGAGTCAAGCTTGTTGAGAGAGTTCCTGCCTGCAGTAGTTAAGCCTGCGAGAGGTCAGCCTGCAGTGGATCCCAGTCCAGACTTAGTTGTAGCTCAGCATAGTGAGCTTAAGGTGTGCCGACGCCATAAGAGCGGTGAAGCGCGGCAAGCTGCCTCTAGTGTGTATAGCCTAGTGAGGGCTCCGAGTAGGCCGAAGGCTAGAGGAGTGAGTAGCATTGGGGGCAGAGGAGCTGTACAAGCTCACCCCAGAAAACATATACTGGACACCGGGTCCGCGTCTACAGGGTCGTATATCCCCCTGTAGAGACAACCGGAGACCCCTGTAAGACTTCAGGTCCCAGGATCACCCAAGAGCTGATACGTAACAGGGTCAGGAGGCACGGAGGCCCCCGCAACCTGGGAGCGCGTACTCCAAGAGAAGGCCCTACCACAATGTCAGCCGGTGCAGGACAGAGACAAAGTTAGGCCTAGCTCCAGGCAGGTCAGAAACTTACTACACAAAGGCAAGAAACAGGAGGCCCTATACCTGCTCACTGGGGAGGATCCTGAAATGCACCCTTCACCCTACAGTGCCCCGGGATGTGCCTGCATTTCCATCAGTAAAAGGTACTGAAGTGACTATCGTGTCTGTCCCTGTTCTTGCTCTGACCTGGTTGGGTCCCACCTGTCCTGCATCCCTTCTCCTACGCTGCCCTGAGGCCTAGGTCCACCTGTGGGGAGCTATACCACGCAAGCTGCCCTAACACCAGCCTCAGTGGGCTGCTGCAGCGCTGGTGATCCTCACCAGACACCACAGGTGGCGTCATGAACTTTTATCTAATTATCCACCCTTTTACAAGAGAGGCCCAGAGTACGGGCCCGGGAGCCGACTACCGCGACATCCCCCAAAACCACACAACAAGGCCCGGGCGCCGAGTCGTCCCCATCCCCTGGGCGCGTCACCTATACCTATGATAGAGACTTCAAAAAGAGGATGGAATGTCAATCTCACAGTTAATTGATCGTTCGCAGATGACCTTGCCATTCTCTCTTATTATCCTTTGTAATTAGGGATTTCCTCCACAGTTTTGCATTTGAAAGTATTTTTCTCAGCCAGGTTTCGCAAAAACATTCTTTGAAGCTTGGTCAAGGGATCCCCCCAAAACAGCAAAACTTAGATCTGCCACCTTTACACAAAAAAATTTTAGTGGTTCTTCCATGATGATAAAGTTGGGAATCATCTCTTTTTGGGAGCTATGTTGATTGTAATCGATTGCCACACTCTCGATATACTTCAGTTGAGAGGTACCTTTGCTCAGGCATGGTCTTCTTCTTCAACGGCTGTAAGATTTACAGAAAGAAGCGAGTCCTACTCCGGTATCACAAAATCAACAGAGAGATGAGTGAACAGTCCCAAGAACCTTTATTACATGCAAACCGAAAGGTCCATAAAACAATCTACCACACAGAGGATGAAATAGTCCAGGAACACGGATACAGTCCAGTATCAGGATAACACGGATACAGTCCAGTAATGGAATAAATGCCTGGGAGATGAGAGTCACAATCCTCCGCTTAGAGATCGATATGGCAGTGCGGTTCCAGATACTTCTCCATATAGGCTTCTCCAGCAGTATTTTCCAGGGTAATCAGGGTTTCTCCAAGCCTCTCTGGGGAGCTGGCCTTAGCATCAGCATCCCACAAAGGATCTATCATACTCGTCTCTCTGCCCTCCTCAGGCCCCCGCCTTATATCCAGGAGTAAGCAGACAGGTTGGATGGTTTTCAGGCCCCCCAGACCTGGGAAGGGTACCTCAGAGATCAAGACACTAAGGAGGGGGGGGGGATTTGTGGCATATGAGGAGCAGAGGGGTCATGAATGGACAGTCAGGAGATGTCAGCAGGGGCTCATCAAGAGGCAGGGACACATTCAGGCTGCAGATAGTAACTGAGCTAATTCAATTATCTGACCTGTTGTAAAGTAATTAAGACTCTGGACAATACGGGGGAACACACAGAAAGATACAGAGCAACAAGACAAGAATCCTAAAATCAGTAAAAATATGAACATAGACAGAATGATACTCTACACACCATGTGACACCATCACAACCTCAAAAAGGATGGTCAAGCCTAAGTACGGCCACCTCTCTACTGAAAGCATACGGGTCCCTTGCCATTTTCAGTCAGCACAAAATGACTGTACAACCCAAGCACAGGCGCTCGGTACACCCTTCGCGTGGCCAATCGGTTTAGTTCATCTTCCTACCCACTTGTTTTCCATTGAACTCTACCATTTTCTTCCTTGATTACCAGCTCTGACTTTACAGGAGCCAGAGAAAGGCTGTGATAGATGGAGAGCAAGTAGGTGGGAAGGTGCACTGAACTGTCTGCTCGCTGTGCTTGGTTTGTGCAGTCATTTTCTGCTGATAGACTCCCTTTAACAATGGCCGTGTGATCACAGAGCACATTTCTCATTGTTTGCACTGTAATTATGATCCATCACTAGTGTAATTTCTTTCATGTTACCGGTCATTAACGGCTCCTAGGCAGTTGCTTATGCTGCAAATGTGACATTTTCACCCCTGAATTATTATGCAACACGGCTTTGACGAAAAAGCTTTTTCCATGACATTTTTGAAGGACAGGAAAGTTAACTTTAATAAACTTTATAAAAGTCAACTTTAATTTAAATTATAATTTCACAGCACTTACTAAACATTGATGAATTTGCAGCTGTTATGTTGGTCGGTGAGATCATTGCCTAATATCTTTTTCACAATACTGTAACGGAGTATAAAGGAAGGAAAAGACTCCTCAGAAATTATGGCCTTCAAAAACAAATTGAGAAATCAAATGACTCTGCAAGAATAAATGCTAAATTACATATTTTCAATGAAATACCTTGCAAAAAACTTCTGCCAAACAGGCTTTACCCTTTTCTGCAAGAATTTTGTGCAGACGTAACTTGCAATACACAACAACATAACTAAAATTGTCATCTTTGTGGGTTGTTTGCCAGAATGTCTGACATTGGCGAGGTCTTCAGCACTGAGGGCACCGAGTTGAAAGCAGAGAGGACGCGATGAGTAGAGTTGTGTGAATCAATCCCGGCATCCGAGGCTTGCCATGTTATGCATTAGTCTAGCTAATCAAAAGAAGAGCCGCGGATGCAGGAAGGTAGGAGACTGTTCTCACAACTCCTGTCCAGTGGCCACAGAAAACTGATGTAGTCAATGCACCATGTCTTGCGAATTGATTAGCACCAACTCCAGCTAAATGTGTATCGAGACTAGCAATTTTGGTATAGAGACTCAGGCGAGTTTGGTATTGAGACTGTAGCAAGTTTGGTATTCAGACTGTAGCGAGTTTGGTATTAAGACTCTAAAAAGTTTGGTATTGAGACTGTAGCGAGTTTGGTATTAAGACTCTAGAAAGTTTGGTATTGAGACTCTAGTAGCGAGTTTGGTATTGAGACTCTAGTAGCGAGTTTGGTATTGAGACTCTAGTAGCGAGTTTTGTATTGAGACTCTAGTAGCGAGTTTGGTATTGAGACTCTAGTAGCGAGTTTGGTATTGAGACTCTAGTAGCGAGTTTGGTATTGAGACTAGTAGCGAGTTTGGTATTGAGACTCTAGTAGCGAGTTTGGTATTGAGACTCTAGAGAGTTTGGTATTGAGACTCTAGAGAGTTTGGTATTGAGACTCTAGAAAGTTTGGTATTGAGACTCTAGAAAGTTTGGTATTGAGACTCTAGTAGCGAGTTTGGTATTGAGACTCTAGTAGTGAGTTTGGTATTGAGACTCTAGTAGCGAGTTTGGTATTGAGACTCTAGAGAGTTTGGTATTGAGACTCTAGAGAGTTTGGTATTGAGACTGTAGTAGCGAGTTTGGTATTGAGACTCTAGCAAGTTTTCTATTGAGACTCTAGCGAGTTTGGTATTGAGACTCTAGCGAGTTTGGTATTGAGACTCTAGCGAGTTTGGTATTCATCAATAGCAGAACTCAAATATCACCTTCATCACACAATCTCTGACTATTATAGTAGTAAAGGTGTCCATGCACATGCAAATGGGTATAGGGGTGCCCCGACTCTTTCTTGATGACAGATGTTTGATTTCATGTTGGATTAGACCTTTCCTGGATTTAAATATGTCCATGTGAAAGTGTGCATGTTGAAGCAAAGCCAGGTAGGCTATGGTTAACTCCTAGCTCTACAGGCTCTGATTAGATAACTTGACTAGCCTGCATATAACTAGGCTAGCTGTTCTCCTTAGGCAGTCAGCTCAGGGAAGCTGACCAGACTGGATGTGTCTTGGAGCCGAAGAGAGGCCAGAATCCCTCTCTGAGAAGAGTCTGCACAGGCCGTGTACAGAGAACCACAAGTATCAGTGGTTGCTATGGACAATAGCTGTTTTCTGTGACTGAGCTAGGGCTAGTCCAGCTGTGTATGAGTAACCAGGGTCTTCTCTGATTACTCAACGCCTGGACAAGGCTAGGGATATATATTTTTTAATTTGTTTTGGTGCTGTACAACCTGTGGAATGCAATACAAAAGTGCACATGTTTTGACCAAAACTGTATTGACTGTGTGAATGCTATCTAAGGTCTAATGCCTAGCAGAGAGAGTGAATCCCTACCATTGGAGGATGTAATGCGGGTGTGAAGTCCTAGAGGGCACAGGCAATTGCCGTGTAAGAATTGAATGTCCTGGGTAAAGGCAGCCACAGCATTAGGAACACAGTCTGACAGCATGGAGGAGCCTGTTAAGCAATTAGTCCAGATGCAGCAGCATCAGCAGATACAGCAGCAGCAAACCCAAGAGGAGACTGATTCGGCAGTTTCAGCAGCAGCAGTATCATAAGCAGCAGTTACAACAGGTTCAGCAGCAACATCAGCAGCGTATATCTCGCCTGGCAGAAACTGTCCGGACCAGGGAGATGGCATCATCCACGAGCCAAAGTGATGTTATCCGGCTAAGGCGAACGGTATGGGAGGCTTTACAGAAGATGACTCTGGAAGACGACATTGAGGCTTTCCTGACTGTATTTGGTAGGGTGGCAGACAGAGAGAAACTGCCCCCGGAGCAATGGTCGGAGGTCCTAGCTCCATACCTTACAGGGGAACAGCAGAAAGTGTACTACAACCTTGCCTTGCGGGATGGCAAGGAGTATGACAAGCTAAAGGAGGAGATTATGGCACGTTTGGGGGTAACCCTGGCAGTCCGAGCACATCTGGCGCTACCAAAGGGACAAACCTCCCCGGTCCCAGATGTTTGACCTGTTGCACCTGGTGGAAAAATGCCTGCTGCCTGAGACCTGCTTTCCGGCACATTTGGTGGAAAGAGTGGTAGTGGACCGATTTATTCGCTCACTACCAAAATCGGTGCAAAACTGGGTTGCCCAAGGAGGTCCCCAGAATGCATATGACCTTGTGAGCCTCATAAAAAGATTACTTGGCCATGGAGAACACCCTAAGTAATCAAAGGAGCCTGAGGTCACATTTCTGGGAGACCCAAAAGAAGGGGCCCAAGTCCACATCTGAGGGGCTCGCAAAGACCCAGGATGGGTCAAAGTTGTCTGTTGGAGGAGTCAAGTCCTGCATCATATATCAGCCATTTGTCCCTTTACCTTGAAGCCAATGGACTGCAGCGTAGGCCAGCGCTACTACTACTTCGCCAACCCTGCCTGCAGTGCTGTTGCTAATCCCATCCTGATGAGGGCCCTCAGGAATGCCCGGTGACTGTGAACGGTGTCCAAGTGACAGGACTTATAGACTCAGCGAATTTGGTGACCCTGGCAAGGGCCACACTTCCATATGTGCTAATCCATTGGAAAGGGGTGGAGGTAAAGTGTATCCATGAAGAGGCCAAGAACTATCCAAGGTTGACAAATGCACTGTCAGTGGTTCCGTGTTCAACAAAGTGGGAGTAGTCAAAGATATATTGCATTATATTGTTATTGGGTGTGACTTTTTGTTGTTCTGGGACTTATGGGCTAAAGCTGTAGCACCTAGCAGTCTGGTATGTTGCCAGGAGTCGGTTATGGTAACAAAGGCACAAAATGTAACCGATGAATTTAATTTCACTGTACTAGCTGGAGAGGAGGATAAGGAATCACCCCTTACCCTGGAGGAGTCCCAGGACAACTTTGGGACTGCCCAGCTCAGAGACGTTAAGGTAAAAGGTTCTTTGGAAAATGTAAGTGTGCTAAAAGGGGTTTTCCAGGAGACGGGAGACGATAATTGGTTTCCGGAAGGGGCCAAGCATAATGAACGATTGTGTCGTGAGACTAAATTGAAGGGACAGGTAAAAGAGTGCCTCCTCAAAGCCCAAGAGGAAAAATGAGCCTCACATTCGGGTCAATTTAAAGCCCTGTAGGCTCTGTGTGTTGGCAGTTGGTGGCCAGCTTTGGCTTTGGGCGAGGGATAGGTGTACTGTATGTAGCAAAGCCAAGTAGGCTAGGGTTAAATCCTAGCTCTACAGGTTCTGATATAATCACCTGGATAGCGTTTATATAACCAGGATAGCTGTTCACCTTAGGCAGTAAACTCAGGGAAGCTGACCAGACTGGATGAGTATTGGAGAACCGCGAGGATCAGTGGTTTATATGGAGAATGGCTATTTTGTGTGACTGAGCCGGAGCTCAGCGTGTATGAGTAGCCAGTGTCTGTTCTGTTTAGTTAGCGCCTGGACAAGGCTAGGGATTTATGTTTTTTTTTGCTGTGCCACCTGTGGAAAGCAATAAAAACTGCATGTTTGGACCAAAACGTCATTACCTGTGTGAACACTACCTAACACCTAATGCCTAAAAGAGAGAGTGAAACCCTACAATGCGTATGAGAGAGTAAGTTGTGAATATATGCCTCTGCAGGTTATGCTAGAGGAACTGTGTTGAGCAGACAGCAGATGGTGCTGTGTTAATTGTTAAAAGTTTATTTATAACTTTATTATGTGCCCTTTTTATGTTCTCTTCCTGTAATTATCAGTGTTGTGATTATGCAGAAAATGGTTGTTGTAAGTCCAACGTCAGTTAATTATGCTGAATGATTCTGCTGAAAGCTGAAATCTGCAATAGGTTGTAGGCTCAGGAATAACATGGCAAAGAGTGCAGACGAAATGTGCAAAACTAAATTTTGGTTGGAGAATTTTCAACATTCCAGGTAAAGGACATAGCTATAAGGGGTGGAAAGGTAACATGGGACTCTGGTGTCTGGTGGCCCCTCTGCCATACATGAAGTGGGGGCACAGTTAGATTTACTTTGGGACCCTGAGGCTTGAAAATACGCAAATCCTTTAGAATCTGCAAATTTTCCAGAAATTGACTAGTAGTTGTAATCACAACCCAGCCAGTGCAGGATATAAGGTTATTACTCTCCCACAGCTCAGTTTGATAACCAGCACGCATTTCATGGTCGCATCTCAAGGTTATCGTACGTCCCAGGGAGGGCCCACCAAAGACAAACAAACAAACTGCACTAAGGAACATGTGTCCGTGTGGTTAATATTAGCACCTTACCGCCAGCGGCAGCCTCCTGACTCCGCTAAAGAGGAAATCGAACAGGATGAGTCAGTGAGACCCAAAAAAAATACATTTCTGACTTTGAATAAACTCAGCAATATCAGATTGTGATATGTGGCCAAGCAACTGCTGTTATGGCCCCCAGATGTAAAGAAGTGGCCACTGTAAAGTGAGAGTGTGCTGGATATAATTCACGGCTCCTGCCACATCATTGAAAGTTTTATGGGTGAAGTTCATTTCCAGTGAATGGTTCAAGATTTTATTAAAAAGTGACCTGCACACAGAGTTTACACAGCAAGTTTCTAGAGAATGTGGGCTGTCATGTGGCTGTTCCTTCCACAATGAAGGGGCATTTTACCCATGCTTACCAATCTAACATAGAATATAGTGAAGAAATTGGCTAAAGCACAAAAAAATTAGAGGCATTACCACTGGAGAGGGGAAAGGGGCAGACGAGAAGGGAAGAGTCTGTGAGTTCTTTGGATGCGACTTCGTGTACAGGAGTAAAAACTGGGCTAAAGAGCTCATGCTGGAACACAAAGGTTCATTGTTTACACTAAGTGTCAGTATTACAGAAAACTGAAGCAGTCTGTGGCTGAAATCCCGCTGGTGTGCCCGCGGCACCTGCTGCCAGTGAAACCCTTTGGAAGCAGGCTCAAGTATAACCATTCTGAGCCTGCAGGAAGTGTTTTGGTGTCCAGTCTGTATGAGGTGCTAGACCCACAAGCCTGACCTTCTCTAGGAATGGCACAAGAACTCAGAGAATGGTGTGGAGTAGCAGACCTTAGCTAAAAAGAGAGGTTGCCTCCAAACAGTGAGCTAGTCTTTTAAAAGGGTCAGCAGGTGTTTGCTATGTAATCCAAGAGCAGCATAATGGACATATAGAGACCTTGGTTCCAGCGATGTGTCACTTACTATTTTTTCAATAAAATCATCAGTGTTTTATCAGCAGGAGATTATTAGTAGATGACTAGGTGACTCATGCCTCCTAGTCAAACCACGCCCCCACCACTGATTAGGAGCTTTATTTCAATATATAATGTACACAGAAACAGATAGTGGTGTGTGTGTGTGTGTGTGTGTGTGTGGGGGGGGGGTTATACACAGTGTAGCCTTCCTAATTCTGCAGCAGAGAAAACTTTGATTCTATCACAACAGCTGAACCTAGTAAACTAAGTGATACACCCTTGGAATCAGGTTCTCTGCCCCTACATCATGCTGCTGTCAGATTACATAGCAAAAAAACTTGCAAATGGATTCCCTTTAAAGTAAAGCAGCATGGCTGCATTTTGAAGCGGAGCCTAAGGCATGTGCTGCAGAGCAGATGACTCGCCCCCTGGGCCGTGGGGCACTCGGATCCGGGCAACAGGGCAATAATGGGGGTAGTAGTGGCAACCCGGTCCGTGGCTCAGGGTGGTCAGACCAGTGGCAGTCTACTATATGTTTTGCAATGTCCGACTACGCCACCCGTGGATTGCGGTCAGGGCTAATCGCCGCTGCAGTGCAGACCGCTGGGGCAGATGTAAATGTGCAGCACTGAATAGTACAACTCCCCACGGGAGGAGTATGGCCCCAGGGCAGTATATAGATGGATGATGGAGGGGATGATTCCGGTCGCAATAGCCAGGAGACGGAGGCCTCTTAAACAGTTCAGGGTCTTTATTAAGACAGGTGAGTCAACCCAAAAACAGTCCCGGCTAGGATGGGGCCTGGATGTCTGAGAACAAGTGGGAAGCTGGCCCTGATCAGGGTGAGTGTGTAGGCCTACCGTGCTCTCTGCGCTCTTTCTGGCTATTTCCCTCCTCGTGGTGTAATAGCCCACGTTCCTGAGCTCACCGTGTCTTCTCGCCGGTATGGCTGGCAACTTGGGTCCCTTTTTACTCTTGGCCTGGTGCGGCTTCACCGGTCCCTTCTGCTGTGGCGGAACCTCCGGGCTTCTTAGGCCAAAGGATATACAGTCCCATGCGGACTGGTTATTTGCTGTAGGACTTGGAATCCTAACAGCCTCGGACACCAAAGTCTGGTAGATTAGTTTCTCTATCTGCCAGGACAGGCTCGCTTCGCCTCTTGCCCCTGGCTCGTGGCTCTCCTACTGCCACACGGCCTCTTAGGCTGCAACACAACTGTCTGTCCCTGCTCTGGGACACCTCTCACTCCAGAGACAGGTTGTCCAGTTCTCCCTAACCCTGCCCCCAGTTCCAGCTTTTATAGGGGCAGCCTGCTCCCCCTACTGGCCTGAGACAGGAGGTATTGCATGCTAATGGTCCCTGACCAGAGAACCTCCCCCTTGCTCTCAGACACAGCTTTATTATACATTTGTGGCATCCAGGCCAGGGTGACACACAGACAGTGAGCCTGCAGAGTCTATAGGCTGATAAAATTCGGCCATGGCATTGCGTGAGGGCCACCGCTGAAGCCGTATTGGTCATCCTGACTGGTTAGTTCTGGAGAGTTGGTCGGGGCTGTGGAAATAGTCAGCCTGGTAAGTGCAAGGCCGAGAGCGATCTTTATCTGTGTGGGCTGAAACAAGCTTGTGAAAGGTCTAGTTGCCCTGTAGGCTTTGGGTGCAGCCTGGTAGCACAGTTCGATTTCGGACTGACAATCCTTTTTTTTTTCCTCAGTGCGAAAAGACAATGCCAGACAAGTTTGGCTGTGACTCTCCCTTAGAGAACACACAAGAAAAGTAAGGAGGTCCATATGCAGACCTTGATTTCTGGTCTAGCCGGGGATGTATTCATATGTATAAATGAGGCTATGGAGTCAAGGTCAAGAGATCTGTGGCTGGTCCAGACGTGGACCATAAAACTCAGAAAACGGACTAACTGTTTAATTCACTCCATATTGCAACGTTACAAATTTGTGCTGTTACGTGTACGCCTACATGGCATGACATTTCTACCGTGGGATTATTTTGTTAATATTTTCCACAAAAGTTCCAAAAATTCTTTATAAAGGTTAAAAAAAAAAAAACTTTTTCTGCTCTAGTCCCGATGGCCTGTCTTTGTAGGAGGTCCACATAGCATATCAATTTTTCTCTCCACATGAACATTTTTTAGGCAGGGTAATAAGCACCGGTAGATAAACCTCAGTAACATTTGTGGTCAGCCGCCAACCAAATTACATGTAAGTACATTATCCCTGAGGCCAATTCTCAAACTTTAGATTGTTGGAGAAGTGTAATGACATAAGAACGTCTCTTCTCCTCAGTGCACAGATGCGTTGGCAGAAACTCTATGAAGAACGGAAGATTCACTAAGAGCACTGAAAACTTTACGGACCCATTGGCAGACGGGGCAATTTTTGTCCCCAGCGGGGCACTTTTGTCCGAGTTAAAAAAAAATGGATATGCTCGACGGCCACTTCATTCATTCTCTACACAGCTGCCGGGAAAAGCTGAGCAAAGGACTGCCTCTCCATCTAATGCCCCATTCTGCCGATCAGTGGATCCCAGTGGTTGGACTGCCACTGATCTTTTATGGATCCTTCTCTCCACAGCCATCTTTTGGTGGAAGAGTCGGTAAGCCCCCATTCATCATCAGAGGGTAGGTTGATCCCTTGGAAATCTGTGGGATCAGCTGACTTTAACCTAATGTATATGGACGTTTTAGACCAGACCCTCATAACAAATACAGAGCCCAAAATAAATATAGACTACAGAGCCTTTAGAAAAAGATGCTAGATCAGACCCTCTAAACCTGCAGTGGCCCGGAGGCTATGTGACGTGGCGCGGGGTGGTAGCCGTGGGCGAGGTTCTCATTTTCCATGCCCCAGCATGCTACATGAAAATGGAGGTCCATAACTGTAAGCTATGTAGGTGAGAGGTGCCAACTTCTATCTCCCATGTCAGAAAGAAAAGGTCAAGCTGAAAAAAGGAGAGGTAAGTATTGTATGGCCATCTCTGGGACCCCCACATATTGGCAGAGTGGGGGTCTCTAAAGAAAGGAGTAGAGGTCAACATGACCTCCTAAAGTATTACAGACCACAAGCCCCTTAAACATTAGGACTTCTAAATAAACCAGACCTCTAAACTAGTATAGATCAAGGTCATACCTCCTTAACAAATACTGACACTAGACAAGACCCCCTAAGTAAATACAAATCTCAAATCAAACTCATACAAACTATCTAAACAAATATAGACACCCAACCCCTCCAAAACAAATACAGGCCCTAGACCAGATTCCCTAGACTAATATAGTCCTCAAACCACACCACGCCTAGAGAAATACGAACCCAGACAGAGCAGCCTGAAGACCCACCCCCGAGGATTCAGTGAGCCCACTTAGCAAACACCATAAACATCATCGGTAAATAAAAAAGCCCATCTCTATGGAACTGTATAGCAGATTAAAAAAACAAAACATAATATTCAGGTGAACTGCGGGAATAAAATAAGGGGTTAAAACTGGACACTTTTGACCTGATGACAGATCCCCTTTAAGTGGGGGCTTTGAAGTAGAAATAGTCCGGTGAACTACACACCCCATTATATCCCCCAAATATCATGTAAGCTTCTCAGGGTGAACTGCACACCCCATTATATCCCCCAAATATCATGTAAGCTTCTCAGGGTGAACAGCACACCCCATTATATCCCCCAAATATCATGTAAGCTTCTCAGGGTGAACTGCACACCCCATTTTATCCCCCAAATATCATGTAAGCTTCTCAGGGTGAACTGTACACCCCATTGTATCCCCCAAATATCATGTAAGCTTCTCAGGGTGAACTGCACATGTGACGCCCTCCCTGAGCGTTGGGGTTTTACTCGGTGCCGGGTCAATGTATGGTGGTGGTGTGGGATGTCGTCGTGGCCGTGACCCGGTCCGTGCCCAGGGCTGTCACATAAAAAAAAATGGGCTTTTGGATGAGTGGTTGTTCGACTACGCCACCTGTGGTTTCTGGTGAAGATTACCAGCGCAGCTACAGTCCTCTGAGGCTGATGTTCTGGCAGCTCGGTTGGTACTACTCCCCACAGGCGGAGTAGGCCTCAGGGCAGAGTTAGATGAGCTATGTGGAGGGATGGTGGGTGCAGTGCCGCGCGGGAATAACCAAGCGGAGGCGGTAAATGAAGTCATCCAGGGTTTTACTCACTTTAGATGAACTTTAGCCGCAAAGCTTCCATCTGCTACACACGGCGACCTGCGGCCACCAGGAAGAGGGTTCAGCACTTCCCAGGTAGATCGAGAGCACCTGTCAGGACCCCGTTGGTGTGTTCCTCTCCTTCTCTTCCCGCTTGTGTTCCCCCCTGGGATCCACTAAGCCGCCGGGCTTTTCCAACAGTGACGTGAAGTACACAGTCAGATATCGGGGGCCGGTCACCCCTCTTGCAGCAGGAATCCCTCTGGCTTGGCCAGAGTGAAGAATACAGGTGGCGACTCCGCTCCGTCCGTATCCCCCTGGGATCCTTTTGCCTGCGGAGCCTATCTCCTCTGCTCCCCTCCAAGGCCTTCTTAGAACGGGACCCTGACCGGGCAGAGACACTGGTTAACTCCGACCCGTTCCTCGTCTCGAGGCCTGAGAACGAGGACCGTGTATCTTCAGTCAGCTACAGACTCTTGCTGGACCCTGACAGAAGACCACAATCAAAGGACCTTGAACTTAAGATGGCCACCTATTATAAATGATTCTATAAGTGCTTCCTGTAAGTGTTTCCTCCAACCTCACCCACTACTTGGTTCCCCCTATCTTTGGTTCTCCCCCATCTCCTCTATCCCGGAACGGGGCAGCACCCTGGTGCATTTAGGCCTCCTGCAGGACAGGAGTGGTGTAGTGTTGAGTGTGAAGTGGGGTCCTGGGTGATGCTCCATCCTTACCTGGAAGAGGAGATACCACATCTCTATCTGAGGTGCAGTACCCCTGTGGCGACTGAACCCTCAGGGGCGCCACACACACCCCATTGTATCCCCCAAATATCATGTAAGCTTCTCAGGATGAACTGCACACCCCATTATATCCCCCAAATATCATGTAAGCTTCTCAGGGTGAACTGCACACCCCATTGTATCCCCCAAATATCATGTAAGCTTCTCAGGGTGAACTGCACACCCCATTGTATCCCCCAAATATCATGTAAGCTTCTCAGGGTGAACTGTACACCCCATTATATCCCCCAAATATCATGTAAGCTTCTCAGGGTGAACTGCACACCCCATTGTATCCCCCAAATATCATGTAAGCTTCTCAGGGTGAACTGCACACCCCATTATATCCCCCAAATATCATATAAGCTTCTCAGGGTGAACTGCACACCCCATTGTATCCCCCAAATATCATGTAAGCTTCTCAGGTTCCTTCTCCCAGCTGAGATTACTTAGCATGCTCACCCCAGCAGGGGAGCAAGGGATATTGTTCTCCAAGCCCTAGGCCTTACAGGCTGTTAGTGAAAGTGCAGCTATGTCTAGGAGGACCCCTGGCAAGTGCTAATCCCCCCACTGAGACAATTTAATAGTCATGCACTTTGACAATGAAAACCAGACAACAGATGTTTCTAGACAGCAGGTTGGGCATATCTATTTATGCAGCTAATATACCGCATGAATTAACATAATAATGGCGCTAACAAGGGAATTACGGAAAATACATTAGCTGAAGGGTCTGTTTCCTCTCAGTCTCATTATGGGGTTTATTTTATTTTATATTTTTACAAATACATTTTAATATTACATAGATCATAAAAGTTTTCATACTTGGATAGAGGCATATGCATTGGCATCTGTGTAGAAGATATCATCAGTCGGTAAATTCGCCACCACAGAATCTGCCTCAATTGTGCATATGTTGTGAGTTCCATTGCAGAAATGTGAGATCAGTTTCTAGGCTGTGGATCTTCTCTGCAGCATGTAATGCAGGACGGAGACAAAACTAGACTCAAAACCAGTGAAGCCGAACTTTGAGGACTCGATTTTTAACAGAATCCTTTAAAGGGGATCTGTCAGTAAGAATCAGGATCAACCCTCCTAAGCCGTCTATATGGGCACGTACGTTATAGATAGTTGCTTAACTGCGATCCAATGTCTTATTGCTAAGAAATCCAAGCTATTCTCAATATGTAAATAAGCTGTTAAGATCTATGGGTCGGACGTAGGTCTTCACGAGAATCTGTCTCCAGAGTTATTTTAAATAAAAGAAAGGAGTTACCAGTGCGAGACATGTAATGACTGACAGTCTGCTCTGATCTACATGTCTCACACTGGTAACACCCCTTTTTATTTACTAACAACCTCTGGATGTAGATTCTCAGGGAGATCTATGTCCGGCCCATAGATCTGAACAGCTCATTTACATATGTGGATTTCTTTGGAATAAGACATTGGATCGCAGATATCAGGCATCATTTTATTCAACTGTCTATGACCTGCATGCCCATATAGACGGCTTAAGAGGGTTGATCCTACGGACAGATTGCCTTTAAGATTTCTTTACATTCTGTATAGTGTTGAGAGGGAGGGAAGTCAATGCTTTCCATCACGTCCAGCCTTTTAGTGAAGGATCCTTTGCCTTATTTATTTTTATCGAGTTAGTTTCCTGAATCCTTCCGGCTTTTGGCCGTGTTCTTTAATGTATGGGGAAGGTTGTAGTGTGGAACATCCCAATTCCACCAGCAATGCCCTTTAAAGACCTTTAAACTTTCCTTGATAGATGTCTACAAGTGCTCACAGTGGCCCCAGGAATGATTGCAGCATAGCTTCCTGCGCTGAGGGACTGTTCCGATAATTTCCTCATTAGGATTCCTTGTCCTGTGATGTTTCCTGAGATCTACATGAAGTTCAATGAACCTGCACTTGCTATTAAGTCTTAGTATGCACTCACAGAAATATATTATATTTTTACAAAGGACTTGTCACTTTCCATAAATTTGTATTTTTGTTACCCTGATGTTCTCCTGAATCCGGAGATATTTTTCTTTTGTTCTTGCACCTCTCCGTTCCAGAGATATAGCTACTTCTTCGCTCTTCATCTAGTCTAGTTATCCAAGGGGGCATGGTCTTCTTGAGGATGATGCCCACTTGTCTAACAAGACTAGATTTTTATACAGGGAAGAGGAGTCCGTATTTCAGGAACGGAGAGACGCAGGAAGAAAAGAAAAACATCGCTGGATTCAGGAGAACGACGGCATTTACACCAAATCATAAAAATATTATTTTTTTTATGTTAAGTTATAGGTTGGGTTTGCGCAAGGAAGATTTAGCCATTGTCTCTTAGAAAAGCCATCCCTGTGTTGCATGGTTCGTGTAGGATTCAATTCACTTGAATGGGGCAGAGTTTCTTCTTGAGTTTCTTTTGTTTCTGCGCCTCTCCTTTCCTGAGGCATGGTCCTCTCTTCCAAGTTTTATTACCAAATTGGCGTGTTTCACTAAAGCTAGAAGTTGACCACCATCCCCACTTGACTAAAAATATTAGAGTTATATACAGTGGCGACAGGGCTGTCATCACCACCCGGCGCAGCCGGTCAACCGGCGCATCCAGGCCACCCGGGCGGTCCCAGACAAACAGGAGGGGCCCACTCACTGTCTGGGACACCAGCACACTATGTGGCCCATGAATTGGGAAAGCCTGATGCCAGAGCTGGCACCCCCCCACCCTCCTCAAATACTCACCTCTCCCCGATACCTGCCGCTCCGGTCTCTTCAGCACCTTTTAACTCTCTGTAACATCTCAGGGCAGAAGGCGCAGTGACCTCACTACAGCACGCCCTCTGCTGAGCAGTGCAAAGAGCCAGACGACTATGAAGAGACCGGAGCAGCAAGGAACAGGGAGAGGTGAGTATTTGATTAGTTATTTATTTTTATTTATGGAGCATTATATGGGGCCATTATGCTGTATGGAGGACTATGTGGTGCCCATAATACTGTAAGAAGCACTATAAAAACCAAAGACAAAAGCACAATACACAAATACCCAAAGATAAATGGATAAATCGCAAAGTGCATAAAAATAATGATAAATAATAAAGGCTATTTAGTTAACATAAATTTTGATCAAAATAATGTAAAAGCTATCCCGCCACATCACGGCAACCCTTATGGGATAGTCCATGGACCTGAGAGGCAGAATGAGCCTCCCAGCTTAGAAAAAGGGCGGCCACACCCTTATATGCACTACTGCACATTAGACTACAAAGAAAAAACCTGGGAGTCTGAACTGAAACGTAAATTGGTGTCCATAGAAAATGTAAATGCATGTTCACATAAGGCCATTAGACAGGTTTTTTCTTTGTAGTCTAATGTGCATTAGTGCATATAAGAGTGTGGCCGCCCTTTTTCTGAGCTGGAAGGTTCATTCTGCCTCTCAGGTCCATACTTCTACTAAGGGCTCATTCTCTCAGCCCTTATCCATATGTATGTCACTTGACGAATGGTAAGGTTTTAATATTAGAGTTAGGACTGTCCCATAAGGGTTGCCATGACGTGGCGGGATGGCTCTTACATTATTTTGATCAAAATTTATGTTAACTAAATACTCTTTATTATTTATCATTATTTTTATGCACTGTGCGATTTAGGCATTTACCTTTGGGTATTTGTGTATTGTGCTTTTGTCTTTGTTGTTTTTTTCTGTCTAATGGCCTTATGTGAACACTAGCTATTGAACCCGTTCTATGCCCGGGTGGCGAGCATTTTTATTGGTATATGGTCTCCCATGCTGGTATGTGCTGCCCCCCTCCTTGTATTTGTGCTGCCCCCATCCTGTCCCCACCATCCAATCCTGGTATGCGTGGTACCCCTCACCCCCAATCCTGGTATGCGTGGCACCTCTCAGCCCCAATCCTGGTATGCGTGGCACCCCTCACCCCCATCCTGGTATGCGTGGCACCCCTCATCACTATCCTGGTGTGTATGGTATCCCTCATCCTGGTATGCATGGTACCCCATCCCTCATCCCAGTATGCATGGCACTCCATCCCTCATCCCCAATCCCGGTATGCGTGGCACCCCTCATCCCCAATCCCGGCATGCGTGGCACCCCTCAGCCCAATCCCGGCATGCGTGGCACCCCTCATCCCCAATCCCGGCATGCGTGGCACCCCTCATCCCCAATCCCGGCATGCGTGGCACCCCTCATCCCCAATCCCGGCATGCGTGGCACCCCTCATACCCAATCCTGGCATGCGTGGCACCCCTCATCCCCAATCCCGGCATGCGTGGCACCCCTCATCCCCAATCCCGGCATGCGTGGCACCCCTCATCCCCAATCCCTGTATGCTTGACACCCCTCATCCCCAATCCCGGTATGCGTGGCACCCCTCATCCCCAATCCCGGTATGCATGGTCCCCTCACCCCCCAATCCTGGTATGCGTGTTACCCCTCACCCCCCAATCCTGGTATGCGTGTTACCCCTCACCCCCCAATCCTGGTATGCGTGGCACCCCTCACCCCCCAATCCTGGTATGCGTGGTACCCCTCACCCCCCAATCCTGGTATGTGTGGCACCCCTCACCCCCCAATCCTGGTATGCGTGGCACCCCTCACCCCCCAATCCTGGTATGCGTGGCACCCCTCACCCCCCAATCCTGGTATGCGTGGCACCCCTCACCCCCCAATCCTGGTATGCGTGGCACCCCTCACCCCCCAATCCTGGTATGTGTGGTACCCCTCACCCCCAATCGTGGTATGTGTGGTACCCCTCAACCCCAATCCTGGTATGTGTGGTACCCCTCATCCCTTTGACACTGTACACACATACAAAAACAAAAAAACAGTTATACTCACCTTTCTTCTCTGTACTCCAGCGCTGCTGCGTCCTCTTCTGCCGGAGGCCGGGGGAGGAGTGCGGTGCTGGAGCACCGCGCTGTCCGGCGCCATTTTGCTGAAGACACACTGTAAATGTGTCTTCAGTAAAATGGCGCCGGATAGCGCTATGCGCGCGCGCCGATCCGACGCCTTCACTCCGCCCCCGGTCTCCAGCGAAGAGAGGCGCCGCGGCAACGCTCCTCCCGGTCAGGTAAGTATGCAAGTATGGCGCCGGAGATCGCAGTGTGCGTTCAGTGCCTACACATACCTCGATCTCCGGCGCCATACACCTCCTCTTACTTGTAACAGCTGGATGCCTGCTTCTGTCTGGAGCCAGACTGCGCGTCACGCATGTGCAGTCTGTCGAGGCTTCAGAGACACGCATGCCGCCTTATATTACAGATGCATTTACATTTTGCATGCACAGCAATTTACGTTTCAGTTCAGACTCCCAGGCTTTTTCTTTGTATGAAGCACTATGTGGTGCCCATAATATGGTATGGAAAACTATGTGGTGTCCATAATACTGTATGGAAAACTATGTGGTGTCCATAATACCATATTGAGGGCTGTGTGGGCCCATTATACTGTATGGAGCAATATGTGGTGCCCATAATACTGCATGGAGGACTATACTGTTAATCTAAAATGATAAGTCTGCAGTCACTCTGTGTGACTGGACTTTTGGATCCCCCCAGGTCACGCACTGTGCTCTGCGAGGATTCGCCGGTTTCTGAGCTATTGTGGAATTTACACTAGATATCACTCATGTAATGTAAGAAGGGAATTCTTTGGCATTGTGCTATACCTATATTTCTTATCTGTGAATCATGAATTGTAGTATGTGTTAAAGTGCCCCCAGTGAGATTCTTTCGCCCGGGGCCCATGAAAACCTGGAACCGGCCCTGAGTGGCCACAAAAAGTTTTGCATTTTTTTAAAAAGTGTGATTACTTCTGTCTGGTTGTTGTGATGTAATTTTCCTGGTGATTTTAGTATAACGGAAGCAAATGGTTGTCAGCTATAAGGACGAAAATTGTGTGTGACATTGTTTTATCCATTTATGTGTTAGTTTTCAACAGTTGCTGGGCCAAATGTTTTGCATACTTTGTCATGGGTAGTCTAATATTGCCTAAAAAAATTTTTTTTCATGTGTGTGTTTTTAGGTTAAAACATAACAAAGACAAAGCCAAATTTATCACCAGATGTGAGGAAGCTTCTTATTCTGAGAGTGGAGTCAGGCAAAAGCCAAAAAGAGGAGCTGTGGAATCCAACTGTACTCAGAGTCAAGTGTCAGGTATATTAAAGAAAGAAAAAGAAGGTTATGGGACAGCTGACAAACCTAGAAGTGGACGACCATGGAAAACTTCCTCAAGAGTTGATCACATTATTAAGGAAAAGTCAGAATCTGATGTCCATAAAAGTGCTGTACATATTTCACATGAAATGAACGAAGAATATGGGGTCAAAGTGAGTCTCCAAACTGTGGTACGATGGCTAAGAACAGTAGGGTTGAATGCACAAAGTCCAGTCAAGAAGCCTTTCATCTCTGCAAAAAACTGGAAGGTCCGACTTGAGTTTGCCAAAGAACATGGCCAATGGCAAGAGGCAGATTGGTCTTTTGTGTTGTGGTCAGATGAATCCAAGTTCAATCTGTTTGGTAGTGATGGCAGCACTATATATGTAGCACCCTGAGGATTCGGCTGCTACAGGGGTATTACACCTCAAGCCAGAGGTGTGGTATTCCACTCCCGGGTAAGGATGGAGTGTGGGACTGAGCTCAGTAGGCTGCATGCACTACATACATCCCATTTCCGGGGGACAGAACTACGGTACTCCCACCAAGTATATGTGCAGGTACGACAGCGTCTGTCCCTGGCTGGAGTGGGAGGGGGGTGGAACATCCCAGTAGTGTAGGGGCAGATAGGGGGAGTAGTCTGGGTAAAGCTAGGAGCTCATTGGGTGCTAGTCACCTGGGCTCACACATAGAGGGAGGTATATAAGGTGGGCACCATCTTAGATCAGGGTTCAGTTCAGTTCAGGCAGGAGGAGAAGAGGAGAAGAGTTCAGCCAGGAGGGCTGACAGGGAGCTGTGGCTCCGGCTGGGCCCAGCTCCAGAGCCAAGCCTGCAGAGAGAGAGGAGTAAGAAGGACCCAGAGAGAAAGACAAAGGGAACCCCAAGAACCCAGAAAAAGACCAGAAAGGGTGAAGGGTTGGCGGACACGGGTACCGGAACCCGAACTGGTGGAGGCCACTTATCCTCAGCCAGGAACCGGAGGTCGTGGTCAAGATTTGCCACGACCCTCACCAAATCCACAAGAAAGGCACACCAAGCATAGGGTCAGGGAACCCAGAGGAGGTTTAACCACTAAGAGACCCGAGGGAGCCGGCCAAAGGTGGATCCCTGGTGGGAACGGCCAGGAGAAAGAGAGAGAGAAGGGAGCTCAGGACCACGCTCCAGAACTGCCTGGGGGTTAGCCGAGTCCAGGACCTGGTGGACGCAGCACGGCTCGGGTGGTCACTCAAGGCCAGAGTGACTGAGAGAACACTTGTGAGTAAAACCCCTGAAACTGCACCTCAAGTCTCTGACTCTCCTTTCTACAACATAACTACACCCATCATCCACACCTGCTGCCCTGAGGCCATACCCCTCCCGTTGGGGGTTATACCATCATCGCTGCACCCATACCACCGGCCTCAGCGGACTGTTCTGCAGCGGCGGCTTCAAAGCCGCACTCAACGGGTGGCGTAGTCGACACATCAAGTTAACATCTACTGCCTTAGACTGCCACTTAGTTTGACACCCTGGGCACGGACCGGGTCACCGCCACAAGGACTACTACCCCTACCCAGATCCGGCTCCGGGTATCCCCTGAACATGGCCCAGGGGGTGCGTCATATATACCGCCCAATTGGAAAACGTAATGATGTAAGGTACCAAAGGCCTACAGTGAAACATGGTGGTGGCCATGTCATGGTTTGGGGCTGCTTTTCTGCATCTGCCATTGGCCCTCTGCATTGAATTAATGGAAATATGAATGCTACCATGTACAAAGATATACTGGAGAATGTATTGCTGCCAGATGGTAAAACCAAAGTAGGGGATGGAAATTCCAGCAAGACAATGATCCTAAACACACATCCAATTTAATCAGAAATTGGTTAGCAAAGAAAAATGTTCGCTTGTTGCAATGGCCGAGCCAATCGCCTGATTTACACCCTATAGAGCACCTTTGGGATGAGTTAGGGCCACGAGTTAGGGTCCGTACCTAGAGCAATAAAGATGAATTGTCTGAATATTTGCAAATGGAGCAAGATCGCTCAAGATGTCTTGAATACCCGAGTGGCTTCCATGCCCCGTCGGTGCGGTGCAGGAATTAAAGCAAGAGGTTATGCTACAAAATACTAAGTTATGGGATTGTAAGCAATGAATTACTCCAAAGTTTTTTGACTTTTCAAAACAATTTACGCCAGAATTCTGGCAAAATGCACAGGGCCTTAATCCCAAGAGAGCGCTTATAAAAATTACCAGATGTATTAAGACGCACACTTCAATCTACAGATTTTTTTGCATCTTGCACCAAAATGGAAATCTAGGCCTGTAAATTTACACTATAATTGACACCAATTTCTTGAAATAAAATAAAATGAATCCACCCGGCCATGGGTGGGCGTCACGTCTGCAAATGAAGGGGCAAAAGTTATTTTTTTATTTCTGCTTCTACTATATTATTTTTTTTTACCTTTTTGATCCTAAGTGGAATAGAAATCAAATTCCTTTTTAGTGTAGGGATCTTCTAGGACCAATTTATCTAGAATATCTGACTATTCTCAGGGTCTCTTGAAGCAAATCCAAAGAGCGACAACGTTCAAGGATTGGAAATATCGTGCTATTCACTAAAATGGAATGTCCCACGTTTCTCAGAGGGAATATGAAAAAAATAGAAAGAAATAAAGAATCTGTTTCTCAACACAACTGTAGTAATCTGTCATCTGCAAAAAGCAAGGGTATTACCAGGAATACAATAATACTGTGCTTGGCATGAAATACACATATTTCACATAGTTTTAAAAGTCACACTGAAAAACAGAGCAAGACCTGAAAGATCATCACATGCCCTCTCAGGTGACCATAGAGGCACCCTTATAGCCGGATGTGCTCACCATGGTCTACTCACCATGGAGCACCCACTACGCACCTATGGTCAAAAGGGTGCAAGCTGAGGATTTAGTAGCATTACTTTGCTTAATAAAGGGGATCTTTATAAAAGTATTCTATATTTTCACAGATTGTCAGTGGAGATGTCGATTGGGCATGTCCGATTTTGGACATGTCTGGCGATGGCTCTCTTGTAGAGAACACGGCAGTGCTCTCTTGGAAGAGCACTCCCGAATATGGGAGGCCCGGCTGAGCCATCTAGTGTGTATATCACCTCTTCCCATTGATAACACATACATGGCAGGCTGAACCGATCCATAGATATGGAGCCCAATGGAAGTAGAGTCCAGTACAACCCAGTCCTGTCCTCAGAAACATCAAAAGTTGTGCCATAGTAAACCAGTGACCATCTCACCACCCCTGACAAAATTGTCCTGTAAAGGGGTGAGTAATTAGATTTGCCTTGACCTGGTCCGCATCCAGTCGCGTCTTCACCTCTTGGGTGGAATCCTGGGCTCCTCTGCCACTTACTAGGCTCTGCAATATCAAGAGTCAGAGAAGTCCGGGTCAAGGTTGTCCTGTAAGACAAAGCCAGCGCAAATCCAATTGGTCATCATAAGTCGAGTATTTGAAGAAGCTGTCTCGATATTTTGGGAAATAGTCCTGGCAAATTTGATAATGTCTAGGGCTGTACAGAGGCAGGATTATGCAAATTCCACCCACAATTGGGTGCAGTGTCGTACTGGGGTGTCAGGGGCCCACAGGAGGAATTGATCTTCGGGGCCCACCCTACAGCAATATGCAAATACCTGTTAGCCGATATCCCCGTTATAGTGGAGCATCTGCTGTAAATCACAGGCGGCTCCTGCACATCTACTGTGCACATGCTATAACTGGGATGTACAATTACGGTAGTTTGCATTAAAGCGGTTCTTTGGTTAAAACAAGTTATCACCGATCCATAGGATCCACAGGATCCGAGATCACTGATTGATCGTTTGGGTCTGAACATTGGAAAACGCACCTATCGGAAGAATGGGGAAGTTTTATCCCCGACAGGACACTTACCCCATTTTAAAATGCAGCGACAGGTGGCACGTCTGACCGCAGCTCCCTTCATTCTCTTTGGGGCTTCCAGAAAAAAACAAGAACAGTCACTGAGGGAATGAATGGATCAGTGGTCAAGTCGCACATGAGGTCCAGTCTAATGGGATAAAAGCTCCACATTCTACCAATCGGTGTGGGTCCCAGCAGTCAGACCCCCACTAATCAATAATTTATCACTTATCATGTGGAAAGGTGATTACTTGTTTCCCCAGAGAAGCCCCGTAAGTGCATCTTGTTCCAAGTATTTAATCACTAATGGAAATAAAGAATCTTCTCTTAATTAATATCAGAGAGAACAAATGACTGCCATACACAACACAGTCAACTATACCAACACCAATAGTACCACATACAAGGGAGAAATACTGCCACACCATGACCAGACCACATATTACCACCACATAGTGACCGAATAATACTACATACAAGGGAGAAGTAAAACCACACCATGACCACACCACATATTACCACCACATAGTGACTGAATAATACCACATACAAGGGAGAAATACCACCACACAGTGACCAGACCACATATTAGTAATTTTTATATTATAATACAGCTGTTCTGAGGAAAGAAGTATGGCTAACATGTAACCTCAGAATAAAAAAATAATCTTTAATCAGAAAAATCTTATAAAAAGTGGACAAACACACAGACTAATGTGTAAAAACCACACCAGAGGTACTGAACTCTATTGGTTATTCCATAGAGCCCTAATAACAAAAAAGACCACTTCACACAGCTAATATCCCATTGATTATCAGAATCATATAGGATTATATAGAATCATATTACGAGTTTGTCAGTACCCCAAAAGGATAAGTGCAACCCAGTGTACAAAGTGACAAAAGTGCATAATTAAAAACACAGACAGGATCACGCTTCCATAGTGTAACGGGTCTGGGAGGTGGAACCTCAGAGCAACTATACAAAGGGGCAGTCCTTGTAAGGAAGCGGGTGGCTCCCAGGGAAGGCGGGCAGGCAGTCACGGCAAGTGACAGGGACAGTCTCTGGGTAGAAGGGCAGGAGGTCACGGCAAGTAACGGGGACAGTCTCTGGGTAGAAGGGCAGGAGGTCACGGCAAGTGACGGGGACAGTCTCTTGACAGGCGGTCACGGCAAGTGACAGCAGGGTAAGAGTCTCTAGACAGGCAGGTGGTCACGGCAAGTCACGGCAGAGCCTCCAGGTAGGCTAGCAGGCAGGTAGCAGGTGGGCGCTCCCAGGTGAGCGGGCAAGAGTCTCTGGACAGGCAGGTGGTCACGGCAAGTGACGGCAGAGCCTCCAGGTAGGCTAGCAGACAGGTAGCAGGTGGTCGCTGCCAGGTGAGCGGGCAAGAGTCTCTGGACTGGCAGGTGGTCACGGCAAGTGACGGCTGAGCCCCCAGGTAGGCTTAGCAGACAGGTAGCAGGTGAGCACTCCCAGGTGAGGGGGCAGGAGTCTCTGGACAGGCAGGTGGTCACGGCAAGTGACGGCAGAGCCTCCAGGTAGGCTAGCAGACAGGTAGCAGGTGAGCGCTCCCAGGCGAGCGGGCAAGAGTCTCTGGACAGGCAGGTGGTCACGGCAAGTGACGGCAGAGCCTCCAGGTAGGCTAGCAGACAGGTAGCAGGTGAGCGCTCCCAGGCGAGCGGGCAAGAGTCTCTGGACAGGCAGGTGGTCACGGCAAGTGACGGCAGAGCCTCCAGGTAGGCTAGCAGGCAGGTAGCAGGTGAGCGCTCCCAGGTGAGCGAGCAGGAGTCTCTGGACAGGCAGGTGGTCACGGCAAGTGACGGCAGAGCCTCCAGGTAGGCTAGCAGACAGGTAGCAGGTGAGCGCTCCCAGGTGAGCGGGCGAGCAGATCCATAGACAGACTGACAGGTGTTGGAAGGCAGACTGTCGGACCGCAGGAATACAAGCAGATAGACAGGAATCAAGTAGGTATCAAGCAGAGATCTGGCAGGTAACTGGTAAGGGAACCTGAGGGCTGAAGCAGAGTTGAAAGGCTTTGCAACAACATTGCTCGGGCACCTCCATTTTGGAGGAGGTGCCTTATATATGGTGAGGTCCTCCGGCCATTGGCCGGGGACTCCTTAGGACGACGCGCGCAGCCCCTTTAAGAGAGGGGGAGCGCGCGCGCGCCCTAAGCAGAGAGGCCAGGAAGCAGCGCGCGCTGCCAGCAGAGCGGGAGGAAGCCGCCGAGCACGGAGCGGAGAGGTGAGGGGAACGGCGTCCCTGCCTAGCAGGAGGCAGGGACGCCGACGCTACACATAGATCTCTACACTATACATAAACACTGATCAGGTCCTAAATATATACCTATATGCTGATGACGCACCCCCTGGGCCATATTCTTTAGGGGAATACCCGGAGCCGGATCAGATGGGGGTTGTAGTCTCCGAGTGGCTGTGACCCGGTCCGTGCCCAGGGTGTCAAGCTCAGAGTATGTGGCAGTCCTACAGATGTTACAAAGTTCGTTATGTCGACTACGCCACCCGTTGTATTGCGGTCACTACGGCCGCCGCTGCAGCAGGGTCCGCTGAGGCTGATGGTGTTGGTGCAGCTTTTGATAGTATAACCCCCAACGGGAGGGGTATGGCCTCAGGGGGTCAGGTGCAGAAGATGGGGGTTGTGGTGGTGCAGCGTAGATGATGATTAAAGACAGAGTCGGGTTGTGCAGTTTAGGGTATTTACTTACTGCTGATGTTCCGGTCACTCCAGCTTCAAGTGACCACCCGAGCCGTGCTGCGTCCACCAGGTCCTGGATTCAGCCAACCCCCAAGCAAGTCCGGAGCGTGACCCTGAGCCCTCCTTCCTGTCCTGTCTTCTGGCCGTCCCCACCAGGGATCTACCTAGGTCCAGCTCCCTCGGGCCTTCTGTTGGGAGACCCTTGGCCTTGGGTTCCCTGACCCTACATGTGGTTTGCCTTCAGGGTAGATGTGGTGGGTGGCCGTGGCAGATCCTGCCCACGGCCTCCGGTCTCTGGCTGGGGTGTGCTTTAGCCCCCACCAGTTTGGGATCCGGTACCCTTTTGCCAACTCTTCACCCGGTGATGGACTTTGGGTTCTCAGAGTCCTTTTCTTTCACCCCCTCTGGGTCTTTCTTCCTTTCTCCTCTCTCTCTCTCTGGGGCTGCTCTGCTCCTCTTCCTCTGACTGCTCTGCCAAGGCTGATGTCTCTCTGGCTCCTCACAGACTGACTGACTGTGGCTGACTGACCCTGATCTTAGATGGTGCCCACCTTAAATACTCCCTCTATGTGTGAGCTCAGGTGACCAGCACCCAATGAGCTCCTATCTTTACCCAGGCTGCTCCCCCTATCTGCCCCTACACTACTGGGATGTACCACCCCCCTCCCACTCCAGCCAGGAACAGACTCGGTCGTACCTGCACATTTCTAAGTGGGAGTACCGTTGGTCTGCTCCTCGGAAATGGGATGTGTGTAGTGCATGCAGCTTTCTGAGCTCAGTTCCACACTCCATCCTTACCCGGGAGTGGAATATCACACCTCTGGGTTGAGGTGCAATACCCCTGTAGCAGCCGAATCCTCAGGGTGCTACACTGATTCCTACCAACCTGCGGAGGTTGTCACCCTAGTTAAAGTTGGCAATTTTGGCGCCCCCGCTCCATACCGGCTATCAATAAATATCCTGGCTCACCCTAGATATACTTCCTAATTGCACCACAATCCGATGTAAGCTAAGGCATATGTTATAAACACAGTCAAAATAAATTAATGTAGATGGAGGACTTATCTTGACCGTAGAAAGATGGTCCCGGATACGTAACGAAGGTCTCCAGTCTCTGATCATGTCACAGTGTCTCAAGTGGAAAACTTATCTTGACCATAAAAGGATGGTCCTAGATAAGTAGCAGAGGTCTCAAGCTTCTGATTAGTGTCCCAGTGCCTCAACGCATTTCCCCAACTTTTTGGTTCCTCAGGAGGCTGATACAAAAGGAATGTCCAGGGTATATAAATATGTAGAATGTAGATGTCTGTTAGATCAGATCCGCACTGATGTTCAGTCCATTTTGATAGTCAGAACTGGGATAGGTAACTCAAACCTTCCCTCAGTCCTGTTTAAATAGATCCTCCCCCCTAGTTCCATTGGTCCCAATAGGAAGTGCCCCATAATAGATATCAGGCACCTGCATACAATAGGTCCCCATACTCCATGTGTTTGCACTCTAAAACCTCCATAGATAGTCTATTGATATACTGTTCAACCTGGCAGTTCAGCGTGCGCTCCACACAGTGGAATGCACGACTTCCGTTTCCGCCTACGTCACTTCCGGTACTCGGTAATATGATGTTTGTGCGTTCCACCACTTGGAACACACAGCTTCTGGCTTCACCATGCGTCACTTCCGATGCTCACTGGCAAAACGCTTGTGCTCCATCCCATGGAACGCATAGTGCCAGCTTTTTATAAGATTTTTCTGATTAAATATTATTTTTTATTCTGAGGTTACATGTTAGCCACAAACCACATATTACCACCACATAGTGACCGATTAATACTACATACAAGGGAGAAATACCACCACACCATGACCAGACCACATATTACCACCACATAGTGACTGAATAATACCACATACAAGGTAGATATACCACCACACCATGACCAGATATTAACAGCATATAGCATCCAAATAATTCCCCATCATTTCTCTCCCCCACCTCCATCATTGCTCTCCCCCATCCCCATCATTGCTCTCCCCACCTTCTCCATCATTGCTCTCCCCTACCTTCTCCAACATTGTCATATCTCCCCCACCTTCTCCATCATTGTCATATCTCCCCCACCTCCTCCATCATTGTCATATCTCCTCCATCATTGCCATATCTCCCCCACCTCCTCCATCATCATTGCCATATCTCCCCCATCATCATTGCCATATTTCCCCATCATCTCCATCATCATTGCCATATCTCCTCCCACCACCTCCTCCATCATCATTGCCATATCTCCCTCCACCACCTCCTCCATCATTGCCATATCTCCTCCCACCACCACCTCCATCATCATTGCCATATCTCCCCCCACCTGCTCCATCATCATTGCCATATCTCCTCCACCTGCTCCATCATCATTGCCATATCTCCCCCACCTCCTCCATCATCATTGCCATGCCATATCTTCACCCACCTCCTCCATCACCATGCCATATCTCCCCCACCTCCTCCATCACAATTGCCATGTCATATCTCCCCCCCACCTCCTCCTTCACCATTGCTCTCCCTCATCTCCCCCCACCTTCTCCATCACCATTGCTCTCCCTCATCTCCCCCACCTCCTCCATCACCATTGCTCTCCTTCATCTCCCCCCACCTCCTCCATCACCATTGCTCTCCCTCTTCTCCTCAACCTCCTCCATCACCATTGCTCTCCCTCATCTCCCCCAACTCCTCTATCACCCTCCCTCATCTCCCCCCACCTCCTCCATCACCATTGCTCTCCCTCATCTCCCCCCCACCATTGCTCTCCCTCATCTCCCCCCACTTCCTCCTTCACCATTGCTCTCCCTCTTCTCCCCCCGCCTTCTCCTTCACCATTGCTCTCCCTCTTCTCCCCTCACCTCCTCCATCACCATTGCTCTCCCTCATCTGCCCCCACCATTGCTCTCCCTCATCTCCCCCCACCTCCTCCTTCACTATTGCTCTCCCTCTTCTCCCCCCACCTCCTCCATCACCATTGCTCTCCTTCATCTCCCCCCACCTCCTCCATCACCATTGCTCTCCCTCTTCTCCTCCACCTCCTCCATCACCATTGCTCTCCCTCACCTCCCCCAACTCCTCTATCACCCTCCCTCATCTCCCCCCACCTCCTCCATCACCATTGCTCTCCCTCATCTCCCCCCACCTCCTCCTTCACCATTGCTCTCCCTCTTCTCCCCCCGCCTTCTCCTTCACCATTGCTCTCCCTCTTCTCCCCTCACCTCCTCCATCACCATTGCTCTCGCTCATCTGCCCCCACCATCACCATTGCTCTCCCTCATCTCCCCCCACCTCCTCCATCACCATTGCTCTCCCTCATCTCCCCCCACCATTGCTCTCCCTCATCTCCCCCCACCTCCTCCTTCACCATTGCTCTCTCTCTTCTCCCCCGCCTCCTCCTTCACCATTGCTCTCCCTCTTCTCCCCTCACCTCCTCCATCACCATTGCTCTCCCTCTTCTCCCCTCACCTCCTCCATCACCATTGCTCTCCCTCATCTCCTCCCACCTCCTCCATCACCATTGCTCTCCCTCATCTCCCCCCACCATCACCATTGCTCTCCCTCATCTCCCCCCACCTCCTCCATCACCATTACGGTCCCCTTTTCCCCCCATCTCCAGTCCAGTGTATTAGTTTAAAAAAAAAAACACTTACCTCTCAACCAGCTCCCCCGCAGGATCGTCCTGTGCTTTCTGCCCGGCATCTTTCTCCCTGACACAGGCTCGTGCTGCATGATGACATCATCAAGCAGCGCGAGCCTGTGTCAGAGAGGAAGCACCTGGCAGGACGCAGAGGATGGATCCTCATCAGCCGCATTGCAAGGGCCCCCACATGGCCTTCGGGCCCTTGCAGTGCGGAGCACCGGCGGCCATGTTAACCAGGGGCCCCGTGTGTCCTGCTCGGGGGTCCGCTGAGGACCCGGGCCCACCGGACAATTCTCCGGTGTCCCGGTGCCCCAGTCCGACCCTGATTGGGTGGTCACATTCCATTTGGGGCGTTCCCTGGTGTAATCAGGGGTGTTCAAGAGCTGTACTTGAAGGGGTTGTCTAGGCTTAAGGCTCAAGTCACTCTATGTGACTGCAGACTTGTGTCAGAATTCCTTGTGCCGGTGGAGTTTGTGTATGCAGAATGATAACAAGGAGCAAATGGGACAGATGAAGTAGAGTAGACTCTGAGATGAAGGACCAGTGGACGGAGCTGAGTTTGTCACAGAGTCCAATGCAGATCTTTCAGTGGTGAAGTAGAATTGTCTCTACAACATAGCAGAGCTGAGTTTGTCACAGAATCCAGTGCAAAGCTGCCCAGCAGGGTACCGAGCATTTCAACAGAGCTGGATTTGTCTCAAGTCCAAGGCAGCACTGATCAGAAGTATAGCATAAAACCCAGCATTGGATCAGAGTTGAATATGACGCGCCCCCTGGGCCGCGTGGGGGAACCCAGAACCGGGCCTTTTTGTGGATGCTGGGGGTTGTAGTCACCGTGGCGGCGACCCGGTCCCGTGGCTCAGGGTGGTCAAACCAGTGGCAGTCTTTATAGGGTTTTTGTGGTTTAATGTCCGACTATGCCACCCGTGGATCGCGGTCAAGGTGTACCGCCGCTGCAAGGCAGACCGCTGAGGCTGGTGTTGTGTGCGCAGAAGAGAATGGGATAACTCCCCACGGGAGGAGTACAGCCTCAGGGCAGTAAGTGTAAACGATGGGAGTGATGGTGCACGGGAGTCCCAGCACTAGTAGTGCTGACGCGGTGAGAAAGCACAGAGACAAGGTGTTGCAGTTCAGGTTCTTTACTCACAGTTCTCATCCAGGTCACTTGTGCACAGGTAGGACCGCCTGAGCCGTGCTGCGTCCACCAGGCAGGGGGCTCGATCAACCCCCAGGCAATTCCGGAGTGTGGCACAGGACTCCCTTCTATCCTTTCGTCAGCCGTGCCCCACCAGTGACACTACTTCTGTCCAGCTGCCTCGGGTCTTCTCCTGGGAGGACTGGATGCCCACTTCCCTGACCCTGTGTGTTTCTTTGCTGTTCCTTTCAGTTTCTGTTCCTTTCTTCTTCCTTTCTGTTTCTGTTCCTCTCTTCTGGCTCCGGCCTTCACCCTAGGCCTGCCTCGTGGAGCTGGGCCCAGACTGAGCCACAGCTCCCAGTCAGCCCCATCAGGTTTTCTCCAGTGGGGTCCCACTCGAACTGGGCGTCCTCCAGTGAGGGATGGCTTATCTCTCTGGGCTCCGGAGCTGGTATCAGGGGTTCGCGCGGGGGCTGGTCTCTCCATTGGCGGCTGCTGACCAGGTCGGCCGGCCATACCAGGGGCAGTCCATCCGGGCCGGTGTGCTGGGCGAATAGATCCGCGCCCAGGGGCGGTATAGCAGGGGGCCCCGGTTGGGGAGCGGCGCCCGGGGGCACTCGGTATTGCGACCAGGCCAGTGGGCGTCTTCTGGTTGTGCCCGGGAGTGGCGCAGTCAAGGAAGGGGGCGCTGGTGAGGCAGTGACGCCCGGGTGCACTAGGCCTTGCGACCCGGCCTGTGGCGCCTGTTTCTTTATTGCGCCCGGGGTTAAAGGGCACGGCACGGGGCGGGGCGTGACAGCAGCGCTTGCAGCCTGAGGCCTAGCTGGTAGCGGCGGAGGCGTGGTGTCAGGTACGGTTCCCGGGGCTTCGGGTCCCGCAAAGGGAGGCTTGGGCAGTCTTGCGGCCTCAGGGCTTGGGGTGATGATGTCCCCGTTACCTGCCTCGGTCTCTGTGGCCTCCTCCGCGGCAGCGTCCCCGGACTCCGGTCCACCTTCACCGCCCTCAGAGGCAGGTGTGCGGCTGGGCGGTGGTAGCGCCTCCTGCGGTCGGGTCACGGCTTGCCGGGCCAACTCCTCCCTCCACCCGGCGATCACATCCCGCTGTGCCCAGACCATCCTCCGGTCCAGGCCTTCTAGCGTGGCTTGCGCATGCTCCGGGTCTCTGGGGAGCTGTGCCAGCAACTCTGTTAGGCTGCATGGCGGTTCAGCCTGCAACAGGCTACGGGCCAAGGTGCTGGTGGTGTTTGGTGTTCCTTCCATTCCCGGGTGCGGTCTGTCCAGACTGATCCAGACCGCACCCTGCCCCACAGTTTTCTTTCCTGTCCGCCCCCATTGGGGGTGGTCTTGGGGCCATCTGCTGACAATCACTTTCAGGGGCAGCCCCCCCACGTTGATGGACATCTCTACAGCCGCACTCATGGCTGTTGGGGGCGGGTTCCTTCTTTGGCGCCATTCTGGGACCTGGCCCACGATGGGAGGTGGCTTCCTGTTGTCTTTTGGCGCGCACATTATGGCGTCTGTTCTGCTGGGGCGGGCGCCATTTTCAACACAGTCAACTTTCAATAAAACAGTCTCTTTCTCTTCAGGCGCGCAATACCCGTTTGCGGCGGGTTGGTCGCAATCCTGCCAACCACGCCAAAGTTGACGCGCCCCCTGGGCCGCGTGGGGAAACCGGAACCGGGCCTTTTTGTGGATGCTGGGGGATGTAGTCACCGTGGCGGCGACCCGGTCCCGTGGCTCAGGGTGGTCAAACCAGTGGCAGTCTTTATAGGGTTTTTGTAGTTTAATGTCCGACTACGCCACCCGTGGATCGCGGTCAAGGTGTACCGCCGCTGCAAGGCAGACCGCTGAGACTGGTGTTGTGTGCGCAGCAGAGAATGGGATAACTCCCCACGGGAGGAGTACAGCCTCAGGGCAGTAAGTGTAAACGATGGGAGTGATGGTGCACGGGAGTCCCAGCACTAGTAGTGCTGACGCGGTGAGAAAGCACAGAGACAAGGTGTTGCAGTTCAGGTTCTTTACTCACAGTTCTCATCCAGGTCACTTGTGCACAGGTAGGACCGCCTGAGCCGTGCTGCGTCCACCAGGCAGGGGGCTCGATCAACCCCCAGGCAATTCCGGAGTGTGGCACAGGACTTCCTTCTATCCTTTCGTCAGCCGTGCCCCACCAGTGACACTACTTCTGTCCAGCTGCCTCGGGTCTTCTCCTGGGAGGACTGGATGCCCACTTCCCTGACCCTGTGTGGTGTGCCTTCCTAGTAGGTGTAGTGAGGGGTCCCACCAGTAAATGATCACGACCACCGGTTCTTGGTTAAGGATTAGTCACCTCCACCAACTTGGGATCCGGTACCCTGTTCTGCCAATCCGTCACCCGTAATCTCCTGGGTCCTTAGGGTTCCCTCCGCCTTCGTGTCTCTGGGCCTTTCTACACTTTGGGTACTTCTCTTTCTTTGCTGTTCCTTTCTGTTTCTGTTCCTTTCTTCTTCCTTTCTGTTTCTGTTCCTCTCTTCTGGCTCCGGCCTTCACCCTAGGCCTGCCTCATGGAGCTGGGCCCAGACTGAGCCACAGCTCCCAGTCAGCCCTCTCTGGCTGAACTCCTTGTCTCACTCCACTGACTGAACTGAACTCAGATGGTGCCCACCTCTTATACCTCCCTCTCTGTGCATGAGCCCAGGTGACTTGCAACCAATGGGCTCCTACCTATGCTCAGAACCCGTCCCCTCCTGCTCCTACATCACTGGGTTTTCCTCCCCCCTCCCCACTCCAGCCAGGGACATGTTCTGTCGTACCTGCATTACTGTACTAATTGGAGCACCGTTGAGCTGTCCCCCGGAAATGGGGTGTGTGTGATGCATGCAGCTAACTGAGTCCCCGTCCACACACCATCCTTACCCGGGAGTGGAATATCATACCTCTGGCAGAGGTGCAATACCCCTGTAGCGGCCGAACCCTCGGGGCGCTACAAATATGTCACAAATCCAAAGCAGTACTGACCAGGACTATAGTAGAGTATATAGCAGACCAGGTCTATAGTAAAGACCAGGACTATAGTAGAGTATATAGCAGACCAGGACTATAGTAAAGACCAGGGCTATAGCAGAGTATATATCAGTATTTCAGCAGAGCTGGATTTGTCTCAAGTCCAAGGCAGTACTGACCAGCAGTTTTGCTGAGTAACCAGCGATTTAACAGGGTTTAGTTTGTCACAAGTCCAAGGCAGTACTTACCTGCAATATAGCAGGGATGGGTTTGTCACGAGTCCAAGGCATAACCAGCATTTGTAATTGCAGGGTACCAGCCATGTAACAGTGCTAGGTTTGTCAGACATTCATGAAGAGCAGGCAGTGCCAAGTGGTGGATCTAGGAAAAATGAGTAACATAGACAATTACAGTAGTAGAGATAGCTAAACTAGGGCTTCATGGTATATTCAGAAAGGAGACAAAAAATATTTATAAAACCTAACTTTTAATAATCTCATTAAAACATATACCCTGTAGGGATGTTACTCGCTTGGGTGCGGTGGGAGGCAAACAGGAGGCATGTTCCTTTAAATCTTCATGTTGGTTTATTACTTCATAAACCAGGCAAAAATAAAGGAATACAAACAGCCTTTGCTTCAGGCAAAAACAATGTAAAATGTCCTTTAAGCAAGTTCTCTGATAAACTCGCCCTGTGGTCACACAGGCTGGTAAGTATCCAGCACACAGCTCAGTCTAGAGACAACACACACAGGAGGCCTTCTCCCTCCAAACACAGACCATGTGCCAAACAACAACCTCCATTACATAGGGTGGTAACCACAACCAGAGGTGAGATATGTGGGTAGCTAGACCCACCCATCTCTCCTAGCAACCCGTACCCCGGCTCCCAGGTGCACCATACGATCCTCTTAGTGCTTATGTGCACTAGAGAAACATTCCGGGCTGCATCATAGAGACCAGCCATCTCTGTGACACACACCTCCCATCGACTACGCGACCATTAGCCACCTTACAACACCTAGAGGTGAAGGACACTGATCGAACAACCTATAACAATGATATAAAGTGCAAGTGCACAAAAATAGCCAGTGCCCAATATAAAACTTCATAAAGTACAAGGTAGGCAGGAGCAGTGGTATAATCGGACCTGGTACTGGATAGCCCTGTCATGCCCAGTGTATTACTCCTGCCCTGACAAGGGCAGTGCTCAAGTGTGGCACTGCCTAACCCCAAAGTAACCCTCCCTATATACTATATGGTCCCAGCTTACACAATAAACTAGGGCTTCCACCAATTTTCTAAACAAAGGGATTGATTTATCACAAAAGCTCTCACACATCCTGATTAATACAATTTTCTAAAATGTAGTCAGCACTCTTCAAACTGTATATTTTTTTAGACAGTTTTTTTCATATTTTTTTGATAGTCTAGAGTAGTAAAAAATTCCCTGGTGGGCTAGTGACTCGCCCCCTGGGCCGTGGGGTACCCGGAACCGGGCTTCTGTACGATGCTGGGGGTAGTAGTGGCAACCCGATCCCGTGGCTCAGGGTAGTCAGACCAAATGGTGGCAGTCTATTTATCAGTGTTTAGAATGTCCGACTACGCCACCCGTGGATTGCGGTCAGAGATAACCGCCGCTGCGAGGCAGACCGCTGAGGCTGGTGTTAGTGTGCAGCACAGGGGTAGGATAACTCCCCACGGGAAGAGTGTAGCCTCAGGGCAGTGTAGGTGGATGCTGGGGGTGATGGTGCAGGCGCAGCAAAGATCATACTGAGTCCAATGGTGCAGTCCAGGGTTTTACTCACAGTTGTTATCCAAGTCACTTCAGTCAGCAATGACTGCCCAAGCCGTGCTGCGTCCACCAGGTGAGGAGCTCGGTCAACCCCCAGGCAATTCAGGAGTATGGCACAGGACTCCCTTCTGTCCTTTCTCTGGCCTCGTGTGCCCCACCAGTGACCAAACTTTTGTCCAGCTACCGCGGACCGTGTCGGGTAAGCGTTGGCCTCCGCTTCCCGCTATCCTATATGGCGCCTTCCTAGCAGGTTTGGAGGGGGGTCGCACAAATAAATGATCACGACCTCCGGTTCTTGGCTGAGGGATGATTTACCTCCACCAACTTGGGAATCCGGTACCCTTCCACAACCTGACCCTTCACCCGATATAACGCGGATTTGCAACGGTTGCTATCCGTTCTACTCTCTTAGGGTCCCTTCTGCCTTCTTGTTTCTGGAGCCCTTCCACTCCTCTGTCTCTTCTCCTTCCTTCCTTCCTTCTCCTTCTTCTCTTCTCCTCTCTGGCCACGGCCTTCTCTCTAGGCCTGCCTCGTGGAGCTGAGCTCAGGCTGAGCCTCGGCTCCCTGTCAGCTCTGACTGAGCTGCTACTCTGCTCTGCACTGCTCTCCTGCTCTCTGACTTAAGATGGCTCCCACCTTTTATCTGCTTCTCTGTGTCTGAGCTCAGGTGACCAGCACCCAATGAGCTCCTTCCTATGCTCCAGAAACCGTTCCCTTTCTGCTCCTACACCACTGGGTTCTCTCCCCCCTCCCCCCTCCAGCCAGGGACATGGTCAGTTGTGCCTGCAATATGGGAGCACCGTCGAGCTGTCCCCCGGAAATGGGGTGAGTGTGTGTGTGTGCATGCAACTAACTGAGCCCTGGTCCACACTCCATCCTTACCTGGGAGTGGAATATCACACCTCTGGTTGAGGTGCAATACCCCTGTAGCAACCGAACCCTCGGGGCTCTACACTAGCATTGTACGATCTCTGGTGACCTAGAGGAGAAAATGGATTAATGAATTCAGGCTGCTCCTATAGGGTCCAGTCTTCATCCTAGGAAATGTAGTCTCAGGACATTAGCATGGATTGGCCCCACCTAAAATTAACACTACCTCCCCAACTATTACTAGTCTCCACATAGAGAGCAGAAGGATTTTTTGAGCCCCCTAAGAATGTAGAGGATTAGTGTGGCCATAATATCTAAATCCACTAAATAAAAATATAAAAAGATATAAAAAAAAAACATAAAAAAACATATAAAGAAGTAGCCAGGAGTGGTGAACGTAAACCTGTAAGAGTTTCATGTCATTCAGAATCCTGAAAATGGGTGTAAACCTGATACGGGGATTACACATGCGGTTGCAATGGTATTTAGAGCCTCCTTCTTGACTCCTGTTTATTTGGGCTGACGGGCTGACATGATGACAATGAAGGCTCAATGTCTACATCACTTTAATTACAAATCACCCCCTCGGGGAATAGCCATTGTCTGCTGGAACAAACATGGATTCAGCCGTAACCTTCGCCAGTGGTGTCATGTAGCTCAAAGAAGACGGAGAGATTTCCATTAGTTTTTTTTTTCAATGACAGCCTAGGGAACGGTAAGCGATGCATGCTTAGGGGCTTGGGCTTCTTTGTAGTGGTGGCTTAAAAAAATATCTAAATATCTTTAGAAGGTAAAATAAATGTCACATACTCCCAGGATGGAAGGAAGGAGTAGCCGGAGGAGTTCCATCATTACTTTGTTGTTCCAACTTAGTAACTTTTCAGCAATCTAGGGGATAGGTGATAACATGAGTGAAGTCATATTGGGTGTAGTTGCACCCAGACTCTGGAATCAGGGAGGGTCCAAAAAGGATCCTTTGGTCCATATGAGGAGACTAATTCTATTGCGGATCCCTTGATCTTAAAGTTGCAACACTGGGTGAATATTGGTGATCACTGAAGGTCCTACTTATGGAACCTCCACTTATAATTTGAAGTTCTCCAAACTGGAAGGAGCAATGGGCATACAGGCACAGCTCTTTTCATTATTTACGGGACAGTCGAGTAGAGTGCTAGGTGATAACTTCCTAAGTTGGCACAACCCTTTGGCCTCTCAACTCTTCCCAATGGTAGATGTTGGAGGAGATAAAGATTTCAACTGGTTGATAACTTGTGTTCTCAGGAAGGTAAGCAGCTGCCATCAGAGTCTGGTAGTGTCTTAAGCCTCCCATACACATTAGATATCGACACAGATATTGACAGGTACAGCTGTCTGTCTAATGTGTATGGGGCTACAGAAAACTGATTGTTGGGGGAGATGTCGATTGGACATGTCCAATTTCATACATCTCTGACGACAAATCTCTCATAGTGAACATGGGCCAAGAAATCCATCCAATGTGTATGATGGACTTTACGCACCTCTTACTATTGAGAGCACATAATGAGTCAGCTGTACATAGTGTGCACATGCATGGAGAGATGGGATGGGACAGATAGCCATTGCCAGGTCGAGAATTTTGCAGATAACATTCAAATATGTGTGACCAGCCTAGAGACCCTCATGCACATTACACTAATGTCAGCCAAACCCACCAATATTGACAGGATAAACGGAGAGTCTAATGTGTATAGGAGCGTGCAGACTCTCTCCTTACAGATGATGTTGTGGGAAAGAAGGATTGTCATGATGGATTTCCAACAGCTGGGCCTTATGTTCTTCAGTAGATAAGCTGTCGCCAGAGGAGTCAGGCGTAGAGAACACAGGAACGTTCGGCCAAGTTGGGCGTTCATGTTTACGGGGGATATCGGGAGAGGTAGTGGTTAGCTGAACCATTGTTCACCCAACAGCGATCTAAAGTGTATGGGGGGATTAACTTCTAAGCAATGTAAGTAGTAAGGGTCAAAGATAATCTTTACTTTCTGATCTTGCCATTTGTTCCTATCATGTCTCCACTTGGGTTCATAAGTTGGCACCAAGTTTGTTCTACTCTTAAAAAGAAATAAGGCACATACCTAAGGCTTGAAAGTTTACAAAAGAAAGCACACCAACTGGGCCATCATCTACTATTCAGTGCAGGTCAACTTCAATGGGTCAACTCTGGATGAGAACCTACATATCAGGGTATTACTTGAGCAGTCTACCTATTTCATTGGGCAATGTGTATTGCCTCATTTACCCTCTAGGAGCACTGCAGGCAAATTGAACACTAATTGCCAGTTTCTCCCACAGATTACAGCTGATCATGGGGTCCAAGCAATGGGAAACCCTTTTATCAGCTTATTATCAGTGGAAATTCTTACTAAAAAGGGATTGTCCCAAAGGTGCACGAAGCCATTTACAATGTATTCTGATGCAGTAACAAAAATGTGCAAGTTTGACCTCAACATCCTGATATGTTCTATAAATCTGCACCTCAGTGCTTTCTCCTGTAACCCGCGTGCCTCTATCTGCAAAATGATTTACAGGTCTTCTCGGTAACATCTCCAAATGGGACAGGTGCAGCATGACACAGTGATGAGAAATTCCTGCCTACGTTATCAAATTCTTATATCAAACCATCCTAAATTGGAAAAATATGTTTATCAGATGGAAAAGACGATTAGTATGTACTAAAGACCTTCTCTTGCACGAGACCTGTCTGAAGGTCCCATCAATGAGGATTCCCACCATTGTCCTCAATGGAAGGACCTCATCATTGCAGAACAGGGTACTGGCTGGGTGGGAGAGAAGCCTCTGACCTGGGTCTAGAGCAGGGGTACACAAATTTTTTTGGTCCAAGGGCCACATTGCCATATTGAACCCATTCCAAGGGCTGTAAAAAATTTTTAAAGGGGAACTGATATGAATGCATCACCAGAACCATCATTAATACATCACCAGAACCAAGTTTTGAGTATCTGAGGATTTGGAGAGTTTCTGCTCTAAAAAAAAATCAGTGTGAATACACACTAGCTTAAACTGAGTTTTTAGAGCAGAAACTTACCAAATTCTCCTCATAAAATTCCTCAAAATTTTGAGATTTGAGATTAAGTGTTAACATAGACATAAAGCACGTTTTGGATTCCTACATGTGTACAAGATCAGAATCACTGTCAGCACATGAGCGTGGCACCAGAACCACCATCAGTACCTGAATGCAGAATCAGGACCATCATCAGTACATGAATGCAGAGCCACAACTACTGCTGTCAGTAGATGAATGCAGCACCAGAACAACAGTCAGTACATGAATGCAGCACCAGAACCATAGTCAGTAAATGAATGCAGCATCAGAACCAGAATCAATACATGAAGGCAGCATCAGAACCACGATCAATACATGAATGCAACACCAGAACCACCATCAGTACATGAATGCAGCTCTGGAACTACCGTGAGTACATGAATGCAGTTCTAGAAAAACTGCCAGTACATGAATGCAGCGCCAGAAACACCATCAGTACATGTATACAGCACTAAGCTTAGTACAACGATCAACTGCAATTTCGGGTCAGCCCCATATACAATTGTACTGCATGAACCTACAACTCCCAGTGTGTCTTTAATTATGGTAAGGAGCTGCTGTGAGTTGCTGTTATCAGTCATCATCAGACTGCGCACCATATAGGAACCACAGTACTGATGAAATGTAGTCAGTAGCACAAAAAGACATTTACACCCAGACACCTTATAGTTGACATCTTCTCTGACTGAAGTCATTCCCATTCCTTTTGTCTCCATGTAGTACAGACACCATAATGAGATTTCATGCCCAGAGCTCATCTCTGCAGACTTCCGTCTTCAGTTGCACTTCCCGACATGGTGCCCTCAAAAAAAAATCTCCCATGCTACAAACTTGATTAAATAATTGCCCCTCACTGTGCTACCTGCACAAAATATCTTCCCTACACTGCCCTCTTCATAATATCCCCCCACACTGCACTTCTTCATAATATCTTCCCACATTGACCCTTTATATAATATCCCTCCCACACTGCACATCTCCATAAAGTTCCCCCACACTGCCCCTTCCCATCATACCACAATATCTTCACACACTGCCCCTCTATATAAATATCCACCCATACTGCCCTTCTCCATAATGTCCCCCCACACTTCACCTCTCCATAATATCCCACCACACTGCCCCTTTCAAAAATATCTCCCACACTGCCCCTCTATATAATATTTCCCTCACACTGCCCATCTATCTAATATCCCCTCCACACTGCACCTCTCCATAATATTCCCTTCCACACAGCTCCTCTCCATAATAACCCCCCCCCACACTGCCCCTATCCATAATATCCCCTCCACACTGCACCTCTCCATAATATTCCCTTCCACACAGCTCCTCTCCATAATAATCCCCTCCACACTGCCCCTATCCATAATATCCCCTCCACACTGCACCTCTCCATAATATTCCCTTCCACACAGCTCCTCTCCATAATAATCCCCTCCACACTGCCCCTATCCATAATATCCCCTCCACACTGCACCTCTCCATAATATTCCCTTCCACACAGCTCCTCTCCATAATAATCCCCTCCACACTGCACCTCTCCATAATAATCCCCTCCACACTGCCCCTATCCATAATATTCCCTTCCACACAGCTCCTCTCCATAATAATCCCCCCACACTGCCCCTATCCATAATATCCCTTCCACACTGCACCTCTCCATAATAATCCCCTCCACACTGCACCTCTCCATAATATTCCCTTCCACACAGCTCCTCTCCATAATAATCCCCTCCACTCTGCCCCTATCCATAATATCCTCTCCACACTGCCCCTATCCATAATATCCCCTCCACACTGCACCTCTCCATAATATTCCCTTCCACACAGCTCCTCTCCATAATAATCCCCTCCACACTGCACCTCTCCATAATAATCCCCTCCACACTGCACCTCTCCATAATAATCCCCTCCACACTGCCCCTATCCATAATATCCCCTCCACACTGCACCTCTCCATAATATTCCCTTCCACACAGCTCCTCTCCATAATAATCCCCCCCACACTGCCCCTATCCATAATATTCCCCCACACTGCACCTCTCCATAATATCCTCTCCACACTGCACCTCTATATAATATCCCTCCCTCACTGCACATCTCCGTAATATTCCCCCACACTGCCCCTCTCTAAAATATCCCCCCAAACTGCCCCTCTGCATAAAGTCTCCTCACCCCACTTCCCCTCACTATACTATGCCCCCTTTCACAATCATCTCCAATTGCCCCATAATGTCCCCCCATTGCTCCATAATGTGCACTCGCAGGAACCCCTGCCTGCCCCTCCCCCCACCCGTTAATCTAATATGATAGCACATTTAATCTTAAACTCCTCCATGGAGCGATTACAGATGCCTGTCATCTTCTCTTCCTCTGTTACATTGGTGACATCAGCAGAGTGATGACCTCATCATGCGACCGCACGTCGGGGCAGGGGCTGATGCACGCTCCTCTGCCCCTGTCCTGGCCCAAAGTTTTCAAATGTGTAAGATGTAAGATGCAGATACATTTCAATATAGGAAGAATGGGATCTGGCGTCTCCTGAACAGCTCTGCGGGCCGCAACAAACACTCTGGCAGGAAGCATGCGGCCAGCGGCCATATGTTGCGCAGGCCTGGTCTAGAGGGTAATATGAAAGTGTTGGGAGGCATTCAAGGATGTACGAAAATCAAATGGCACTGGAAATATTGGGATTAACAGCAGTCTGCCTTATATTTTTTTGAGATTTTGACTAAGGTTATCCATTGATAATGAGAAGGATCACCAGCCCTGTGCGACCTTGCATAACATCTGCCAGAGAAGTGCATTGCACCCCCAGTGCTGACAGCTGACCACAGGTGGTGACCACAGCTGGACCCAAGGCCAGATCACTGGGGGGCAGATGGATTTAGAAAAGGGGTGTCCAGATGGGATTACCCCTGATTTATGAATCATTTTGGCCTCTAGAAAGGTGGGGTTCACCATTTTAATTGTCACCTAAAGGACACATTGATTGATCTGTTGATAAAAACAACATAAAGCAACAACAACAACAATATTACTATCACACTGACAAGCCTATGTATGCAATGATACCACCCCTACCAGTAGAGTTAAAGGGAAACCAAACTCCCTACTTCCCTCTGGCCCATTTCTTTTGAAGACCCCTGACCTTCCGTGTAGAAACAGTTAAATACTGTCTGACACTGAAAATAGCAGCCTGGGGTATGTTTTTATTCGCCTGAAGCCCCCCTTTCCTTCATTACTTCCTAGTTTCCCCTCAGTGAAGGTATACAGAGCGCACTCACAGTAACTTCATTCACAAGTAGCGGAGAAGCAGAGGAGGGGTATGGAGGGGATTCCACAAAGCCCCTGATGAAAAGAGCCAGGTCAACACATGAGACTCAATTAGTAAGAGCCAGACGAGGGACAAACAATGTACCTCCAAGACATCACCCTATATTAGGGGCAATAAAGCATCAAGCAAGAACTGTGTTTCTCATTTGCTACATAGTAAAAACTTACTTTGAGAAGTTGTAGTACTTGTTTGACACCTGAAGGGGGCACTGTGGCTGACACATTAGGGGATACTTGAGGGGGCAAGGAACGATATCTGGCTGACATCTGAAGTGGTATTAAGAATGGCAAATTAAAGAAGACCTGTCACAAGGTGAAACGTGTCCATTGTGGGCTCTTATTTTATTCCCGCAGTTCCCCTGGATATTATTCTTTATTCTTTTTTATAATCCGCCATACTGTCCCAAAGGTATGAGACTTTTTATTTAGTGCTAATTTTTTTAAAAACATGTTTTTTTTACCAAGGGGGAGTTGCTCACAGGTTAATAAGCAGAGCAGCCTAAAAACACGCCCCGAGGATCCTGTGTGCCATGCCCCAGAGGATACTGTGTGCCACTCCCCAGAGGATCCTGCGTGTCACACCTCTGAGGATCCTGTGTGCCATGCCCCGAGGATCCTGTGTGCCATGCCACTGAGGATCCTGTGTGCCATGCCCCTGAGGATCCTGTGTGCCATGCCTCTGAGGATCCTGTGTGCCATGCCTCTGAGGATCCTGTGTGCCATGCCTCTGAGGATCCTGTGTGCCATGCCCCGAGGATCCTGTGTGCCATGCCTCTGAGGATCCTGTGTGCCATGCCTCTGAGGATCCTGTGTGCCATGCCTCTGAGGATCCTGTGTGCCATTCCCCAGAGGATCCAGTGTGCTATGCCCCCAAGGATCCTGTGTGCCACTCCCCAGAGGATCCTGTGTGCCAGTCCCCAGAGGATTATGTGTGACATGTCCCAGAGAATCCTGTGCACCATGCCCCCGAGGATCCTGTGTGACACTCCCCAGAGGATCCTGTGTGCCACTCCCCAGAGGATTATGTGTGCCACTCCCCAGAGGATCATGTGTGCCACGTCCCAGAGGATCATGTGTGCCACACCCCCTCGAGGATGCTGTGCGCCACTCCCCAGAGGATCCTGTGTGCCAAGACCCAGATGATCCTGTGTGTCACTCCCCAGAGAATCCTGTGTGCCACTCCCCCAGAGAATCCTGTGTGCCACACCCCCAGAGGATCATGTGTGCCACGCCCCCCAGAGGATCCTGTGTGCCACGCCCCAGAGAATCCTGTGTGCCACACCCCCAGAGAATCCTGTGTGCCACACCCCCATAGGATCCTGTGTGCCACGCCCCCAGATGATCCTGTGTGCCACGCCCGCTCGAGGATACTGTGTGCCACTCCCCAGAGGATCCTGTGTGCCAAGACCCAGATGATCCTGTGTGTCACTCCCCAGAGGATCCTGTGTGCCATGCCCCAGAGGATCCTGTGTGCCTCGTCCCAGAGGATCCTGTGTGCCACTCCCCAGAGAATCATATGTGCCACGCCCTGATGATACTGTACACCACTCCCCAGAGGATCCTGTGCGCCACACCCCCTCGAGGATACTGTGCGCCACTCCCCAGAGGATCCTGTGTGCCACACCCCCTCTAGGATACTGTGCGCCACATCCCAGAGGATCCTGTGTGCCACTCACCAGAGGATCCTGTGTTCCCCACCCCAGAGGATCCTGTGTGCCACTCCCCAGAGGATCCTGTGTGCCACTCACCAGAGAATCCTGTGTGCCAAGACCCAGATGATCCTGTGTGCCATGCCCCCAGAGCATCATGTATGCCACGCCCCCAGAGACTCCTGTGTGCCATGCCCCCAGAGGATACTGTGCGCCACTCCCCAGAGGAGCACTCCCAGAGGATCCTGTGTGCCACTCCCCAGAGGATCCTGTGTGCCACTCACCAGAGGATCCTGTGTGCCCCACCCCAGAGGATCCTGTGTGCCACTCCCCAGAGGATCCTGTGTGCCACTCACCAGAGAATCCTGTGTGCCAAGACCCAGATGATCCTGTGTGTCACTCCCCAGAGGATCCTGTGTGCCACTCCCCAGAGGATCCTGTGTGCCACTCCCCAGAGGATCCTGTGTGCCACGCTCCCAGAGTATCATGTATGCCACGCCCCCAGAGACTCCTGTGTGCCATGCCCCCAGAGGATACTGTGTGCCACACCCCCAGAGGATCCTGTGTGCCATGCCCCCAGATGATCCTGTGTGCCACGCCCCCTCAAGGATCCTGTGTGCCAAGACCCAGATGATCCTGTGTGTCACTCCCCAGAGGATCCTGTGTGCCACACTCCAGAGGATCCTGTGTGCCACATCCAAGAGGATCCTGTGTGCCACATCCCAGAGGATCCTGTGTGCCACTCCCCAGAGGATCCTGTGTGCCACTCCCCAGAGGACCTTGTGTGCCACACTCCAGAGGATCCTGTGTGCCACATCCAAGAGGATCCTGTGTGCCACTCCCCAGAGGATCCTGTGTGCCACTCCCCAGAGGATCCTGTGTGCCACTCCCCAGAGGATCCTATGTGTCACGCCCCAGGGGATCCCGTGTGCCACGCCCCAGAGGATCCCATGTGCCACGCCCCAGAGGATCCTGTGTGCCATGCCCCCAGAGGAAACTGTGTGCCACGCCCCAGAGAATCCTGTGTGCTATGCCCCCAGTGGATCCTGTATGCCACGCCCCCAGATGATCCTGTGTGCCACACCCCATAGGATCCTGTGTGCCACGCCCCCTTATAAGACCACACAAAGCAGAATTACATAAAAAGGCCCCTATCTCTGGAACTGTATGGCAGATATTAAAAAAAGGAAAAAGGGGAATAGTGATAATAAAATAAGAGCGAAACCTGGACACTTTTCTCCTGGTGCAGGCCCACTTTAAAGGTGGGCACTGTATCTGACAACCAAAGAACTAGGGCTGACAACAGGGGATTAAATATGGCTGACACTTAAGGGGGAAGTTGGACTGACATAAATAGGTGCTGGCGCTCGGGTATCCATGGTATAACAGGGGCACAGGTGCACTTTATAACTTCATCACATAAGGAACCCATGAAAAACATTTGGCAGTCTGGTGCATGTGCTTGGTAGCCCAGCCTGGCAAGGGGCCACAGGGCTGCAAAACTCTTAGGGGAGCAAGTACAACATTTCAAAAGCTGGCGCTGAAGATTCAGGGCGGTGCATGTGCCCCATACTTCTAGCTGTTTGCCCCGGATCATTGGCATCAACACAACATCAGTACCGCACAGACGGCACAATGATGTCACTGCACTGCGCCCCCTGTGCCCAGCCGCTCTGTGTAAAGGGTAAAACTTGTCCACTTGGATAAGGTGAATAGAAGCTTAATGTTTTTACTTTTAATTACTTTTGGAGAATGCACTAAGGGGGCACCATTACTTTTTAAGGGAGATCACTTCTAAGAGGGCACTCACGGGGCCTTATTACTGGGTTAGAGGTGCAATACTTTCCTTGCCATGGGCACTACTAAACTAAGTTATGCCACTGCATCCATACTTTTTAAGGCAGCACTGCTATATCTAAAGGGGGCTCTTAGGGAGCATTATTGTTTTATGGGGCTCTCAGGATGCATCATTACCAGGTTAGGGGGTGCAGTACTTACCAAGCCCTGGTCACCAGCAGTCCATACTACACCACCACATCATTACTTTTTAAGGGGGCACTACTATTTATAATGGGAGTACTGAGGAGCACTATTTGTGTTACGTGGGCTCTCAGAGGGCATTATCAGTGGGTTAGGGGTGCAATACTTTCCTTGCCCCGGGCACATTGAAACTCACACTACGACACAGCATCATTACTTGTTAAGGTGGTACTACTATTTCTAAAGGGAGTACTAGAGGGGCATTATTTGTTTTATGGGGGCACTTACTGCTTTAGGGGTCACAATACTTACCTTTCCCGGGAATTGGCAATTCACCTACCCTACTGCATCCTTGCTGCACATTATTAGTTTTAAGGGGTCATATTTACTGGGTTAGGAGTGTAATGCTTTCCCGGGCACTGACAACTCCAGCTGCACCACAGCATCATTACTTTAAGGTGGCGCTACTTCTTGACTGGGTACTAGGGGGCATTAGTTGTTTTATGGGGGCACTTAGGAGGCATTAATACTGGGCAAGAGGGAGCAATCCTTACCTTCCTCTGGCATTATTGTTTAGGGAGGCACTCAGGACTCTTTATTACTGGGTTAGGATGTGCAGTACTTGCCTAGCCCTGCGTGCTGACGATCTACACTGTGCCAATGCATGACCCCTTGGGGGACACCTGTATGGGAGGTCCACAGCTGGTATAGACACAATGGTGATCAATACTCTGCAGATCTGCAGCAGGGGTGTGTGAGGGTGGGAGGTTGGAGCACATGGAGGTGCAGGTCTCTGCTGGAGCTGTCACCGGGGGGGAGGAGGAGGAGGAGGGCTGCTGCTGCTGCTGGTGCAGTATAGTGTGGAGGCTCAGAAGCCCACCAGGCAGATTGGGCTGGAGAGGAAGGGGGAGAAACATGGATGCAACTGGCAAACTGCAGAATTAGGGATTGCATTCCAGAGGGGAGTGAAATTGATCAGGGAGACAGGAGAGAGGAGAGGGAGGTGCCTGGGGTTTGGGGACTGACTCTGTAGACTTCAGCTGGACTGTGCTGGGAATGTTGTAGGACTTTCTTGGGGCAGGAGGTGAGAGGAGAGAGCAGCTAGATGAGACCATGTCAGGAGGGCTGGAGGACTTGCTGTAATCTTTCTATCACTTGGATCCTGGATACTTTTTTGCCTTGAACTATTTACAAGAAGAAGAGGAAGGTCCATCTGATCCCTCCCTGCGCTGAAGGTAAGGCACAGGCTGCTGGATCATCCCTGAGGACTCTGGAGACCTTCTGCCCATCACATGTGACATCTGGTCACTTGCAAAGAGAAATGTACAAGTTGTGGCTCTCTAACTAGTAGGGAACTACAAGCTCCAGCATGTCTGGAAGTTTGGGGGGTTATAAGGATTAAATTGTCCTCCTACATTTGTGACCTTTTTTGACCTATGGGGCATTTATCAATGGATTGTCCTGAACATGTGACATTCAGCTGTTGCTGAACTATAACTCTCAGCATGCCAAGAGGTAATGCTGGGAAATGTCGTTGAAGAATTTCCTATATGGGTCAAATGAAACAAAATTTCATAACTAATTTATTACTACATTTCCAACACTTTCCTCTTGCTTTACTGATATCCTCCATAGTAGCCCAGCAGTTGCCAGGTAGCGCTTTTATAAAGGGACGTTTATTGTATCCTTGTAAGATATGGAGAAATATGGGGGCTTCCTGACTACGCTCCTAAAGCTTTGGTCAGGGGACACATAGATTGGGGAGTTAGAATTTAGTCACTTGATCCTCGTATTCTTTGGCAGATAAGCTGCTACGAGAAGATGACCCCACATGGGAAGGTTTTCTTCCTCATCAATGTCCTACACCTCAAAATTTATGGACATCAAGGTGACATTTCAGTTGATATTGGCCCTCCCTGTTGGTCAATGCCGCAATATCTAACCTGTAAGCTGCATCTTAACTCTTCTCTTGGCTAAAAAAAATAGTTTCGAATTTTGATGCCCAATCCTTTTGTTTTTAGGGGAAACATGTCGCTGCCAGACACCTGTGGAGGATCATTTCCCTCTCCCTATTGATGGTGTATGGCCTTCTTGAAACAGTTATAAAAGCACAAAGCTTCTTCCAAAGAAAATAATGGGGGTGTCGCATAAATAACATTTATCATCTATCCACAGGATAGATGATAATTGTACAATCTCTGGGGAAGCTGCTGAAACCACCACTGATTAAGAGAGCAAGGGTCTCAAAGAAGTAGTGAGCATGTGCAACCACCACCACCACTGCGAGAGCTGCACATGCTCACTGCTGCTCCATTCACACACGGGAGTATGAGAGTGGTGGAGGTAGCAGCAGGCGGATCATTTATCATATACACTATAGATAGGTGATAAAATGTCATTTATGGGAATATTTCTGTCCGTCGTTTGTCGTTCAAGGTTTAATTGCACCCAGTGAACGTGCATCACGATTGAAATTGTTTATTTTGTTAGTTATGGTTGGGAACCTTTACGCAGCAGAAGATGCGCTGTCTTTTTGCATCATGAGAACGTAGCCATGGACGGAATTATCTACAGTATGTGAGTACCTGATCCATTCTCTGACAAGGCTCTGTTCACACATCCGCTCGGACATTCCATTTTAGGGACAGACAAACGGAGTAAGTGATCCGTTGCTTCACTATTATGGGGGTCTGTCTGGAATGGAAGATAAAGTTCTTCATTTAGGACTTTTTTTCCCCATTCCATAAAACGGACACCAAAGGGGGTTCCCCTTCTTCCATTGACATAACTGGTGAAGTGGATCGCTTATTCCGTTTCTCTGTTCCTAAAATGGAACAAACAAGCATTTGTACATGTGAACAGAGCATGAGAAAGTAAGTCAGGATGTTGGGACACGTGTAGACTATTTACGAGAGAGGTCTACTACAATTTTGGAAAATTCTCCACCGAGGCTGGACAGAAATAAAGAAGAAAGCCTCGTGTTAGGCTGCTCCTTCTCAGAAGTATGTGGTCCATTTGGTCAACGTTGTCCAAAAGGCGATGTTATTGTACCAGCTGGATGTCCTTCAAAGCAACATCATAAAGAAATGATTGACCTCTAGAGCTCATTTCATCAGTGATAACAGAAGCCCTGGTGGTATAACATAGGCATAATTCAGAACTATGACTATAAGGACAGCTGATAAGATCTAAATATCTTCTTGAAATGAGCCGTTCAGCACAAAATGACTGTTCAAACCAAGCACAGTCACTCGGTGCACCCTTAGCATGGTGGAGCAGTTCAGGACATCTTCTGATCTTCTTGTTTTGCATCAGTCTGGAAAGTAGATGGGATCACAAGGGTACATTCCTTATTGCATTTGTGCCTTTTTTTGTTAAGTTTTTAGTGTTTTTAGTTAGCCACTGTAGACAGACTTTTGAAAAATCACAAAATTTGTTGCAAAGGGATTTTAGGTGCGCTTGAAAATTTGGTGCACATTTTCCAATATTTTAGCAGAACATGCGAATTTCCTGCTACTTGTAATATATATCACAGAGCAGGGCTGAGATTTCAGTCTGAGACCTGTAGGTAAGCTTACGCTGACAAGTTACCTGCCCTGGGGGTAAGTGGCGTGTCTGATATCAGCTAGTGGCTCCTGGAGAGTTATTTATTTCCTCAAGCCTCGGGTATCAAAACTTACAGATCTTCTGATGTCTGCCTTACAGTCTTAGCATTCCTTACTAGTAAAATGGTGACCACGAGGTCAGGCCCGTCTCCTATGTATTCTGTACCAGCTCCTTAGCTTGGTGTATGGTTCGTCTGACCGGGAAAAGTGTCTCTGTTAGTAGTGGTGGTCTGCAGCAGTAGCATGAAAAAAAAGCATGTTACAGTCGTAGTCGTAGTCAGAGATATGGAACGCTTTTTTTTTTTTTTTTTTAAGAAATGGCGCCATTGTTATTTATAGGCTGTTTGTGGTATTGCAACTCAACTCCACCCCCTTGAATAGCACTCATGCAAACCCAATCCATGGACTGAGAGGCACAGTTTGGGCAATGGAAGAAAGTAATGCAGTTTTTCTAATTTTACACAAGGTTTTAAAAAGATTTGGGATTTCCCATTTTTTTTAGAAGTGAAACTCTGGATTGAAGTTACACTCAAAGAAGGAGCTTAAAGGGGTATTCCCATCTCCGAGATCCTATCCCAATATGTAGTAGGCGTAATAATAATAATAATAATATTAGCAAATACCTCCCAATTAGAAATGTAGTATAGTTTTTCTGATTCGCTATGTCTCTTTATTCATGTGCAGGCATTGCAGGACCTTAGGTATCCATGGTTACGACCACTGATATAGTGACAGCTAGTTGCTAGTGGTCGTAACCATTGATACCTAAGGTCCTGCAATGCTTGCACATGAGGAAAGAGACATCGCGAATCAGAAAAACTATACTACATTGCTAATTGAAGGTATTTGCTAATATTATTATTATTACACCTATATATACAGTATATTGGGATAGGATTTTGGAGATGGGAATACCCCTTTAACAATCAGAATAACATTTCAAGGGATTGTCTATAACTTCCCCTATACACTGGAGCAATAATATGGCTTTTACGCTGGGCACAAAGTTCTCAGGGGTGAAAAATTTAAAGAGGAAAAAAAACTCAAAAAACAGTGGCGCTCCTAGCACTGAAGATCCACTTGCTGGAGACTCATGGCCTGGTGCCCCAGATCTCTGCCGAGCACCACTTTGAGTAATATTGGTGCATGGAATTGGTCCTTACGGCATTACACATCCTCATGCCTGTCGGGTCACAGCGGGGTATTGGGTGTTTGGGGCGTGTGGCTTTCACTTTAGATAAAGATATGAAATGTTTCTAAATTAACAGTGGTAAGTAGAGATGGAGGGTGTAAGCCGATGCCCCTTAATCTGGTGATTCCCCAGCTATCCGCAGCAGGTGACATGGAGGGACGGGAGTTTTCACACTATGTATGATGAGCTCGGTGAGAGGATGCCAAATACCAGAGGAGATAACTCCGGCCTTCGTCACCATGGCAGATATAAACTACGAAGTGGTCCTTCTTAAAGGGCGTTTACACCTAATGTATGTTTATGTACTAATGCAATCAATTTCTTTTTATCACTATAAGAATTGAGGGCGTTTTTATAGAAAGCTACCCATAATGCATTATTTCCCCTACAATTACTACCAGGGTGGCAGCTTTCTTAAAGGGGTTGTTGGATCATTGCCAAACAATTCACGTAGACACACATTCTGTCAGACATTTCCTGAACTGAGGCGTCTGTGTGGTTGCTGTAGCTAACAGAGCTGTCATTACTACACTGTGAGGCCTTTATTTACATTTTCTGGCAGCCATCTTGACTGAAATGATCTTATTTGTGTTTATATACCCTGTCAGGTGATTACGGAGGAGTTGCTGTTAGCAACCAATCAAGTGCCTGCTTTCATTTTTCAGCCTACCTTAGAAAAATAAGAGCTGGAATGTGATTGGTTCCATTTCTCCAGTAATGGATCAGGCAGCCATTTTATTCTGTCGCCTCCTGAGTAAAAAAAAGTGTTACTAGTACAATCACATATTCCTCATTCATGAAAAGTCTGAGGGAAAATGGTCTTTGCCGCCCACAGCAACCAACCAGAGCTCAGCTTTTCAATGGTAAATTGAATGCTGCGCCATGATTGGTTGCTGTGGGCAACGAAGCGCCTCCATCTTGTCTGACAGATATACAGGCTGCGGATGTTTACTAACAAAGCGTCATGGTGAAAACACATGGAGTAATGGACTTGGAAACGCTCCACTAAGTTACTCATGCCAGGAACTCCTGGAATAGCTGGAAGGTCAAGGGAAGGCCCGGTACAATGATAGGAGGGGGAAGCATGGAGGCCAGGGACACCAAACAGATCTGGAAAAAATGATCAGGCTCTGTCACTTCAAGTATTTTTTTCCACCATTGACTTCATTGCTGCATACAAAATCCATCTGTCTTTTTTTAAATCATTTTAGGCCCATGGGATTTGTAGTTGTGATGTCGGAGTTGTTCAATAAGAAAATGACCTGTACTATACTTTTGTGCTAAATGTCTTTTTTTTTTAGGATTTGAACCCCATAGACATATAGCAAAGTTTACACTGGAAACTAGGCCTTATACTAGACTTACACATTCTGACCTTTACAAAAGACTTTTCAGCAGTATCATTATTATTATTATTATTATTATTATTATTATTATTAAAGACAGGATATCATTTGTAAATATCCTGTATAAACATCAGGTGATGTCACAGCTCACCTCCTCCCCCTCCTGAACAATGACTGATAACACCTCTGTATACAGTAGATAACACAGAATCCACCAGTCACAATAGGTGATGTCACAGCTCACCTCCTCCTCCTGTACAATGACTGATAGCAGCTCTATATACAGTAGATAGCACAGGATCCAGCATTCACAATAGGTGATGTCACAGCTCACCTCCTCCCCCTCCTGAACAATGACTGATAACACCTCTGTATACAGTAGATAACACAGAATCCACCAGTCACAATAGGTGATGTCACAGCTCACCTCCTCCTCCTGTACAATGACTGATAACAGCTCTATATACAGTAGATAACACAAGATCCAGAATTCACAATAGGTGATGTCACAGCTCACCTCCTCCCCCTCCTGAACAATGACTGATAACACCTCTGTATACAGTAGATAACACAGAATCCACCAGTCACAATAGGTGATGTCACAGCTCACCTCCTCCCCTGTACAATGACTGATAACACCTCTATATACAGTAGATAACACAGGATCCACCAGTCACAATAGGTGATGTCACAGCTCACCTCCTCCTCCTGTACAATGACTGATAACACCTCTATATACAGTAGATAACACAGGATCCACTATTCACAATAGGTGATTTTACAGCTCTCCTCCTCCTGTAGAATGACTGATAACACCTCTATATACAGTAGATAACACAGGATCCACCATTTACAATAGGTGATGTCACAGCTCACCTCCTCCCCCTCCTGTACAATGATTGATAACACCTGTATATACGGTAGATAACAATGGATCCACCATTCACAATAGGTGATGTCACAGCTCACCTCCTCCTCCTGTAGAATGACTGATAACACCTGTATATACGGTAGATAACACAGGATCCAGCATTCACAATAGGCGGTATCACAGCTCACCTCCCCCTCCCTTCACAATGACCTTTGCACACGCTCATTAGGTGCTTCAGTGCATAAGATAGGGTCGGAGTTTGTTCATTGCTGCTAATGTTCATGTGAATTTCTGGAAACAACAAGAAGTTTGAATCTAAAAAACACCAGTGTGAAAAAAAATGTACCAAAAATTAACACAAAAAAATGATTTTAATAATAGATCAATTTCTGATGACTCGTTACCTTTACAGACGTAAGACGAATTTTCTTCTTGTAACAGTGAGAGGATGGTCGAGGCATTATCAGCCCTTTTAGGCGCCCTTCCTCCTCCAGTTTATCCACCATTGTCTGTCGGAGGTGAATGCCCTGCGGCTATAAACTCTACTAGCTTGGGCAACGCTGGTGGCATATTGTTCTAGCCAAAACAAAAGCAATCAGAGATTAGTGGGCACAGAGCCTAGAACTGATACCGACACCCAGGTGGTGACACCATAAAGTCTGTAACATCCTGCAGGAATGTCTCTGACCTGGAATGCCTGTGCGGGTAATCTCCTGACCTTACCTGCACCCCATAAACGGTCCTACAGGTTGTAGTGACGCCGATGAATCACTCCTGGAACTGTCCAAAAATTGGATCCGGTCCCTGAAACTCAAGGAAACTTGGAGCTTTTACTCCTGTTTACTGTGCAGGGTGCCAGGGACCGGAGACATTGGTGGCTCCTGATGAAGAGCTCACTTATTTGTCCGATTTGCCATTTATTTTAACTCTTTTTACATCAGCTTTTTGTTTGTCTTTTTTATTGTTTTGCTTTTGTGTTTTTAATGGGCGTTTTATAATACAGGGTTGTTTTTTATTCTTTTGTGCTTTTAATATACTACAGGGGATGGCGGGTTCTGCCCTTATGTTTCATTTAGAGGAATGCATTCCATGTGTCTTAAAGTTGCGTCAGGAGGGATTGTAAGGTCTAGGCAGGACATATGGAAGGAATTATATGGGGAGAACGCAGCCATTATTATTTTTTTTATTATTATTTTTCCTCTTGTGTCAAACCAAAAGCTTTGTTTTGTTCTAGGTTAACCCCAGACTCCAGAATTTTATGTTATATATATATATATATTAAAAATAAATATGGCACGTATGGCAAGCGCTGATTGTCTGCCAAAATATTTTTAGGACAATTTCATCGTGACCATATTAAAAAAAAAAAAAAAAGATTTGAATGGAACAGCGCCACTCTTGTCCAGTGGTTCTATCTGGTATTGCATCAAAGTCATACTAAGCTGTAATACCAGATACAACCACTGGGCACTAGTGGTGATTAAAGAATGTTAAAAAAATCCTTTTGGGTGCTTCACTGTACATATATGGGGGTGAGCATATGGATTCGTGTGCCCCCCAGGACCGATGACACATTCCTTACTGACATAGGATTGGTGGACTTTGCTCCAAAGTGATTAATGCCGAGGCCAGGGAGCAAGCGTGCAGCCACGTGAGCTCATTCTAGGCAGAATATAGGACAAATGATCCCAATGTCCTGATGTCCTCCGGCCCGGTGTCCAAAAACTGATTCACTATGAGCCTGTGATGGAAAATGGCAGCGCCGGCCATTAACCCATTATTACGTGATCCAGTTCTCCTAGTGAACCAGTACAAAACAAAACTAACGAGCTCGGTCCATTATCGGCAGCTGTTAGTGCTGTCAAGCCAAAGCGTGCCACATTCCTTGGCAGCGCACGCTATAAACATATACCGGCATCCGCCTCTTAAAGCGCCAGCAAACCTCCAACACCGAAACGCCTCTTTCCCCACTGTGTCTGAGTTATCCCCATGAGACACTGTAGTTTCTGAGGTTCTTTATTTCTTTATCGGTTTTCTCACCACAGACTTTATTAGTAACCCTTGCAGTGCCCATGTGGTACACTTGGCATTCATCATATGAGTTATGGGCCCCTGAATCCACTCTTGAAACAGAGTGCCCCCCTATACCTCTTGAGTGCTCCATTGAAACAGTGTCTCCTGAATGCTCCCTTGTAACAAAGAGTGTCCCCTGAGTGCACCCTTGTAACAAAGAGTTTCCCCTGAGTGCACCCTTGTAACACAGTGTCCCCTGAGTGCACCCTTGTAACAAAGAGTTTCCCCTGAGTGCACCCTTGTAACAGAGTGTCCCCAGAGTGCACCCTTGTAACAGAGTGTCCCCTGAGTGCACCCTTGTAACAAAGAGTTTCCCCTGAGTGCACCCTTGTAACAGAGTGTCCCCTGAGTGCACCCTTGTAACAGAGTGTCCCCTGAGTGCACCCTTGTAACAAAGAGTTTCCCCTGAGTGCACCCTTGTAACAGAGTGTCCCCAGAGTGCACCCTTGTAACAGAGAGTGTCCCCTGAGTGCACCCTTGTAACAGAGAGTGTCCCCTGAGTGCACCCTTGTAACAGAGAGTGTCCCCTGAGTGCACCCTTGTAACAAAGAGTGTCCCCTGAGTGCACACTTATAACAAAGAGTGTCCCCTGAGTGCACCCTTGTAACAGAGTGTCCCCAGAGTGCACCCTTGTAATAAAGTGTGTCCCCTGAGTGAACCCTTGTAATGGTGTCCCCTGAGTGCACCCTTGTAATAAAGAGTGTCCCCTGAGTGCTCCCTTGTAACAAAGAGTGTCCCCTGAGTGCACCCTTGTAACAGAGTGTCACCAGAGTGCACCCTTGTAACAAAGAATGTCCCCTGAGTGCTCCCTTGTAATAAAGTGTCCCCTGAGTGCACCCTTGTAACAGAGTGTACCCTGACTGCACCCTTGTAAGAGAGTGTCTCTTGAGTGCACCCTTGTAACAAAGAGTGTCCCCTGAGTGCACCCTTTTAATAGAGTGTCCCCGAGTGCATCCTTGTAACAAAGTGTCCCCTGAGTGCACCCTTGTAACAGAGTGTCCCGAGTGCACCCTTGTAACAGAGTGTCCCCTGAGTGCACCATTGTAACAGAGTGTCCCCTGAGTTCACCTTATAACAAAGAGTGTCCCCTGAGTGCACCCTTATAACAGAGTGTCCCCTGAGTGCACCCTTATAACAGAGTGTCCCCTGAGTGCACCCTTGTAATAAAGAGTGTCCCCTGAGTGAACCCTTGTAATGGTGTCCCCTGAGTGCACCCTTGTAACAAAGAATGTCCCCTGAGTGCTCCCTTGTAATAAAGAGTGTCCCCTGAGTGCACCCTTGTAACAGAGAGCGTCCCCTGAGTTCACCCTTATAACAGAGTGTCCCCTGAGTGCACCCTTGTAACAGAGAGTGTCCCCTGAGTGCACTCTTATAACAGAGTGTCCCCTGAGTGCACCCTTGTAACAGAGTGTTCCCTGAGTTCACCTTATAACAAAGAGTGTCCCCTGAGTCACCCTTATAACAGAGTGTCCCCTGAGTGCAACCTTATAACAGAGTGTCCCCTGAGTGCACCCTTGTAACAGAGAGTGTCCCCTGAGTGCATCCTTGTAAGAGAGAGTCTCCTGAGTGCACCCTTGTAACAAAGAGTGTCCCCTGAGTGCACCCTTTTAATAGAGTGTCCCCGAGTGCATCCTTGTAACAAAGTGTCCCCTGAGTGCACCCTTATAACAGAGTGTCCCCTGAGTGCACCCTTGTAACAGAGTGTCCCCTGAGTTCACCTTATAACAAAGAGTGTCCCCTGAGTGCACCCTTATAACAGAGTGTCCCCTGAGTGCACCCTTGTAATAAAGAGTGTCCCCTGAGTGAACCCTTGTAATGGTGTCCCCTGAGTGTACCCTTGTAACAAAGAACGTCCCCTGAGTGCTCCCTTGTAATAAAGAGTGTCCCCTGAGTGCACCCTTGTAACAGAGAGCATCCCCTGAGTGCACCCTTATAACAGAGAGTGTCCCCTGAGTGCACCCTTATAACAGAGTGTCCCCTGAGTGCACCCTTGTAACATAGTGTCTCCTGAGTGCACCCTTGTAACAGAGTGTCTCCTGAGTGCACCCATGTAATAGTGTCCCCGAGTGCACCCTTGTAACAGAGTGTCCCCTGAGTTCACCCTTGCAACAAAGAGTGTCCCCTGAGTTCACCCTTGCAACAAAGTGTCCCCTGAGTGCACCCTTGTAACAGAGAGTGTCCCCTGAGTGCACCCTTGTAACAGAGAGTGTCTCCTGAGTGCACCCTTGTAACAAAGAGTGTCTCCTGAGTGCACCCTTGTAACAGAGAGCGTCCCCTGAGTGCACCCTTATAACAGAGAGTGTCCCCTGAGTGCACCCTTGTAACAGAGAGTGTCCCCTGAGTGCACCCTTGTAACAGAGAGTGTCCCCTGAGTGCACCCTTGTAACAGAGAGTGTCCCCTGAGTGCACCCTTATAACAGAGAGTGTCCCCTGAGTGCACCCTTGTAACAGAGAGTGTCCCCTGAGTGCACCCTTGTAACAGAGAGTGTCCCCTGAGTGCACCCTTATAACAGAGAGTGTCCCCTGAGTGCACCATTATAACAGAGAGTGTCCCCTGAGTGCACCATTATAACAGAGAGTGTCCCCTGAGTGCACCCTTATAACAGAGAGTGTCCCCTGAGTGCACCCTTATAACAGAGAGTGTCCCCTGAGTGCACCATTATAACAGAGAGTGTCCCCTGAGTGCACCCTTGTAACAGAGAGTGTCCCCTGAGTGCACCCTTGTAACAGAGAGTGTCCCCTGAGTGCACCCTTGTAACAGAGAGTGTCCCCTGAGTGCACCCTTATAACAGAGAGTGTCCCCTGAGTGCACCATTATAACAGAGAGTGTCCCCTGAGTGCACCCTTATAACAGAGAGTGTCCCCTGAGTGCACCATTATAACAGAGAGTGTCCCCTGAGTGCACCCTTGTAACAGAGAGTGTCTCCTGAGTGCACCCTTGTAACAGAGTGTCCCCTGAGTGCACCCTTATAACAGAGAGTGTCCCCTGAGTGCACCATTATAACAGAGAGTGTCCCCTGAGTGCACCCTTGTAACAGAGAGTGTCCCTTGAGTGCACCCTTGTAACAGAGAGTGTCCCCTGAGTGCACCCTTATAACAGAGAGTGTCCCCTGAGTGCACCATTATAACAGAGAGTGTCCCCTGAGTGCACCCTTGTAACAGAGAGTGTCCCCTGAGTGCACCCTTGTAACAGAGAGTGTCCCCTGATTATGAAATGGAAAGGGAAAAGAAAAAAAACAGCTCCCCTCCATGAAGCAGCTGGGTGTCTCCAGGATCCGTGGTCAGCGCTGCTGCTTGCGCTCAGTAGACAGGTAATGGGAAAGACGATGATCCAGCTCCACAGACTCCAATATTAGGTATTCATACCTAGTTTAAGAGCAGTCTTCTCTCGAAACGCGTCTGGTAGCGCACCCCTCCTTGTGTCCCTGTGTTTCCCTTCTAGTATTGTTCTTCCACCAGCTGGAGTTTCATTATCGCCATCTGGATATTTTTTAAAAAATTCTAAATAAAAGACATTTGTTTTTACTATTGGAGTCTGTGGATCATCGTCTTTCCCATTACCTGTCCCCTGATTACACCCTTGTAACAGAGAGTGTCCCTTGAGTGCACCCTTGAAACAAAGAGTACCTCACCTTGAGTGTGCACCCTTAAAACGAACAGTACCCCACCCTGAGGGCATCCTGGAAACAAAGAGCTCCAGCCTGAGTGCTCTTTCAAAAGAAGGAGGGCATCCCTAACACAAAGACTGCCCGCTCGAGTACACCCTTAAAACAAAGAGAGCCCCCTTGAAACAAAGAAACAAGGTGCCCCCCGCCCTTAAAACACAAGTATTAATGTATCCTTAAAAGTATCAGTGCCCCTCCCCTTCCACGTAATAAAGTGTATACTTCCCTAATCCGCTGACCAGTCTTCTTCTCCCCTGCATTTAGAGCGGGCGGGTGGAGGCTGCAGTGGCCCATTTGCCCCAGAGGCTGGCGTCTCTTAGCCCATAGGGCATAGAGAGAGGTGGAGTAGGGAGCCAATGGCTACTTGCTCTACCACCGGATCCAGCTGTGTCTGGAAACTCTTAAATAATACCAACATATGGTGCCGAATAAAAAATGACAAGTGCAATGCTTAGATAATAGCCACATGGTGAGCACAGCCCCTTATAGTCCCACATAACACGATGCCTCACACCACAGTGTGGCTAAGGCCACGGCCCCACTATCAGTATTTTTTCTCAGGAACCAGGTGAGGAACAATCAGAGAGAAGATAGAATAGCAACACGTCACCAATTCTGCATTTATCACCCACTTCTGGTTTCGCTCCCACTCCTGAGAAAAAATACTGACCAAATACTGACCAAATACTGATAGTGGGGCCATGGTCTTACTGCTGGGATCAGTAACCAGAAGGAAGCTGCTGGTTTTGTGGCCCGGACTCTGTATACCCCATGCTACGTGCATACCACACCCCCACACCAGTGATGTATACTGCACCCCCTCACCAGTGATGTGTACCCCACTCCCTCACCAGTGATGTGTACCGCACCTCCTCACCAGTGATGTGTACCGCACCCCCTCACCAGTGATGTGTACCACACCCCCTCACCAGTGATGTATACCGCACCCCCTCACCAGTGATGTATACCGCACCCCCTCACCAGTGATGTGTACTGCACCCCCTCACCAGTGATGTGTACCACACCCCCTCACCAGTGATGTAAACCGCACCCCCTCACCAGTGATGTGTACCACACCCCCTCACCACTGATCTATACCGCACCCCCTCACCAGTGATGTATACCGCACCCCCTCACCAGTGATCTATACCGCACCCCCTCACCAGTGATCTATACCGCACCCCCTCACCAGTGATGTATACCGCACCCCCTCACCAGTGATCTATACCGCACCCCCTCACCACTGATCTATACCGCACCCCCTCACCAGTGATCTATACTGCACCCCCTCACCAGTGATCTATACCGCACCCCCTCACCAGTGATGGATACCGCACCCCCTCACCAGTGATGTATACCGCACCCCCTCACCAGTGATGTATACCGCACCCCCTCACCAGTGACGTATACGTGATGTATACCGCACCCCCTCACCAGTGATGTATACTGCACCCCCTCACCAGTGATGTATACTGCACCCCTTCACCAGTGATGTGTACCGCACCCCCTCACCAGTGATGTAAACCGCACCCCCTCACCAGTGATGTATACCGCACCCCCTCACCAGTGATGTGTACCGCACCCCCTCACCAGTGATGTATACCGCACCCCCTCACCAGTGATGTATACCGCACCCCTTCACCAGTGATGTATACCGCACCCCCTCACCAGTGATGTATACCGCACCCCCTCACCAGTGATGTATACCGCACCCCTTCACCAGTGATGTATACCGCACCCCCTCACCAGTGATGTATACCGCACCCCCTCACCAGTGATGTATACCGCACCCCCTCACCAGTGATGTATACTGCACCCCTTCACCAGTGATGTATACCGCACCCCCTCACCAGTGATGTATACTGCACCCCTTCACCAGTGATGTATACCGCACCCCCTCACCAGTGATGTATACCGCACCCCCTCACCAGTGATGTATACCGCACCCCCTCACCAGTGATGTATACCGCACCCCCTCACCAGTGATGTATACTGCACCCCTTCACCAGTGATGTATACCGCACCCCCTCACCAGTGATGTATACTGCACCCCCTCACCAGTGATGTATACTGCACCCCTTCACCAGTGATGTATACCGCACCCCCTCACCAGTGATGTATACCGCACCCCCTCACCAGTGATGTGTACCACACCCCCTCACCAGTGATGTATACTGCACCCCTTCACCAGTGATGTATACCGCACCCCCTCACCAGTGATGTATACCGCACCCCTTCACCAGTGATGTATACCGCACCCCCTCACCAGTGATGTATACCGCACCCCCTCACCAGTGATGTATACCGCACCCCCTCACCAGTGATGTATACCGCACCCCCTCACCAGTGATGTATACCGCACCCCCTCACCAGTGATGTATACCGCACCCCCTCACCAGTGATGTATACCGCACCCCCTCACCAGTGATGTATACCGCACCCCCTCACCAGTGATGTATACCGCACCCCCTCACCAGTGATGTATACTGCACCCCTTCACCAGTGATGTATACCGCACCCCCTCACCAGTGATGTATACCGCACCCCCTCACCAGTGATGTGTACCACACCCCCTCACCAGTGATGTATACCGCACCCCCTCACCAGTGATGTATACCGCACCCCCTCACCAGTGATGTGTACCACACCCCCTCACCAGTGATGTATACTGCACCCCTTCACCAGTGATGTATACCGCACCCCCTCACCAGTGATGTATACTGCACCCCCTCACCAGTGATGGATACCGCACCCCCTCACCAGTGATGTATACCGCACCCCCTCACCAGTGATGTATACCGCACCCCCTCACCAGTGATGTATACCGCACCCCCTCACCAGTGATGTATACCGCACCCCCTCACCAGTGATGTATACTGCACCCCCTCACCAGTGATGTATACCGCACCCCCTCACCAGTGATGTATACCGCACCCCCTCACCAGTGATGTATACTGCACCCCTTCACCAGTGATGTATACCGCACCCCCTCACCAGTGATGTATACCGCACCCCCTCACCAGTGATGTGTACCACACCCCCTCACCAGTGATGTATACCGCACCCCCTCACCAGTGATGTATACCGTACCCCCTCACCAGTGATGTGTACCACACCCCCTCACCAGTGATGTATACTGCACCCCTTCACCAGTGATGTATACCGCACCCCCTCACCAGTGATGTATACTGCACCCCCTCACCAGTGATGGATACCGCACCCCCTCACCAGTGATGTATACCGCACCCCCTCACCAGTGATGTATACCGCACCCCCTCACCAGTGATGTATACCGCACCCCCTCACCAGTGATGTATACCGCACCCCCTCACCAGTGATGTATACTGCACCCCTTCACCAGTGATGTATACCGCACCCCCTCACCAGTGATGTATACCGCACCCCCTCACCAGTGATGTATACCGCACCCCCTCACCAGTGATGTATACCGCACCCCCTCACCAGTGATGTATACTGCACCCCTTCACCAGTGATGTATACCGCACCCCCTCACCAGTGATGTATACCGCACCCCCTCACCAGTGATGTATACCGCACCCCCTCACCAGTGATGTATACTGCACCCCCTCACCAGTGACGTTGGCCCATCCATTGGCTTTTCTTTGTGTCGCCTGCGTCTTGTGAGCACGGTGGTACTTGTTCTTCTCGTTTTTCTGTCTCTATAATTATCCCAGTAACCAGTAATCACAATATGGCCCATCTTTCCTGTTACTGCATTATTATAACCATGGGGCTGATGTACAGATTACATTTATGGTGGTTGTAATTGTGTACTTTTTATACCGTACTATAGTAATTTATAATCTGGTGTAAGTGTATGTATACAGTCTTCCGTATGATCTACACTGTGTTCCAAATTATTATGCAAATAATATTTTCTCAGATTTTCCTAAATTACCTATATGAATTGCAGTCATTGTAATTTTCCAGTCAAATAACTATTAGAGTACAATTGAAAGGTTTTTGTATAAACTGCCTATGATAACAGGATATGTATAAAAAAATAAAAAACTCAAACTGCACTCAAAATGCATGTTCCCAATTATTCTGCACAGCAGAGTGTTCAACCTTTTCATTTTAATAAAGAACAAAAAAATGGTCATTTTTGAAATGATAAGCATTAGCAGGTTATTACACACTGAAATCAAAACTTTATTCTAGGTGATGTTACATTTTCACATAGGACCGCTTGTTGGAAAGGAGCTTCTGAACTCTCTCGTCCATTGAATTTGTCAGGTTTTGGATGGTTTCTGCTTCAATTGTTTTGCATGAGGACAGAATACCCTCCCAGAGCTGTTGCTTAGATGTGAACTGCCTCCCGCCATCATAGACACTCCTTTTGATGATGCTCCAGAGGTTCTCAATGGGGTAGAGGTCAGGGGAGCATGGGGGTCACACCATAAGTTTGTCCCCTTTTATGCCCATATCAGCCAGAGATGCAGATGTGTTATGTGCAGCATGAGACGGGGCATTTGCAGGGTAACTGAGAAACATCTACTATATAATTGTCTTATCCCGTCTGTCTGTCTGTCTTTCTGTCTGTCTGTCTTTCTGTCTGTCTGTCCAGGAAATCCCGCGTCGCTGATTGGTCCGGCCACGGCCAATCAGCGACGCGGGATTTCTGAAAAAAGATGGGGGCCGTTAGCAGCCCATCTGCAGGACGGAGGTCAGCGGCGATGCAGCAGGGAGATGAGGCGGCGCGAGGCGCTCATCTCCCCGCTGCTGGCTGCACAAGTACCCTGACAGGCGCCGCCAGTCGGGATACTTCTGCTGCGAGAAGCCGCTCATCTCCCGGCTTCTCGCAGCGGAAATAGCCGCACAGGCAGCGCCGCTCCCCGGTCCTCACTAATACGACGCTGATTGGTCGCGGTCGACGCCCGCGACCAATCAGCGATATGGAAGAAAAATTTAAACGCCGCTCTGCTGATTGGTCGCAGTCGCCGGCCGCGACCAATCAGCATTATTGGTGCCAAATTTAAACCCCGCTCCGCTGATTGGTCGCGGTGGCCGGCTGCGACCAATCAGCGATATGGGTGGCAAATGTAAACGCCGCTCTGCTAATTGGTCGCGGCCGCCAGCCACGACCAATCAGCCAGATTGGCGCCAAATTTAAACAACGCTCTGCTGATTGGTCGTGGCTGCCGGCCGTCTGCGACCAATCAGCGATTTTGGCGCCAAATTTTAACAACGCTCTGCTGATTGGTCGCGGCTGGCGGCCGCGACCAATCAGCGAGATTGGCGCCAAATTTAAACAACGCTCTGCTGATTGGTCGCGGCCGCCGGTCGACCGCGACCAATCAGCCAGATTGGCGCCAAATTTAAACACCGCTCCGCTGATTGGTCGATGCCGTCGGCTGCGACCAATCAGCGATTTTGGCGCCAAATTTAAACACCGCTCTGATGATTGGTCGCGGTCGCCGACCAATCCGCAGAGGGGTGTTTAAATTTGGCGTCAATAATGCTGATTGGTCGCGGCTGGCGACCGCGACCAATCAGCAAAGCGGTGTTTAAATTTGGCGCCAATAATGCTGATTGGTCGCGGCCGGTCATGACCAATCAGCGATATTGGCGCCAAATGTAAACACTGTTTTGCTGATTGGTCGCGGTCGCGACTAATCAGCGATTTTAGCGCCAAATTTAAACAAGCTCACTAGCACATTTCGCTGATTGGTCGTGGCCGCCACCCGCGACCAATCACCGATATTGCCGCCAAATTTAAACACCGTTTTGCTAATTGGTCGCGGTTGCCGGCCGCGACCAATCAGCGATTTTGGGGCCAAATTTAAACAACGCTATGCTGATTGCGCCCGGTCGGCCGCATACATATACTAGAATACCCAATGCTTTAGAATCGGGCCGCCATCTAGTGTTTAATATTTGCCAAATGCCAGAATAATGAGAGGAGAGAATGTTTTAAGGCATTTTTATTACTTACTGCAAAGTCTAAAGTTTCCATCCATTTCATTAGTATTTGGTCCCATTGCCCTTAACCTGAATGACTTGGGTCACACGTTTGGGATCTCCTTCCACAAGCTTCTCACAATAGTTGGTGGGAATTTGGGCCGATTCCTCCTGACAAAACTGGTGTAACTGATCCAGGTTTGTAGGTCGTCTTGCTCGGCGCTCGCAGCCTTTTCAGCTTTGCCCATAAATTTTCAATAGGATTGAGATCAGGGCTTTGTGATGGCCACTCCAAAACATGGAGTTTGTTATCCTTCAGCCACTTTGTGACCATTTTGGCAGTATGCTTCGGGTCATTGTCCATTTGGAAGACCCATTTCCACCCAAGCTTTAACTTCCTGGCTGATGTCTTGAGATGTATTGCCACATAATCTTCTTTTCTCATGATGCCATCTATTTTGTGAAGTGCACCAGTCACTCCTACAGCAAAACAACCTCACAGCATGATGCTGCCACCCCCGTGTTTCACAGTTGGGATGGTGTTCTTAGGCTTCCAAGCTTCTCCATTTTTTCCTCCAAACGTAACGATGGTCATTATGCCCAAAAAGTTAAATTTTAGTTTCATCAGACCATAGGACATATCTCCAAAAATTAAGGTCTTTGTTCCTGTGTGCATTTGCAAACATTAATCTGGCTTTTTTATGTTTCTTTTTGAGTTTTGGCTTCTTCCTGGCAGAGTGGCCTTTCAGCCCACATTGATACAGTACTCGTTTCACTGTGGATATTGCCACAATCTTATCAGCTTCCGCCATCATCTTCACAAGGTCTTTTGCTTTTGTCCTTGGGTTGATTTGCACATGTCGGACCAAAGCACGTTCATCTCTGGGACACAGAACCCGTCTCCTTCCAGAGCGGTATGATGGCTGGACATTCCCGTCTTGTTTGTACTTGCGTATAATTGTTTGTACAGATGAACGAGGCACCTTCAGGCATCTTGATTTGTACCCAAGGATAAGTCAGACTTGTACAAGTCCACAATTCTCTTACTGATATCTTGGCTGATTTCTTTAGACTTTCCCATGATGCTACACAAAGAAGCAGTGTGTTTCAGGTGTGCATTAAAATACATCCACAGGTGTGTCTCTAATTACCTCAGATGTTAACCAGAAGCTTCCAAACACACGACGACATCATATGGGCAGCCCAGAATTGTTTAGAGGCATAGTAACCTTAGTGTATGTAAACTTTTGACTTTGCAGTAAGTAATAAAAATGCCTTAAAACATTCTCTCCTCTCATTATTCCGGCATTTGGCAAATATTAAACATTATGGTAATCCTAACTGACCTAAAACAGGAAAGGTTTATTCTGATTTCATGTCATATATTGAGAAAAACATCCAGATGTGTCTTTATATATAGTGGATGGAAACTTCTGGTTTCAACTGTATATGAGGTAGTAAGCTTGTATCAGGCATTGCAGTCCGTATACGGATTGTGAAACACGGCCATCTGTACCCGGCCTAATAGGGATCAAAAGGGAGTAAAGTGCCCTCTCGGGCTTAGTGTAGCTAATCCAGCATGGGACTAATTTATGGTTCATGTCAAATTAGTAAAATTTTTAGGACCATGAGTTGGTGGAATATTTTTTTTTACTTTTCTTTGATGCCTTTTCACAAAAGAGTCGTCCTTGCCTAGTGCAAGGTGATTGTAAGGGAATTGTGGTGGAGTTTTGAGGCCATTTGCCCTGAGTGCAGCTTCAGTAGGCTCTTTGGCTTTATCTGTGTTTGGCCCCTTGATGGACCCCATATATAATAGATAGCTCCCATATATAATAGATAGCTGTCAGCTGAATGATGATTTGGTCATTAGTCTGGCAGCCATCTCGACCATCTCTCCCATACACAGGAATGCTTGCTCTGCCCAGAGCTCCTGTGTTCTATACGAGACAGTCCCTTTTAGACCTCTCTGGTGGCAGCTTATCTCCTGGAGAATAAAAGCTATTGGAAATCCAATCCTGACATTATCTGTTGTGAGAGTCTTGAGCCACCATACACAGTAGACTGTTGTCTGAGCCTGCTGATATTGGCAGATTCAATTGTTAGTCTGTTATGTATGGGGGTGTTTAGGGACATCTCTCAGAGGGCCTTTAATAACAACTCTCACAGGGTCTTTAGGGACATCTCTCAGGGGGCTTTTAGGGAAATCTCTTAGGGGGCCTTTCAGTACATCTCAGGTGGCTTTTAGTGACATCTCTCAGGAGGCTTTTAAGACATCTATCAGGGGGGCTTTAGGAACATCTCTCAGAGGGCCTTTAGTGACATCTCTGAGAGCCTTTATGGACATCTCTCAGGGGCCCTTAGGGACATCTCTCAGGAGGCCTTTAGGGACATCTCTCAGGGGCCTTTAGGGACATTTTTGAGGAGGACTTTAGGTACATCTCTCAAGGGGCTTATAGTGACGTCTCTCAGGGGGCCTTTAAGGACATCTATCAGGAGGCCTTTAGGACATCTCTCAGGATGCCTTTATGGACATCTCTCAGGGGCCTTTAGGGACATCTCTGAGGAGACCTTTAAGGAAATCTTTCATGAACCCTTCTGGCACACTTGCCAACATCCACGTTGGTAAAAATAGGGATGTTTAACTCCTGCCCCCAATATCAGGCAGTAACATCCATGTTTACATAGACCCTGCCCTTCTTCTGCCTCACATACGGCATAATTGTTTATGAAAATTTTGGACTGTTGGCAACTATGCTTTCTGTGGTGGCCTCTAATCTTACAGCCACATAATTAACCTACTTCATGTTTCTCTTATTTTTTTACCAGCATTATGACTCCATGAAGTGATGTCACAGAGTGATGACATCATCATATTCACTGCTATAAATGGCGGCTTATTATAGTCTCCAGTGTTCCCGATAGAAGAATCCCCTGAAGTCTTTATCACCCCCACCCTTCTTGTGCACTAGGCCGCAGCATCTACTACATTTTGCCAAGTGTTGACAACCTTCGGCCTTACGCTTGCTATGTAAAAATGTCCTGGTTAACCTAAGCCACCATTTTTTGCCTGAAAGAGACAAGTTTTATACTGGAGGTTGCGGCGTCCTAACCAGCTCACAGCCGCATTCCTGGATATTGTGCTCCGGCTGTATAAAATGTTGTGTGCACTCAGTGTGGAGGCGAATGGTGATAGAGGAACATTGACGCCAACATTTCTAATTTTCCTTGAGCGGTTTCTTTAGTTCCATGCTGTAAAATGTACTACCTCACTTACATACTGAGCCTCAATGATTAACCAGCCGTCACTTATCTTGGTGGAATATTGATCATGGTCGGATATTATTGGAATTCCACCATAATCTTCTTACATAGAAAATGTAGCATGGCCTCTTAATTTGTTGGCGTATACAACAGCTGCAGGCTTGTGCTGGGGACAATATTGTGGTCTCATGACCGTATACGGACACTGGAAATACTGGGAAATCGTAACACTGTGCTCCTTACACACTGTCACAACACGACAATCTGCTCTTGCATAGAGTGACCTCAGAAATTTGTCAGGAGCCTGGAAAACCCCTTTAAGAAAGGTGCGCTGATTTCAAGATTTTTTTCTCTAGAAGCTTAACTTCAGGATCTAAGCCAAGAAAGAGCTTCATGTGCATGAAGGGGGCTGGCTGATTACTCATTTCAATAGGTAAGCCAGCCCCCTTTTTTAGTTACAAAGAGGGCTGGTTTAGCCAGTCAGCCAGCCCCCTTCATCTACAGCGTAGAAGATGTGCCAACATAGTAAAGTCTCTCTCCCTGTTCTACCACTATACAGTTATATGAAAAAGTTTGGGCACCCCTATTAATCTTAAGCTTAATGTTTTAGAAAAAATGGTGTTTTTGCAACAGCTATTTCAGTTTGATATATGTAATAACTGTTGGACACAGTAATGTTTCTGCCTTGAAATGAGGTTTATTGTACTAACAGAAAATGTGCAATCTGCATTCAAACAAAATTTGACAGGTGCATAAGTATGGGCACCCTTATCATTTTCTTGTTTTAAATACTCCTACCTACTTTTTACTGACTTACTAAAGCACTTTTTTTGGTTTTGTAACCTCATTGAGCTTTGAACTTCAGAGCCAGGTGTATGCAATCATGAGCAAAGCTACTTAAAGTGGCCACTTGCAAGTTGTTCTCCTGTTTGAATCTCCTCTGAAGAGTGGCATCATGGGCTCCTCAAAACAACTGTCAAATGATCTGAAAACAAAGATTATTCAACATAGTTGTTCAGGGGAAGCATACAAAAAGCTGTCTCAGAGATTTAACCTGTCAGTTTCCACTGTGAGGAACATAGTAAGGAAATGGAAGAACACAGGGGCAGTTCTTCTTAAGGCCAGAAGTGGCAGGCCAAGAAAAACATCAGAAAGGCAGAGAAGAAGAATGGTGAGATCAGTCAAGGACAATCCTCAGACCACCTCCAGAGAGCTGCAGCATCAACTTGCTGTAGATGGTGTCACTGTGCATCGGTCAACTATACAACGCACCTTGCACAAGGAGAAGCTGTATGGGAGAGTGATGCGAAAGAAGCTGTTTCTGCAAGCACGCCACAAACAGAGTCGGCTGAGGTATGCAAAAGCACATTTGGAGAAGCCAATTTCTTTTTGGAAGAAGGTCCTGTGGACTGATGAAACCAAGATTGAGTTGTTTGGTCATACAAAAAGGCGTTATGCATGGCGGCAAAAATCACAGCATTCCAAGAAAAACACTTGCTACCCACGGTAAAATTTGGTGGCGGTTCCATCATGCTTTGGGGCTGTGTGGCCAATGCCGGCACCGGGAATCTTGTTAAAGTTGAGGGACGCATGGATTCCACTCAGTATCAGCAGATTCTTGACAATAATGTTCAAGAATCAGTGATAAAGTTGAAGTTACGCAGGGGATGGATCTTTCAGCAAGACAATGATCCAAAACACCGCTCCAAATCTACTCAGGCATTCATGCAGAGGAACAATTACAATGTTCTGGAATGGCCATCCCAGTCCCCAGACCTGAATATCGTTGAACATCTGTGGGATCATTTGAAGAGGGCTGTCCATGCTCAGCGACCATCAAACTTAACTGAACTGGAATTGTTTTGTAAAGAGGAATGGTCAAAAATACCTTCATCTAGGATGCAGGAACTCATTAAAAGCTACAGGAAGCGACTAGAGGCTGTTATTTTTGCAAAAGGAGGATCTACTAAATATTAATGTCACTTTTCTGGTGAGGTGCCCATACTTATGCACCTGTCAAATTTTGTTTGAATGCAGATTGCACATTTTCTGTTAGTACAATAAACCTCATTTCAAGGCAGAAACATTACTGTGTCCAACAGTTATTACATATATCAAACTGAAATAGCTGCTGCAAAAACACCAATTTTTATAAAACATTAAGCTTAAGATTAATAGGGGTGCCCAAACTTTTTCATATAACTGTATTTAGCTATATCTGTGTCCTAAAGGCGCATATACAATTGAAAGCCAGACATATCCCCAACCTCCTGGGACAGCCTCACATCTGGGACTGTCCAGCTAGATTTGGGACAGTTCGGAGCCATGCCACAGTGGCTGCCACTCAAATTAGTTTCTGGGTGCATGAGCAAAGAGCAGGAACAATGACAGTAGTTGTCTCTTGTTTCTTGCAAATTAAAGTGGGTTGTCCACCTTTGGGGACTTTTTTTTTTTATTTAAATGCATGCATTTAGGGCTATAAACATTTTTGTAATTGCGTTTAATTAAAAAGTTTACACTGATTGCCTTCTATAGCCTCCGTGTCTTTTACAGACTGCTGAATGAGTTAACTGAGACATCATCAGTGAGCTCCTTCTGATTGAATAATGGGGGGAAAAGTTTGTTACTCTTTTGTATGTCTCTTTATGACCTTCTTTCTGCTAATTTCTGACCACATGAAAGGTGAATGTGCAGGAACACACAGAGCCCGTAAAAGCCAAACGGTGCAAAATGTTTCATGAATTCCAAATGCAAAAATTAATTTTTGCCCCAAATGCATGAATTTAAGTATAAAAGAGACAGCCCCTTTAAACGTCTCAAATAGTTGAATAATTCTTTACAGTATTTTTATTTCATTTCAAGGCTTTGAGCCAAGGACTTTGCATTTGTTTTTATGTACATGTTATGTTTTACGCCGCGCTGCTGTCTCTTTAACGTGCCGTCACACCAGTATATGATTGTGGCGCTTCCTCGCAGTGCTCATCCCGCTGACAGATTATGTCATTTCATATTGTTGCAATTGTTTCCCCACCCTAAGTTGCGAACAGAAGATTCCCTCCCGATTGCAGAGCCGGCTCTTACAAGCCTCTGCCAGGTGGTTTTTTTATGATAATTCCTCTAATAAAAGTCACAGATAGATCTCTGCCAGTTCATTCTCCGCTGCATGTCACTTGAACAATGCCTGGGCAATTACTGTCTTCCTTTTCAATTTGCAAAATAAAATGTCCTGGTCGGAGGTCACCTGAAGGTCATTGTTCTCATGTGATGCAGATTCCCAGCGCTTTCATCCAGTCACAATCCCAGCATAAAATTTGCAAATAATGGAGTCGTTGCCCAGTTTTCTACAAGCTAAATGAATCTGCATTGTAGGACAGTCCTCCTCCTCATCCTCCTCCTCATCCTCCTCCTCATCCTCTCATTTTTGCTCTGCTCTGGTTAGTTTCACTGTAGTGTTTTGCATTCTCTCATAACCAGAACTCCAGGTATTGCCAGTGACATAGTTTGGGGAGTGCCATAGGGGCAGCTGCCATGGGAGCAAACTTCTTAGGGGTGCATTTCAAAAGATAGGAATCACCGACGATCCGGGCAGTTCTCATGCACCGAGTTTTTGGTCGAGTGCCCCAGTGGCACTTTGAACAGTATCGACATCAATGTAGTTGGATCCTGTCAGAGAGCACGGTGCCATAGTCACCCACCACTTGTAGGCGGCAAACTGATGTAGACCTATGGCCTACAAGACGTTAGCGTCCCAGTGCTGATGGTGCAATGACTATACTGTGCCACCTGTGCTGGCCCAGTCCGTGTGCAGAGGAGAAGAGATCAGGCGCTGAATGGCTCAAAGGTGGCATTATTATTTTTGGAGGGGTTATTAATACTTTCTAAAGAAGGCACTAGTTATTTTAAGGGGGCACAATACTTGCCTTGTCCTACGTGCTGGCAACCCATCCTACAGTACAGTATATTGCACATATAGGACAATATTTGAAACAGTATATTTGAGCTTCAAAAAATCTGAAAATCCGATGTGTATTTGTTCTGGAATCGGCAGAGAAAGCCATTGCGAAATGTTAGTTTTCTTTGGCTGATTTGCAGTTCAAAATGGCTACCTCCATTGAGTACCATCACAAGTCACTACCAGCCATGGATGGTTTTGGAGGATGAGACCCACCAAGAAGCCACGTCTTGAAAACCAAGTCAGGAGAAAGGGTAACACGCTTTCTTCTTTGAAAATACCGGCCCATGTTTTCCACATCAAAATCCAAGCGATAAAGTAGAGCGAGAATATACCCTAAATATTCCCATTAACTGACCTTCAAAGGGAGATGTAAAAAGGGACTGACATGGGAAACCTGGAGCTTTTCTGAGGGGCTCTTCTTCGTCTTTTCCCAGTGATATGCCACAACAGTGTTTGACGTCTTGACCGTGATACTAACAAGGTTGGAACATTTCGTCATCATTTCTGGTACGGATCTACCAGATTATACTTGGTTGATTGTAAACAGGAGGACATCTAACATGGGATGATGACTAACACGGGATTAAACCCATGTACCGCTCACACTAAGAACATTCACAGAGCGTTCATACTGTTCCCGTCCTCAATAGAGACCTCTTTGTAGGACTTTTCGAGTGTAAATTGGACTTTCAGGCATGGATTTTCGACTATTAGTAAACACTCAGGGCTAGGGGCAATGACCGGACTGACAAAGACTTTTTATATTCAAAATGTCTCATTTCTTTCCTCTTACAGTATTTGCTTAACTAGACAGAGTTTACACAGCTTGCTGGAGGTATTTAGTAGGAAATTGATATATTGTTCCCTGTCCAAGGTATATACCCTTTCCGTCCAACGCTGCTATACAGGACTTTACTCTAGTTGAGCTGCATTTCCAAATCTCATAGTATCCAATAATAAACTCATCCAAATGTAACATTCATGTTTTCGCTTGAGTTCAGCGCTTTTGATGGTCCTGGAAAGTAAGATCTGGGCATTAGTCTAAAAAGAGTAACCTTTGTACTCCGCAGGTCACCATGGTATTTAGCTTTCACTACTGTCAATGGGGGCCAAAAGTTGCAGCATTTGAACCAATTCTAAACCCTCCCCCATTCACATTAGACAAATATCGGCCATACGCGCCAATTTCGGTTGGTTCGGCCAATGGTCTAATATGTATGGGACGCCGCCCGACTTATGGTTGGGAGAGATGTTGATCAAGCATGTTTGATTTCGGACTGTCATTCGCAGTGATCTCTAGGAGATAATTCTCCAGCCAATTTGTCAGCCAGCGACTTTCTCATAGACAACACTGGAGTGCTCTTGTGTATGGGAGAGATGGCTGAGGTGGCCGACGGCCGTACGATTGTCCGAAGCATTGTTTGGCCGACAGCCGTTGGCATCAACTCCCAACAAGGCAGCTTATGAGCTTGGAAGTCAATGTGAATGGTTCTACTTTCCTATGGCTATGGCCTATGGCTCCCTGCTCTACCACGCGATCCAACTGTATCGGTATAGTTCAAAGCTCCGCTACCCTGAAGAACTGGGGCACCTGCACCGAGGTCCTGGGCATGCTTCATGGTAATGGTATCTTTTTATATTCTCTTTGAAGTTTTGCATCCAGTGCAGCTTCCCCTGTGGCCCTTCCTACGCTACACCACTGTACAAGCCATCAGAATGCAAAGTGTGCAACGTTAGAACTTGCTTATTACACACCTACAAAAAGTAAAAAATAAACTTTAAAATGCTGATCCAAAAGCGCAACATCAAGTTTAGATCTAAGAAATGCAGGTGTGTTTAGTAACCTAGGGTACTTTGTACTCTTCAGAAGAGAAATTTGCACTCCCTCTTCTTCTTGTACAGGCTTAAGGTTTAGTAGTTTATATAACTCGTGCGTCTGGGTTGTTACATCTTCCCTAATTTTAAGAGGGCAAGTGATCTTTAAAAATCTACTGATCCCCACACTTGGGTAAGAAGAGTCATGAGCTACTTCCATAATACCCATGTTATTGCTCAGGCATCTTTGAGAAAGTAGTAGTAATAAATAGTAGTGTTGCGCAAGCATGCTCGTTTAACCCTTTAAACAAACATGCTCGGGTGCTCGCCGAGTAGCTTCGGCATGCTCGGCATCTCTGTTTGAACCGCCGCGGCTGCATGTGTCGCAGCTGTTAGACAGCTGTGACACATGCAGTGATTGCCTGTTTGTTAAGCAATCTCTGCATGTGTCACAGCTGTTTAACAGCTGTGACACATGCAGCCGCAGCGGTTCAAACAGAGATGCCGAGCACGCCGAAGCTACTCGGCGAGCACCCGAGCGTGCTCGTTTAAAGGGTTAAATGAGCAATCTCACTCAAAACTAGTCAGGACCAATAGATGGTTCAGATCACATATTATCATTCACTTGAGAATCACTTTTACTCTAAAGTCTAAAGTTGTAAATAGTGAATCTTGTGAAATTCACCCTCATTGTCAAAATTTTTCCTAGATATTTGATTTGCACCAAGTCGATTTGTATGTCAAACCCTCCAATTGTCTGAATTCAAGTGTGTGATAATCTGAGGTCTCCTAGTTCTGTATTGAGCATTTTCAAGCTCTTAAATGCAAACACAGCCTTTATAATGTCCACCGTATTTGGCTACGGGGAAAAACTGCTTTGCAGTCACACACTATTTGTAATGTTTATTCAGTGTTTTAAAAGTTTCCTTATATCTATTGCTAAGCTGTGACATCCTCTCACTATCTAGATTCACTACAAATAAGCTGCTGCATTCCCTGCCTCTGCTTTTATAGAGACTATGCTAGTCCTTCTTGTTTGGCTGCTTTATACCATATGTTTGATAGCTGGAAGAAGTTATGGGGAAGCCCAAGTGGCTGCACCTGAGATCATGTGAGACTTTTTCATGCAATCTTTTGCTTTGTATAAAATATCTGTGGGCAATTTTTGGGGGTTAATTGAATCACAAATTGTTCAAATTCAACCTGTCCATTGAATTTCCTAAAATTATACTCAATTCAGTTGGCATCAGATTGATGTGTTAGATTTGGATTTTTCAAGCAGAAAATCCTCTGCGTAATATCATACCAGCTAAGTAGATAGCAGCAAATGTAATCCATACGTTGTCAAAGTCTGCACCAAATACGCAACGTGTTAACTTACCCTTGAAGTCTTGGTCAAGGTAGGCATAAGACATTGTGGGCAATGATACTTTCCGAACAGATGTGACCAGGTGATGGTAGTTAAATGGTGTCTGGCGAGTTACAAATCATTCAGCGATGTGTAATATGCAGCTTTTACATAAAATATTGGACTTGTGACAGAAATGCAGCTGTGTTTGTGTTTCACAGTCTCTCGGAACGAAGACAGGACGTGAAGAGCATGGTTACTACCTAGCATAAAATATAAACGGCACGCACATGGGTGTCTCCATGAACAGACATCAGGCAACGCACATACACAAAATACCACACCTTCTTCTTAACAGGGTGAAACTATTTAACAAAACCATTCAGGGAATATATATTGGGATACATTCTGGAAATTTGGGATAGTGGGCTTTTTTTCGGTCTATCTTATCTCAGGTGGATGATTTATTCAATGAAGCTGTTTCTATGAAGGTCCACCACCTTAATTAATTGAGGTGGAGTCCCACTGGAGAAGATGTCCTTTCTAGAAGCATCTTGAGTGTTTTTCTTGGTCATCTGGATATGACAAGAAGTTGAAGTGCTCACAGATGTTTTTTGTCCCTTCGGGGGACGTCAGTGAGTGCCCTATCAGTGGTAGAAGTCTCTAATGAATTTTCTTTAACCACATTAAAAGAGATAAACAAAACTTATTAAGAATATCATATTTCCCACACACGGCATCAGAAGAACATTTGTTTTCTTGATGTCTAGCTCCGGATGGTGGCTTACCGATAACGATATTGGAAAATTTTGCTTCATTATTTTTGTTGAGATCTTTCACAATGGTTACTTACAAGCAATCAAATCCTTTTTTTTTGGAATCGGATATACAACTAGGTTTAGTTATTGATATATGTGTTTTTTTCAAAAGGGAACTTTTACCAAGGAGAAGGGGCTTCTGGATAGGCCACTGACGTACTTTTCAGGTAGCATTTCTACAAGATCCCGGTTTCTTCTTATTTGCCCAGTTCCCATTGCAGGTCTACAGGAGTAATTGCCTTTATTGCAGAACTTATCATTAAACATTTTTTTTAGGAAAATGTGATGACAGACCCTAAGATATTTGTAATGGCGTCCATATTGGTTGTCACCCAGTTTAACAAACAGCTAAATAATTAGATCTACCAGGTTTGAGTATTTAGTATATTATTTGATTTATCAACTTTTTGGCAGGTGTCATCGCACTTTTACTACAATTACCGGTTTCATCCTATCCCAAAAAGATGTCACCATTTATGTCGTAAGGTTTCTCCTTGATGAGAGACATAGGAAGACTTATGTGCCATGCAATGATCCCTTGGGATTTTGAATATGCAATTAGCCTCTTCAGAGAGGAAAAGGGCTTGAACTCTAGTGTCACCTATTGGAAGTACAAATCCTAAAAATCAATATTGATCATTTAACGAGCCTTGCCACATGACTTGGGATAAGAAGCCAAACCAGAAACCCCATTTGCAGAAAAATGTTTCAGGGTGTTTGCCCCTCATCAAAGCAAAGCAGGAGAACTGATTTGGCTGTGTAAGAGGCCTCTGATAGGGAATCTAAGTGCTACAGTTTCTTCTTGTAAAGATAGTCAACTTTGTATAGGGAGACTTTAAGGCCATGCAGTGCTCCCCTGGGAATATGACTAAGCAAGTAGACCATTTCAAATTGGCGCTTTGCACAAGAAGAAACCTTACCCCTGCTTTGCACTGATGAGGGAAAAATATCCTGAAACATGTGTTTGCAAATAGAGTTTCTTGTTTGGCTTCTAAGCCTAAGTCATGTTGCAAGGCCCTTTAAAGACCCTAGAGTTCTCTCTGCAGAGGCTCCTGCCATTTAAGCCATGAATCATTGCTGATCCTATAAACAATAATTGGCTCTTTTTATTGTTTTGTTTTGTACTTCTGCATTCTTAGAGGCTTGTGTTGTAACATTTTATGACTGGTCTGTGACTAATTTTTCTGCTTACTCAGTTTTTACAAAATTTTGTCCAAAAAAAGACAGGGAGTGACCACCTTGTATGTTGACATTTCCTATTTAAGTTCCACTTTTCTATATTGTCCGCACGCAAAGGTGGGGCAAATGGGACATGTGGCAATTCTAGGAGAACCGGCTCAAAATCCCTATGTAACAAAGTAATGCTATACTAAGGATTATATAAGGGATCTGGATAAATAGCTATCCGCTAGTTCCTCTCAGAAGGGAATAGACCTAAAAGGAAATCTTCCATAAGTATGGATGTCTTTGGTTGAACCTCATGGGTCTTCTTGTCACTTGGCCTAGGACTTGACCGACCTGGGATAGTTTAGCCTTTCTTTTTTGCTAAATAAGTCCAACATGTCTGGTATTGTCTCTTTTATCAGTGCCCAGGCTTGTATTTTACTATTTTCAGATCGTGGAAAGACAGAAATGTTGCCAAATGTTAAACCAAACCAAGTCGGAGATGACTCCGACAGTAGACGTACTTTTCTCTTCATTTCTGTCATTCCTTTTGTGCTTAAATCTATTGCCCATCAGCCGTCATTTACGGAAGTGATATTTTTACGGCTTCTTCCTTAGGGTTATGTCATTCGCTGTAAAGGATACAAGCACATGTTGTTTTCAAACCTACAACTAGGAGAAAATTACTGATGAGCCTACATGTTTGCTCTATGATAAAAGTCAACGCCAACTCTTGGTTGAACTGTGGAAACTGGAGAAAACCCCTGTCACCATATGTGGTGAACCTTGATGAGCCCCAACAATTCTAGGGAATGGTAAAATAAGGTCCTACAAGATAGTTTGTGTGATAAAACTATAACAGTAGTGTTGGCTTCTCAGGAACCTCTTTGATGTTTTTCATTTCAGGAGTGAGCATGTATGGGAAGAATTGGTTCCTTGACACTCCAGAAATAAGCAGTTGAGGTGGAGAGAAAGAGAAGTTTGTCAGCGATTCACTCCTATTTTTGTGAAATATTTCTACAATCTAAAATGGACAGAGCCACATGTATGGTATCCTCTTCTCTGAAGTGCCAAATAGGGGACAAGGGGAACACCATTCTCCCGAGTAGTTTGAGTCCCGAAAGTAAAAACTCCACTTTTTTACTTATATTTTTGATATACCATGAATGCAAAATGTAGCGTTTTATTGTTGCCCTTGGATGTAGTTCAGTCTTAAAATGTGTTCTCGGACCAGAATAGTTTGAGAACACCTCTACTAGAATGGATTATAGTCCTGAATTTTGGGATGATTGTAAAGTCCCTTATAAGTAATCTTGTCTTTTGTTTATTTCCATAGGATGTCAAGCTTACAGTACTGGTTTATTCACCTGTTGATCCTTCATCTCTGCCTTGGAAGTGAAAAAGTGAGTTTGACGAGGACATGAGATGATTCCCTCCCCCCAACATTTGTCATCAAGGCAGTAGAGATGCTCAGTTTATGTTTCGTGGTGTGTCCTATCGATTCTTCAAATCTCTTAAAGGTTATCAGGCTAGGTCATCAATATAAGATCATGAGGTGGTGGGAGACCACTGGCACACCCACGAATCAGCTGTTGTCACCTCCTACTGGCTGTACGTAGAGCGCCATACACTGTTTAGCGGCTGCTTCAAGGTTCTGCAGACCAGTTTTACATCCCACCACTACCAGAGGTGATAACAGATGATGTCGGGTACTGGAGCCTCACTAATTTTACATGACCTAAAGGGGTACTATAAAGGGGGCAATGCTCATGGGTATACATCATCTGAAAAAATCTTGTTGACATCATTGTCTCTTCAGTCTAATATTTGCCATAGATTAGTTGGTTGTTTTAGTTTAGTAGTAGCCATAGATTAATTGGTCGCTTTAGCATGGTAGTACCCATAGTATGGCTGATATCTGCAGTCTAGGAGTGCCTATAGATTAGTTGGTATCTCCAATTTAGTAGTTCTCATAGCTTAAAGTTTAGGTAAACTTTTGTATAATTTTTTTATGTTTTAGGCTCTTTAATTCTGAGTCCTGAGACCCCCTCTGATTGCTCAAAAGATCTCTTAGAAGTGCGTCGCTCATTAGTGCCCAGCTTCTGCCTGAGAACTTACATCACAACATAGATCGGATGCAATAAATAGCTTATAACTTGCTACTGATTCCGTATTCCACTGTGTGCTCGCGCTTGTAAGGTGGCTCTGTCAGTTGTTACCTGGCAGCTCGAAAATGGCTATGACAAACAGGCTTGGTGCAAGCTACTCTGTTTCCCAGAGCCCTGGGGTTGTCCTAGCCTTCACCCTTTAACCCCTATACAGGGAACTGGACTTATACAGGGGTCCCTGAACAAGGGGCACAGAGTCAGCTGCTTTTCAGTGGCGGAAACTGGCAAGAAGGATAGTCAGGTAGCCAGGTCAAATCCAAGATTGCCGCAAAGGTCCAAAATCATCAGGCAGGAGAAACATCAACAAATAAGCCGAGGTCCGTACAGGAAAACACTATACTAAACTGAAGCAGAAAACACAGGCCTAAACCAGGGAAGCACAAAGCTATATCTGGCAGCCTCCAGCAGTAAGCTGAAAACTTAAGAAGGTATAACTCCAGCTGGACAGCACACACCAATACTGCCAGACTGGACAGCACTGCAGGTCCCATCTACCCAAATCTAAGTGGCTGGACAGAGCCTGTGCCGTACAGAGCTTCTGGTTGCAAAGTCTCTTCAATCACCAGCACAACCCACAAAATGTATACGACGGCGCCTACCGACAGAAGCAGACGTCACAGGATTAGGTCCTGGTGGAGATCTGACAGCCCTCAGGCAGAAGCTGGGCGCTCTTGTCTCCTGAGCTTCACACTTATAAGAGATCTTTTAAGTGATCGGTGGGGGTCTTAGGACCCAGACACTTACCAATCTGCTCAGAATTAAAGGGAGCGCTTTAATCAATTAAACGCCAAGCAATCCCCGCCCATGTGCTCATTATTCCCCCAAATCCCGCCTATATGCTTATTATCCCCCCAAATCCCCGCCTATGTGTGTAATCATCATATTCCCCCCCTGCCCTGCACGTCACAGGGCCCAGGGCACATAGGCGGGGATTTCTTCATGTCTCCCGGACGCCAAGCCTGTACAAAATAGAATTGATTAAAGCGCTTTTCTCTGCAATCAGACCTCTACTATGGGCCATACAGGTAAGTATAGATTTACTTTTCTATACCCTGTATGGCCAAAGTAGAGGTCTGATGACTCCAAAGTGGTGACAGATTCTCGTTAAGGGGCCTAAAACATTTATAAAAAATTTGCTCTTTAATGGGTAGTTTTAGAGTAGTAATATTCATCTTGATTTTTAGTAGTTCCCATGGATTAGTTGGTAATTTTAGTCCTTTAGTACCCAATTATTATTTAGTTGTCAACAGTAGGCAATAGTCATTATGTGTTGTGGTACCAGCAAATTTGCCTTTCCAACAAATATTGATTAATGGAATTGGAAGTGTTTTAGCCAGTCACGATGATCCTTACCTGCTGAGAGTACTGTCTACTATAGATTTAATGACATGTTCTACCTGACCATAGGACACTTGATCAACTATATGGATAACCTATAGGGATCTATCTTCCACATTGGCCACAATCTAATTTCTATGAACACCAATTCTAGGTCAGCAAAACATTGTTGAAATTTTTTTTACATTTTTTTTTAATTTTTTAGAGTTTACGAGTTTTCCTCTCCTGACCATATTCTCCAAATGACTCAGTTTTATATATATATATATATATATATATATATATACACTGCTCAAAAAAATAAAAGGAACTCTCAAATAACACATCCTAGATCTGAATGAATGAAATATTCTCATTGAATACTTTGTTCTGTACTAAGCTGAATGTGCTGACAACAAAATCACACAAAAATCATCAATGGAAATCACATTTATTAACCAATGGAGGCCTGGATTTGGAGTCATCCCCAAAATTAAAGTGGAAAAACACTACAGGCTGATCCAACTTTGATGTAATGTCCTTAAAACAAATCAAAATGAGGCTGAGTATTGTGTGTGGCCTCCACGTGCCTGTATGACCTCCCTACAATGCCTGGGCATGCTCCTGATGAGGCTGAGTATTGTGTGTGGCCTCCACGTGCCTGTATGACCTCCCTACAACGCCTGGGCATGCTCCTGATGAGGTTGTGTGTGGCCTCCACGTGCCTGTATGACCTCCCTACAACGCCTGGGCATGCTCCTGATGAGGTTGTATGTGGCCTCCACGTGCCTGTTTGACCTCCCTACAACGCCTGGGCATGCTCCTGATGAGGTTGTATGTGGCCTCCACGTGCCTGTTTGACCTCCCTACAACGCCTGGGCATGCTCCTGATGAGGTTGTATGTGGCCTCCACGTGCCTGTTTGACCTCCCTACAACGCCTGGGCATGCTCCTGATGAGGTTGTATGTGGCCTCCACGTGCCTGTATGACCTCCCTACAACGCCTGGGCATGCTCCTGATGAGGCTGAGTATTGTGTGTGGCCTCCACGTGCCTGTATGACCTACCTACAACGCCTGGGCATGCTCCTGATGAGGTTGTGTGTGGCCTCCACGTGCCTGTATGACCTCCCTACAACGCCTGGGCATGCTCCTGATGAGGTTGTATGTGGCCTCCACGTGCCTGTATGACCTCCCTACAACGCCTGGGCATGCTCCTGATGAGGCTGAGTATTGTGTGTGGCCTCCACGTGCCTGTATGACCTCCCTACAACGCCTGGGCATGCTCCTGATGAGGTTGCGGATGGTCTCCTGTGGGATCTCCTCCCAGACCTGGACTAAAGCATCCGCCAACTCCTGGACAGTCTGTGGTGCAACATGACATTGGTGGGTGGAGCGAGACATGATGCCCCAGATGTGCTCAATCGGATTCAGGTCTGGGGAACGGGCGGCCAGTCCATAGCTTCAATGCCTTCATCTTGCAGGAACTGCTGACACACGCCAGCCACATGAGGTCTGGCATTGTCCTGCATTAGGAGGAACCCAGGGCCAAACGCACCAGCATATGGTCTCACAAGGGGTCTGAGGATCTCATCTCGGTACCTAATGGCAGTCAGGGTACCTCTGGCAAGCACATGGAGGGCTGTGCGGCCCTCCAAAGAAATGCCACCCCACACCATTACTGACCCACTGCCAAACCGGTCATGCTGAAGGATGTTGCAGGCTGCAGATTGCTCTCCACGGCGTCTCCAGACTCTGCCACGTCTGTCCCATGTGCTCAGTGTGAACCTGCTTTCATCTGTGAAGAGCACAGGGTGCCAGTGGCTACTTTGCCAATCCTGGTGTTCTGTGGCAAATGCCAAGCGTCCTGCACGGTGTTGGGTTGTGAGCACAACCTCCATCTGTGGACGTCGGGCCCTCATACCAACCTCATGGAGTCGGTTTCTAACCGTTTGTGCAGACACATGCACATTTGTGACCTGCTGGAGGTAATTTTGCAGGGCTCTGGCAGTGCTCCTCCTGTTCCTCCTTGCACAAAGGCGGAGGTAGCGGGCCTGCTGCTGGGTTGTTGCCCTCCTATGGCCCCCTCCACGTCTCCTGGTGTACTGGCCTGTCCCCTGGTAGCGCCTCCAGCCTCTGGACACTACGCTGACAGACACTGCAAACCTTCTTGCTACAGCTCGCATTGATGTGCCATCCTGGAGGAGACCCCACAGGAGACCATCCGCAACCTCATCAGGAGCATGCCCAGGCGTTTTAGGGAGGTCATACAGGCACGTGGAGGCCACACACAACCTCATCAGGAGCATGCCCAGGCGTTGTAGGGAGGTCATACAGGCACGTGGAGGCCACACACAATACTCAGCCTCATCAGGAGCATGCCCAGGCGTTGTAGGGAGGTCATACAGACACGTGGAGGCCACACACAATACTCAGCCTCATCAGGAGCATGCCCAGGCGTTGTAGGGAGGTCATACAGACACGTGGAGGCCACACACAATACTCAGCCTCATCAGGAGCATGCCCAGGCGTTGTAGGGAGGTCATACAGGCACGTGGAGGCCACATACAACCTCATCAGGAGCATGCCCAGGCGTTGTAGGGAGGTCATACAGGCACGTGGAGGCCACACACCACCTCATCAGGAGCATGCCCAGGCGTTGTAGGTAGGTCATACAGACACGTGGAGGCCACACACAATACTCAGCCTCATCAGGAGCATGCCCAGGCATTGTAGGGAGGTCATACAGACACGTGGAGGCCACACACAATGCTCAGCCTCATCAGGAGCATGCCCAGGCGTTGTAGGGAGGTCATACAGGCACGTGGAGGCCACACACAATACTCAGCCTCATTTTGACTTGTTTTAAGGACATTACATCAAAGTTGGATCAGCCTGTAGTGTGTTTTTCCACTTTAATTTTGGGGGTGACTCCAAATCCAGGCCTCCATTGGTTAATAAATGTGATTTCCATTGATGATTTGTGTGTGATTTTGTTGTCAGCACATTCAACTTTGTACAGAACAAAGTATTCAATGAGAATATTTCATTCATTCAGATCTAGGATGGGTTATTTGAGTGTTGCCTTTATTTTTTTTGAGCTGTGTATATATATATATATATATATATATATATATAAATCTATAAATATTAGGGTATATTGCCTACAGCTCTGCAGCTTTGGTCATCGTGGAATGTAGCTCCTGAAGACCTGCCACATTCCAAGCATTGGGTGATTGGCCTTTGTCCTCCTGCTTTAACCCGGATCCTGTGTTACACTTATTGATGGGTCTTTAGATCCTCGGCTTATTTACATCCCCAGCAGGAAACCTCATTGTACTTGAAGCTTGACAAGTCATGCGTTGGCGATGAGGTTGGAGCTGATTTACCGTAAGTCTTCTCCTTGTTTCTGTTTAGGGAACGGTTGACTTGTTAGATGAATGGACACAATGACTACAGTTTTAAGGTCATCCTAACCCCTCCTGTGCTGAAGAATAAACCTGAATATATGCATTTAATGTGGTCCTATGTCAAGAACAATGTATGGACCTCTGATCCCTCAAGATCTTATGGATGTATTAAAAAAAAAATTTTTCTCACTGAGTTTAAAGTATAATTAGATGAAAAGCAATTAGTTAAATGTTAGCAATGGACAGCGCTGTATTTTTTTAAGTAGGTTTTTATTTTTTAGAGATGGGGAATTATGTTTTTATATATTTTCATACTTTGGCTCCGATTCAGAACTCTGGCGTAAAAAGCTTTGAAAAGTCACAACATTTTTGCACAACGTGAGGCTGCGAAAAATCTTTGCAACTTTTGGTGTTTTCACACCATTTTCTGACAAAGTGGGCAGAGTTGGTTCGGGACAGGGGCATAGCAGGGAATGAATACCCATGCTCGTCAAATTCATGACGAGGGGTGGCATTCTTTACGCTGCAAGTCTTTATCCAGTCACCGACTGGAGTAAGATTTGTGGCGAGGCGCACGCTGCTTCGCACCTTGCCGATTTCATTAAGAGTCATTCTCCTCATACTCCATATATCCCCCTCATCAAGACTGGCATGAAAAATGCCAGTGTTGATGAATCGGGGCCTTTCTGTCTTAAGGCTCCCAAATATATTAGACAAAATCAGCCACACTTGCTGATATCCACAGGCTCCGCTGACAGTCTAATATGCCTGGGGGCCTCCGACTCTGCCCTGACATCATCTCATAAGGATCTATCATGTCCTATTTTTGTCTGACGATGCTTTTGTTCTCGGCAAGATAAGCCACCGCCCGAGGAGTCTGACAACGTTTCTCTCGTAGAGAATACCGGAGCACTACAGACAATGGAGCAGACGGGAGAGATAGCTGCCTGCCGAACGATCGGCTGATACATCTATCTATGAAACCTCTTAGGCCAGGTTCACACCGGATACTGGTGTTACTGTTTTGGCACTGGCAGTGTGATGACTATTCATTTCTCATTGTAGTTTTTGCTGTGAACCATAGGGATTTTAGGCAAGCTTGGCCTGACTAAAGTTGAATATGACTGGTATATTTTCTGCTACCCCAGTACAAATCCAAGCTCAACTAATAGTCCATATGTTTTCAGTGGGGACGACATTACCGGACACTTAGCTTCTAGGAGGACAAAGAGATCAGGCATCTTGAATTTCAACACACGCAATCCTTTTTTCTTTTTTCTTTCTGTTGTTGAGAGAGAGAGAGTCTGGGGACCTCTATACACATAAGATGGTTGTCCGAATCCTGCAGAAAGCAAAAAAATGTATTTCATATGTATAGACAACTAAAACCCCACAGGACTCTGAGAATTCCCATTAGGATATAATCTAGGCATGGCCTGAAGCTGGCCATAAAAACAAAAAAGGTGAAATCTTTAAAAAACATAAAAAAAAAAATCACAAAATGTTTGATGTCCTCATACCATAGCGCACAAGTTAAGGCGAACGTATTAGAGCTCCACCATCTACAGAACATATGATATGATTGATTCCAGAATACTTTGGTCGTTAACTTTTGACACTTGATACCTCTACTCTTTTATCTTGAGCTTTGATGGTTTCTACTCATGCCATGAGAAGACCACTGGTCAACCTGCCCTTGTGATCAATCTTTGGTTGATGGACTAGTAAAACTAATGTTGTCATCCCAATGCCCCAGGACTTTCGGAAACCTGACTCATATTATAGACTATCGGATGGTTTTCATTGTTGTAAAGACTCTGTATCATGCAGGAGCCATTAGCCGCTCTCCACACTAGTAAATTACTCATCCCCATCAAAGGGCTAAAGCTCTTTATTGCATAATCCATTGGAGGTTTTCTTGAAGGTCTTAGATGTGGAAATTGGGAATAGGTGTTGGATTTGTTACGAGTTTTACATGACTCCGTAGTCTGGACAAACCTAAAGCGTTTCGTAAAGGCTAAAAGAGCCTTGTTGGTTGCGGTGGAGTGGCGGCTATCAATGAAACACTAGTTCTTGGTCTTAGTAGTGTATATTTTGGGATCATAGCACAAAATTAAGTAAAAGGGGTCTGGAACACCAATTTTCAAATACATTATTAGGAATTTTGAGTTTCATAGAGGGCGGTCCTTACTTGGAGCAAAAAGTGCCATCAAAGATTTCTGGAAGACCTAACATGTCCATTCGTTATACACAGAACTTAATGAGGACTGTGTAATGCATAGTTTCTCCTGTGGTGGTGCTGTAGGGAAATCTGAGACTTGCAAAGTTCAACAACAGATCATATCTGATCGCTGTGAGCCTCAGGACTTTTGGGTAACCTTTTTCTCTGAATATGCTGTCTTTGCTTTTATTTAATACCTCCGTTATGAGGGAACCATGCTCCACTGCAGATGAAAAGCTAGTAATGTTATCCCTACCAAAGCAGCTGTGTGCAGGTAATGCTTATTTCTTCTACTGACATGTTATGGATTCCAATCTGTTTATACGTTCTTCGGGGTCTGAATGCTGGGTAAAACCACTAAGGACCCTGAAGTAACCACCTTTTGTAGTTGTCACCCAGTATTGACCAGCATTGGCCAAACACTCTTAAAAGGATTGTCTAGTTTAGAAGACCCATTTTTATATACCGTTTATGCAATGGAATTCATCATCTATTGACCAGAGTTGAGAGAAGTAATAAACAGTTTCTCTCGCTGTGTAGAAATGGTCCCATCCCAGAAAACTGATTGATTTGAATATGCACCGTGTAATTCTCAACTACTCCTGTGGTGGCACTGCAGGAACACTGTACACTTACTGCTGGGTTTCTCCAAAGATCCCATCTGATCATTGGAATTCACTAGGAATGGGACACTTTTTTTGACCATATTATTGTCACTAGAGATGAGCGAATTTTTTCAAATTCGCAAGCTTTGCCAAATTTTCCCAGAAAATAAGCTTTGAAAGTACTCCAAGGCCTCCAATTGCCTGAAAAATGACAAAACCCAAGATAAAACATAATAAGCAAATACCCTGCAGTAAATAAATAGCAATAGTGCATGAAAATAATAAAGGGTGCTTAGTTAACATCATTTTGATAAAAAAAAATGTAAATGCCATCTCACCACGTCAAGGTGACCCTATTCGGGATGGTCCTAACCTCTAGTATTAAAATCTTACCATTTGTCAAGTGACGTACATGTGAATAAGGGCTGAGAAGGTCTGAGACCCAGCTAATGGACACCCAGCCATTGGGAATTACATGAATATAATGTTAATCTCAAAGAAAAGGGAAGCCACACCTTTATATGCACAGAGTGCCAAAAAAACTGAAAAAAAAACCTAAAGAGATGAACTGGAATATAAGTTGGTGTGCATGCAGCATGTAGGCGCATGTTCACACTGGCCACTAAACAGACAAAAACCATGATAAAAACATAATAAGCAAATACCCAACAGTAAATAAATAAATAAATAGCAATGGTACATGAAAATAATATAGGGTGCTCAATTAACATAATTTTGATTAAAAAAATGTAAAAGCCATCCCACCACTTAAAGTTGACCATAGTCGGGACGTTCCTAACCTCTAGTATTAAAACCTTACCATTTGTCAAGTGACGTGCATGTGGATAAGGGCTGAGAAAAACTGAAACCTGGCTAGTAGACACGCAGCCATGGTGAACTACATGAAAGTAATGTCCAGCTCAAAGAAAATGGAGACAACACCTTTATTTGCACAGAGTGCAAAAAAACTGAAGAAAAAAACCTGAAGAGATGAACTGGAATATAACTTAGTGTGCATGCGGTTAGGACCTTCCCGAATAGGGTCACCGTGACATGGTGGGATGGCTTTTACGTTTTTTTGATCAAAATTATATTAACTAGGTACCCTATATTATTTTCATGCACTATTGCTAGGTTTATTTACTGCAGAGAATTTGCTTATTATGTTTTTATCTTGGGTTTTGTCTGTTTAGTGGCCAGAGTGAACATGCACCTGCACACTGCATACACACCAACTTATATTCCAGTTCATCTCTTTAGTGTTTCTGCCTGAAAAATTAGTAAGACATTATGTTCTTTTTCTAACACACTTATTCTTCACTGGTGTTATAAGAAGAAGATAAAGACGTGTCTCTAACTCCACTCTTCTCCGTGCGACGATTTCCAATGGTAGATTAGTAAAATATAACTTATTTGTTGAAACATACTAGGGCTAAAAACAACGCGTTTCATGGACATCCTGTCCACTTCATCAGGTGCATGGCCACTGCTGTTATGTCACACACTATCTGTAAAGTTTCTTCGCTAATGTGTTGTCACACACTAAAGTTCACTGCTGTGCTGTCACATTCATCATCACTGCTCTGCTGTTACACACTGTCTGTACAGTTTCTTCACTACTTTGCTGTCATACGTTAATCTTCTTCACTGCATTGCTGTCATACATTAATCTTCTTTACTGCATTGCTGTCATACATTAATCTTCTTCACTGCTTTGCTGTCACACACTATATGTACAGTTTCTTCACTGCTGTGCTGTCACACACTATATGTACAGTTTCTTCACTGCTTTGCTGTCACACACTATATGTACAGTTTTTTCACTGCTTTGCTGTCACACACTATATGTACAGTTTCTTCACTGCTGTGCTGTCACACACTATATGTACAGTTTCTTCACTGCTTTGCTGTCACACACTATATGTACAGTTTTTTCACTGCTTTGCTGTCACACACTATATGTACAGTTTCTTCACTGCTGTGCTGTCACACACTATATGTACAGTTTCTTCACTGCTGTGCTGCCACACACTATATGTACAGTTTCTTCACTGCTGTGCTGTCACACACTATATGTACAGTTTCTTCACTGCATGGCTGTCACACACTATATGTACAGTTTCTTCACTGCTGTGCTGTCACACACTATATGTACAGTTTCTTCACTGCTATGCTGTCACACACTATATGTAGTTTCTTCACTGCTTTGCTGTCACACACTATATGTACAGTTTCTTCACTGCTGTGCTGTCACACACTATATGTAGTTTCTTCACTGCTGTGCTGTCACACACTATATGTACAGTTTCTTCACTGCTGTGCTGTCACACACTATATGTACAGTTTCTTCACTGCTTTGCTGTCACACACTATATGTAGTTTCTTCACTGCTTTGCTGTCACACACTATATGTACAGTTTCTTCACTGCTGTGCTGTCACACACTATATGTAGTTTCTTCACTGCATTGCTGTCACACACTATATGTACAGTTTCTTCACTGCTGTGCTGTCACACACTATATGTACAGTTTCTTCACTGCTGTGCTGTCACACACTATATGTACAGTTTCTTCACTGCTGTGCTGTCACACACTATATGTAGTTTCTTCACTGCTTTGCTGTCACACACTATATGTACAGTTTCTTCACTGCTGTGCTGTCACACACTAATCTTCACTGCTGTGCTGTCACAATCCTCATTACTGCTCTGCTGTCACACACTATCTGTACAGTTTCTTCACTGTTGTGCTGTCACACAATAATCTTCTTCACTGCTTTGCTGTCGCACACTATACAGTCATGGCCGAAAGTGTTGGTACCTTTGAAATTGTTCCAGAAAATGGTATTTCTCCCAGAAAATTATCACAATTCCACATGTTTTGTTATACACATGTTTATTTTCTTTGTGTTTATTGGAGCAACACAAAAAAAAGAAAAAAAGGCAAATTGGACATAATTTCACACAAAACCCCAAAAATGGTCTGGACAAAATTGTTGGCACCCTCCTTAATATTTGGTTGCACCTCCTTTGGTATAAATAACTGCAATCAATCGCTTCCTATAACAATCAACAAGCTTCTCACAACTCTCAGCTGTAATTTTGGACTCTTTTGCAAACTGCTCCAGGTCTCATATTTGAAGGTGTCTTCTCCCAACAGTAATTTTAAGATCTCTCCACAGATGATCAATGGAATTTAGATCCAGACTCATTGCTGGTGACTTCAGAACTCTCCAGCGCTTTGTTTCCATCCATTTCTGGGGGCTTTTTGAAGTATGTTTGAGATCATTGTCCTGCTGGAAGATCCATGACTTAGGACTCAAACCCCGCTTTCTGACACTGGGCACTACATTGCAACCCAAAATCCATCCATTGGTAATCTTTAGATTTCATGATGCCTTGCACACAGTCAAGGCACCCAGTGCCAGAGACAGCAACACAGCCCCAAAACATCTTTGAACCTCCACCATATCTGACTGTAGGTACTGTGTTCTTTTTTTTGTAGTCCTCATTCCGTTTTCGGTAAACAGTAGAATGATGTGCTTTACCAAAAAGCTGTATCTTGGTCTCATCTGTCCGCAAGATGCTTTCCCAGAAGGATATTTGCTTACTCATGTACATTTTGGCAAACTGCAGTCTAGATTTTTTATGTCTCTGTGTCAGCAGTGGGGTCCTCCTGTTTTTCCTGCCATAGCGTTTCATTTCATTCAAATGTCAACGGATAGTTTGCACTGACACTGATGCACCCTGAGAGTGCAGGATAGCTTGAATTTCTTTGGAACTTAATTGGGGCTGTTTATCCACCATCCGGACCATCCTGTGTTGCAAGCTTTCATCAATTTTTCTCTGCTGCCCACGTTCAGGGAGATTAGCTACTGTGCCATGGATTGTAAACTTATTCATTATGTTGTGCACCGTGGACAAAGGAACATCAAGATCACTGGAGATGGACTTGTAACCTTGAGATTGTTCAACAATTTTGGTTGCCAAGTCCTCAGACAGTTCTTTTCTCCTCTTTATGTTCTCCATGCTTAGTGTGACACACAGACACACAATGCAAAGATTGTGTCAACTTCTCTTTTTATCTGGTTTCAGGTGTGATTTTAATATAGTCCACACCTGTTACTTGTCACAAGTGAGATGGAACGAGCATCACATGCTTGAAACAAAGTTGTTTATCCACAATTTTGGAAAGGTGCCTACAATTTTGTGTGGCCCATTTTTGGGGTTTTGTTGTTGTTACAATATAAACAAAGAAAATAAACTCGTGTATGACAAAACATGTGTAATTGCAATAATTTTCTGGGAGAAATATTTCATTTCTGGAAAAATTTGAGGGTGCCAACACTTTCGGCCATGACTGCATGTATAGTTTCTTCACTGCTGTGCTGTCATACATTAATCTTCACTGTTGTGCTGTTATACATTAATCTTCTTCTTATGGGCAGAAAGGTGGCTCAGTGGTTAGGACTGTATGGTGGCACAGTGGTCAGCACTGCAGCCGTGCAGCGCTGGGGTCCTGGGTTCAAATCCAACCAAGGACAGCATCTGCAAGGAGTTTGTATGTTCTCCCTGTGTTTGCATGGGTTTCCTCCGGGTTCTCCAGTTCCATCACACACTCCAAAGACATACTGATAAGGAACCTAGATTGTGAGCCCCAATGGGGACAGTGCCAATATTGTCTGTGAATTGTCTGAATTGTAAAGCGCTGCAGAATATGTTGGTGCTGTATAAATGAAAAGATTATTATTATTCCCTGCTGTGCTGTTATACACTATTTTTACAGTTTCTTCACTGCTAAGCTGTCATACATTCAGAGACAAATTGTTTCCAAGGCACGAGAGAGAGAATTTCATTCCTTTATTCTTCCAAAATGCATCATAGAAGCAACGTCTCAGCAAGCAAGTGGCCCCCCCAAGCTCAAACAAATGGCAGATGAGCTTCAAGGAATGCAATCATCTCTCTGGTGCCTTGGAAACGATTTATCTCTTAATTTGCAGGTAACTCCATGAGAAGTGCCCCAATGAAGCACAGAACCTGTGGAGTGGTGCAAAGGGAACTACCATTGCGGACACTGTGTTGTCATACATTAATCTTCTTCACTGCTTTGCTGTCACACACTATATGTACAGTTTTTTCACTGCTTTGCTGTCACACACTATATGTACAGTTTCTTCACTGCTGTGCTGTCATACACTATATGTACAGTTTCTTCACTGCATTGCTGCCACACACTATATGTACAGTTTCTTCACTGCTTTGCTGTCACACTATATGTAGTTTCTTCACTGCTATGCTGTCACACACTATATGTACAGTTTCTTCACTGCTTTGCTGTCACACACTATATGTACAGTTTCTTCACTGCTGTGCTGTCACACACTATATGTACAGTTTCTTCACTGCTTTGCTGTCACACACTATATGTACAGTTTCTTCACTGTTGTGCTGTCACACACTATATGTACAGTTTCTTCACTGCTGTGCTGTCACACACTATATGTACAGTTTCTTCACTGCTTTGCTGTCACACACTATATGTACAGTTTCTTCACTGTTGTGCTGTCACACACTATATGTACAGTTTCTTCACTGTTGTGCTGTCACACACTATATGTACAGTTTCTTCACTGCTTTGCTGTCACACACTATATGTACAGTTTCTTCATTGCTGTGCTGTCACACACTATATGTACAGTTTCTTCACTGCTGTGCTGTCACACACTATATGTAGTTTCTTCACTGTTGTGCTGTCACACACTATATGTACAGTTTCTTCACTGCTTTGCTGTCACACACTATATGAACAGTTTCTTCATTGCTGTGCTGTCACACACTATATGTACAGTTTCTTCACTGCTGTGCTGTCACACACTATATGTACAGTTTCTTCACTGTTGTGCTGTCACACACTATATGTACAGTTTCTTCACTGCTTTGCTGTCACACACTATATGTACAGTTTCTTCACTGCTGTGCTGTCACACACTATATGTAGTTTCTTCACTGTTGTGCTGTCACACACTATATGTACAGTTTCTTCACTGCTGTGCTGTCACACACTATATGTAGTTTCTTCACTGCTGTGCTGTCATACACTATATGTACAGTTTCTTCACTGCTTTGCTGTCACACACTATATGAACAGTTTCTTCATTGCTGTGCTGTCACACACTATATGTACAGTTTCTTCACTGCTGTGCTGTCACACACTATATGTACAGTTTCTTCACTGTTGTGCTGTCACACACTATATGTACAGTTTCTTCACTGCTTTGCTGTCACACACTATATGAACAGTTTCTTCATTGCTGTGCTGTCACACACTATATGTACAGTTTCTTCACTGCTGTGCTGTCACACACTATATGTACAGTTTCTTCACTGTTGTGCTGTCACACACTATATGTACAGTTTCTTCACTGCTTTGCTGTCACACACTATATGTACAGTTTCTTCACTGCTGTGCTGTCACACACTATATGTAGTTTCTTCACTGTTGTGCTGTCACACACTATATGTACAGTTTCTTCACTGCTGTGCTGTCACACACTATATGTAGTTTCTTCACTGCTGTGCTGTCATACACTATATGTACAGTTTCTTCACTGCTTTGCTGTCACACACTATATGAACAGTTTCTTCATTGCTGTGCTGTCACACACTATATGTACAGTTTCTTCACTGCTGTGCTGTCACACACTATATGTACAGTTTCTTCACTGTTGTGCTGTCACACACTATATGTACAGTTTCTTCACTGCTTTGCTGTCACACACTATATGAACAGTTTCTTCATTGCTGTGCTGTCACACACTATATGTACAGTTTCTTCACTGCTGTGCTGTCACACACTATATGTACAGTTTCTTCACTGTTGTGCTGTCACACACTATATGTACAGTTTCTTCACTGCTTTGCTGTCACACACTATATGTACAGTTTCTTCACTGCTGTGCTGTCACACACTATATGTAGTTTCTTCACTGTTGTGCTGTCACACACTATATGTACAGTTTCTTCACTGCTGTGCTGTCACACACTATATGTAGTTTCTTCACTGCTGTGCTGTCACACACTATATGTAGTTTCTTCACTGTTGTGCTGTCACACACTATATGTACAGTTTCTTCACTGCTGTGCTGTCACACACTATATGTACAGTTTCTTCACTGCTGTGCTGTCACACACTATATGTAGTTTCTTCACTGTTGTGCTGTCACACACTATATGTACAGTTTCTTCACTGCTGTGCTGTCACACACTGTTTGTACAGTTTCCTCAGTGTTTTATGACTTTCTCGTCATATCTCTATGGCTAAACTGATGTTCTCTCATTATCCAGATTCACCCCAAAATGGTTACTGCATTCCCTGCCTCTGCTTGTAAAAAGGCTATGATAGTCTGTTCTGATTAGCTGTGCTGTAACATATGATAGGAATATGATAGCTGCTGTTTATTGTCAGGAAGCCCGGCCAAAGTCATGTGATCCTACTCTGGCTGATGCAGTATAAAAATGTGGTGGTGGCCACTTTAGGCAATTTGCACATAGTGAATCACAAATTTAACAGATTCCTAAAAATTAATCATGAATTCAATTATCTTTGAATCGATTCGCTCATTGGTAATTGTTCCCCTTGTAACTAGTAGGGATTGTCCACAGCATGCATGCAATTCCTTGAAGACTGCACTCATGACTCTTATTTTTTTTCTCTTTGCATGCATTATTTGAAGCCATTGCATGTGATGGTTGGGGTGGTCTCAGTACAGACTTTGCATTGAGATTCGCGATCAGAATTTGCCTTTCTAATTTGCTGCCACCTTGAAGATGTTAGGAATATCTGTCACCTAGTGGGTGGAGGGTCTAGATTGCGTTCAGATGGCAGCACGTGATGTATGGCTGACCGTAATGGAGCTTCTGCTATCAGGAATCCCAGTGACAGCACATACCATTGTTACAGGGGAGAATGTAAAGCTATTTCTGACTTGGCAAAATTCATTCCTCTTCCGCAACTAGCCATTGTCAAGCAGCCCCTTTATAGAAGATACAGATCGCAGGTCACGCAAAGTCAAAGACGAGTGCAGCCCTATTGTGTCCCTCTCTCATAAATCCGTCCTTGAAAGATTTAGTTAATTGCTATCTGTTTGTGCTCTCAAACAATCAAGGTCAAAAGTAATTACGGTATCTGTTTAGTTAAAATGGAAATTCACTTTGTTTGTAGGGAACGTAGAGTTTTGTACCATGCTTTGGATGGACCATACCATCTTAACGTGTCTGGGGAATATTGACGTCTATGGGACATTGCTTTGTGATGAGTTGCTTATGAAGAGGTTTGTATTAAAGTTTATGGAGGAGCTGACATCTATTATATGCTTTTCCCATCATCATTGAAAGGAAGTTATTACATGGGCGATTAGCTTTTTCCATCCATATGGTATGTTTCCATCTAACACGTGTTGTAAGAGATATATGAGAACAACGTGTGTTGGTGTAGATGTGACTGCCTTTTGCTTGGGGAATTCAATCCTCTGGGATCTGCAATAAGATGGAGAGGGGGCGCCAATAGCGCTGTTACCCAGACAAGTAGTGGTATAAAGGAAAAAGGATGCTGACCTTGGTGAGTTGTGAAATGCACAACTCATATGATGGTATAGGGGAGTGCTGCAGGAGACACCAAACCTCAAGGGTCCGAGTACCATAAGTTGTATATGCAATGTGCCAATGATTCCGCGCTCCTCCAGGTCAAAAGAAGGGATGCAATGCCCAGTGCTTGGTTAAGAGTCCATTTATTTAAAAGCTAAAATCAGACGTCCTGTCCACTTCATCAGTGCATAGCTTGTGTCCAAGTACACAAGCTATGCACTGATGAAGTGGACAGGATGTCCACGAAAGGCGTCTGATTTTAGCTTTTTAATAAATGGACTCTTAACCAAGCACTTGGCATTGCATCCCTTCTTCTTCTTTTGACCTGGAGGAGCGCGGAATCATTGGCACTTTCTTGCATCCACAACTTATGATCCTCTGAGATCTGTAGAAGGTCTTAAAAAGATCTGGACTAGTGCTACTTTAGTAAAAGTGTAGAAAAATTAACCTCTCATGATATGTGGTTAGCAAATGACTCTGAATGTGTTCAAAGATAGTGGACCATCTTATAGCTTTCTTTGTGTCTCCATGCTTTACAGGTACCTCATCGGAGATCTCGACAAACTTCGGAAGATGACCAGGTGGAGAATAAAGTAGCTGGCACATGGGGCTCCTGGGGAACATGGTCCTCATGTTCACAGACCTGTGGCTTGGGAGTCATCGAAAGAAGTCGTGCTTGCTTGTCTCCATATCAGCAAGTTTCTTGGGTACCAAGGCCAGAGCCAAACCCTCACAGCATTCAGCTACATCCAGAGCCACCTTTTCGAGATGAGAGTGACAATCTTTACTCTGTGGGGCCCGCCAGGCCATTGTACCCTCTTCATAGAGAAAGAGAGATTGCAGCTCCATTCATGGAGCCTCATTTACCAAGAAACCTACCACCCAGTCGACATAATCAATTTAATCGCAATGCCAGAGAAGAAACATTTGCTGGTGGATCCCAGCCTTCATATCCTAGACGGGATCAACCTCCTTATCACAGACCAACATCTAACCGAGGACGGATAGTGCCTCAACCCTCAGAAACACTTTGGCAGCCATCACCACTGGACATGCCGCTCAGGCAGGATGCATTACATGCTTCCGAAACCTTCTCCATTCATAGAAAACCCCAGCAAGATGTCCCTTTTAATAGAAGGAACAACTCGCATGTGGATGACTCTTCACAACCATGGCCATTCTTTCCAGATTCCATCCCTCTTCTAAAACCTGACAGCTGGGAGGAGACCAACCCAGTACGAGCATTACCACCTCTGTCTCCCACTAAAGAATCTCGCTTTTCACGAAGGTAGGAAATTCATGATAAAAGAAGAACGTGTTGATTAGATCAAAGGTTAGGAATTCACCACCAACTAAAGAAGGAATAACAATATCAAAGATTTCTAGAATTTGGCAATAGTGTTCATACCATGGAGGTAGTCAGTATGACTGCAATGATACCTTTAGAAAGAGGGGTCCCAGCCTTTGCTTTAAAATGGTAAGACCCTATGCATTACTGCCCTCTCTTGAGGGGATTTGCCCAAGTATCACAGGGTATGAAGACTTTTTATATCTTGGATTACTGGGGGACTTAGTTTGATTTTTGTTGAGGAGTTTTTCTTTTTACAACCATGGCTTTATGAACCCAAAAGTGGTCTCAAATGTCAAACATCTGAATGGTCTATGTTTACAAGTCATAATCCTTTGGATTGAGAGTTTTACATTGTATGGACATTCATGCAGAATAGCAGCCCAGATATAGGGGAAGTCACTTAAATGGAACGCCTTTTAGAGGTCCCAACTAAAGGAATACCTCTTATGCCATACACAAAGGCATGGAGACAAAGACGATCTTTATGAGGCAACTCCTTTAAGACAACCACTGACATAGGATGTCAGGTGGAGGAGTAAATCCCCCCATACACATTAGCTAGCTGTTGGCCAAATAATGGTTTATCGGCAGCTCTCTGTCGCGACTCCTCCATACACAAGAGAGCTCACTCTCTCGAGGAAACGCTCTTGTGTTCTTTATGAGAGCTCCGCTACCAGACATTTCTGGTGACAACTTATCCCTAGAGAACAAAAGGAGGGGCAGTCCCAAATCGGACATGCTGGATTTTTAATTCTCCCAGCAATAATCTGTTTGAGGCCCCATAGAAAATAGACTGTTGACCCAACCCATTGATATTGGGGACTTCGGGCAACGCTTGGGGCCTTGAGAGTCCTTTTTAGAGTCCTTATTCCCTGGTCTTTTATCTATGCCTTTAGCTATAGCTGATTTGGTCTATTTTCCATGATAAATCTTCTTTTTAATATATCTTCGATCTTTTTTATTAGCCTTGAGAACTGTTCACACGTAGACTAAATCCTCTATAAAATATTTACTCTCTTGGCTTTATGCTAGTTCTTTACCTACAGTTAAGCTGTCTTGAGGTATAATAACATATATTTATTGGTGTTAACTTATTGTCCAATTCCTGTACTGTCAGACTATAAAACCTGGGCCTCTTTACAATGAAACATTAGTTTTCAGAACTTCGACTTTTTAATACGTTTTTAATGCAGCAGATGTGATTTTACAGAGTAGCCAAAGCAATTCCAACATCGGATAACAATCTTGTTTATTTAAAGTCAGTGCTGGAAATTTCGACTTCACTTTTTTTTTTCTTTCACTTTTTTTTCTATACTAAGAGAGTTGGTTTAAAGCAATTAAATATCCTTTCAGCTTTCTTAATGCCTTGTATGGGCAGCTCCTTCACGGAATCTGTTTTCCTTTGCGAGCACGACATTTGTGCCAAGAATTACGGATGAGGTGAAAGGGGATTTTGCATTTTATTTTGGTCAAATGATAACATGGCCATTATTCTGAGTCATGGGTTTGCGTTTCGTAACAAGTGATGCACATTCATTATCGTTATCGGTTGAACATCATATTTATTTGTGCCTAGACGTAATTCATGGCATGGGAGTAAAGATCTTGATTTTTCTTTCTTTTTCCCATAGGTCTCGTGTAAGAAACATAATAAAGCCTGGGAGATATGGTTATGGAAAAGTACCATTTGCGTTGCCCCTACATACTGAAAAAGATGAAACGCAACGCTTTAAGAGACATCACAAGTTAATGAACTTTGGCACTACTGTTAGCCCAAAGAGAGAGCGAAAGAAGGGCTTAACAGCAACACAAAAGTCATTAGACAGCCTTGGAGAACATGGTAGTGAATCTCTAGGTAAAGCTGTTGATTTTCTTGATGTGTCTTCGAAAAAGAGTGCTTCATCTTTGAAAAAACCCAAGAGATCTAGTCAGCCTCCTCAACCTTACTGGCCAGAAAAAATTGCAAATTCTTCAGCTCCGAATGATTTTCACCATAGACAATTTGAAGGAGAATCAGCAGAACATGGGTCACTTGTTGGTGGAGAAGGTGGAAGACAATCTATTAACCATCAAAGACATGACACCAATACCCAGGATGCTCTCTGGGATCCTGAGACAGAAAGAGAAGATGATGATCCACTTTATCTCACTGAAAATGAGAAAAGTGGAACTAGCACCAGGACTACAAGGGCCAGTGAAAAGCTGGAACAGAAGATGCCTTCAACTCAACCTCCACCATTGACAAAGACTTCTAAACCAATGCAATCCAAAATAAATGGTCAGAGAATGTATACTGTAATGAGAAAACTTATAGGTAGTCATCAAGCGTTCAAGAAAGATTACGATGAGGAGATAGCACAAATTTCTGATGCCACCAGTGATAAAGGAGTCGAACATGAACAAAACGGTCACAAATCTGATTCATCACACCGTCCTAGACCCCGTAGTCAAAGACAAAGTCCATATAGGCATGGTACAGATGGTAGCAGGACATATCCGAGTATTTACAGAGACCATCCATCCAGACCTTTGCAAGGAGATGCTTGGGCTTCACTGGGAAGAAACCCCTCCCTTACCTTTGAAAGAGGACAAGACCCTAGGCAAAGTCAACATCAAAATTCTGATGTTCCACTTTCTCTATATAATCCTGGAACAGAAAAAGAATTTCACTGTGCAGGTCCAAAGAAGCAATACAAGTCATGCACCCAAGAGGTATGGCATTATTCCATCCTAATTACTAGAGTTCATATAACACAGCAAATTTTATGAACAATAAATGGTCTGCAAGAATTTCTAAATATTGTTCCTTTTGGTTTGTTTTCTTAGTGTTACAATAAACGGACCTCCCGCAGTGCCATAGAACTGGACTTAGATCATTTTCAGATCCTGTGATGAGTTTGGTCCAGTTCTGTAGAACAACATGAGGTCCTGGCCATCTAAAAGTTTCCTTATTCACAACATTTTAATTTCCAGTACAGTTGAGCAAAAAGATTTGTAGGACCCTTGTCAAAGATCCACGTCAGTACTCCTTGGTAGGGCTGTGTGAAGTTCCTCGAAGCACTCGAGCACCTCTTGTGATTACTAGGAACCTCACATGTTATAACATCATGTGAGGCCTAGTCGCTAGACCTCATGACATCGGCAGAGCCAAATGATCACAAGAGGCATCCAGTATGTTGGTGTTCGAATGACGGGCAAGGAATTTCGCACTGCCCTAGTGTGACTATGAGGAACCCAGTCCAGGGTCTTGCAAATCTTTTTGCTCAACTCTTAATTGCCACTGCTCATCTTACACCAAATTCTGACTATTTGAGCTTTGGGCAGATGGCCGTGATATTGTAATGGTCTTTATGCTCCCCAGTGACATATTTTTAAATAGTTGATAGTAGGGAGAACAAAAGAAGGTCTTATAGTTTTATGGTATTCAGAATAGATGGTAAGCAGACCCAAACAATTTGACTAAAGCCCTCCATACACATTAGACTAACCTTAGCCAAACCCGCAATATAGACGGATTCGGACAATAATCTAATGTGTATGGGGGCCCCAGACAATGGATTGTCTGGGGAGTTAAGGGTACGGCAAGTCCGATTTTGGACTGCCGATACTTTTGTTCTGTGGAGAGATTGCCGCCGACCAAGTGATTTGATGAACCATTGCTTGGCCGACAACCATCTAATGTGTATGGGGGCCCCAGACAATGGATTGTCTGGGGAGTTAAGGGTACGGCAAGTCCGATTTCGGACCGCCAATTCTTTTGTTCTGTGTAGAGATTGCCGCCGACCAAGTGATTTGATGAACCATTGCTTGGCCGACAACCATCTAATGCGTATGGCTGGCTTAAGTCTTTCAAGATATCAGTCATTGCTACTGGCAGATGATTATTCACACTCACATAAAATCAATGGGAGTTTCGGAAACAGCGTAACATGTTCACCTCACAGCAGCCATCTTGTTGGCATTAACATTGGTATTTGGCAAATTGGTGTATTAGAATTCAGCGTGGGGTGAACTGCAGAGAAATAAGAGTCCCATCTTGTGCATGTTCTGATGGCTCCAGACTTAAAATATCCTATTTGTGGGCTGCTGTAAACATTTTTACTATTTATGTGACAGTCGGTATAAATGCAACTGGATACGTCTACTGTGAGCGGCCCTCTGCATTGTTCAAACAAGACCTAATTATAATTCACGTTTGACATGTTTGCATTTGCCTCTCTCACAAAGACTTAGTTGGGAAATATCTTCCGTCTGCTTCAGCTTCTTAAAATCTCCATCACAGTTTGTGATTCCTTGTATTGAGAGGGTTTGTAGGCGGTGTAATACCCAGACCTTGTGTTCAGCGAAAGTCCCTGGGACAACCACAAAGCTTTCTCACACTCAGCAATTAGAGAGTTCTGTCAAGTCCTAAAAGCTGGCTAGCTTTTTCTAATCGAAGTAGTAGATCCTCTTGTTGTTGACATCACTCAAGATCTAGCTGTTGACAGAATGATCATTTGGTGGACAGCTATCCCCTCGACACCTCACAGGAGATCAAAAAGATCAAGCCCTGGAAATCCAACATGTCAGATCCTTCTCACTCCCAACATCATTTGTTGGGGCACAGTTGGGAGGCCCCCATACACATTAGACTGCTGGACAATCCCACCGATATCAGTTCTTTCGTCTTACTTGTCTAACGTGTGTGGGGACAATTAGGCACTTTAGCATCATAGCTTCTGTTTTTAATGGGTCATGACCATGAACACATCCCAATGTCTTACAGAGGACAGATGATAATTTTCTGATCGCTGAGGATCCCACCAATCTCGAGAATGGCTGATCCTACAGAGCCATGGTTGAGTGGAGTGGCAGTTGATCGTGCACACTCTATGCACTGCAGAGCTCTGGTTTGGTGGGGGTCCAAGTGGTGAGATCCCCATGAATCAACGAGTTACCACCTTTCCTGTGGACAGTTTCTTTAAAGGGAAGCTATCACCCGAAAATGAGCTATTGTCTAAATCAGGTTTTTGTGTTACATGTATTTAAAAAAAAATGGCATTGCAATGAATAATAATAATAATATAGTAATTTTGCGGTTTTCACACTGCCCACTGGGGTTTTTTAGACTTGCACTTTCTGACCTTTGAGGAAGAATTTACTACAACGCTCCATATTATCAGAGGAAGGATTACACTGATAGCTAACTCCTCTGTACACAGCTGATAACACAGGATCCACCAGTCACAATAGGCGATGTCTCAGCTCCCCCTTTACAATGACCTTTGAACACGCTCATTAGATGCTTCAATAAAAAATAGGGGTGGAGTTAGTTTATTGCCAATGTACATGTGTTATTTCATGAAATAACAGGAAGTCAGAGTCTAAAAAGCCCCAGTGGCCAATGTGAGAATTGCAAGAGTTGTGCTTTTTTTACTTTTAATACAGATTGTGATACGTTAAAAAAAAACATTGTCAAAAATATTTGAAAAATAAATTTAACACAAAAATGTGATTTATACAATAAATCAATTTCTGATGATAGGTTCATTAAGTTCTTTACCAATAAAGTTCTTAGAATGCAGTGGATTCTATGCAAAAATTGCCTTGCTAAAGAGTCTGACCAGGAAAGACGACCCAGCTTGTCCAACACTGGGTGGCATAAACCGGTGCCAGATGTCTCTATCGAGTATAACAGCATTATTAGCCAACAGAATCTTCAGAATTGGCCCATCAGTCATGGAAACAAACACTAGGTCCTTATGTTCTAGGTGGTAAAACTTCACACCACAATGGGCTAGTCCTTTTGATTTTTGCCGATGGTCTGATGAGGTCTTTGTCTCGATTATGTTGTATTTTAAAATGTGGTTTCTACTTTTGTCTCATATTTCGCCCATGGGTTTCTAGAGTGTACAGTAATCGACTTCCTTGAGTGTAGTCATCAACATGTGATATCTTTACTGATTGTGGACATTTTTCCCATTACAGCAAAGAATAAAATCTATTCCTTTGTTTGTTTGCAGTCATGCCCAGCCGGTCAACTTGACGCAAGAACTTTACAATGTTCAACTTTTAATAACCAGGAGTTCATGGGTCGTCTGTATCAGTGGGAAGCATTCACAGAAGGTAAGGGCGTTTCACCGCGTCTATAATACAATAAAGTCATTGTCTTATCTATGGTAAAGTAGATGCCTAGATAGGTTACAGATAAAACTGACGTGAGATTTCGTCAGCCTCATGTATTATAACATAGGCCATTTAACAAGAGTTATCCCATTAGCCTCAGAATCGACAAACATTAACGGGACTGGCCAACCAACTAATGTGCATATGGAGGGAGGGCCTCCAGGCATCTGGTGTAGGGTGGGGATACAAGGATTGGGCATTTGGATTGCCTCTGCTAAACTGAAGGGCCCCATACACAAGAGGTATCTATTGGCTGAATGATGGTTTGCCCGATTTTTCGGCCAGCAGCTATCTCCCCCGGTTCCCCCATGCACAGGAGCATATGGACACTAAGAGAGAACCACTGTCAGACATCTCTGGCTTATATCTCCGGGTAAAAAAGGATTGGCAGTCTGAAGTCGGACATTAACTTTGGGAGGCCCCCATACACAGTAGACTGTAGTCTGAGCATACCGCTATCGGCAGGTTCGGCTGGCGTTGGTTTACTGTGTGTGGCAGCCTTAAATTGTAAAGCATTTTTTCAGAGGTTTGGTCTCATAATCGACCTTGGTGACAGTTTCCATCAATAGTATAAACTGTCACTGGTCTGTTGTCAGGTTTGGTTGAGTCTTTTAAGGCTATATCTTAGGAATAGACCCTTACCAGCCATCAGTAAATAATTACAAGACAGTTTTCCAGCCATTGCTTGTCAATAACAGTTCATTTTCGGGATAGATTGAGTACCAGTCTCCAGTTTAAAACTGATTAGTACGACCGTCAAGAAATTCATTTTTGGGGCAAACTACTAAAGACCTACCCATGTGCTCAAAGTTATTTGGAAATATTTTCATACAGCGTATATATTTAGTTAATTTAGAGTTAAAAAGTTGTTGCGGACTTAGATATTGGTAGTATAGGTCATCAATGTCAGATGGGTCAACGTCTGGCACTTGGCACACCGAAGATCAGCCATTTGTGACTCCCATTTTGGTTGAATGTGCCCAGTGAACGGCGCCATAGTGTAGGGGTTGTTAAAAAGAACACAATGATACCATCCTCCCAACCTGCTGTTTAGAGGGTTGAATGGAGAAAGTGACGAGAGAAACTGCAGTACAGCAGGAAGGATGAGGGAAGAGTAAGGAAGACTCGTGCTGTGTGTATAGAGTGGATGCCACATATAACAAGGCTGCAGGAGGTTTCCATTTCCTCTAGCGGTTCATGCCCCTCTATCTCTAATATCCGGTATTGTTCCCTGTGGTATAATGGAATCAGCAGACTTTCCCTCCCATCATTAAACGACAAGAGTCATAAAAGCCATGTGTGATGTGTGACATCACTGCATGTCATGTAATACCAAGTGTCACTGCTCCGACTAACCCTACATCTGGTGTTTGAAAGGCAAGCAGGAGTTACTAGACCTACTGTAAAAATGTTTTGGTCCCTGGCACTGAATTTCTAAGAATGACAAGCTCTGTTAATGACTTATACTGTATGCACAGTAAATCTTGTAAAAAGTGCCATGCCTGATTCCACCTCTGTAGCTGAAGGGCTTATGGGCCTTTTGGACCCCCTAAAGAGGATCTGTCACTTCCTCAAAAAATCGAGTTAAATACCTTGTAAAAATCCATGAGCTCTACTGCTTCTGCCACTTTTTTCTGCTTTGCTCTGCGTCGCTCCATTGCAGAGATGTTCACATTTGCTTCTTTTGGAGCGCAGCAAGTGAAATCTCTGCTTGCAGTGCAACTGGGCGTTTCTTCACCCCTCCCTCCCAGACGCTGCCAATCACAGCTCAGCAGCTGATCTAGCAGTGAATCTGTCTCAGACTTCCGATCTGTGACTGGCAACATCAGGGAGTGATGGATGAAATCGCACCCCTCCCCGAGAAGACTCTGAAGAAACACCCAGATGGACTGCAAAGTAGAGATTTCACATAGTACACTCCTGAAGAAAAAATTGAATATCTCTGCAATGGAGCAATCCATCGCAAATGGAAAAGATTGGCAGAGTCAGGGGAGCTGAGGGATTTTTACAAAGTGTTTAACTCACTTTTTTGAGCAAGTGACAGGTCCTCTTTAAGTACAAGTGCCAACTCTGCCTATCCTGTCTACCAAGAAGTTGACACAGGCAAAGTGCACAAGAACATGGTGTACAATGCAACCTGTTTCAGTTATAGGTGGTAGCCTGCAGTGCCTATTTTGACCTACAGGCAGTCCATGCCATCGTGAGCCCAAGAACAAATGGCAAGCTTCGTCAGTTGCCGATGACGTCTCTTCTTTGAAAGTAGGAATCAGGATGATGGGGGATCCTTTAAAATTATGCCCTATAATGATATTATGGTACTGGTTGAACACTTATTCCCTGGCAATCCCCACGATGTAGAACAGAAGCAAAAGTAAGGTAGGGTACTTATTAAAAAGTGTACCCTGTGTGTCGCTTCATCAGGACCAAACCACAATGATCATTGTGGTTTGGTCCTAATGAAGAGGTTTGGAAACCTTGAAATGCTTTGACACAATAAACCGCATTCATGCTTTAATGCTTTATCCTTGTGTGCGACCTTTTGAACCTTGGGCAGCGTGGACTCTGAACAGTCGATAGCTGGTAAGCACTGGTGAACTAAGCTTGGGCCATAGCAGAACTTTTCCCTCTTCCTGGGAACAGTCTGGTTGATGTCTCTCGCCCATGGGCTATCTACGTTCTGCTGAGTTGGGCGGTATTTGGCCTTTTGTTTTAGTCTTCTTGTTTCTGTTGGTCGGTGGTCTAGGCAGTCATCATTGTCACGTTACTGGCATTATTATTGTTGAGGTCTTCTCTATTCCAAGAGTTCTCTCCTGTTGTCTCTTCTCCTATGTCTACCCCCGTAGCCGGCCTTGTTGGTGAAGACATGGTTAAAGAGAGTTTGCGTTCCTGGAACATTGTGGCTGGCAGCGACTTTCAAATAACTTTTCTGGTCTTTGATATGTTTGCCGAACTATGTGCGTTTTGACCTCACTGATGTTCATTTTAGATACACCACGTTCCTCACTCGTGTTGCCTCCTCCAACACTTCTATTTTAGAACAAGGAACTTTTTTAGATACAAGTGCTGCTAAGTCCAGCCAGCTTGTCCTTCTACTAAGTGGCTCTAGCCCAAGACCCCTGCTGAACCCGTGACCCCTGGTTAGTTGTCTATATTTGTAAGATATTTGGAGTTCTTTTATTCCAGGTGTACGCTTTGATGGACAGTTGAAAGGTCTTCAGAAGTTAATAATACAGTTTGCAAAAATATGTCTAGAGTAGCTATAGTTTTTATTACAGATTATATGCAAATTAACTGACTTCTGCCGCTATCCTGCAATATAATCTGGTCCAAAAGGGATAGAAACTGTGACTTTTGCCTGACCTCCATGAACGGTTTGAGGAGTCAGGCACCACTTATGTATAATATCGTTGGCACTGAAATCAATGGTCTCTGCAAGCAAAAAGTCTCAAGTCTTTGGCCATTTCTTCATACTTGGTGAAAGCCAGCACTGTTAAATTCCACGCAGTCCATTTATTTACTGGCTAGGAGCAGCCACCTCTTTGAGACTTCTCCAAAAAATACCTTCTGACTCCGTAAAACAGTTTATACATGGCTTAAAACTTTAACTGAAGCTTGAATTGCTGAATTGAGGACAACAAATGGTAGCCTTCATGAGAATAATAAAAAAAAAAAATCAGTAATTTTCCCGGAACATTGGCAGGTTTCCGCCAACCTACTTCTTCGCCTGGGGCTTTGATCTTGCCACACGTGACTGTTACTTTAGTCATCACGTTCCTCTATCGCGTTACTTCAGGTACATCAGCAGATAAGAGGGAACGTCTGATCTCAGGATTAGTCCTTTCTTTAGAAGTTTCCACTGAGAGTCGTGTTACATTCTCCGGGTCGTGGATTTATACAGAACAGCGCATCTGCAATGCTTAGGACCTTCTCTAGTCTACTCTAAGTAATGCCATTTAGTGGCCATTTTCTATAGTCGGAGGATTAGTGTGCAGAGGTTTTGGAATTTAGTGTTTTGATGTTTTTTTGGGTAACCTGTCTGTCTGCACATTGCTTACTAGGTAAACGGACCATGTCCCGTGTGTAACAATGCAGTGCTTTCCAATGGTATGCATTACATAAGCGCGGACAACTTCAAACAAGCAGATTCTTTAGTTCCTCTTCAGCTCCAGAATCGTAACCTAGAGGCCACAAATATGTCTTTTTTTTCACCTGACACAAGTGGTGCTTTTCTCCTGAATCCGGCATTTGTTTTACTTTTGTTCCCGCTCCTCTCCGTTCTTGAGATATGGCCTTTTCTTCCCTGTATATAAATCTAGCCTTTATAGCCAACTAGGCGTGCTCCTCAAGAAGACACCCACAGAGTAGAGTTGAGGATTACACCCAATCGGTTAAGTAGGCTGGATTTTTAGACAAAGAAGAAGGAGCCGTATCTCAGGAATGGAGAGGCGCAGGAGCAAAACAAAAACAACGCCGGATTCAGGAGAACAGCCGCATTTGCACCAAGCAAAACACTTTTTGGCAAGTGATAGGTCCTGTTTAAAGTAGTTCAGTTTTTTTTGTTAAAAAAAGTACCTAGTAGGCTTGATACAAATTAATTCACACAACTAAGTCCTCTCACCACCCTAGTAATTTGTGCCCTCTGGACGAGAGCCTTGTGAACCACCTCTTACCTGGCTGCATCTACAGATCTTCTTTTGATTAGCCGGCCTGGTGCTATGTCATCATTGTGGCCTGATATCATGCCAGGCCGACTAATCAGAAGAAGAACTGAGGATGACAGCAGGTAAGAGTTAGCTCTTACAGATCCAATCCAGTGGCCACCGATTCCTTACATGGCTGATGGACGAATCAATTCCCAATATTTCTAGTTGTAACCTATGCAAGAAGAACTGAGCAACAAGCGTTCAATTACACCACAGCGCCCCCACAGGAGAAACTTTACTCAGTTCCTTGGATACTTCTCAGTCCTTCAGAGCTAGAAGCTCTCTCCCTGTTCATCAAATATGGTCACCAGATTTAGGAACAGAAATGATGTAATTAGAGGAACTTTGTCCAAGTATATGGTACCTGATGGAAATGTCATGTCAAGTCCTGCGTGTCAGACTCCAAGGTAAATATCAGGGCAGATGGTTCATTGAAATGGCACCTTGTATACAATAGCATGTCTGCATACTACAGCCGTGGCCTTCAGATTAATCCACCCTCTGACGTCTAAGTAGAAACATCTACCCTGCTTTCCGTCGGCAGGTTGACACCTTGTCAGGTTGATGGCTCCTGATTTGTACAAGCCCTTGGAATAACGCATACCAGCACGGTGTGTCAGACTGCAGGAAACACAATCAGTACCTTGCGCAATTAAAGGATTTCGAAGAGCACAGATCACTAATATCTTGTGCAAACTAACATCTGTCAGTCCATGAAAACACCAAGCCTCCCGGAGATCATATCAGATGGTCGCACTGGTCATGCTTGTCTCTCGCACGCTTAATACTTGTGTAGAAAACATCCGAAGTATTTAATAATTAGACTCCGAAAAATGTGACTCAAGTGGTGTAATGATATGCAAGATTATGCCAAAGGACACATTTTTAGGGTCCAAAATGTTCTAGTACTTGATAAATTCACTTGCTAATGTTCAATTTCTCTGTTGCACCTCTGACGCCTCATTCTCGAAAGAGCCCCTTTTTTGAGTTTACCCTGGGTGATGGGGGACTCGGCATCGGGTTGAAGAGATGGGGTGCAGCTGTGGCCCAGACCCGACCCGTGCTCAGGGCCGTCACATGAAAAGGAAGATGTTGTGGGCTCGTCCAGGTTGAGTGGCTTATTTAACGACTACTCCACCTGTGGTGCCTGGTGAAGGGTCACCTGCGCCGCTGCAGTCCACCGAGGCCTGGTGTCACGGTGGCCAAAGTTCTCACTGCTCCCCACAGGTGGAGCAAGGCCTCGGGGCAGGCAGGCAGGATGGAAAGGGGGTAGTAGTGTGGGGAGTACGGGCACCGCATCGCATGGCATGGCGCAGAATGAACAGTCCGGAGGCCATAGGGGTGAACTTCCAAGGCTTTACTCACTTAGAGACGACAGCGGGAAGGCGACTCCCTGCTCCCCGCGGAGTCCTGCGGCTGCCAGGGACGGGGGTCCGACTACCTCCGAGGAAGTCCAGCATTCAGTCGGGACCCTACACCAGAGTGTTCCTGCACTACAGACCTTTCCCTTTCCCGTCTGTGCGTGTGTAGATAGGCCGGGTCTCCCTCTGAGCTCCTCTCAGAACTAGGGCACGGGTGGCAATTCCTCTCCATCCGCTGCCCGGTGGGATCCTCTGGGCCTACCGGGCTTTCCCAACCAGGACTTGGAGTGACGAGGTCGGGTGTTGGGGGCCAGTACCCCTCTTGCAGCTAGAATCCCTCTAAATAGATCAGCTAGGCGAGGACAGGTGGCGTACTCCGCTCCGTCTGCATCCTCCCCGGGACCCATTTGCTATGGAGCCACACTCTTGAGCTCCGGGCCTTCTTGGTCCTGGTCATTGGCCGGGTTGAGACATTCCTGGTCTGCAAGCTGTCCCTCGTCCCAAGGCCGGGGTACGAGGGCTGTGTCCCAGGCCGGTGCTGGCCCACACAGGATCTGCACTCCGGGAGGGAGGTCACATTTACACACAGTATATGACAGCACAGAGAACAGCCGAAAGACCTTGACTATCAAGGACCAGCAAAAGACCAAGACTAAAGATGGCTTTTCATTAAATATGAAATCTAAAGTGTAACTAACTTGTAAGTCCTCCACCCTCACCCACTAACTGGTTCCTACCACTTTGTGTTCCCCAGTCTCCCTGTAACCAGGGGAGCAGCACCTGGTGCATACTAGCTCCCTCTGGTGGAGAAATGTGGTGTTGGATGCAAAGGTTGTGTCACGACTATCATACTGTTCTTACCTCAGAGGAGGAATACTACACTCCATTAGAAAAGTGCAGCGTCCCTGTGGCGGCCGAACCCTCAGGGGCGCCACACACCCCCAGAGGGGACCTAAGGTATTGCACAGCTCCAGTCTAAATCAGTGTGCTGTCCATGTAATGAAAGGATTTGAGAGAAACAGACTTTGGCAGGCTAATAGTTGACCACCCACTGACATTGTAGCCCAAAAAGACAAGTTGCTCTTTGTGTGAACCCCCTCACTACTTCTTGTACTAACCACAGTCGTATTCTCATAGATTTACCCCAAGAAGTGGATCACAAATGGCCATCACTTATTCATATATGCGTGAAAGAGACGTTTTGCTAGTTTTGGGAAACTCCTTATGGGAATGGTAGCCTTGCACAAGACTCTTCCTCTCCCCAGGCACCACAACTTTTGCTAGCTAGTGATCAGGATGGTGCAAGCCTTCCACTATAAGGGTTTGTCTACGTGAAGGCACCTCCTCCTGGTTTGATATTAGGGCAATGCCCCTGAAAGAGCTGATCAGCTACAGATTTTTTTGTAGTCACTTACAATGGAGACACATAGCTTTGCACAGAAGCTGTGTACACCAAACAGTTGAAAAACTATTAGCAAAGTTGCTTCATTTCTTAAGATGCATAAAAGTGAATACAAATGTCGCAAAAATATACATACCCTTCTATTCTATTAGATTTGAGATTTTCCACAGGTTTTGAATATCAAACAGATGCTTCATTCTGTGACTACAGTGGCCTCTTTTAAACCTATAAGTCCTCTTCTCTTATTTCAAGAAATCTTAAAGAGGGCTTTTTACTTGTCAAGAATATGTCCTTTTTACCTCGGTGTATTCTCCTGATTCCGGCAATGTTTTTCTTTTCTTCCTGCGCCTCTCTTTTCCTGAGAAATGGCCTCCTTTTCCTTGTATATAAATCTAGTCTTTTTAACCAAGTGGATGTGATTCTCCTTCTGTGGGTGTGTTCTTGAGGACCACACCCACTTGGCTATAAAAACTAGATTTCTATACAGAAAAGAGAGGGCCATATCTCAGGAACAGAGAGGCGCAGGAACAAAAGACAAACATTGTCGGACGAGAACAGCGGCATTTACACCAAGGGAAAATTCACTTGTTTATGGCAGGTGATAGGTTTTCTTTATGTTGCTTTTTAGACTTGAAAGTTTAACAGGTTTGCAATTCTTTCCAGCTAACAGCATGGCTGAGTCCGAGTTAGACCGCTCTCAGACTGGTGTAATTTTAACATATGGTATTTTTGAATATTTTTTAATTCCCTATGGGGTTTAGTGATTAAGAACAAAGCATCTTTTAGGAAGAGACCTTATTATGATCTCCTCGCTGCTCCTTTGCTATGGATTTCTTGTGCATTTTCCCTCGAGAAAGTCCAATTAAATTCAAATTATTTTGTAAATATTGGGATTAGCGGGAGCCGTGTGGCCCCTGTGTGTCTGCGTGGAATGTGACATGGGGTCTCCGAGTACAGACAGCCGAGCGGAAACCCTTTAAAGTGGCTGCAAGGGTGATTAACACGGAGTAATTGTAATCGTCATTGTTCTTTTCTGTTTTTTTTCCGTCTGCTTGTCAAGGCATTGGAGCTGGTATACTGCACAATGCACAGACTGTGCGAACCGGGGCGACAGTTACCAATAACTGTTTTACTAAACACTTGTCAGTGATTTAGTGTGATGTACAATTCAATCTCACAGAGAAAACTACAAAGCATTGTGCAGGCAATGTACAGACCTCTCTCTGTGATTTCGGAAATTGGTGTTCGACAGTCTGCCATCCGGAATTGTGATTCACCGTCTGGCTCACAGCTTTGGAAAAAAATCCAAATTATAAGTCTATGATACACAAGATGGAAGGTTTAGGGTTTCCAGGTTGTTCAAAAATTGTGAAAAAATTTATATTTTTGAGGAATTCTTTTCATATTCTTCCTACTTCATTACCTGTGGAACCAGGAGAGGTTCTGGAATGAAGACATACACAACTTAAAGGAGTTGTCCACCTTCCAAAAATCTACAAAAAAAACTTTACAAAGTATATAACTTGCTATTTTTTAGTTCAGGTGTCCCGCTTGTCAGGTGGCCACTCCTGTCTCATGTTTGGAGCTTCCATTGTGTTCCTGGCCTCGGAATAGGATGGTATTCCCTGTATCGACACATGACCATGGCTGTGTGTGGAGGGTGCTGGCTCACTGGCTATATTTAATGGCTAAGCCAGCCCCCTTCTCTGTTACAACCAATGCAAAGATAGAGAAGCTAGCTGAAAAAGAGAAACTGCAGCTGCATCCCCAACTGTCCTCTCTTTTCTGTCTTTTAGGGTTGTTCTCATGTTCAATATTCAGGAGTATACTGCTCCCCTGTCCCCTGTCTTCCTGCCTGCAAGGGAGCTGTGTGCTCCTGATGATTGACATTTCAGCCCAGCAGCATTGATTCGCTTCTGGCCTGCACGGTATGCTCTGCAATGCTTTGCCTCTTGCCGGATCCAACCAGCTTCAGAGCAGCGCTCACAAGCTCTGTCGCAAACAGCTTGCAAGCCTGTGCTTCTTGCCTAGGAAACCAACCACCCCTGATTCGCTGCAGAGGTGACCAGCAACCAAAGCAACAAGTAGTGAGCGATGAAAATAACAATCCCTGCGTTCTTGACAACAGAGAGGATTTTTAATAAGAGGTAAATTGCAAAGATGCTTTAGCATTTTTGTAATTTTTCCCATTTATGCTGATGAGAAAACCCCTTTAACTATGTAGGTTTTTTTTGAGACTGAGAAGGTTTCCGACCATTTACAGAGATCATTTAGAGCGGTCTACAGGACCAGAGTTTTATATAAGAAACTTGAACTGAGAGATTCCCAATCCCACTGACAGAAGTGTGGTTTATGGCTAAAATAAAGCTGCCGATTGAGGGTTAAGTTGTCGGAATTTTTCGTTTTCCATCCTTAAAGACATAAAAGGGACACGGTCCCATCTGCATTATAAATAACCAATTCTTCCTGGCTTTTTCTGGCATGTAAACTGAACAAAAAACACAAACACCCTAAAACATATCAACAGTGAAAGATCCCATGCGCCTGCTCCAAAACTAACTGGCCCGCTGTGTGCACCCCCTGAGCCTTCAGCACTTGCTGCAGGATACCTGCTAGGTCCTAGTATAGGGAAAAACAAATCCGTTTATAAAGGTGAAATTCTTGCCCAGCTTACTGGTACGGGGGAATATGGGGCGGACTTGTCTTCCACCAGCTGTGTTGTTTCACTGTCAGTAGGCACAGTGAGGTCGGCTCTGGGGGCATGGGAGAATGGGCCCCGCACTTGTTTTGAAGGCAAGGTATGCAAAGAGATTAGAGTTTTCTTAAATTGAGGACAACGTATCAAAAGACTAGCTGTTCTGGACTCCGCAAACTGCATACAGCCTCCTTTAATGCAGTCATTTTTATGCCTAAAATGTACACAAACTTTTGAGAATTCTTAGCCTTTACCACCCGAATTTCAGATTGCAAGTTAGATGATGATTATTGGAAATGACAATTCTAAAAGCCAGAAAAAAAGGCTTTGCCAAAGGAAATAGGATAAGATGCCAAACCAGAAACTCAATTTGCAGACAAGTGTTTCAGGGTGGTTACCCCTCATAAGTCCAAAGCAGGAGAACCCAGTCAAAATCAGTTTTCCTGCTTTGCACTGGTGAGGAGCAAAAACCCTGAAACAAAATATCTGCAAATGGAGTTTCTGGTTTGTTTTCTTATCCTAGGTCATGCTGCTAAGCTTATTAGGGTCAATATTTACTTTTAGGATTGTTACCAATCCTTTAACCAGTCTTGCTGTATGACCTAGGATAAGAAGCTAAAGTAGAAACTCCATTTGCAGACACTTGTTTTGGGGTGTTTGTGTCACGCAGAGTGTGGGAAAGACTTAATGCAACACAAAGGGAAGAGGGAAAGGGAGCCCAGACTCTAGGGAAATGGGGAAGTGGAGACCTCCTAGGTTGATCTAGCGTCACCCTGTTTCCCCTAACGTCCCTGTATTGCTCTTCACCGATCGCCGCACGCATGCCTCGCCCTGTCTTTCCCTGGCGTATGGCTAGGGAAGGGAGGAGATGAGCACAAGTCGATCTCCACTAAACACTATAGACAACAAGGGTAGACAAACAGGGGGAAATTGCTTAGCTTTAGACGACTCCAGACAAATGCGCACACGTCCTCAAGCTCCAGAGAGGAAGAAGTACAGCTCTTCCTAAAGCCTTCACAAGTAGTAATGAATATCACTGGCACCTCCCTCTAATACACAGCAGGTATTTATACACCCAGACCAAGAAGTTAATTAGCCAGAGGAAGGTAGCCGCTGGGTCCTAGAGGCAGCCTCTAAGAAGTTGTCTGTAATGCCAAAAGTAGAGATCTCCTGCAACCAACTGCAGTGCGACTGTCTGTCACTTCTGACACACCCGTGACAGTTTGCCCCTCATTGGTGCAAAGCAAGAGAACCCTGATAGAACTAGTTCTCCTGCTTTGCACTGATAAGGGGCAAACACCCCGAAACATGTGTCTGTCTTCTTATCTTAGGTAATGTGGCAAGGCTTGTTAAGGGGTCAATATTGACTTTTAGGATTGCTATCAACACATTAACGAGCCTTTCCATCTGACCTAGGATTAGAAGCCAAACCACAAACTCCATTTGCAATCACGTGTTTTGGGGTGTTTGCCCTTCATCGGTGCAAAACAGGAGAACCCAAATAGAATCAGTTCTCCTGCTTTGCACTGATGAGGGACAAACACGCCGAAACACTTGTTTGAAAATGGAGTTTCTGGTTTGGTTTGATATCCTAGGAAATGTTTCAAGGCTTGTAAAAGGGTCATTATTGACTTTTAGGATTGGGTCTTCCTATTTATGGTACCATGGTTCCTGTCCTCTTACTCTGTACTGTAGGATGTGTTTTCTTGTAGAAAAAAATGTAAGGAAGAAAAACAATAATTAAAAAATAATTCCTTCAAAACCTCAAGTGGATTCATCTTGAAAAACTCATTGAATTTTTCCACCTCCAAAAAATGTGGCCATATGGACCAGAGGAATTTGCAGAGTCAATTAGAACTACCTACGACCTCCTGATAATCCAGATGCTAGATATTTTATGTATCTGGTAAATATTATATTGCCATGCTGTGCCCATATATCACAATGTGATAAAAAAAAGCAGGCTGATGCCTCGTGAAGACTACACCTCCTGAATTCTTGCACCTGTCTTGCTATATCTTGCTTCTTGTCAAGTGCAAGTAAACATAGTCCTCCTCCAGAACTAAGAACTGCAATAACTGGTGAAATACTGGCTGCCGTGGGATAATATAATAAATCTCCTCCAAATCTTACATTTACAAGCTTTAGACAGTGGTGTAAGTGTAGGAATGCAGAGGTTATTGTGTGACCCTGAGGCCTAAAGAAGCCAAAAATGATCCTCTGCCATATAAGAAGACAATATCATAACCCCTTAAAGCGTCTTCCAATTTGGTACATTTAAGGAATACACCCATAAGTTGCACCAAAATGTATAGTAGGTGCGGGTCCTACAACCATTGCGAGAACGGAGCACTGGTGCGCACCAATGTCATTGGAGAGGTGGTTGAAATTCTCGATTCATTTGTTTGGGATTTCCGACCAACTTTCCATTGGTGCGTAAAGGACCCATTTCCGAGTTATGATAGGGACCACACGTACCATGCATTTTCCTTTGCCAATCTTTATTTTAGCCTCTATAACTCTTTTACATATTCTTAATTTTTAACCTTTTTTATTTTTTGGGAAACAAATTTGTGGTTGTTTCAGGTGGAAAAAGGATGAAGTCTATGTAATCAACACCCAAAGGTGGGAAGCCCTGTTCTGTTTGGGAGCCCACGATCTTTGTTGTATCTCTAACTTCATACAGTTTGGTGCTAAACATACATACAAATGTGTGTGTATATATATACATAGTGCTCAACATAAATGAGTACACCCCTTTTGAAAACTAAAATTTTACTCAATATCTCACTGAACACAAGAACAATTTTAAAATTTTGACAAGACTGAGTTTCAAATGTTTTTTTTAACTCATAGGATGAAAGTAAGGTTAATATGACTTAATTTACAAAATCTTCAGTTTTACTTTACACCCAACATCAAAAACTACTACATCTAGTATTTTGTACGACCTCCATGATTTTTAAGGGAAGCACCAAGTCTTCTATGCATGGATTCAACAAGTTGGTGACATATTGCAACATCTGCCTTTTCCCATTCTTTAAGAACGACCTCTTTTAGAGCCTGGATTCTTGGATGGAGAGTGATGACTACTTGTCTGTCCAGAACTCCCCATAGGTGTTCGATTGTGTTCAGATCAGGAAACACTTGGCCACTAAATCACTTTCGCCCTGATATTCCTCAGAAATATGACAGATGTGTGTTTTAGAAAGTGCACATCTACCAAGGGCATGGAGTGATGGCGGCATCTTCTCTATCAATACAGAGCAGTACATCTGTGAATTCATGATACCATCAATGACATGTAGACCCTGACACTAGCAGCACTCATGCAGCCCCACATAAAGACATTGCCACCACCATGTTTCACTGTAGGCACCATGCTTTTTTCTAAATTCATTTTTCTAAGTGAATACATTTTATTTTATAATGTTTTTTTTTTCTATTGGTAATTGCAGAGCACAATGGGTAAGGTTCCCCTTGAAAATATGTTGACTTCTCTTGGTCTGAGCTGTCCATGTTCTGGGCTAAAGATCTTTACTTTGAAAACTGAAGTACAAAAGAAAAGCTTTGGCTGCTCTGAGGGAGTCCAAGCTATGGGGATACCCTGGAAACATGGCCTTTATGCATTTTTTGTCGTTTGATCCCAGTCTAGACTTGATCCCATGGTTGAATTATGAGAAATACTGTATAAGAGTATCTTCACTCCCGATCCTGTCCATTGCCTATGTTTAGGTAAGGACTATTTCAGCCGTTATCGGAGAGCTGGCACGAGTTATAGTTTATACTAAGCCCAGTGTTTGCAGATGGTCACTGTCAGCACCTCTCCTCTGTTGATAGGTGTTTACAGTCATAAGATCTGCGGATTATTACAGTTTATTTCTTAAGAAGTTCCTTTTTTTTTAAGATGATTCTTCAGAGTGTTAAACAGTATTTATCAAAAAAAAATTCAGAAGATGCCCATAAATATGACCATTCTGCCCATTTTTATCAAAACTGTGACAATATTTGAACTGGTTGTAGTCACTCTTTCATATAATGTAATTTCCTGGGGCAAAAATAGTTTATATCATTAGGATATAGACCTTCAATGTTTCATGGTTGGTGGGGTATGACCACAGGGAGTGGACCCTGGAATGTTTACGCAGATCAGCTTCATTCTTCCTTCCTCTCACAGATCAAGGGGGTTCACGGTAGTTGGATTATCATTATTAATATTATTATTTATTTTTAGAGCACCGTTGATTCCATGGTGTACATGAGCAGGGGTTACATACAAAACACAAATAGAAATTACAATGAAAACCCTAAAAGTGACAAACAGGTACAGAGGGGAGAGGACCCAACTCCCCCCCCATATATCCTAAAGGCTCCCATACACATTAGACTAATGTCAGTCGAACCCTCTGATATCGACGGGATTGGTCAATGGTCGGTGTGTATGGGGGCCTCAAGACTCTACCCTGACAGATGATGTTGGGGGAAGATAAGGATCTGGCATGTCTGTATTTGGAGTGACAATCCTTTTGTTCTTGGTGAGATAGGCTTCTGCCACACAAGTCTGGCCATGGTGCTCTTGTAGAGTACAAAGGAGCGAGCACTCCTATGTATGGCGGGAACCAGCCGAATGATTGGCCAAAGCATCGTTCGGCCAACAGTTATCTATTGTGTATCGGTCTCTGAGGGAAGGCCATGTATTGTTTTAGTATCATAAAAAAGCCTACAATTTTGGATAAATGCTATGCTTCCTTTGGCAGTCATTTTTATGGTTTCATTGTATAAAAAAGCCAATGTTGCAAAGCACCTTGATTAAAAATATCCAACTATTCTGTGTATAAAGCTTCTACGCAGAGTTATATCTCTCTATGGTAACAGTCTATGCACAAACATTTTTAAAGGCCTGTTACTTGCCATAAATATTTTTTTCTACCTGGTAGAAATGCCGCTGTTCTCCTGAATCCGGAGATGTTTTTCTTTTGTTTCTGTGCCTCTCCGTTCCTAAGATATGACCCCAGCTTCCTGTGGGTAAATCTAGCATTGTTAGTCAACTGGGCGTGGCCCTCAATGTCTTCTTCTTCAGGACCAGGACCATTTGGGTAAAAAAATCTAGTATTACATACAGGGTAGAGGAGGCCATACCTCAGGAACGGAGAGGTGCAGGAACAAAAGAAAAACAACGCCGGATTCAGGAGAACAGCGGCATTTACATAAGGTTAAAGAATATATAATTTTATGGAAATTGATGGGACCTCTTTAAGTACCCGAGTACATCCTGGTCAGCTGTTATTGCTAGGACTGCAGATCAATGTTGGCCCTCAATGGGCATCTTTGTAATACATGGATGCCAGTGGTCCTCTAGAGTGACCAGTTTCTAGTTATTGAGGAACCGTTACCCCTACTTCCCCCCTATTGGGAGAACACCTTACATCAAAATATAGGCCACTTCTTAGGGCATTCTTCTTAGAATGAAGACCCTTTGCCCCAGCTTCACAAACCCTTTACGGTTGCATAGAGTAACCTCTAAAAGGGCATATGCAATCGGTGGTCCTTTTGGACAACCCCTTCGATTACAAAGTCAGACTTAGTCAGCTATTTTCACTTGTACTAAACTTGTAGAACTGGGAAATAATTAGTAATCTTGATATAGGCTCATAAATCTGATGATAGGGACTGATGGGCAGTAGAAACACAGGAGGGGCGTCCAGTGTCCGTACATCTATTTACGAGGACATAGTGATGAATGCTGAGCAGTCAGAATGCCCGGATAAATAGACTGTTTGTTTGTGGCTAATTAATGGACTTTTCCATCTTGGTATCTCTGAGTGGATACAGCTTGTTCAATTTATTTTTGGTTGAGTGTGTTGACCCTTCCCACCTCAGATATGTCTAAATATACTCTTTGACTAACTTTACCCTCTGTCCCAGGAAATTGGCCCCTGTTGTCGTGTGACTTCTATATTTTGACGTTGTTATTGGGAAGGACATGGTAAATGGACATGTTTTTTTTTTCTTTTTTCTTCCAAAACAAGCAACCAATCTTACCCATAGATTTTATCTAGTATCTAGCCGCTCAATCCAGTGTAGGAGAATAAAGCATAGCCGCACTACTATACACAATCGAAGAGTACAAGAGTAATGCTGTTTTTTAAAAAAGTTTTTGGAAAAGAACCCATAAAATTTCTAGTTGGTACAGGTTGGTCTTCTCTAACCCATCGACTATGAGCTCTAGGGAATATCTAGCATTGATTGCATAGATGGGTGGGCTTCTTCAGATTGAGAGCTCCTCCTGGGAGTGGCTTATTGTTTTGACTCTGAGAGGGAGGGCTTGAGTAGGGGCGCCCATTTTACAATGTCTACAGTGTTGGACAGGCGTTAGCTACGTGAGACACTGTAATTCATTTTCTAAAACTTTTGCACTTATTTTTAAAATATTTCCAGATATTGGGCATTTTTTTTTGCAATTTAACACCACTTGCCAGTTTTGAAAAGTAAGAAGTTAGGACAAAGGAGTAAGATAAATCTATCCCAGTGTATTTTGCTTAAGAGACCTACAATTTGTAGTGAAAAAATCCAGGAAATCCGCCAAATATAAAAAAAAAAATTGCAGTATAAAGGGGGCAAATACTTTTTGATAACACTGATCTATTATTATTATATTTGTAATTAGTGTATAAAAGGGCACTAATTAAAGATGAAATCTTTGTAGTTAGATTGAAGAATACACTGGAGAAATCCCAAAACGTTGGAGAAATCCCAAAACGTTGGCTTTTAAGTTTGTAATTTTTTTGTAAGTGCCCATAAGCTCAAATGTCTTTACATGTCGATGTACTGTCGATTTGTCAGACATTTTTCAAGTTTTTATGCTCAGGAATGTGACAGAGGAAATACAGTGAGGCCCTCACAATTTTTGATCCAGATGGAGACGACTTCTGGAACAAACAAGCATTATGATGATGATGACAGTTCCTCTTGCCCCGATAATCAGATTTCCCAGCTGTTTAGCTTCTGAAGAAGGATTCTTTTTTTTTTGCCTTCATGAAACACTTTCTGCAATCTGCGAGTATTGAAGGGAAGGGGACTGCTGTGGGGGTAAAAGCTACTCCTGATTAAAGGCTTATCTTGATTTCATGGAGGGATTATTATAGGAACTCCAGCTGAAGCTTTCAGTCATCTATGTGACTGCCATCGATGTATCAAGCCTAAAGAGTCTCCATTCCCATACACAAAATGTACTAAATCTTTTTTGTGGAAATCTTCATGACTATCAGTACTGCCCCACGATGGCTCCCACAGGAGTTATCATGCATCTTTTCTAGATTTCTTGTAGATGAATTTACCAATTTACCAAAAAAATATGCCCCCTTTTTCATCCTTGCTTAACACTGTTCTACTTGCTAATATGTAGGTTGGGAATCCTCTCTAAAAGACTAACCCCTTATGTAGACCACAGTGACTGATTTCCAGTTACATCATTTATTAATTATACGTAGGACGACATCCTTTGTCTCCAGAAGACTCTTTTCAATGTAATTTTGGGTGGTCATTGTTGTTTTAGTCTTCTATTTTGGTGTCCTGTGAATTCGCCTCCCCACAATGTCTGAATATTGATTATTCTGCTGAAAGCTGAAATCCGCAACACTCTTCTGGTGTTTCTGTGTGGATAATGGACATAGTCTTGAAGTTCAGTAATGTATACCTCTTGACTATTCAGTATTATTTATCTATATTTATCTACTGTACTTTATACTAGGCTACATTCATTCGAGGCTTCTTCCGAGCATTGTTCTTCTTCTTCCATAGCAGCTATGAAAGTTTAACGTTCTGCTAGATTGCTGTCTCATTACTGTAGAGGACGTCAATCGATGCGGGTAAGAGTGCTCGAGACTTTGGAGAGCTTTGTGAGAAAACCGTTTCCTGAGTTCTTATAGCGGCTGCATTAGTCCCCAGCAGCCTTTGTGTCTCACAGTTACGGCTCCCCTTACACACTCAGCCCTTTGTTCACTCTAAGTATTTGCTAAATTACGTACCAAACATTGTGTGTGCTGGAGGAAGACCGGGCCCCTTCACAAACATGAACTGCAGGCAGATCAAGAGCTAAAAGAATAAGGCACTTATAGACTTATACCACGTATAGCCCGCTCATGTGCTTAACCAACCGGTTTCCAATGTGAATGCAGGCAAAGCTTGATGATTTTTTTTATAAAGTGATCAGTCCCTAAAAACTAGTATTGGGGACAGCGGGTGCACTGGGGCCCGGTTTGTTTGCAGGTAGGAGATATAATATACAGTAGATCTAAGTCTAAAGATGAGCTATGAATAAGGAAATGTAATTTCCGAAACGCGTCAGAGTCGGCACTGTGGTTTTTTTGTTATCATTCATTCATTACATAAATCAGATAATTTTCATAAGGAAGACGAAATACCGGTCTCCTCTTCATACTGGATTTATTGCCTTCACTCCTGGTACCGAGCACCAAAGGATGAAGATTTGCAGGTATGATAAGCTGTAATCTATTTTTTCATGATGTCTATAGATGTGATGCAAGTCCGATCATCTCCCTTCTCCTACCCATGATCCAAATTCATTAAAAGCAAGCTATTTTAAATAGATTCCAGTTTTTGACCATTTTATAAGATAACAGCTTATAAAGATTTGGTATGGAGTGATCCCCGCCCATGACAGTTGACCAAACATGTGGCCGAGGTTGAGCTCATGCTTGACACCAGGTACATGACCAACTCTCGTCCACCTCAGAAGGGCCAGGATTGTTAACACATCTATTGAAATCTCTCATCTATCTTTAAAAAACAAACAAACACTAGTGCTTTTACTTAAAGAAGACGGCTGACTTGCCATGAATATGTACGGTAATATTTTTAACCGGTGTAAATGCCGCTGTTTTCCTGAATCCGGCGATCTTTTTCTTTTCTTTCTGCGCCTCTTCATTCCTGAAATATGACCCCTTCTTCCCTGTGTGTAAATCTAGTCTCATTAGCCAAGTGGGTGTGATCCTCTTCTCTGTGGGCGTGTTTATGAGGCTTATGCCCAGTTGGTTAACAAGACTAGGTTTATATGCAGGGAAGGAAGGGCCATATCTCGGGAGCGGAGAGGCGCAGGAAGAAAAGAAGAACAATGGCGGGTTCAGGAGAACAGCGGCATTTACACCAGATAAAATATAAATATATATATTTATGACAAGTTACAGGTCCATCTGACGAACACATGGTCATCCGATTTCCAATGATAAGCTTAACAAATACCCCTACGAGGGCCGTAAGGTCCCAAGTATCTATTAACCATGCCGAAGACCAACATGACTATGAACATCTAAATAAATTATTCTTTGAAGTTTGGCAGGAAACTTGAGTATCTTGAATATACCCACATGAACTTGATAATGACATGAACTCTATTCAGATGGTTGTATTCGAAACCCATGACCCCGGTACTGCACTCCAATTATAATATTGAAGTAATTTCCAAAAAACAAATTCAGTCTTTAGATTCTCCAGTTCAAAAATAACGACATTCTTTAGAGATCAAAGTAATATTTTTAGTTTCTTACTTCTAATCATTTCCAGATACCATCTCTGCATAGCGTGCAACGTATTCAGGACGCTCCGCCATATGACCCTGTGCACACGTGATAAAGTGAAGGCCACGTGCTTCCTCGGTGACCTGCACATGAGCTTTGTGTGGTCCATCATCTGCGGGGTGGAATGACATATTAATCTAACACTTCCAATACTTCTCTCAGCCTACTCTTTGATAAGTCACGTAAATCTTAAACATGATGATGTAAACCAGTTTTTTTTTATATTCTTATGTGGGCCATACACAATTTTTTTCCTGTTGTAACCAAATATCAATGTGACCGATTGAAGGAAAAGTCTACGAAATTTTGGTGGTGTTATACCTAGTGCCGAACGGGAGGGGAGGTGCATGACACAGGAATTGTCTCATTGGTGTTTGTCATGCTCCGCCGCCCCCGAGCTTCTGAAATTGGATTAATATTGTCTCAGTCTTGTTCAATGTGTTTATTGGCTCCTGAGGTTCATCCCAATTTTCCAGTTAACTAAAGTGTGGGCAGTGACAACTTCAGAAGTGGGCAAAGTGCCCCTATTGAAGAGGGGGTGCCACATATGATCTCAGAAAGGCTTGCATTCTCCAAAAATCCTAATTTTATTTACATACCAGCGTAAAACAAAGTCGATAATACTGTCATTAGATAACTTACGCATGAAGAGGCTATCTAGTGGCTATGTTGGTATTATTAGAGCACTATTTCATGGTGGTACTATACAGTATAGTGAAGCGATGTTCCTGTATGGCGATGTTATTTGGGCAACATGCTGTATAAAGCTTATATTTAGGATTTATATGATAGCACACAATGTAAGGGACAACAAAAGCACTGCCCGGTGCACCAGTAGTGAAGCAGAAAGCCAGTGCTCCCGAAAGGAGGCTTCTTGTCAGAAAGTCAACTGGTGCATCCCGAGGTAAAGCGTTTTTATTTTTTACATTTGGGCTGCAAAGAAATGCAATGGTTAAATCAATGCATATCTCTACTATCAAGAATGGGCATAGGAGGTGAGATGCAGGAATGTGTGGCGCCAATTCCAGGGACCGTTTCATCACCCTCTCATTTATACAGGCTCATTGTCTGTCAGCAGCCATGCTAAGAGTAAACATTGTAGACACCCAGGACTGTTCCTCGTGCCCTCGGCTCTACGCGAATAAAAGAATTCCTGATGTTGTTTCCCTAGACCTGGCTGCAAACATTCTCCAAGATGGAGACGTTAGATCTTTCAGTGGCTTGGCTTAGATTGTGGGCTGGTCAGCTTTACAATAATGGAGGAGCTTCATGGGTGACCTCGTTGTGTGTACCAGATGGCATCATGAGCGGTTGGATTGATAACTCTACAACGCATCCCTTTTCCATGCCCAATATCGCTGCCATTTTGAACATCATGTAGTCCATGTTGGTATTGCTTCTTGAGACCTCATTTAGAAGATATGGACACAATTTACCTAACCCTTTATACAAACTACCTCTTCAGAAAGGAAGAAGACTTGAACTCCATGGTCACCTATTGGAAGGAGCATTCCTAAAAGCCAACCGACCTTTTAGCGAGCCTTCCCAAATGACTTCAGATAAAGGCCAAACTAGAATTGTGTTTCGGGGCATTGCCCCTCCTCAATGCAAAGCAAGAGATCTGCTTTGGCTGTGTGAGAGGGCATGCCTGACATGCAAGTGTAATTTCCCAGAGGATCACTGCATGGCCTTTAAGTCTCTGTACACTGGCATGTCAGACATTTCACCCTCCACAAGGAGATACTGTAAAATTACCTCTGAGACTTAAATGTTTGCAATTTTGACTCAAAATCATTTTTGCATTTGGGTTTCCTTGCTCTTACGGGAGGCTTGAAAGCTAATTATCTTCATTATTCTTTTGGCTGCAGAAAAAAACTCAGCAAAAACCTTGTTTGTGAACTTAGCTTTTCTCAGCTGAATCATGGCTACAAAGATAAGAATTATAACTTGTAAACGCTCCCATCAGGATGAGCTCACAGACGGATTCACAGTTAACTCATTCTGTAAACGGTAATAGAAAGTGCAACATTTTTAATGAAATCCAACTGAACAAATATTTAAGTATTGCCCCCAAAGGTGTCCAAATTCTTAAAAGTGGTTGTCTAGTGAAAACAAGTAACTTACTGATTCGTGGGGGTCTTACTGCTGAGACCTGCACTGATGAGGGGAATTTTTATACCTGATGAAGCACTTTTATCCCAGTAACAAAATGGAGCACTAGGTTGGATGCCCAAATTCTGCTCCATTCACTCTCTATGAGTTTGCCAGAAAAAGCTGAACTCAGCAGCTCCTTAAGGGATGCTTGGATTGGCGTTGGAGCATGCACACTGCCACTCCATTCAGCAGGGATGAAAGTGCCCCGTTCTGCCGACTGGTAGGAGTCTCAGTGGTCGGACCCCCAACGGGCAACAAGTTATCACCTATCCTTTGGATGGGTCATAACTAGAGATGAACGAATGGCTTTACACAACCCTAATCCACGATCCAGTTCGGTGCTCTCTGGCTGTGGCTCAAATTTCCTTAACTTCCAGTATCCCAGGTTCAGCTTATGATTAGCCGGGCTGGCGAGACGTCATCTGTGTGCTGCATGCCAAAAAGATGGCGTCACACTGGGCCAGGGAATCAAACAACGCTCTGATGAACCCAGAAGCTCATCAAATTCATGCAGCTCCTGAACATGACCAGAAAGCAGTGACGTGGACCAGGGGTTGCGTGAAGTTTTTCGCTCATCTCTACTGATAATTTGTTTTCACCAGACAACCTCTTTAAAGCCTGCAAGATCCCACACCATGAATGGTACCAAGGTAATGTTGGTTGGTCAATGTAATCCGAGTTGTTCTCCCTTCTGTATGCTTCCGTAGCAGTGAAATGAATAGTTCTTCTTAGACACTTGGACTAAGTCTTCTGCTGCCTTTTCCTCACCAGATGTCTCATATTTAGAGCTACCTCTTATGGTATTATAAAAAATACCGCAGTGATAGTTGAGATACTTTTTTGATCATTGAGTGCCATTAAAGTCAATGTTGGCGACCATATGAATAGTTTTTCCTTGAGCTGTTCATTGTCTTCCGATCAGATTTTTAGACATGGTCATGAAATCTGAGATGATGTTCATCCATTGTGCCTCTGGTTGTCATCTCCTGCATGCTCACATTTTGCCACATGTGCCTTGAAGAAAGCTCTTTACAGCTATAAATTTGGAAAACTTGTCTATGGAGGAAGCAGAAAATCCAGCATTGCTCGAGTTGCCCTCTATTATTTAGTTTTCCTAGCTGAGTGAACAAGGGGTCGGACAGAGAGCTTTTGTTAGCAGTACAAACTACCATGGTTTATATGTGAATCAAGTGTTCCAGCAGCACAGGAATAAACAAACGGGCTGGAAAAAAAGCACGGGAGATTAAGCAAACTGGGAAAGACCTCTTTGTGTGTTGGGCCTGGGTCAACATCTGTCTGGTCTCGCTGGGACAGTCTCCGGCTGTTCCCCCGAGTACCGATCTTACAAAACTTTCCTGAGGGACGTATACACAAAAAAGATCATGCAAATAGTTCATATATGGGGACCAAGATTATTCAGACACAAATTTTATTTTATTGCATATTCATGCACTGTTTTCCCTGGCAGATCATCTCTAGCTTAGAAGGAAATGTTGGTGCATACTCCATCTATAAAAGTTTATTAGACAATTATCCGCGATTGTTTGTTTGTGCATATTTTTATGATTAAGTTTCATCCGTTTTGCCTAAAGATATGAATGTCTTGCTCTCGGTCCGGTCAGGAAGTGAAGCTTTAGCATTGCCTCTGGGGAATTCCAAAAAATTGTCTTCCAACTCCAAGAACATTAAATATTACTCCTTCCTGATGTAACAGATCTTCCTTTGTCCTATTCGGGCAGACCCTTGAAGACTGTGGCATTTTAGAATATCTTTTTGATTTTTGACCAGTTGTTTAACCATGGCTAAAAATTGGTCCACCAAATGGAGACTTTTAGGGGCCTTCAGGAGCCACGTACTGTTTTCCAACTCTTGCAAATAGAGTTCTTTGAGCTTTGATTAACCTTATTAATACCCCTTTTTCTAGAAGTTGAAAACCTCTTTAAGGAGCATTAAGAGGTCCTTAATGTTCATCTTCCTTCTTGGTAACCTTATTGCCCATTTCTATGATTCTCATTGGCTGATTACAACATTTTTTATCTGTTTAAAATGGATAGTCACTTGCTCAAAAATTAAGTTAAATGCCTTGTAAAAGTCTCTGAGTTTCCCTGATTCTACCGCTCTTTTCTGTTTTGCGCTGCATCACTTTATTGCAGAGATATTCACATTTCTTGCTTTTGGAGAGCAATATGTGTAATCTCTACCTGTAGTTCAACTGTGAGTTTCTTCAGAGTCTTCCCTGGGGGGCGTGCACTTGCACCCCTCCCTCCCAGATGCTGCCAATTACCATTCGCAGGCTGATATAGCAATCTATCAGTATCATACCCTGCCGAGCTGTGATGGGCAGCATCTGGGAGAGAGGGGTGAAAGCGCACGCCCCCAGAAAAGACTGTCAAGAAACGCCCAGTTGCACTACAAGCAGAGATTCCACATGCTGCTCTCCAAAAGCAACAAATGCAAATTTTCTGGAATGGAGTGACGTAACACAAATCAGAAAAAAGTGGCACACAACCTGTGGGTAAGAGTGGTGCTGTTTTTGGAGGACTACAATCATGTGTTTCTAATACTGTACAGCTTCTAACATAGTTGAGAACATTTGCAGGCCCCATATTCAATGGCCATGTTGGTAGCCCAAAGCTGCAGGAACCAGAGCCCTGTGAACCTCCTCTTACTTGCAGGTTTCTCTTCTGAGTCCAGCATTATGTCATTATTGTGGCACGGTGCTCAAAAGACGCCATGACTGGCCAATTAATCAGAAGAGGTGTTATGGATGCTAGCAGATAGGAATCGGTTTGCAGGGCTCTATTTCAACAGTCACAAACTACCAACATGACAGATAGACCAGGGTCCTGTGAATCATTCGGCTCAACTCCATTATCTACTGGTGTAGCTTTCCCTAGAAATATTTCTCTACCAGACTTTTTACAGTTGGTTGACCAACAGCTACCGGTCCCACCTGTTCCTCCATTAGAACGTTTGTTCGGTAAACCGCAATTGGCATATTTTAATAGTAGTGATGTTCCGGCCACTCTATGACATTTCTCTGACCAAAAAGAGAAACTCAACTTATTTTTCCAAAACGGCGCCACTGTTGTCCAAATGCTGTGTATGGTATTGTAACTGATTACACATTCACCTGAATTAGTATCAGATGCAATATCAAACACAGTCCAAAGACGATAGTGGGGGGGGAAATAATGTAACCTCTGCAACTTATCAAAGAATAGAGATACTAGTAGATGCCATACCCTTCAGATAAGGCTCTAGATACACTTTGTCTCCATTTCCTGCTCAGACTAATACTAAATCTTGTCACGTCATTGCCTGTAGCTCTTTACGTAAGCTTTTCATCCTTTATCTTGCGCTATTAAATGCCTTACAAGTAAAGGGTTTTCCCTAAAGAAACTGGAGGTCTCTGCTGGGGGCTTATAGGTATTCAAACCATATGGTCCAAGAAAATCTTACTAGTCCTTCTTGGTATCATAATCTGATGCTTCTGTGTCTATGCAAAGTCAGCTGAATACTATGTGACCATAAAATGGTAACAGATGGACATCAAAGCCTGGGGTTTCTGTGGGACTTGGTGAGGGAGACCTCCATGGGTCTGATAAGAACAAGATATCCTCCCAAGGCTTTACGGGATGTTGATGCTGTTTCCTTGGAAATGTAAAAAAATAATAAAAATGAACTTCATACTGATATTGACATACTGACATATCCATTATTTCAAGGAGCACATGTCATAGATATGGCCATATTTAATGAATGGACAGCTAACCACTACTACCCGTGACAAGAAATCCTAGTGCCTTTCACCTCTCATTTTCTCAAGGTTGGTATGGTTAATTTTAATAGGTGATGAGAAGCTACCACGGGATAAGATCTCCAGGATTGAAAATAGGATCTGGCCACCAGGACCTCATAGTCTAAGTGATAGTTGATTGTCCTAAGTGAGGTGATGTGAAGAATGTTAAATGTTCTCTTCTTTACTTTGGGGCCAAGTCCTTTGTAAGCCACTGGTTGGGGTAATTGCCTGCAGTATACTCCTTCTAAAACTGGGACAACCAACAGAATTTCTTGACTATGAAGACCTTCCATACACTTTACATAACCATTGTTTGGCCAGCAGCTACCTTGCCCACCTCTCCCATACATGAGAACGCTTGCTCTACTGAGCTTTTCTGTGTTTTCTTTGAGAGATCCACTGCTAGACATATTGGCTGGCAGAACAAAAGTATCGGTAGTCCAAAATCGGACATGCAATTTGGTGATGCTGCCATGCTAGATAAGTATCAACCACACTTTTATCTGCTGGTTCCTAAAATGCTATTATCTCCAATCAGAGATAATCCTGAAATACAGATCATACCTCCAAGACGGTTTTAAGGGTAAAGAACTGTACATTAAATTAGATTAATGTTGGCCGAACCTACCATTTTTGGTGGGACTGTCCAACATTTCATGTGTATATGGTCTCCTGACTCTCCGAAGGCACATGTTGGAAGATCAGATAGGACACTTCGATTATGACTGCCTGTTTCTTTTGTTCTCTGGGAGTAGAGATGAGTGGTTCCATTTGCCAGACTCCAGTTCAGTGGCACCCGGTGGCTAGATGTTAGGCCAATGAATCTCTTACTTTCAGGCTTCCCTGATGCAGTATTTGATTTATCAGGGCTGGTGCAACATCATCTGTGTGACATGACGCCGGCAGGTAAGAGATTCGGGGCCTCCTGCCTAGTCACAAAGTACCACTGACGTGGACACTGGACCGGAGTTCCCCGAATCGATTTGCTCATCTGGGAGATTACTGTTTTATTCCCCTCTTCCTACCAATGTCACATGCACACTCAACTGAACTGATCGTGCATGCATATTGGGGGTTAGATGGAATAGCTATGAGTGAGAAAGTCAATCTAAAGTGTATGGATTTCTTAGTAAATTGGTCTGATCAAGCTATACGGTAGGAGGAAAGATGTGAGGTTAGTGGGGCATGTGTCCTGGCCAGGGAGAAGAGGTTGGCCTTGATTATGTGCGGTCCTAAAAAGTTACTTTGGGCCCATATGGGAAGACTAATAATAGTAAAGACCCATGTTAGTTGAGGGAACTCTGTGAGGTATTTCGTTAGGGCTTACAAGCTTTAAGTCACGCCACTATTCCTTGTCTGCTAGGTGAGATGCCAACAAGCCACTTTTCCTTGCTCAACTTCAACAAAGGGTCTGCTATGAACTGTGTCGGAGTTTGGGATTATTACAAGAAAGAATGGCCCAAAATCTTTATTAGTCATTAAAAAAATATAATATTATTCAGTTAAATGTCGTGCCAAGGGTCGTCCGGTTGCCCCGAGGAGAGGCACCGTTTGGGTAGGCAAGTCTTCAATCTCTGACATAAGAAGTTAAAATAATTCCTTCTTTCCACCTGCCCAAAAACACATTTCCACAATTCACTGCTGAGTAAATGGAGGGAAGACTGCCAGTGTGGGATTAACCTCTCCAGTCCCATGAATGCCTTTTGCAGTCTGACAAATAGCCTTCGCTATAGCGAGCTGCACACATGTGGTGAATGCTTAGTTCTGCCAGATGTTCCCCCCCTCTCCTACCAAAATGTGCTTCCACCGCCCCCTATTCATTCCCAGGCCGTCCAGCATAGCTGAGTAATGAGCAGGGTGTGCTTGATATATTATAGAGCTTAGGTTCCTGTTTAAGCAATATGGCCATATATACCATTGCGTTATTACCAACGTATTGTGGAAAAAGGAGAGTATGGATGGGTTGAGACAAGACCATCCCAAAAAAGATGGAAATGGTTCATACAAAATTAGATTCCCATAGAACACATATTTGATAAAATATTACAGTAGAATTGGCTACTAGATTAAGTTAGTCAAAAACCCAACCTCCATGAAATATCAAGCATTTACAATGCCAGTTTAAACTTTTTCTTTTAAGCCCACATACCAGCCATTTGCCCGAATTTTCCACCACTGCCCCAAATTTTGAGACATAATCCTCAAGGCACAACATTTGGGATATTCCAGGTAGAAAGGGGGCTTGACTTTTGTAAACCCCACCTTAAAGTAGGTTGGGTCACTCACGACTTAAACTGCCTTATTACTGCCTAACGGGAATGTTGGTTAGGGCTCTTTCAGACAAACGTGTATTCGATCTGTGTGTCTCACATTCGCAAATTCGAGGAAGTAACTTTTATCAATTTCTTCTAAACCCAGTCTTAGTATGAGCCAAGGATATGAAAAACATCATTTTTTATTTTCCCCCCAAAAAAACATGCCATGCCTATTCACAGAAAAAGGACAAGTTCACGGTACCTGCCGATTGTATACGAGGCCCGGCAACTATGTAGAGACGCAGTGTCATCAGGTCTGCTCACCTCTCGATGCGGAATTGAGTTGCGCCAGACAAACATAGTCCAACAAATCAATGGCAACTAATAAAAAATTATAGCTGTTTGTGAACGGAAATGTTTGGAACTTGGAAGAATGGAACTACTCTTTGGAGTCTGCAATATACACATGGCGAATGTGCCACAGTCCTATCTGTTGTGTTGTCCTCTCAATGCCTCCAGGTTCCTCCACCATTGCTTGGCCATTCTATTTGGCTCGAACTCTCAGGATAAAACATATCCATACTGTTCATTTTCTGGTGAATCATCTCTTGCTGTGGACAAGGAGGCCATCTCTGCCCTCTCTGATTGGTTCTTCTCCCTTTTTTTCGGTCTGCAGTCACAACCACTCTCTCTCTCTCTCTCTCTCCAGTTGGACTGCCCCACACCAACTACAGATTTGAGAAGCTCAACATCTTCTACGCCTTGGTTTCTCGTGGTCCTTCTTAAAACCTCTGTAAAGTAATCTCCTCCTGTTCGTTACAGATTGAGTCTGGATTTGTTTAATAGTTTGTTCCCAGACTAGAGACGTAGCTGAAAACTTCGAGCCCCCAGGCGTCACTGTTACCTCTGCAACCTCCTACTGTTGCGTCCCTTGTCATACTCATTGATGTATCTAATGCTTTCTTGAAGGTAAAGAATGCATTTGGGTTTACCAATTCCTTTAGCGGATATTCCTCTACATTAAGCGAAGTCTCTTCTGCAAGGGCGGCCACTAGATAAAGTTTACAGTAATGAAATAATTGGTTTGCTGGTTACCTCCCTATTCTTCAGGGTCTTTTTGTTTCTTTTTTTTTTGCTTCTTTTTTTTTTGTGCAGAGTGACAGAAGCAAAAAATATCCCCCAAGAACAAATTAGGGATGACGTCAGTACAAGAGCCAGATGAACACCCAGTACTGTTAACCCCATGACTCCCAATAAAAATATTCCCATAAAATGAAGTGTATTGGCTGCAACTTTATAATCTATTATGTGTTTGTTTTTTTTACCTTTTTTTGCTACAAAATTTGGACAACATTAATGAAAGTCTCTAATTACGTAGGTCAGTATTGAGATCCCCCAAATCGTAGATCATCAGCAGGTAGACAGAAAGTTTTTTTTAGCCACCCACCATTTTGTAAATAACCAGGAATTTCAATTTTCACAGCTGAATATAACGTAAAGGTCGTCATCCGTAGAGACCCAGAAATACATATCCACTCAATATAATGTTTATAGTATTTTTACACCTAATGTAAATGTTGCTGACGGGAGGCCCAGAACGAAAATAATGAAAAATGTCTCCAGCCTGAGAGCCAAGTGTTGTTAATCATTGCTCATATAGGGCCTATAGGGATTACACAGTAGTCACATTCCTATGACGTAAATGCGTCTCGGTGACGGGGTGTCCATCATCACTGGTCGTCTGTCAGATGTAAAGATTTTCAGCTTTACGGATGCAGGGAAGGCAGAAGCATCAAGTAGAATGTCTGCAGTTATAGAGGACCTGTCACTTGCCATAAATATGTTATTTTTTTTACCTGGTGTAATTGCCGCTTTTCTCCTGAATCCAGCATTGGTTTTTTTTTGTTTCTGAACCTCTCTGTTGCAGAGATATGGCCTTTATATAAATCTAATCTTTTTAGCCAACTGGGTGAGGTTCTCATGAATACGCCCACAGAAGAGCGTTGAGAATCATGCCTTCTTGGCTACCAAGGCTAGAGTTATAGAGAGTGGGTCATATCTCAGGAACAGAGAAGGGCAAGAAGAAAGGAAAAACAACGCTGGATTCAGGAGAACAACGACTTCTACACCGGATAAAAAAAGTTACGTATTTATGGCAAGTGGCAGCTTCACTTTAAGGGAAACTTTGATCAAGAATTGTGCCCTAAATATCAACAGGATACTTGTGAAACAATGCTCTCTTGGGACATAACAATAGGCATTGGTTAAATCATTACTATCTCCTCGACCTGGTATCAAGAGAGTTAGTTTCCTAATGTCCTGACTGGTGAACAACTATCTAATTTGTTTGGGGGTCTTACGTTTTACCATATAAGAAATAGATCCTAGTAAAACTGGTTGGTTCCAAAGACCTCTCCGAATGGGGTTGTTATCTGTTTGACATTTGGGACCAAGAGCTTTGGCCATGTGGGACCCACAGCTTTGGCCATGAGGGACCCACAGCTTTGGCCATGTGGGACCCACAGCTTTGGCCATGAGGGACCCACAGCTTTGGCCATGTGGGAGGTCATCTGGTGGACCAGTCTGCCAGGCTTGGTATACCCTGCTCTGAATAGATAGAGAGGAGTAAGCAAGAAGTCCTTCATTAAGGAACGCATCCCTTAGTCATACGAGATTTTGCAGTATCTAAGGGCCCCCATACACATTAGATGGCTGTCGGCCATCTTGGTCAACTCTTCCATACACAGGAGAGCACACTTGGCTGAGCGCTCCTGAGTTCTTTATGAGAAAGCTGATGGCTGACACGTTGGTTGGCGGCTTATCTCCAGCAGTACTATGTGACTAGCAGTCTGAACTTGGACATGCTTGATCAACATCTTCCCCAACAATCAGTCAGCCATTGCCATCATACACATTAGAGTCTCAGCCAAACTTGTTAATATTGGCCGAAATTAGTGTAATGTGTATGGGGTCCTTAAGAGGGCCTCTCCAGACTTGCAGGACCCCAAGAGGATATAGGATCTCAGTCTTCAAAGTAGTAGCATCCCAAATGGGAGTCTCTTTGTGGCTCCTCTATAGGTTTTCTTTATTTTTTGTCCCCATAAGTGTGGATGAAGGAGAACATCTAGCAGAGCATCAGACCTGACTGGGCACTTTTTCTTAAATAACTCAAGTAAATATTTTTCCCGTAAATAATTTATCTTGGTCCAATATGAGTAACAAAAGTTAGGAGGGATATCTTCCCACAAATTCTTGAAAGCTACCATGTCACATTAACGTAATCTCCATGTCCATGGCACCTCTGTGTATTATGACATGGACGCCCAAGCCCAGTTTGTTTGTTTCATGCCCGGATCAGCTGTTACTTATCCTTATACTGAAGTCATCTCATTGTCAGGCAAGATAAAATACTGTAAAACACAGAATGACCTTGTTGGGATAGATATGTGGTCCGGGACACAAACCACCACAGCCAGATGTCTCCCAGCTGTGGGGGGCTCCACGCTCGCCAGCCAGTGAATAGAGAGAGTTCTGCTTTCAATCTGGACTTGGAAGAGAGAATTCGTGGATCATATCTATACAAGAAGCCAGGGAGGTCTCACATAGCACAGAGCCGTCCTCATCTCCAGGACCCTAATCCTCAAATATTTATTAACATCACTATTCCTTAGACTACAGAAGAGAACAGGCTGAATGTAACTAAAAAAGTGTTTTGGTATATTTGTGACCTCAGCAGTTGCTTTTTTTTATGGAATCACACCTCAGAATATTGTAAAGTCATCAGTGATCTCAGTTTTGACTAGCAGATGTGCTGCTTGTGTTTCCAGGAATCTTTTCAAGTAGATCATTTCTGTTTTCCATGGCTGCGACTGGGGTAGTCCACTAAAGATTTTGGCTTTATATTTTGTAAAATGACCGGCTCTTAAGTGTCCAGTAGCTCGGTATCCTTAAAAGAACTGGACCACTTGATTGTCCCACCATGGTTGGGGATCACATTATCCATTGAAGAAGCTTCTGAGATCAATCGGAGAAGCATCTGTTACACATGTATTCTGTGTATCCCACACTTTGCTTCCTTTTCCTTGGTCCGCTGCCCTCTGTTGTGCTCCTGGTTGGGTTTTGCAAGTTGCCCAGTGTGGATCGATGACATCATCTCCACAGACTTAATTAACCCTTTCTGACATAGGGCGTAATAATACGTATTTGCGCCCTGGGCCTATTGGACCAGATACGTATTATTTCGCCAGGTCGATCGCTCCGCACAGAGGCTGTGCTGGCGCGATCACCGCCGGGTGTCAGCTGATTGTTACTGCTGACATCCGGTACTATGTGCTAGGAGCGGTGCCGCACCGCTCCTGGCACATTAACCCCCGAAATGCTGCGATCTAAGTCGATTGCAGCATTTCCGGTGCGAGCACTAGTAAGAGTGCGCCTCTTACCTGCTATCCGGCGTCCTGCGCTGTGTATGTCGGGTTCGGATAGTTGCTGTGGTGACCCGATATCGTCATGACATGCTTTGACGATGCTTTATCATCATACCGCCAATCAAAAAGTGGAATAAAACGCGATCAAAAAGACGAATGTAAATAAAAATGATACAGCTGAAAACGTCATCTTGTCTCGGAAAAAAAAAGCCGCCATATAGCTCCATCAGCCGAAAAATAAAAAAGTTATAGCTCTCAGAATAAAGCGATATATAAAAAAAAAAAATCTTTTTTCTATAAAATAGTTTTTGTTGTGTAAAAGCGCGAAAACATAAAAAAACAATATCAATATAAATGTGGTACCACTGTAAACATACTGACCTGAAGAATAAAGCAACCTTATCAATTTTACCACATGTGGTATGGCATAAAAAAACCCCAAAATAGCAATTCCTGAATTGTTGTTTTTTGTTTTTCTGCCTCCCAAAAATCAGAATAAAAAGGTGATCAAAAAATGTCACGTGCCCAAAAATGGTACCAATAAAAACGTCAACTTGTCCCACAAAAAACAAGCCGTCACATGACTCTGTCGGCCGAAATATGAAAAAATTATAGCTTTCAAAATATGGCGATGCAAAAACTAGTCTTTGCAAAACAAAGGGTTTTTTAGTGTATGACAGCTGTCAGTCATAAAAACCCGATATAAATCTGGTATCGCTGTAATCACACTGACCTGAAGAATAAAGTCATCTAATCACTTATACCGCATGAGGAAAGGCGTAAAAAATAAACTCTAGGGTTGTGCTAGGGTAGGGTTGTGCTAGAGTTAGGGTTGTATTAGGGTTGGGGTTAGGGTTGTGTTGGAGTTGGGATTTTTTCAAAAGTAAAGAAAAAAAAATGATGACGATATGGCAACTAGTGTTGAGCGCAAGTGCTCGCTACTTGAGTTTGCATGGGGTGCTCGGGTATGCACCGATTATCGTGGGTGCTCGAGTGACATGCTCGAGTTTCCGCCCCATATGTTTTGCAGCTGTTATACAGCCAAAAAATCCTCATGGGTATTGCCTGCCATGCACAAGCAATCCCCGCATGTTTTTTTTTGGGTGTCTAATAACTGTGAAACATGCAGGACGGAGACTCGAGCATTTGCGATACATGGTGCATACCCGAGTACCCGATGCAAACTCAAGTAGTGAGCACTTGGGCTGAAGACTAAGGACAACTTATTCAATATGATGACCTAATGTTATCAAATTCTATGTCGTACCTCTTGGTTCAAAATGTTCACTATACCCCTTGATAAAATCCTTGAGGGGTGTAGTTTCCAAAATGGGGTCACTTGTGGGGGGTTTCCACTGTTTAGGCGAATCAGGGGCACTCCAAACGCGACATGGCATCTGCTCTCGATTCCAGCCAATTTTGCGTTCAAAAAGTCACACAGTGCTCCTTCCTTCTGAACCCTCCTGAGTTCTCAAACAGTGTATTTTCCCCACATATGGAGTATCGATGTACTCAGGAGAAATTGCACAACAGTTCTTGAGGTCCATTTTCTCCTCTTACCCTTGTGAAAATAAAAAAAATTGGGGTTAAAAGATAATTTTTGTGGAAAAAGTTTGATTTTTTTATTTTCACGGCTCTATGTTCTAAACTTCTGTGAAGCACCTGGGGGTTCAAGGTGCTCACCACACATCTAGAGAAGGTCCTTGATGGGTCTAGGTTCCAAAATGGGGTCAGTTGTGGGCGGTTTCCACTGTTTAGGAACATTATGGGCTCTTCAAACGCGACATGGCGTCTGCTAGTTATTCATGCAAATTTTACATTCAAAAAGTCAAATGGCGCTCCTTCGCTTCTGAACCCTGCCGTGCACCCAAACAGTGGTTTCTCCCACATATGGGGTATCGGCTTACTCAGGAAAAATTGCACAAAAAGTTGTATGGTGCAATTTCTCTTGTTACTCTTATGAAAATGCAAAATTGGGGGCTGAAAAATATTTTTGTGGGAAAAATGTGAAAATTTTATTTTTACTGCTCAATGTTATAAACTTCTGTGAAGCACCTGGGGGTTCAAGGTGTTCACCACACATCTAGATAAGTTCCCTGAGGGGTCTAGTTTCCAAAATGGTGTCACATGTGGGGGCTTTCCACTGTTTAGGCACATCAGGGGCTCCCCAAATGCGATATGGCATCCGTTAATTATTCAAACAAATTTTACATTCAAAAAATCAAATGGTATTCCTTCCCTTCCGAACCCTGCCGTGTGCCCAAACAGTGGTTTTCCACCACATATAGGGTATCTGCGTGCTCAGGAGAAATTTCACAACAAATTTTGGGGTCCATTTTTTCCTGTTACCATTGCAAAAATTAAAAAAATTGGGTCTAAAGTAACATTTTTGTGAAAAAAAAATGTTCATTTTATTCTTCCCCATTCCAAAAATTCCTGTGAAGGGTTAATAAACTTCTTGAATGAGGTTTTGAGCACCTTGAGGGGTGCAGTTTTTAGAATGGTGTCACTTTTGGGTATTTTCTGTCATAAAGACCCCTCAAAGTGACTTCAAATTTAATGTGGTCCCTAAAAAAATGGTTTTATAAATTTTGTTGGAAAAATGAGAAATCGCTGGTCAACTTTTAACCCTTATAGCTTCCTAACAAAAAAAAATTTGGGTTCCAAAATTGTGCTGATGTAAAGTAGACATGTGGGAAATGTTATTTATTAACTATTTTGTGTGACATATCTCCCTGATTTAAGGGCAGGAAAATTCAAATTTTGAAAATTGCAAAATTTTCGCCAAATTTCCGATTTTTTTCACAAATAAACGCAAGTTATATCGAAGAAATTTTACCACCATCGTGAAATCTCAGAATCAGTGGGATCCGTTGAAGCGTTCCAGAGTTATTACCTCATAAAGTGACAGTGGTCAGAATTGTAAAAATTGGCCTGGTCATTAAGGTGTAAACCACCCTCGGGGGTAAAGGGGTTAAGGCCCATTTAAAAACACACTTGTGCCATGAAATTGAGTTTCTAGACTTGTAAATTTGGTGTGCTCCACCTTCTGTTCATACTGTGCTTTATTTGCTTCAATCCCTGCTGGGTTATACTTCATCCGACGTGCTGCGCTTTAGATTTCTGAGTGTGCCCAATCCCCGCTGCCCAAGTGCTTTCCTGCTTGCTGCATCAACACCCAGGTTCCATGTACCCACCCGGACCTGAGACTTAGAGGATCCAACTCACTTGGTGAGCCTAGCAGCATATTTGGGTGTCGGTCAATGAACTAGAACCTTACTGATATCCTGATTGATGGAACTATGGATATTGTCAATGAATACTTCTCTTTTTGGAACTCGTGGTTTTCAAATGATCTCCACCAATTCTTACCTTCACATGTAATGCCTTAACTTTTGACAGTTAGTCAGTCTGGCACCATCAGAGCTCCAAAAAGAGTTAGCCTTTTGTAGACTTTGGAGGTTGTCTCAAAAAATGTCATGCTCCATAGGTCAATATTTGACCTAGTTTCAAGAAAATAGACCACTTGGTTGACCCACCATGGTTTTGGGACTTCCGATTAATTGACACAGCTTATTAACTTCTCAGACAAGTCAGAGGAGCAACATTGGTGGTAGGCCTTCTATAATGTAATCTCATTGATTACATTGATTCCACAAAGGGTAAAGACCTCCAATATAGAACTTTTTGAAGTAATCATTGGAGATTAATCATGCTCGGAGCCAGACCAAAGATTATGGATCCTCACTATAAGAGAGTGATATATTCCTTTAATGCTGAGACCCCTTTTTCGTCATTGTCTACATGATTATACAGAGTTACACTCTGTTATTTTGTAAACCCCACCTAAAGGACACTAAAGTTCAAGAATTCATGTCCCAGCCCTACAGATGTTCAAGGGATTTTAAGGGTTTTCTGTTTTCTTAGCATGTGAGGAAATCCAAGTGTTAAATATCATTTGAAACAAAACATATGGTGTAAAACATGTTTACCGAAGGGGCCATCACCGGTCACTTATTAAATAATGTGCTTGACATGTGAATATGAGTAACGCCTATTCTACGCCAAGTATTATGTCAGTGTAAAATGCTTGTAAGTGATAAGACAAAATGGCTCCACGATGGCTGAGAAAGTTCCACGAAATGAGCCTCGTCCTCTGTGGACCCAATGACACTTGGCGTATCTCTTTACTCATGGGCCAACTTTCCCGAATAAATCGATTATAACAGAGGCTGGAACATATACAGATCACTAATTATCGTTAAGGATTAGGTTTATCCAGCAGCTGTATTGGAGGTATCATCTTCCAAGTGTCCTCCGCATCTGTCGGGTGCTATTTCGGCTAAATATATTGGATGAAAGGTAAAAACAAAATAAACAGGATGTGTTTTCGAGTTTTGTTGTGGTAACCTAAATCTTACAATTATCATTTCAGTTAGTTTCGCCTTGGAAATGAAGGTTTTATTTGAAAAGCAGTTTCATATTGGTCAAAAGAAGATAAAATCCATTTGAGTTCAACCTACAGTTAGGTCCATATATATTTGGACAGAGACAACATTTTTCTAATTTTGGTTCTAGACATTACCACAATGAATTTTAAACAAAACAATTCAGATGCAGTTGAAGTTCAGACTTTCAGCTTTCATTTGAGGGTATCCACATTAAAATTGGATGAAGAGTTTAGGAGCTTCAGCTCCTTAACATGTGCCACCCTGTTTTTAAAGGGACCAAAAGTAATTGGACAATTGACTCCAAGGCTATTTCATGGACAGGTGTGGGCAATCCTTTCGTTATGTCATTCTCAATTAAGCAGATAAAAGGCCTGGAGTTGATTTGAGGTGTGGTGCTTGCATTTGGAAGGTTTTGCTGTGAAGTAAACATGCGGTCAAAGGAGCTCTCCATGCAGGTGAAACAAGCCATCCTTAAGCTGCAAAAACAGAAAAAACCCATCCGAGAAATTGCTACAATATTAGGAGTGGCAAAATCTACAGTTTGGTACATCCTGAGAAAGAAAAAAAGCACTGGTGAACTCATCAATGCAAAAAGACCTGGGCGCCCGCGGAAGACAACAGTGGTGGATGATCGCAGAATAATCTCCATGGTGAAGAGAAACCCCTTCACAACAGCCAACCAAGTGAACAACACTCTCCAGGAGGTAGGCGTATCAATATCCAAATCTACCATAAAGAGAAGACTGCATGAGAGTAAATACAGAGGGTTCACTGCACGGTGCAAGCCACTCATAAGCATCAAGAATAAAAAGCCTAGACTGGACTTTGCTAAAAAACATCTAAAAAAGCCAGCACAGTTCTGAAAGAACATTCTTTGGACAGATGAAACCAAGATCAACCTCTACCAGAATAATGGAAAGAGAAAAGTATGGCGAAGGCGTGGTACAGCTCATGATCCAAAGCATACCACATCATCTGTAAAACACGGCGGAGGCAGTGTGATGGCTTGGGCATGCATGGCTGCCAGTGGCACTGGGTCACTAGTGTTTATTGATGATGTGACATAGGACAGAAGCAGCCGAATGAATTCTGATGTATTCAGAGCCATACTGTGTGCTCAGATCCAGCCAAATGCAGCCAAACTGATTGGTCGTCGTTTCATACTACAGATGGACAATGACCCAAAACATAAAGCCAAAGCAACCCAGGAGTTTATTAAAGCAAAGAAGTGGAATATTCTTGAATGGTCAAGTCAGTCACCTGATCTCAACCCAATTGAGCATGCATTTCACTTGTTAAAGACTAAACTTCAGACAGAAAGGCCCACAAACAAACAGCAACTGAAAACCACCGCAGTGAAGGCCTGGCAGAGCATCAAAAAGGAGGAAACACAGCGTCTGGTGATGTCCATGAGTTCAAGACTTCAGGCAGTCATTGCCAACAAAGGATTTTCAACCAAGTACTAGAAATGAACATTTTATTTACTATTATTTAATCTGTCCAATTACTTTTGGTCTCTTTAAAAACAGGGTGGCACATGTTAAGGAGCTGAAACTCCTAAACCCTTCATCCAATTTTAATGTGGATACCCTCAAATGAAAGCTGAAAGTCTGAACTTCAACTGCATCTGAATTGTTTTGTCTAAAATTCATTGTGGTAATGTCTAGAACCAAAATTAGAAAAATGTTGTCTCTGTCCAAATATATATGGACCTAACTGTATGACCTAACATATTGATGTAGAAGAAGACAGAAAGATTATATTTGTGCCATATTAGGGCAAAGAATCTATAGTCTCGCTACTTGCACAGCAAAGAATCAGTAGTCTTACTACTCGTACAGTAAAGAATCTCTAGTTTCACTGCCATCACAGTATAAAATCTATAGTCTCACTGCTTGTACATTACGGAATCAATAGAGATGCTGCTCACACAATAATGAATCTATAGTTTCACCATCAGAACAGTAAAGACTCTACAGTCTCTGTAGCGCCGGCGTCCCTGCACACTTCCTCCCTCCCCCAGCAGGGATGCCGAGTCTCTCACCGCCGCGGCCTCTGTCCCACACTTCCTCCTCCTGCTGCTGCTGCCCTGGGCCTTCGCACAGATCGCAAATTACTGGGCACTGTACTTAGGGCGCGCACTCCCGCCCTCTTAAAGGGACAGCACGCAGTGTCCTAAAGTGTCCCCAGCCAATGGCTGGGAGGCACTTATTATTTAAGGCACCTCCACCTGTTGGGAGGTGCCTGAGCAATGTGTATTCTCTGCTAGTTACATGCTTGCTAGTTCTCAGGTTCCTGTTCTAGTTTGTCTTCCAGTACCTGCCTGTACCAGCCTGTACTTGCCTGTTTGTGCCTGCCTGTATATCAGCCGTACCAGTGTGTACCTGCCTGTGCCTGCCTGTATACTAGTCGTACTTGCCGCACCTGCCGTGCCCACCTGTATACCAGCTGTACCAGTCTGCACCTGTCATGCCCATCTGTATACCAGCTGTTTCTGTCTGCTCCTGCCAGTACCAGCCTGAACACCATCCGTCCCCACCAGCACCTGCCGTTCCTGTATTCCAGCTGTACCTGCCTGTACCAGTCGAGCTTTACCTTTCTAGGCCATTCCAGCTCTGTGCCCTTAGGGGTCAGCTGCAATGCGTCCGAGGTCTGTTCTAGAGTAGCACCTGGTGTCCATATGGAGCCAAGTCTAACCCTCTCTAGCTAAGAGCCAGGTGTTCACCTAGTTATGCCCCTCCAGGCTCTCTCCGGACCACGGCGCAGGGGTTCCACCATTCCCATCCACAGTCTAACAGCTTTTACAGTAAAGAATCTGTGGCCTTACTACTTGTATAGTAAAGAATATCACTGCTATATAGTCTCACTGCTCATAGAGTAAAGAATATATGGTCTTACTACTTGTACAGTAAAGAATCTGCATCCGTGGTGATGATTCATTTTTTTTTTCTAGACGTAGAGGATGCCTCCTTCTCACAGTTGCTGGTCTCAGTGTACAACGATTTGTACTTTGTAACTCCAGGTTTGGTAACTTGTTTTGGTACTGCAGGTTACCCATTCCCTTAACCTCGGTTGCTCTTCTCTGCAACCGCTCTAGTTCTGATACATACCCCATTCAGACAGTCACAATGTGGCCGCAGCTTGGCATCCTTACTATGGTTGCAACATCTGGACCTAACATGAGATTTTGTGAACCCTATGTGTGGTGTGATATCAGTTTGGGAACTTGAGATTTGTGATCCTAATATGTATGGTAAAATATGTGCCTGAATGAGACCTTCACATCTGTGGACATTAGAGTACCAACTCTGATACACACTGTGGTGGCTGTTAATAGTGATGGTCACTCAGCTACCGATGCCCATAGAGAGGATGAAGAGGCCTCAGGAATGGCTGAATGTAACATAAAAACATTGAGGAAACTCATAGATTTACTTAACATATCACCTCCTTTTCTTTTTATTTGCAGTAAGTGGAAATCAAAGGTGTGCCCTAAACTGTCGACCCATTGGCTACCGTTTCTACGTACGTCATACCGAGAAGGTCCAAGATGGAACTCCTTGTGAAGCTGGTTCTCAGGATTTTTGTGTTGATGGGCAATGTCTGGTAAGTATGATGTCTTAAGTCTCATGAGTCAGAATATAGTCCGGTGTTCACTCTTGGATTCGTAAGTGCCTCTGGTTTTCTTAACAATACGTTAAGTTTGTCCACATCACTGAAGAATCATATACGGTTGGCAATTTTAAAACATGCACCTTCTTATTTACAACCTCTGGTTGATAAATTTGTGGGATTGCCAAATACCGGGTACTATGAAATGTCTTCTTCACTTTCTTCGTTGCCTTGTCACCAACCTGTTATTTGACAAGAGGTAAAAGTTAAACATTTTGTCAGAGGTTCTGTAGATGATTCATATTACGATGTGTACAAGGACAGGATGTTTGTGAGACCGGATTAATTATAAGAGTTGTGAAGAACCTTAGATTGTGTCAAGGAGACCCCAAGTCTTCACATGTAGGTAATAGTACACAAATTACTAATACGTAGCTCAACCATGAATGGTAAACCACAAAGAACACATTCTACCTTGTCTAAGGAAATGTTTATGGCCCCGGCCCTTAAGAAGAAGAAGACTTCCCGAGGAGTTAGTCATTATGGCTGACAAGGTTACCTAAAGAAGAATCACACTTTGCTGGATTCGGCCTTGCCTTTAATCAATTATTCCTTATTTTCAGGTTGGGTGTCAAAGGGCACCAAGATCATTGATGTTGACTTTTCTTCTCATCAGTTTTCTATGGAGGGTTGACACTTAGATCTATCTTGATAAACTCAAGGATTCTCCTATAATTTACCAAACGCATTTTGAAGATGGTTGAAGACATTTTTTGTGTTTTTTTTTGTCATTGAAGCACTTTATTGGGACTGGATGGGGTTTTTAAGTTTATTGTTTAGCACAAAACCTGGAATTTGATTTGGATTTGGTTTGACCCAAAAAATTGGCTTTGCATCCAATAAATTCAGTGCGAATCGAAAGTGCCCTGATTTGTGTTCTCTCTCTAGACCCCAAGGTATAATAAATGAAGAGGAACAAAGTGTTGAAAAAAGTAATAAAATATTATACTCTCCTCACCACTCACTTATACTGCCACTGTAATCTCCCTGCCCCGTCCTCTTCACACTCCCTCTGGTCTTCTGGCTCCGACTTCTAGGCATCACTTATGTCCGACTCTGATTCGTTCATGCATGTCATTGACATCTATGACTTGGGTTACACCCCATATGATTGCTGCATACAACCTAGACATCAATCCTAATATGCGTGGGGATGGGTCAGCATTGGGCCTACAAGTCAAAACCAGAAGACCAGACAGGGAAGTGTGATGGCAGAATAGGTGAGGAGCAAGAAGAGTATTATATTATTATTTTTTTTTTATAAAAAAATGGCGGCCAGTGAATAGAGTTAAAAAAAAAAACTGATTTTTGGGGAAATTTTCATGTAATTCTATTTGGAACAAATCAATTTGCAACAAATCAATTTGCTTATCTCTATTTTTAAGTCATTTATTCCCTCTTGGTATGGGACTTTGCATACCCTGAAGGTTGGTGGTAAAAAATGACCATGAACACTTTCGTGATGGAATTATTAAGGTTAGTAGACCTTGCCTGACTGTAATTGGAATGTTGCCCAAACTCCTCAGGACCACTCCTGACTCTCTACTGATGGCAAATATCGAGGGGGAAAGAAGGATTGGACATATTATTGTTTAAAATGCCCCATCAATTGTTTTTACCAGAGATAATCTGACACCAAAGGTGTCAGGCAGGAATTCGTTCCCCTCTCCCTATTGTGGGATGAGTAGCTTTGGCTGAATGAGCGTTTGGCTGAAATCTATCTAAGATGTAAGGCCAATTTAGGAGAAATGAAGATTGATGGATGTCTGCATTGAGGTCTATTATGGGTGCTTTGTGTCTGCAAGGACAAGGACAGACCTCTACTCTGGTGCTGCCTTATATGTCTCGTAACTACTTTTCAAAGACAATCATTATACTGTAGCAGAACCAAATTGTAGTGAAGATCCATTATTCATATTATTTCGAGCTCTTGGCTTTGAGAAGAAGTGGCTCCTGTCCAGATCCAGAGGTGCACATTTCATTATTCTGGACAACCTCCCGCAGTCATGAAGTGGAGATCTATTCTACCCCACCTCCCAGCTGTTTCTTCGAGAAGACCATGCCACATCACATGTGTATGACCGGCCGTCCAACAATACACCTATTCTGTAGTTGTCTTCAATATCCCTACTTTCCTTCTCGCATCCAAATCACATGTTTAGTAAAATTCTCCGACAGATTTTCATTCCGGCTGTAACCTAAATCACATAGATTTAGTCTGAAATTTGTCTTAATCCCGTTCAGTGCATATTGAGCCTATGGGATTAACACTCTCTGATCTAGTGATATCATGAACCATTTCATTTTAGGAGACACTTCACCCTAGTAAAGTAATAGAATTCCATAGGTTAGAAAAAAGGATACCAGTTCATCAAGTTTTAGCCTACTCCATCAATTCTAGATCATTCATTGCTAGTGTGATTATTTTCCTTAATAATGAGTGTTACGAGGTAAGGATCTAGCCCTATTCTAAATTCTACTCTAACTGTAAAGAATCCTTTCCTATATCATGCCTGAATTGCCTATCCTCCATGCATAATGTTACTTGATGCTTGGAAGGAATAATTAGTTCCGGTGTTTTGTATACAGTACAGACCAAAAGTTTGGACACACTTTCTCATTTAAAGATTTTTCTGTATTTTCATGACTTTGAAAATTGTACATTCACACTGAAGGCATCAAAACTATGAATTAACACATGTGGAATTATATACTTTAACAAAAAAGTGTGAAACAACTGAAAATATGTCTCATATTCTAGGTTCTTCAAAGTAGCCACCTTTTGCTTTGATGACTGCTTTGCACACTCTTGGCATTCTCTTGATGAGCTTCAAGAGGTAGTCACCGGAAATGGTTTTCACTTCACAGGTGTGCCCTGTCAGGTTTAATAAGTGGGATTTCTTGCCTTATAAATGGGGTGGGGACCATCAGTTGTGTTGTACAGAAGTCAGGTGGATACACAGCTGATAGTCCTACTGAATAGACTGTTAGAATTTGTATTATGGCAAGAAAAAAGCAGCTAAGTAAAGAAAAACGAGTGGCCATCATTACTTTAAGAAATGAAGGTCAGTCAGTCTGAAAAATTGGGAAAACTTTGAAAGTGTCCCCAAGTGCAGTTGCAAAAACCATCAAGCGCTACAAAGAAACTGGCTCACATGAGGACCGCCCCAGGAAAGGAAGACCAAGAGTCACCTCTGCTTCTGAGGATAAGTTTATCCGAGTCACCAGCCTCAGAAATCGCAGGTTAACAGCAGCTCAGATTAGAGACCAGGTCAATGCCACACAGAGTTCTAGCAGCAGACACATCTGTTCAACAACTGTTAAGAGGAGACTTTGTGAAGCAGGCCTTCATGGTAAAATAGCTGGTGGGAAACCACTTCTAAGGACAGGCAACAAGCAGAAGAGACTTGTTTGGGCTAAAGAACACAAGGAATGGACATTAGACCAGTGGAAATCTGTGCTTTGGTCTGATGAGTCCAAATTTGAGATCTTTGGTTCCAACGACCGTGTCTTTGTGCGACGCAGAAAAGGTGAACAGATGGACTCTACATGCCTGGTTCCCACCGTGAAGCATGGAGGAGGAGGTGTGATGGTGTGGGGGTTCTTTGCTGGTGACACTGTTGGGGATTTATTCAAAGTTGAAGGCATACTGAACCAGCATGGCTACCACAGCATCTTGCAGCGGCATGCTATTCCATCCGGTTTGCGTTTAGTTGGACCATCATTTATTTTTCAACAGGACAATGACCCCAAACACACCTCCAGGCTGTGTAAGGGCTATTTGACCAAGAAGGAGAGTGATGGGGTGCTACGCCAGATGACCTGGCCTCCACAGTCACCAGGCCTGAACCCAATCGAGATGGTTTGGGGTGAGCTGGACCGCAGAGTGAAGGCAAAAGGGCCAACAAGTGCTAAGCATCTCTGGGAACTCCTTCAAGATTGTTGGAAGACCATTTCCGGTGACTACCTCTTGAAGCTCATCAAGAGAATGCCAAGAGTGTGCAAAGCAGTCATCAAAGCAAAAGGTGGCTACTGTGAAGAACCTAGAATATAAGACATATTTTCAGTTGTTTCACACTTTTTTGTTAAGTATATAATTCCACATGTGTTAATTCATAGTTTTGATGCCTTCAGTGTGAATGTACAATTTTTATTGTCAAGAAAATATAGAAAAATCTTTAAATGAGAAGGTGTGTCCAAACTTTTGGTCTGTACTGTATATACAGTGGGTACGGAAAGTATTCAGACCCCTTTAAATTTTTCACTCTTTGTTTCATTGCAGCCATGTGATAAATTCTAAAAAGTTCATTTTTTTTCTCATTAATGTACACTCTGCACCCCATCTTGACTGAAAAAAAACAGAAATGTAGAAATTTTTGCAAATTTATTAAAAAAGAAAAACTGAAATATCACATGGTCATAAGTATTCAGACCCTTTTCTCAGACACTCATATTTAAGTCACATGCTGTCCATTTCCTTGTGATCCTCCTTGAGATGGTTCTACTCCTTCATTGGAGTCCAGCTGTATTTAATTAAACTGATAGGACTTGATTTGGAAAGGCACACACCTGTCTATATAAGACCTCACAGCTCACAGTGCATGTCAGACCAAATGAGAATCATGAGCTCAAAGGAACTGCCCAAGGAGCTCAGAGACAGAATTGTGGCAAGGCACAGTTTGATTACAAAATAATTTCTGCAGTACTCAAGGTTCCTAAGAGCACAGTGGCCTCCATAATCCTTAAATGGAAGAAGTTTGGGACCACCAGAAGTCTTCCTAGACTTGGCCGTTCAGCCAAACTGAGCAATAGTGGGAGAAGAGCCTTGGTGAGAGAGGTAAAAAAGAACCCCAAGATCACTGTGGCTGAGCTCCAGAGATGCAGTAGGGAGATGGGAGAAAGTTCTACAAAGTCAACTATCACTGCAGCCCTCCACCAGTCGTGCCTTTATGGCAGAGTGGCTCGACGGAAGCCTCTCCTCAGTGCAAGACATATGAAAGCCCGCATAGAGTTTGCTCAAAAACACATGAAGGACTCCCAGACTATGAGAAATAAGATTCTCTGGTCTGATGATACGAAGATAGAACTTTTTGGTGATAATTCTAAGCGGTATGTGTGGAGAAAACCAGGCACTGCTCATCACCTGCCCAATACAATCCCAACAGTGAAACATGGTGGTGGCAGCATCATGCTATGGGGGTGTTTTTTACAGCTGCAGGGACAGGACGACTGGTTGCAATTGAAGGAAACATGAATGCTTCCAAGTACAAAGATATCCTGGATGAAAACCTTTTCCAGAGGGCTCTGGACCTCAGACTTGGCCGAAGGTTCACCTTCCAACAAGACAATGACCCTAAGCACACAGCTAAAATATCAAAGGAGTGGCTTCAGAACAACTCTGTGACTATTCTTGACTGGCCCAGCCAGAGCCCTGACCTAAACCCAATTGAGCATCTCTGGAGAGACCTGAAAATGGCTGTCCACCAACGTTCACCATCCAACCTGACGGAACTGGAGAGGATCTGCAAGGAAGAATGGCAGAGGATCATAGTTACATAGTTACATAGTTTATAAGGCTGAAAAAAGACAAGCGTCTATCCAGTTCAGCCTATTTCTTGTGCACTGCAGCTATTCCGCAGCGTTGATCCAGGGGAAGGCAAAAAAACCCATGCGGTATAGGCCAATTTACATCATTGAGGAAAGATTCACTTCCCGACTCCAATCTGGCAGTCAGATTAAATCCCTGGATTAATTAACTATCACTAAGCATAAGATGTAATTTTATTGTTCTCAAGAAAGGCGTCCAGGCCTCTCTTGAACTCATTAAGTGAGTTGGACATCACCACTTCCTCTCCCAGAGGGTTCCAGAGTCTCACGGCTCTGACCGTAAAGAATCCCCTTCTATGCTGGTGCAGGAACCTCCTTTCCTCCAGACGCATAGTGTGCCCCCTCGTCTTTGTCACCATCCTTGGTATAAACAGGTCATGGGAGAGATCCCCAAATCCAGGTGTGAAAAACCTGTTGTTGCATCATTCCCAAGAAGACTCATGGCTGTACTAGCTCAAAAGGGGGCTTCTACTCAATACTGAGCAAAGGGTCTAAATACTTATGACCATGTGATATTTCAGTTTTTCTTTTTTAATAAATTTGCAAAATTTTCTACATTTCTGTTTTTTTTACAGTCAAGATGGGATGCAGAGTGTACTTTAACCCCTTTAACGCCCAAGACGTACTAATACGCATCTGCGTCCTGGGACTTGGAGCCAGATATGTATTAGTAACTCATGGCGATCGTGCCCGCACACAGGCTGTGCGGGCGCGATCGCCGCCGGGTGTCAGCTGATTGTCACAGCTGACACCCAGTGCTATGTGCTGGGAGCGGTCCCGCACCACTCCCGGCACTTTAACCCCCGCAATGCTGCGATCGAAGTCGATCGCAGCATTGCGGTGGCAAGGGGAGATGATCGCGATACTCACCTCTCCTGCCGGCATCCAACGCTGTCTGCCACGGCTTCCCGAATGTTGCCATGACGACCCGATGTCGTCATGACAACATCCGGGTCACCAGACAGCAGGAAGATACTTTGGTCATGCGCAGTGCATGACCAAAGTATCTTCTGCATCTGCAGCACTGACAGCCTGTATAACACCGGGATGATGCTCCATCCCTATGCTATATAGGCGATCAGAATAAAAAAAAGTGAAAGTCCCATAGTGGTACAAAGAATAAAAGTAAAACAAAATGTTTAAAAATGAAAAAAAAAAAAAAAAAAATTGTAAAAATATAAAAAAAATAAAATAATAATCTACCAAAAATAAAAATATAATGTACCCATCAATAAATATTATTATGAAAAAAAAGCAAACAAAACAATAAAAGTACACATATTTGGTATCGCCACGTCCGGAACGACCTGACCTATAAAACTGCCCCACTAGTTAACCCCTTTAGTGATCACAGTAAAAAAATAAAATAAAAACAAAGCCAAAAAGAATGCTTTATCATCATACCGGCAAACAAAAAATGGAATAACACGTGATCAAAAAGACGAATGTAAATAAAAATGGTACCGCTGAAAACGTCATCTTGTCCCGCAAAAAAAACAAGCCGCCATACAGCTCCATCAGCCGAAAAATAAAAAAGTTATAGCTCTCAGAATAAAGTAATGCAAAAAAATATTTTTTTATATAAAATAGCTTTTATTGTGTAAAAGCGCCAAAACATAGAAAAACAATATAAATGTGGTACCGCTGTAAACGTACTGACCCGAAGAATAAAGCAACCTTATCAATTTTACCACACGCGGAACAGAATAAAAAAATGTAAAAAAAACCCCAATTCCTGTATTGTTGGTTTTAGTTTATTCTGCCTCCCAAAAATCGGAATAGAAAGCGATCAAAAAATGTCATGTGCCTGCAAATGGTACCAATAAAAACGTCAACTCATCCCGCAAAAAACAAGCCACCACATGACTCTGTCGGCCAAAATATGGAAAAATTATAGCTCTCAAAATATGGCGATGCAAAAACTAGATTTTACAAAAAAATGCGTCTTTTAGTGTGTGACAGCTGTCAATCATAAAAACCTGATATGATTCTGGTATCACTGTAATCGCACCAACCTGAAGAATAAAGTCGTCTAATCACTTATACTGAACGAGGAACGGCGTAAAAAATAAACTCTAGGGTTTGGGTTGTGCTAGAGTTAGGGTTGGGGTTAGGGTTAGGGTTAGGGTTGGGCTAGGGTTAGGGTTGGGCTAGGGTTAGGGTTGGGCTAGGGTTAGGGTTGGGGTTAGGGTTGGGCTAGGGTTGGGGTTAGGGTTGGGCTGGGGTTGGGGTTAGGGTTGGGCTGGGGTTGGGCTAGGGTTAGGGTTAGGATTGGGGTTAGGGTTGGGCTAGGGTTAGGGTTGGGGTTAAGGTTGGGGTTGGGGTTAGGGTTGGGCTAGGGTTAGGGTTGAGGTTGGGCTAAGGTTAGGATTGGGCTAGGGTTAGGGTTGGGATTTTTTTCGTAAGTAAAAGTAAAAAAAAAAAGATGACGATATGGCGACTAGTGTTGACCGCAAGTGCTCGCTACTTGAGTTTGCATCGGGTGCTCAGGAATGTACTGAGTATCGCGGGTGCTCAAGTGACATGCTCGAGTCTCTGCCCCATATGCTTTGCGGCCAAAAAAACCTCACGGGGATCGCCTGCCATGCACGAGCAATCCCTGCATGTTTTCTTTTTGGGGTGTCTAATAACTGTGAAACATGCGGGCGGGGACTCGAGCATGTCACTCGAGCACCCACGATACATGGTGCATACCCGTGTACCCGATGCAAACTCAAGTAGCGAGCACTTGCGCTCAAGACTAATGACAACTTATTCAATATGATGACCTAATGTTATCAAATTCTGTGTCGTACCTCTGGGTTCAAAATGTTCACTATACCTCTTGATAAAATCCTTGAGGGGTGTAGTTTCCAAAATGGGGTCACTTGTGGGGGGTTTCCACTATTTAGGCATATCAGTAGCTCTCCAAATGCGACATGGTGTCCGCTCTCGATTCCAGCCAATTTTGTGTTCAAAAAGTCACACAGTGCTCCTTCCCTTCTGAACTCTGCCGTGCGCCCAAACACTGTATTTTCCCCACATATAGGGTATTGGCGTACTCAGCAGAAATTGCACAAAAGTTTTTGGGGTCCATTTTCTCCTCTTACCCTTGTGAAAATAAAAAAATTGGGGCTAAAACATAATTTTTGTGGAAAAAGTTTGATTTTTTTTATTTTTACGCCTCAATGTTATAAACTTCTGTGAAGCACTTGGGGGTTCAAGGTGCTCACCACACATCTAGATAAGTTCCCTGAGGGGTCTAGTTTCCAAAATGGTGTCACTTGTGGGGGGTTTCCACTGTTTAGGCACATCAGGGGCTCTCCAAACTCAACATGGCGTCCGCTAATTATTCAAGCAAATTTTACAATCAAAAAGTCAAATGGCGCTCCTTTCCTTCCGAACCCTGCCGTGCGCTCAGTGTTTTTTCCCCACATATGGGGTATCTGCATGCTCAGGGGAAATTGCACAACAAATTTGGGTGTCCATTTTTTCCTGTTACCCCTGCGAAAATAAAAAAAAAATTGGTCTAAAATAACATTTTTGTGAAAAAAGTTAAAATGTTAATTTTTTTCTTCCACATTCCAAAAATTCCTGTGAAGCACCTGAAGGGTTAATAAAGTTCTTCTCAATGCATTAGAAAAACGCTTGGCAATTCCGCATGTGCAAAACGCTTCAAAAACGCGCGAAAAACGCGTGTCAAATTCCGCACGCATTTTTCCGGCCAAGGACATGCGGAAATTTTCCGCTTCATTTCTGCATCGTGGGCACATAGCCTTAGAATTTACCAAATGGCTGCAATGAAACAAAGAGTGAAACATTTAAAGGGGTCTGTATACTTTCCGTACCCACTGTAGATCTTTTTTTCCAAGCTGAACCAGCCTGATTTTTCATGTTTTTAATTATATAGGGGTAATACTTAGAGATGAGACAAACTCCCGAAATTATTTTTGGGGCGGATTCACTCGAATCGTTTGGCAGATTTGGCTAGATTCGAGTAAATTTGGTTTGAAATTAAAGTGACAAGAAAGGGTTAGAGACAATAGACCATTATACTCTCGTTTCCTACTGCATAGCCCCCCGACCAGTCCTCCTTTAGCTCCCTATGGTCTGGACAATGTTTTTTGGCACTGATTATGGCTCCTGTAGTTACATGAGGTCTGATGCATATGCGTCGTGCACCACATGACCGCGTAAGGCCTATTCAGCGTTGTAAGACGTTCCTACCTCCTAGACAAAACCGGGTGGGAAGCCAAGGGCAGGTGAGTATAGAGTCCTCTTGCTTTTTAACCTCTTCCCAGCCCTTAAAAGAATCTAGCAATATGGTGGCCGACTGGTTGCCATTTACCTGGATTCGAATAGAATTCTCACGCATCCAAAATTTTGAGGGATTTCGTAGCTAATTTGATATGTATCAAGTAATATTCCATTTATAGGAGACTAATATTACCTTGGGATCTCAAGTTTTTATCTCTTTTTATATACCATGAAATTGTATTTGCAATTGCAGCTGCTGCTTGACATTGAGTGTTCCTGTTTGTTATAATACACAAGTCCTTCTCCTGTTCTTTTATCTCCAGTTTTATTCCACTTACCAGATTATCTAGGTCTTTTTGTAGTGTTTTACAATCAAATAGAGTTTTAAAGAGGTATTCTCAAATTTGGAAGCTATTCCCTATCCATTGTTCGGATCACTTGGACCCCCAATGATCCCAAGAATCAGCGCTTTTACGAGCACCGTTTGAATGGTGTGGTGGTCGATCATGTGGGCGAACATTAAACTTGGCTGGCCTTTGATACTCCCATTGGAATGAATGGAGCTGCAGTGTGCATGGTCGACCACCTCTCCATTCACACGAGGTTCTTCAGAGCCCTTGGATCTCTGGAAGGTTCGGTGGGAGTCCCAGCAGTCAGACCCACAGCGATCAGGTAGCTAACGGCTAGTTGTGCCCTTTGGATCACTGGAAACCATCCAACCAATGTAGGCCACTATGACTATTAACAGCAGCTTATCCACTGCAGTACTGGACATGCTACTATCCATGTTGGTGCAACACCAGCCATGGCCACATAAGGGAGAGTGGTGCTGTGTCCACTAGCGTATTGATTCTTGTGCTGATCGGTGCTATCTGGAAAGTTGGACCCCAATAATTATGCACAGTATTTACTTTAAAACTAGAAGTGGGTTAATGACAGGTTCCTTTTTAACAATCTAGAATATTTTGGCTATTCCAAAGAGTACTACGTGTTCTCCTGAAAAGTTGATATGACAGCAGTAATAAATGGGATGTAATGGAAAGTATTTTTTTATTATTAATATCTGAAGTGTGCAAGCTGAATCCTGCAGAATAAAAGGCAATGGCTGGATTATTTTCAGATGAGATACGTGGATGTGTCATGATTACTCTACCTGCTGTAAATCAGGGGGCGGAGGAGATGACTAAATCCAGCATTCCTCCCTGAAGAACTAGTGGATACAGAATTATCCGGCCTAAAGCTTTAGAAAGAAAAAAACTAAGACAACTCGGAGTTGGGCTTTAAGGCTCAGTTTGGTCTAGTACACAGGTGTGGGTTTTGAAATCTTAATGAGAACCTTTCACTTTACAAAGATACGTTTATTTTTACCTGGTGTAAATGCCGCTGTTCACCTGAATCCGGCGATGTTTTTCTTTTCTCCCTGCTCCTCTCCGTTCCTGAGTTATGGCCCTCTCTTCCCTGTATATAAATCTAATTTTGTTAGCCAGCTGGGTGTGGTCCTCAAGAACACACCCACAATAGAGAGTTTATGACTACGCCCTCTTGGCTAACAAGACTAGATTAACATTAAAGAAAGAAGAGGCCATATCTCAGGAATGGAGAGGGCACAGGAAGAAAACAAAAACCTCGCCGGATTCAGGAGAACCGCGGCATTTACACCATATTTATGGCAAGTGGCAGATTCTCTATAAAGAGAATCTGTCACTACTTACTAGTTACAGTCTTTTGTGTGTTGAACTACGATTTTATCTCCTTTTACTCCCATTTCTGCAGTAGGGGGAATCTGCGCTTGTACATTAACTCCTATTACAGAATTTATGCCAGGACTTTCTGACTATTGCCATGCTTGCCAAATCTGCCAGAATGTCTAGAAGACTCCTAAAAAGGTTGGTTAATCCCTTGGGCACTGCCAAAACCGTCTATACAGCAGCACTTTTTTCTAATGTTTCTTCCATTAACGGAAATTGGAAGGGTCACAGAATAGGTGGAAAGCGGTATAGTCCAAAAAGCCACTTTACACCAAAATTTTTAGACACTGTCCTAGTAAATTTGGCACTGTCAAGGAACAAAAAGGAGGAAGGGGGAGGTTTGTGTAAACTTAATCTAGATTTGTGAGGGTCCTAGTTGGTTGGGGTGTTCCCTGGGTAGTAGTGGGGGGCAGACTGTAGTATTGTTGAGCATGCACATGCAGTCACATACTGAAAGTTGGCATCATTTATAGTTCTGGACTTGTTAAGGGTCTTTTGGGCACCAACTTGTGGACATGAATGTGGAGCTACACCTCAGTTACACCCCCAACTTTTCGCAAATGTTTACTCAATGGTGGCTAAAAGTTCTCTTTTGGCTTTTTTTCAAACTGGCCTACTGGAAAAGCCGTATGGATGCACCCTAAGATATAAGTCAGATCTGATGGCTTCAGCGGAAGTGCTTCCATGTTTACAGGTGCTATCATATACCCTCCTGGTAATAAATCCAAGTGCATGCTCACATACAAGATTTACACCTCAGTGTACCTACGGCACAGCCGGGTTCCATTAAACCTTACATGTGGCACGCAGATTGCAGTGTTGGTTTTAATGGTAGAGATTTCGCTCCTTCTGATAGTTAAGTTGCAGGTCAAAGGAAGTGGCTTGTTACTTCCCTCCTCATCTTGACATTATTAGTCCTGCAGGGATAACACTTTATGACTCCTTAGGGTTTTCTAATCAGTTAACAAGTATTGACTCAAGTACTCACTGAAGGTTACATGGTTTACATACTCCTGAAACTTTACATTGTCACTTCTAATTTCAAGCAAATTTCCTAATATTTCCATCTTAAGGCCATGTGCCCACGATGCAGAAATGCTCAGGATTTTTTTCTGAGCTTTTCTGCATCTCCCTGGCAGAAAAAATGCATGCGGATTGTACATGCGGATTGTACATGCGGATTGTACATGCGGATTGTACATGCGTTTTCCTGCTAGGGACATGCGGATGTGAAGCGTTCTTCACTTGCATTTCCGCATGCGGGTTGACAAGCGCTTTCCAGGCGATTTTAGCATCACTTGGAAAGTGCTTGACAACTTGGTCACACTATATAAATCCATGCAAACGGCATGGATTTATATAGTGTGACCCGATAGAGTGTCAAAAAAAAAAAAAAAAAATCTATACTTACCCTCCGATGGCCCGTGCTGTCTTGCTTCACTCCGTTCTCCCTTGCCGGCAGCGGTAACTGAAGGACCTGCCGACGTCAGCGTCGCTTGACCCGTCACATGACTCTGACGTCAGCGCAGGTCCTTCATTCCATCGCGAAGTGCCAGGAAGCAAGGAGGAGCGCAGCGAGGGCCGCCGGAAGGTAAATATATATTTATTTTTTATTTTATTCTTTTTTTTACAGCTTTTTTAATGGTACCTGGGTGTGGATGAGACTCTCCTCTCCTCTACACCCGGGTACCATCCGCTCATTAGGACGCGCCATTTACGCAAGTACAGATGCAGTCTTGCGGAACTGGCGCGTTCTAATGCAAATCAATGGCGGCGAAAACGCAGCGCTTCCGCAAAATAATTGGTTGTGCTGCGTTTTTTTCCGCAATGATAATCCGCAGCGGAAATGTCCCCAGCATGTGCACAGCACATGCGGATTATCATTGGGGAACATGGCAGGCCTTCTACCATGCGTTTTTTAAGCGTTTCTGCAGCGTTTTTGCCGCTGCGGAAACGCTTAAAAAAAGCATCGTGGGCACACAGCCTTACTATAAACTGTAAAGATCCCTGTGACGATACAACTTAAAATCTTAATTAGCCAGACAATTAGATTTGTTATTTCAAGAGAACTACGTTATTGTGTTTTATTAGAGATTTGCTGGCTGTGTTTTATTAATGTTCTGCTTGCTTGTCAGTTTATGTACACTAATTTAACTTGTAAAGTGTCCAACTTTCCTCTAATCTCACCAGTATCTCAGGAGCCTCTAACCATTGTTCAAAAATTGTCTAGGCTCATTGTGTAAGTGTTGAAAGAAGATCCGGCGGAGCCTTCACCTCAGGGAGTCTCACGTGTAGAACCAGGTGATGAGGTCGACCTGAGAAAGATACCTCCACTAATGCACACTTAGCTTTGGGGGGGGGGGGTGAGATCAGTTCTGCCATTCAAGGGGCTGAGCCCAGAGAAGCAGATGGTATATGTGTTTTTGCAGCAGTCAGACTTGGGAAGCAGAATCAAGGAGCATCAGAAAGACTTTACAAGGAGAATTAGAGACATCCTTCAGGAAAGTAGATGGATAACATGGCATCCAAATAGACACAGATTTGGATTTTACATGATTCTAGCCTAAGGGTATCGACTGGAAAGATACGGATCTGCTCCACTGACCATCAGGGAGACATGGATACATTTTGGGGAGATCAGGGAGGGACAAGGAAGTCACCTGGCCCCATGGATATGTTGTATGGGGTTGCCAGGAGGGACCCACCGATCACCTGGAACCCATGGAGACATTCAGAGAAGCCAAATTGTGACCCGCCGGTCACCTGGCCACATGGAAACTCTCGGAGAGGCCAGGATGGGACCCTCGAGTCTCCTGGCTTTGTACCTCGATGGACTGCTAGCTTCCTAAGCTTGCCGCTACCTTGTCTCTGTGGGAGCCCACCAGAAGCGGGGGGCCACTGGTTGAGGTAGTCGGCCCTGGAAGTCTCCAAAGTCGCAGCTGTTCTATCCCAGGCAGGCGGAGAAGGAAGGGTGAGACTGTGTAATGTTGTACCATCTTGGGTATTTGCTGGGACTGTTCTATGTATTTATTGTCCGCTTCGTGGTTCAATAAAGTATTGCCACGCTGTTTTACCATCACCCCGTGTTGTCTGAGTAGCGCTACGCCCACGGAAGACCCCGGGTCTTCACGGTCCCCATAGACCTTAGACACCTGTCGGCCTCACTAGTATTAAGCTTCCCAAAACACATTAAAGGAAAGTATTGGCAGAGCCAGATGACAATGTTATGAGAGTTAGCTGCCTCCTGACTCTTTCCTACTAGACGATATCAGAGGAAGGATCAGACATGATAATTTTCAACATGCTCGATCCTTTGTTCTCACAGGTTAGAATCCAACACCAGAGGTGTCTGGCAGTAACATAGTAACATAGTTTTTAAGGTTGAAGGAAGACTAAGTCCATCTAGTTCAACCCATAGCCTAACATGTTGATCCAGAGGAAGGCAAAAAACCCATGTGGCAAACACTAAGCTCCACATTGGGGAAAAAAATTCCTTCCTGACTCCATACGACAATCAGACTAGTTCCCTGGATCAACGCCCTATCAAGGAATCTCGTATATATAACCTGTAATATTATACTTTTCAAGAAAGGCATCCGGGCCCTTCTTAAATTTTAACAGTGAATCACTCATTACAACATCATGCGGCAGAGAGCTCCATAGTCTCACTGCTCTTACAGTAAAGAATCCGCGTCTGTGATTGTGATTAAACCTTCTTTCCTCCAGACGTAGAAGATGCCCCCTTGTCCCCTTCCCAAATTGGCTCTTCAGGTTTCAGTAAAGCAACTGAAGACAAATACATTTTTGAAGGGTTTTGACTTCCCATTTTAATTAAGCAGGTCACCTTAAGTAGTGGTTTATTGGGACTTCTACTGCCTGAACCACAGGTGATCAACTGTTATCCTGTTACCTTACTAAGGATCCCAATGTAAATGAATGACACTAAGGCGATGTTCAGATCTGCTCCAAATTCCTACTAGAAATCTGCTTTATAAAACTTCTTATTCAAGTCTATACAAAATCCAGTCCTGAAGAGATTTTGAAAATTTATGGTGCAAAAAAAGAAAGTGCAGGTCACTTCTTTGAAGTGGATCCTGATGGAAACTTCTCCAAGATGGGCAATGTCAATTCAATTGGCTGCAAAAAATGCTTCAAGAAAAAAACTCTTCTAAAAATTCTTCAAAACTGTTTCAGGAAAATAATAACTTCTCCAGAGGATATAGAATAATATCCACACTTGATGTAACTTCTCTGACCTATACTATTGCAGGGGAGAGCTCCAAGAGGAGTCATCACCTCATCTTGTGACATCTAGGTTGGGAGCTGTGGGACATGGTGCTCCTGTCATTTGGAAGCTCAACAACCATACCATCTAGGAGGACCATTCACCCTTTTTAGATGCTAAACTGGCCACATAATGATAAAGTGTCTGAAGATCTGAAAAAAACGTTTTATTTTGTTGTTTTTTTTTATTTCTTGTCTCCTTGCAGAGAGGCTAGCTTGAAAAGTTTTGATGATAATTTCTCCTTCAACTAAGGGGGCCTTAATGGAGATTCTTCTTTTGGGGAGTTTACTTTTTCCCCTGTATGATGTTGCCCTATTATAAGCATGCAGGGACATACAGGGGAGAAAGAAAGAAAATGCCCCAGATAAGGTCAGATTTGGCTTTCTTCTAACTGTGATATGGTAAGACTTGTGTGTCTAACCAAGTCACATGGAGATCTTACTGCCAATGCTTAGAGAGAGTACACGTACAGGAGGAGGATAGCTGTGCTGTGTGTCATTACATGCGACTCTCTGCATCTATTCCAGGAATCAGAGAATAATGCCCCTGTTTCTGGGATAGATACAAAGTTGTTTGTTGTTTATGTGACATGCTGCAGCTTTCATCTCTCGGTGATTTCATGTGATTACATTATGAATGACATGACAGTGCTGTGAGAAGAAAGCTGCAGCATGTCACCTACAATACACTGCTTCTATCCTAGGCACTGGGGCATTATTCTCTAATTTCTGGGATAGATGCAGAGAATTGTATGTAATGACACACAATGCAGCTGTCCTTCTTCCCCTGTACACTTATCACCGGCAGTGAGATCTCAATGATACCTGGTTAGTCATATCAGTCTTACCAAATCAGTGAAAAATACGATTCTAAGCTTCTCTGAGGTTATTTGCATTTTTTCACCCTGTATGATGCCACCTGCTTATGATTGGGCAACGACCTACAGGGGGAAAAAGTAACAGCCCCCAGAGAAGAATCTCTACTAGCGCCCCTTTGGCCGAAGGAGAAATTAGCATATAAACTTAAGAACCTAATTTCTCCACCATGAAGATTAATATATATTTATATATATATATATATATATATATATATATATATATATATGTATGTATATATACAGTACAGACCAAAAGTTTGGACACACATTCTCATTTAAAGATTTTTCTGTATTTTCATGACTATGAAATTTGTACATTCACACTGAAGGCATCAAAACTATGAATTAACACATGTGGAATTATATACTTAACAAAAAAGCGTGAAACAACTGAAAATATGTCTTATATTCTAGATTCTTCAAAGTAGCCACCTTTTGCTTTGATGACTGCTTTGCGCACTCTTGGCATTCTCTTGATGAGCTTCAAGAGGTAGTCACCGGAAATGGTCTTCCAACAATCTTGAAGGAGTTCCCAGAGATGTTTAGCACTTGTTGGCCCCTTTGCCTTCACTCTGCGGCCCAGCTCACCCCAAACCATCTCGATTGGGTTCAGGTCTGGTGACTGTGGAGGCCAGGTCATCTGGCGTAGCACCCCATCACTCTCCCTCTTGGTCAAATAGCCCTTACACAGCCTGGAGGTGTGTTTGGGGTCATTGTCCTGTTGAAAAATAAATGAAGGTCCAACTAAACGCAAACCAGATGGAATAGCATGCCGCTGCAAGATGCTGTGGTAGCCATGCTGGTTCAGTATGCCTTCAATTTTGAATAAATCCCCAACAGTGTCACCAGCAAAGCACCCCCACACCATCACACCTCCTCCTCCATGCTTCACGGTGGGAACCAGGCATGTAGATTCCATCCGTTCATCTTTTCTGCGTCGCACAAAGACACGGTGGTTGGAACCAAAGATCTCAAATTTGGACTCATCAGACCAAAGCACAGATTTCCACTGGTCTAATGTTCATCCCTTGTGTTCTTTAGCCCAAACAAGTCTCTTCTGCTTGTTGCCTGTCCTTAGCAGGGGTTTCCCAGCAGCTATTTTACCATGAAGGCCTGCTGCACAAAGTCTCCTCTTAACAGTTGTTGTAGAGATGTGTCTGCTGCTAGAACTCTGTGTGGCATTGACCTGGTCTCTAATCTGAGCTGCTGTTAACCTGCGATTTCTGAGGCTGGTGACTCAGATAAACTTATCCTCAGAAGCAGAGGTGACTCTTGGTCTTCTTTTCCTGGGGCGGTCCTCATGTGAGCCAGTTTCTTTGTAGCGCTTGATGGTTTTTTCAACTGCGCTTGGGGACACTTTCAAACTTTGCCCAATTTTTCGGACTGACTGACCTTCATTTCTTAAAGTAATGATGGCCACTCGTTTTTCTTTACTTAGCTGCTTTTTTCTTGCCATAATACAAATTCTAACAGTCTATTCAGTAGGACTATCAGCTGTGTATCCACCTGACTTCTGCACAACACAACTGATGGTCCCAACCCCATTTATAAGGCAAGAAATCCCACTTATTAAACCTGACAGGGCACACCTGTGAAGTGAAAACCATTTCCGGTGACTACCTCTTGGAGCTCATCAAGAGAATGCCAAGAGTGTGCAAAGCAGTCATTAAAGCAAAAGGTGGCTACTTTGAAGAACCTAGAATATAAGACATATTTTCAGTTGTTTCACACTTTTTTGTTAAGTATATAATTCCACATGTGTTAATTCATAGTTTTGATGCCTTCAGTGTGAATGTACAATTTTCAAAGTCATGAAAATACAGAAAAATCTTTAAATGAGAAGGTGTGTCCAAACTTTTGGTCTGTACTGTATATATGTTTTATTCAAATCTTCAGCCAACTTATCATATATAGTATAGCATGTAAAAAGTGGTAAGAGATCCTCTTTAAAAATGTGTTGGAGAGATTGTGTTCAGGAAGTCTGGTTAGGTGTAGGGCGTATAGTAATTTATGTGAATAATCAGCAAAAAGGGAACTATGCCTTCCGTGTGTTAGTCAGTGAAGAAATGTTCAGCTCATCCCTTGTATTTCCCATTCTCACCACACCGTGAAGTGAGAAATATCTACCCCTCTCCTACAGCAACTGTTGTTCTCGAAGCGGAAGCTGCTGCCTCATTAATCCTGCTACCCTCAGAAAGATAAATTGCACTTGTTATTTCATAGAGGTCACCTGCGGGAGATATATACCGAGTGAGGGCAGAGAGCAGGGTCTGACTGTACAAATTCTGGGCTGGTGAGAAGTAATATTTCACTGTAAGCTGTGGAGGTCTTGTAGACCACCCAGCAGGACCATTCCTGGAGCCACTTGTCAGGTTCACACTGCTAATTTTGGGGGCAGTAATTACTATTGACTTTTTGCACCTTCTTTAGTGACACCATACTGAGATTTGGAAAGGACTTCTCACATAGCATAATAAGAACTCATGATACCAACATGCTTACCATCTCCAGATATCATTTACAACTGACTGTCGATATGAGATCTTCCCTCTATATGAAATTACTGTGGGTTGTGCATGTGGATAGTTTTTAGCCCCTTATGTAAGGGCCAGAAAACTTTCTTTCCATCTATTTTACTGTTCCCCACCCCGCTACAATTGATTGACAGGTCGCTCCCATGTGTATACCTACAGAGAGATATGTCAAGGAACCGGAGCGGGTGGTGCGTCATCAAAATGTGGTTTGGGCCACATGAATCTAGTAACAGGTTCCCTTTAATGGGCTTTACAACATAACTAGACATATTTACCAAGCCAGAAACCCATTTACATACTTCTGTTTGGGGTTATTTGCTCCTCATCAGTGAAAAACAGGGTCTAGCTGGCTGTAAGATAAAGATAAGCCTCTGCCAAAGATGTCTGGCAGTGGCTCTTTCAAAAAGAACACTGTAGCGCTGCTGTGTATAGGAGAGTGAGGAGAGATAGCTGACTGACGCACAATGTTTTGGCCGACAGCTATCTGATGTGTTTGGGGGGGACTTTAAAGTATTAGCACCTTTTACCTTGATGGAAAGAGGACTGTCATCAGCACCATCTTGATCAAGGGAGTCTGATTCATCCAGGGAAACCCTGCTCTGCACTGATGAAGGGCAAGTATCCCTAAACAGATGTTTGTAGATGGCTAACATCCCAAGTCATGTAGGCTCATTAATGGTACCATATAGGGCCACTACCTACAATAGGTGGCTGTAGGCTTTTTCCATCTAGGAGGGGGCTAATTTGCAACATTTTTGGTTAATTGAATTTGCTCTTTGCTTGGGTCTGGTACACGAAGTTACACATGCAGATGACTTATGGGCATTAGTTGTTAGAAAAAAAAACATATTTTTACCCACATGCCAACGAATCTAAGGTTCCTCTCTCAGCCATCTGTCCCCGGGCTACATGATTTTTCTGCTGGAGTGTTTACATTGTCAGAACATATTGTTAACACATTGCGTCTAGGCGTCGTCTTGGCATAATGTCCCCAACACCCTGCAATCTTCTCCTGAACAAGTTTCTTTGTGTGTTCTTTCCTTGTGGCATTTCAGGGGGCCTACCAGAGAAATTCATTACATTACCCAGCCCGGACTTGCTATGAGGGACCTTCAAATTGAGAAATTGGCGTAATTAGTACTACTTTTTTGTATTTTTACGTTGATTGCAAGGTTCAGTTTACAGCCCTCTAAAGGAAAATGGGGGCAAGGAGAGAGGAAGGGGGTGGGGGGGTGTTAAATGACTACACTGATTCCTATACTTCTCATGTTGGAAGGCTATGCCTCGTAACCACACAGCTGTAACCACAACACGAATGTAGCTGCCTCTCTGGAGAGTAATGAGGGCTGCGGGCTTGACTTGCACACACTTTGCATACATTTCAGAGATTATATAAAGTGTCCCCTTAGGGCTGAAACGCTTGCATACAGCCTGTTGGACAGGGAGGCGGTAAGGGATGTACACTACTATGTAATCGTGATTGCGTGTCAAAACAACGAGACAAATAATTAACTCAATTATCAGATAAAAGGAGAAATTACCCATCTTCTAGAAAGTAAAGTGTGATTCTACAACAGAGCTGTGAAGGTGAAGTCTAAAGAGCCAAATGGAAATCACAGATGAGTTGTACCAAATACTGGATTAACAACTCGGCTACGCTACATCAGTGCTTCCATATATAATGACGTATATACCTGTATACACCAATAACCCATAACACTAAAACTATGGACAGTGGTTATTCCATTACATTAGCATCGGTCAAAAAGTGGAATAGATTTGGAAGCAATTTAGCAGTACTAGATTTAATGTGTTGGAAGCAGGAAAACATAGGCAAGCGTAAGGATCGGAGCGACTTTCACAAGGTCCAAATTGTGATGGCTAGACAACTAGGTCAGAGCTCCTCCAAAACGGCAAATCTTGTGCTTAAAGATGAGCAAAAAGATTCTCACTACCCTGCTCTAGAAGCCTAGTAATTGCAAGATGCCGGTATTTGAGTGTCACCTGACGAAGTTCGTACTGATCTGGTCCTGCTGCCATGGACCGGGATATAGAATTTTTTTTTGTTTTACTCATCTCTACTTTAGGTGTCTTCCCATTATCATGTGATTAATACCTACTAGACATGAGTGAATACATTTGCAGGACCCTGGAAACCCTGCAAAACGTATTTTTCATGATCCTCAGTCTTTTTATCAGCCGGTCTGGCTCAATTTCTTGTGTGCATCATGGCACAAAAATGATGTTGCAGAAGGCCTGCTAATCAAAAGAGGATCCGGGGATGGTAGTAGACGACTTGAATCGCTCTCGTCCATCGACTACCGGTGAATTGGAGACAAGGACATGGCTACCTAAAGCTTATTGAATAAGGATTCAATAAGAATTCTCTCCTCTTTCCCCCAGCGCCTCCTCCCTCTCCTCTCCTCTCATCTCAGCCGAAGAGTTTGCCTCATTCTTCAAGCAGAAGATTGACACCATCAGACAAGGCTTTTGCCTAAAGTCCCCACAGCCCCTCCTTATATCTACTCAACCTTCCTCCTCTAAAACCAACTTCTCCACCATTACAGAAAATCTAGTTTCCTCTTTACTCTCCAAATCACACCTCACCACCTGCAAACTTGACCCAATCCCGTCCCACCTCATCCCTAGCGTTACCACAGTCTTCATCCCAACCTTAACCCACCTCTTCAATCTGTCACTAACGTTGTCTTCCCCTCACGCTTCAAACATGCCTGAATCACACCTATCCTCAAAAAGCCCTCCCTTGACCCATCCCCTCTGACTAGCTATCGCCCCATATAACTTCTCCCCTATGCCTCAAAACTACTGGAACAACATGTCCTCCTTGAACTGTCCTCCCACCTCTCCTCATGCTCCCTCTTCGACCACTTACAATCTGGCCTCCGACAGCATCACTCCACTGAAACTGCCCTGACTAAAGTCACCAACGACCTACTAACCCCCAAATCCAAGCGACACTACTCCGTTCTCCTACTCCTAGACTTGTCATCTGCCTTCGACACAGTGGACCATTTTCTCTTAGTACAGACTCTCTCATCTCTTGGCATCACGGACTTGGCCCTATCTTGGATCTCTTCATACCTAACAGACAGGACATTCAATGTCTCCCACTCACACACCACCACCTCATCTTGCCTCCTATCTGTCGGTGTCCCCCAAGGCTCAGTTCTAGGGCCCCTGCTCTTCTCCATTTATGCCTTCGGCCTGGGACAGCTCATAGATTCTCATGGCTTTCAGTATCACCTCTATGCTGATGACACACAGATCTGCCTCTCTGGACCCGATATTAACTCCTTACTAACCTAAATCCCACAATGCCTGTCCGCTATTTCATCCTTCCTCTCTGCTAGATTTCTAAAACTTAACATGGATAAAACTGAATTCATCATCTTTCACCCACCTCACTCAACCCCCCCATCTGACCTATCCATCAAAGTTAATGGCTGCCCACTCTCCCCAGTCCCACAAGCTCGCTGCCTTGGGGTAACCCTGAACTCTGTCCTTGCCTTCAAACCACATATCCAACCCCTTCCACTTCCTGCCGACTCCAACTCAAAAATATCTCCAGGATCCGCACATTCCTCAGCAAAGACTCTGCAAAAGCACTAGTGCATGCCCTCATCATCTCCCTCCTTGACTACTGCAACCTCCTGCTCTGTGGCCTCCCTTTTAACACTGTTGCACCCCTCCAATCTATCCTAAACTCTGCTGCCTGACTGTCCCCCCGCTACTCCCCAGCCTTTCCCCTCTGTCAATCCCTTCACTGGCTCCCCATTGCCCAGAAACTCAAGTTCAAGACACTAACCCTGGCATACAAAGCCATCCACAAGCTGTCTCCCCCATACACCTATGATCTAGTCTCCCAGTACCTACCTACACGCAACCTCCGATCTTCACAAGATCTGCTTCTCTACTCCCCTCTTATCTCCTCTTCCAACAATTGCGTACAAGATTTCTCCCGTGCATCCCCCCTACTCTGGAACTCTCTCCTCCAACATATCAGACTCTCACCTACCGTGGAAACCTTCAAAAGGAACCTGAAGACCCACCTCTTCTGACAAGCCTACAACCTGCAGTAACCACCGCTCCACCATACCGCTGCACGACCAGCTCTACCCTCACCTACTGTATCCTCGCCCATCCCTTGTAGATTGTGAGCCCTCGCGGGCAGGGTCCTCTCTCCTCCTGTACCAGTCGCTGACTCATTTTGTTCAAGATTATTGTAAGTGTTTCTGCTATGTATACCCCTTTTTCACATGTAAAGCGCCATGGAATAAATGGCGCTATAATAATAAATAATAAATAATGCGTGAAGGCTAGTCACAAAAGAGCTATATGGCAGGTTTCATGTGGATGTTGACTTGACATGTACCACCTACCTAAATTTTCCAACACTAGTTAGACTTTACATAGAATGTATAGGCTGTTTTCCAGTCATAAGGTTTATAGTTTTTAAGTTGAAAGTAGACATAAGTCCACCGAGTTCAACCTATAGCCTAACATGGTAATCCAGAGGAAGGTGTGCAGGATTATATGAAATTCTCTTTTTGGGTTGGATTAGAATGTCATACATAGTCCTATAATCTTTCAATCTATGAAAACTTCTCATCCTCACCTTAAAGGCTCAAGGTTGTCCTCAGCCTTGACCTCTAGATTAGCCTACTGCGCTGACTGTATAAAGACACACATGATGCCATGTAGTATCCAACCGAGATGTATGACTACTTATTGGATCGAAAGGAATGGCAGAAGATAACAGATTAGTTTACTGCCTCCAGCTGATTATAAAAGCAACATTGGCCCTTGGACAGCAGACTCGTTAGGAACTGAAGCGTGATCAATTCTTATGCAAAAAGTTCATGCAGGGAAAAGGTTGTAGGTAACATGGTCGCAGACAGATCCATGGGAGACAGAGTCGTACTCCAAACATTCAGAGATGGTCTCCGGCAGCTATCAAGACCACATGCGAGAGTATAAAGCTTCAGGTCCTTGTGATGTAGAGCCAGAACCACTGGTCCAGTTCCAGCAAAAGTACATGACTGTGTGGAGAGACAATGGGATGTTTCACAGAGGCCAAACACTGAGTGTCTGTTAACCCCATACCACGTCCAGATCTCTTGGAAACTTACTAGACAGTAGAGAGCCCATGTCTCTGCGTCCTTCAGCTTTTATTAAAACCAGCTTATTGCGGACATAATCTAGCATGTGCTGCCCCTAATTAAAAACATACTTCATAATATAACCCAGAAATTAATTTATGATCATTAAAAACAGTTTTATATCCCAGTAGACTCCCGATTGACCTCAGAGAAGTTCTGAAAAATGTGCAAAGAATTTCCTCCTCGATCATTTTATCACAGCTACGAAACGCAAACATCAATGCCAAGCACATGCAAGAGATGGTAGATGGAACCGATCCTGGAGTTTAAGGGTCCGTAAAGGTGTAACATAAAGCTCATTGATCCCAGTGAAAACTCTGTTACTGGGACCACCAACTATCTCACTTCTCATTAAATGGTCTTCTCATATAGGGCTGAGGGACCTGCTGAGAACCACCACGCTCCAGGGCCCAGGGGTGTGCAGTGTACCACTTGTGAAGACTCTGTATATGTCACATTGCATTTCTTTCTTAATATTACTTTTGGACTGTCTGGTGTTTAAGTTTTATGTGTGCAGAAAGGACCCATTGGTGGTCAGCAGATCTCCTGGCTCTCACCCTTCACTTCTTCTATGATACATAGTGTAATCTCTAGTTCATGCCAAGAGTCAGAGTGTCTGCATCCTTTCTAATGAGGTGCCTTTCTATAGTCATTCCAGAGAGTTGGTCTGGCATGGAAAATTAGTTCTCAGCATACATCCAAAGCACTGATCCACTACCATGAAATGCTCCAAACCTCAAAATAAAAAAACAAGACAAATTTAATGAAAATATGAGATGGAGTCCAGCATGTGATAATGAAGGGTGTGTGTGGTCCAACGATGGACTCTTACATGAACCATTGTCCACATGTTAATGTTCCATGACATACGTGTGTGGTAACCATTCCTGAGATATGGCCCCTTCGTCCCTGTGTCTGAATTTAGCCTTTTTAGCCAAGTGGGTTTAGTGCTCAACTTTTCTTTATGAGGTCCACTCCTAGTTGGCTATAAAGGCTAGATTTACAGTATATACAGGTAAGAGTGGGCCATATCTCAGGAACGGAGAGGCGCAGGAACAAAAGAAAAATATCGCCGGATTCGGGAGAACAGCGGACATATTTTCTTAATGTATGCATTTTTGATCAAGCTCAGTCAACCCAAGGAAACCATCACCTAAGGAGTACTCATCTTTAGAGATACTCTAACATATATTATTTTTATCACTCCAGAAGGGAATTTTTTTTCTGGAATGACTTCTATGAACATGTGGATGCCTGATCCCAGATCTAATATACAGAACATTTCAGGATTTAGGTCAGTGTAACCCATAGACTTATCTCTACTTCCTGACTGTGAACCATGTGTTACATCTGTGTCCTCACCTACCACAGAGCTCCAGGAATATATTTTTAGTCATTTCCAAATATATACCCGTTACCAAAATTGGTCCTTTAATAAAAGAAGCAAGTTCTTTAATGGGGGGTTGTAACATAGAATCAAGCTCCATTTATACAGTCTACCGTTAATGTTAGCAGAATATAAGACCCTCTGGCCTGATCACTCACGATCGTACTCAGGATTCAGAATGAAGAACATCATTAACTAGAAAAAATGTTTCCACTGTGCACCTTTCATTTTTGGGACTCTTGAAAATAAACCATTCACAGGGTGTTTTTCTGATGTTAGCTCCAGTGATCATCTGTAATCTGTAGAGGAACCTGACTACAATTGTTTAATTTCCCTGCATTGCCTCCACAGGAGAAATTAGGAATTACATGGTGACTTTTGTCCTGGTGGCTTTGGAAATAACACTATTATTTTTCTTAATTGCAGAGCCCGGGTTGTGATGGCATATTAGGATCGAACAGCACCTTGGACACGTGTGGAGTGTGTGGTGGAGATGACTCTACATGCAAGTTCATTACGGGGACTTTCAAAGACACTAATATTCCTATTGGCTACCATAAAATTCTGGAGATTCCAAAAGGAGCCACACAGATCAGTGTCCGAGAACTTACTTGGAGCCCTAACTACCTAGGTAGGAAAGACACGTAACAGTGGTGGAACAAAGGAGGTTCTGTCACTTATTAGTTAAGGATACTAACATTGTGAATCGTGTTTATGGTTTTCTGGAGGAATAGTTGATGGCTGACCATGGTCAGTATGAAACAGATCATAAGAGACCAAGGCACATGGAAGATAAATTAAGAATTTAGTAGAGTGGAAACTTGGCTCTATATTGGGACTAGGGTAGAAATTGAAATTTGTAGAGAACTTGGTAGATTACATAAAAGATATATATACAGTACATATAAGTAATTAAAAGGTTGATTTTAAGAGGTGAAAGGCTGCGAAATAGATATTGTGGAATGGAAGGGATTAGGGCGGGGAAGGATGTAAAAGCTTAGTACTGGCCATTGTTAACTACACAAAGGAAATGCCCATTTCATAGCATTCCGGCATGCTATCTATGGTTAGATGAAGTTTTTGAATATCGATAGATTTCCAAATATAAACTCAAGGGTCTTCTTGATCCTATGAATGAAAGACCCACATCTTCTAAATATGTCTTAGCTTTAAGAAATCGATCCGGGAAATCCATTATTAATGGCAACTGGGCAGTAGATCCACCTGGAAAATACGAAGCTGGAAGCACTGTGTTTACCTACACCCAACCTGGACGTGAGGAACTAGAAGGAGAATCTTTCAGTGCCCCCGGACCCACCTCCGAAGCTCTTGACGTCTATGTGAGTATGAATGCACAAAAAACTATTCTTGACACTTCTTCTATACCTCATGTCCTTCATTACTGTTACAATTTTCTGCTACAGGGTAGGACCTGTAGAACAAGCCCTCAGGGTTTGAAAGACTGTTGAGCAACGTGGGGAGTTACAAATCACACATGAAGGTTATGGCAAGGAATGGGTCCATTGCCCCTACTCCTAGTATTGGAGAATTTCAATGCAACAGAGCAGATGGTTTACCAGTGGGATTTTTTTTGAGAACATTGAGAAACCATGAAGACAAGTGAATATGTGTGGACCCACATACTGTTTTTGCTGTTTCACTACTTGTAGGGTCAACTGATAGATCATACCAATAATGACATTCAACATTTCTAAATGTTTTGCTAAAATGTCACCATAGATTAAAATATATTTGGAATGAGTGATGGTAAACTGTTGGTTCATTGCTGATCATGTCAATCAAAAATGATTGATGTCCGTCATGTAATAATTTAAAATGCTTCTCAAATCTTTGAATATTGGTTGGCCAACCAGTTATTCTGTAGATGAAGGAAGATCATACATGAAGTGGAGTATGTGATGGGACCCTCAACCACAATGATCAGTAGGTTTAATAGTCCAATCTTTTTGGTTGCATGGACCCTAAAATACATAGCCTCATTGGTCATGGTCTTTGGATACATGGGGTAGAATTTCCATAGGCAACCGTACGTTACACTTATGTTACGAAATTCAGCCTTATCTTTTCTTTCAATAATTGCCCTGAGAATATATTTAGCACTATATGTCCAAGGACAAGTCACCCAAAACTCCTAGGCTATTTAGCAATTTACCCTCTTAACATCCACTATCTGACTCACTCTGAATTTAACTTCGGAATTCAGGTGCCAAATGAGGTCTAATTGAAACCTTCTACGTTAACTGATTTACAACGGATGTGATTGCACCAATTCTGGACGATGTGTCAAGCTTGAGGTTACCTCATGTGCGATGAAAGAGAAGGGCTGCTTGCTACTTCCTAGGGTGAGCAAAAATCTAGAGACTGCCGAAAGAACAGAAGTTCTGAAAAAGTTTCAGATTCTGAATAACTTATGGACCTCATAGGTGGTCATGGCAAGAAGAACAGAGAAGTGGGAGATGAAGCACGGTAGAGGAGTCCAGGTCTTTGGTTGGGACCAAATGCTATATAACTGGGTGGGCTTTGATGTGCATTTGTTGAAATTCAGTCCGCGTGCTGAAATTGTAGAGTTTTTGTGTTCTATGACACCGATCCTAATAGATATCTTCATCGATGAGATTCCCTCTAATTCCTCCCTCGCTCTCTATGTAAATATCCCATTAACGCAAAGCTTAAAGATCCCTTTATGTTCATGCAGCTTTTCAGTTCGGATTATTTCATTCCCCTTCCCAAACGGACACTTTAGACCAATAGTTATATATGTGGTACTGAAAGTCAAGAAAATGTTCAAAACACGTCCAATAAATGTTATAATAGGTGGGACAGAACACCATTGGCACTCTCTATCTAGCGAAAATCCAAAGAAGCCCACTAGAGTTGATTCAGATCGATTTCCAGGACCTGGTTATTTGGCCACATCAGTAATATGAAGTCGCTGGAGAGGAGCCCTAAGAACCACCTACTACCCCCCGGAATCCGCAGCTCTTCTTTTGATTAGCTGGCCTGGCACAACATCGTGCCGCAACGACGATCTTGCGTCAGGCCATCTAATTAAAAGAGGAGCCACGTATCCAGGGAGGTAGGAGGCCGTTCATAGGACCCCCATTCAGTGGCCACAGATTACTGTTGGATCCTCTGGATTGATGTGCACCGCTCTGAAAGGCCACCTTCTCCTACTTTCCAGATTAATTTTGTAATATCTACTTAAGAATGCCAAGTTTAGAACAAAATCAGAAGTTGAAGACATGTGCTGAACATGCAGAATAATCATACTTAAAGGAGCAAAGGTGGCCATACTCCTGAGACAACTGTAGGCAACACACCGGCAGCAATCTCTCCTAACCCTCCTCCATCTATACACATGAATACTTGACCAAGCCTGCATATGTTCTGTATAGAGTGGGGCTTTAGCTTCTGGTGGCAGCCTATCTTCCCTAGGAACAAAATGATTGGGCATTGACATTCCAAATGCACAATTCATCTCTATCTAGACAACATGTGTCGGCAGAGAATTGTAAGACCCTCATAAACATTATCTGGTCATCTCATCTTACACAGTCATGGCCCAAAGTGTTGGCACCCTTGAAATTGTTCAAGAAAATGAAGAATTTCTCCCAAAAATTTATTACAATTACACATGTTTTGTTATATACATGTTTATTTCCTTTGTGTGTATTGGAACAACACAAGAAAAAACAGGCAAATTGGACATAATGTCATACAAAACCCCAATAATGGGCTGGACAAAATTGTTGATGCCATTCTAAAATTGTGGGTGAACAACTTTGTTTCAAGCATGTGATGCTCGTTCAAACTCACCTGTGACAAGTAACAAGTGTGGGCAATATGAAATCACACCTGGAACCAGATAAAAAGGGGAGAAGTTTACTCAATCTTTGCATTGTGTCAGTGTGTGTCACAGTAAGCATTGAGGACAGAAAGAGGAAACAAGAACTGTCCGAGGACTTGAAAGCCAATATTGTTGAACAATATCAACAATCTCAAGGTTAGCAATTTAGTGCCCAGTGTCATAAAGCTGGGTTTGTGTCCTAGGTCATGGGTCATCTAGCAGGACAATGACCGCAAACATACATCAAGAAGCCCCCAGAAATGGATGAAAACAAAGCGCTGGAGAGTTCTGAAGGGGCAGCAATGAGTCCGGATCTAAATCCCATTGATCACCTGTGGAGAGATCTAAAAATTGCTGTTGAGAGAAGACGCTTTCCCATGAGAGACCTGGAGCAGTTTGCAAAAGAAAATTGGTCCAAAAGTCCAGTTGAGAGGTGTAAAAAGCTGATGGTTATAAGAAGCGACTGATTGTAGTTATTTATTCCAAAGCGTGTGCAACCAAATATTAAGTTGAGGGTGCCAACAATTTTGTTCGGACCATTTTTGGGGTTTTGTGAGAAATTTTGTCGAATTTGCCTTTTTTTCTGTGTTTTTTTTTGTGTTGTTCCAATACACACAAAGGAAATAAACATGTGTATAACAAAACATGTGGAATTGTAATAATGGTCTGGGAGAAATACTAAATTTTCTGGAACAATTTCAAGGGTGCCAACACTTTCAGCCATGAATTTACCTCTTATTAAAAAGTCTGCTCTCAAGAATAGAGGGATTTTTAGTTCTGTAGCGTACAGCTTGCTGCCAAAGTTACCGGCCACCTTAGAGTGGTCGTTTCTGTAGGTGAGCAGCGCGAGCTTGTAAATGCTGCACTTCCCCCATACTGCACAGGCAAAACTGGCGGCTCAGCCATGCTGCCAACCCGATACCCCAATACGTCAAACTCCAGGAGTTCACAGCTCCACCGGCAAGCAGGAAGCCGGGATGCAGCTCCTGAAGATAGGAATTTAAGACAACCCATTTAATATAGTGATATTATTTTAATCTGGTTTACAATAAACCAGAAAGATTGATAATCTGACAAACAAGTGAATTTTGTATACGTCTCTATGACGAGCCGATATTTTAAAATATCTGGAAATCCATAGATGGGAGTTAACAAGAAAAGAAGGAAATTTAATTTATTACTGGCGTAGATGCCTCCTGTTATAAATTTTATATTTATCTTTCCATATTTTAAAAATCTTGTAGAAAGAACGGAAATGTTTCCTGGAGCCCTGAAGTTTCATTTTATTTAAAGCCACAAAATATGGAACACAATTTTCTTAAATTTCCTGTTTAAAGGGAAAGAAAACACAGTCCATTCATTTGTACAGTGGTGCGTTTTATAGAAATTTTCATTGAACAGTATATAATTCACATGGGGCTAAGCAATCCTCGAGGAACCTTACCCAAAACAGTAAATATACTCTGGCTATATACTGTATATTTACCTAAGGATACTTAGTCAATCACTATTTCACAGGCAGTAGAAAGAACTCAGATTTTATTATGCCTATATTGGATTATCAAATGATCCATGTTATCCAAGCAATCATGCTCCTGCTTATTTAAAGGGGATCTGTCACTTGCCTGTAATATGTATATTTTTATCTGGTGTAAATGCCGCTGTTCTCCTGAATCCGGCGATGTTTTTCTTTTCTCCCTGTGCCTCTTCGTTCCTGAGATATGACCCCCTTTTCCCGGTCTATAAATCTAGTCTTTTTAGTGGGCGTGGTCTTGAGCTCTTCTCCGTGGATGTTTTCATGAGGACGCCCCTTGGATTACAAGATCCATATGCAAAGAAGAAGGGTCATATCTCAGGAATGGAGAGGTGCAGGAACAAAAGAAAAACATCACTGGATTCAGGAGAATGACAGCATTTACCCCAGGTAAAAAAATACATATTTATGGCAAGTGACAGGTCCCCTTAAAATGGGTATCAGCTGGATTATCTAATATTCTGGATTATTAGATGGTCTGAAATTGATACAAACACTTTTTAAGAGACCAATCTTGTACGAACTGGACCTATGAAATTCTGATTTTGACGCGCCCAGGGGATGGGGATGACTGCTCGGCGCCCGGGCCTTGCTGTTAGTGTTGGGGGATGCCGCGGTGGCCGGCTCCCGGGCCCGTACCCTGGGGTCACTCTTAAAAGCAAGGGATAATGGGGGAAAGGTGTATGGGAAAGGGGAATGTTCGTGACGCCACCCGTGGTGTCTGAGGATCACCAGCGCTGCTACAGTCCTCTGAGGCCGGTGATCAGGCAGCTTAGTTGGTGCGGCTCCCCACAGGTGGAGCGGGGCCTCAGGGCAGCGTAGGAAAAGGGATGCAGGACAGAGGGGACCCAGCCGGGTCAGGAGAAGAATAGGCACACTCACAACAGTTCACTTCAGTACCTTTACTGGTGGTGTTTCAGGCACGATCCAGGGCACTGTAGGGTGAAGGGTGCATTTCAGGACTCTCCCCAGTGAACGGGTGTGGGGCCTCCTGTTTCTTGCCTTTTCCTGATAAGTTTATGACCTGCCTGGAGCTAGGCCTAATTTGGTCTCTGTCTGGCTTCTGCTGACCTGGTGGTAGGGCCTTCTGTTGGAGATCACACTCCCTGGTCTCTTGGGCCTCTGTGATTCCTGACCCTGGGATAACGGTCAGCTTCTGGTGTTCCTGGGACATGTAGTTCGCCAGGGGTTCTGGTTGTTTCTGCTGGTCCTAGAGATCCTTGCAGACACGGACCTGGTGCCCGGTATATGGTCTTAGGGTGAGCTGGTTAAGCTCCTCTGCCCCCTATGTAGCTCTCTTACTCCACTTGCCTTCGGCCGCTCAGGGCCCTCACTAGGCTTCACACTGGCAGTAGGCCTTGCTATCCTTCACCGCTCTTATGACGTCGGCACGCCTTAGGCTCACTAGTCTGAGCTTTATGAGTCTGAACTCTCTCTAGAGGGACTGGAACTACCTCTGTCCCCTGAGGAAACTGTTCTCTAGACTTAGACAGACTGAACCGCCTAGCTCCACCTTCCCTATTTATATCCCTATCCGGGCTCCCTCTGGTGGTCTGATGTGGAAGGTGGAGGTGTGTGTATGCTATGAGGGCCTCTTGTGGAGGAATCCGTCCATGCACCCCTCTAGGATCTGTGGCACCAATGCGCAGCAGGGCGCCACAATTTTCTAATATTCTGAATTATCAAGTGGCCATAGAGAAGTCCACACAATTAGTGTAGAGAAACTATAGAAAGGGAAATATTAACCCAAAATCTACTACTATTACAAAGTAATAATCAACATGATCTCCTAATAACAGAATCCAGATTTTCCCATTACTGAGATGACAGTGCTCATAAAGTTCTATGGAGGAGCTAGAAGCAGATACAGACATTGTGCTGCAAGTTCTCCTGAAACTACAGTTAAAATATAACTGTCGTTACTTGCAGTAGAAAATCTGTCTGCCTATGTCTCCTCCCTTCTTCCTTCTCCACAGAACTTTACAAGCACCAACTGTCATCTCCTTATCACAGTAATGGGAAAATCTGTCTTCACTGAATACAGAGTTTACAGAGTGAAATATAAGTCCTGAAAGAAAAAAAACATAGTTATCTATTAAGATATCTTACCAAATTTCTTATTTTCACATGTACTACTAGTATGGCCTACTTGCTTAGCTACGATATAGGCGCAGCGGATGTATTGTTGGGTACTGTACCAGCTAGATGCATTGTTGGGTACTGTTTCAGCCGGGTGCATCGTTGGGTACTGTGCCAGCTGGGTTCATTATTGGGTACTGTGCCAGATAGATGCATTGCTGGGTACTGTGCCAGCTGGGTTCATTATTGGGTACTGCGCCAGATAGATGCATTGCTGGGTACTGTGCCAGCTGGGTGCATCGTTGGGTATTGTGCCAGCTGGGTGCATCGTTGGGTATTGTGCCACCTGGGTGCATCGTTGGGTACTGTGTCAGCTGGGTGTATCGTTGGGTACTGTGCCAGCTGGGTGCATCATTGGGTTCTGTGCCAGCTGGGTGTATCGTTGGGTACTGTGCCAGTTGGGCGCATCATTGGGTACTGTGCCAGCTGGGTGCATCGTTGGGTACTGTGCCTTGGGTACTGTGCCAGCTGGGTACATCGTTGGGTACTGTGCCAGCTGGGTGCATTGTTGGCTTCTGTGCCAGCTGGATGTATCATTGGGTACTGTGCCAGCTGGGTGCATCGTTGGCTACTGTGCCAGCTGGATGTATCGTTGGGTACTATGCCAGCTGGGCACATCGTTGAGTACTGTGCCTTGGGAAGTGTGCCATCTGAGTGCATCGTTGGGTACTGTACCAGCTGGGTGCATCATTGAGTACTGTGCCAGCTGGGTGCATCGTTGGGTACTGTACCAGCTGGGTGCATCGTTGGATACTGTGCCAGCTGGGTGCATCATTGGGTACTGTACCAGCTGGGTGCTTCGTTGGGTACTGTGCCAGCTGGGTGCATCATTGGGTACTGTACCAGCTGGGTGCATCATTGGGTACTGTGCCAGTTGGGTGCATCGTTGAGTACTGTGCCAGCTGGATGCATCGTTGGGTACTGTACCAGCTGGGTGCATTGTTGGGTACTGTGCCAGCTGGGTGTATCGTTGGGTACTGTGCCTTGGGTAGTGTGCCAGCTGGGTGCATCGTTGGGTACTGTGCCAGCTGGGTGCATCGTTGAGTACTGTACAAGCTGGGTGCATCGTTGGGTACTGTACCAGCTGGGTGCATTGTTGAGTACTATGCCAACTGGGTGCATTGTTGGGTACTGTGCCAGCTGGGTGCATCGTTGGGTACTGTGGCAGCTGAGTTCATCGTTGGGTACTGTGCCAGTTGGGTGCATCGTTGGGTACTGTGCCAGCTGGTTGCATCGTTGGGTACTGTACCAGCTGGGTGCATTGTTGAGTACTGTGCCAGCTAGGTGTATCGTTGGGTACTGTGCCTTGGGTTGTGTGCCAGCTGGGTGCATCGTTGGGTACTGTGCCAGCTGGGTGCATCGTTGGGTACTGTACAAGCTGGGTGCATTGTTGGGTACTGTACCAGCTGGGTGCATTGTTGAGTACTGTGCCAACTGGGTGCATTGTTGGGTACTGTGCCAGCTGGGTGCATCGTTGGGTACTGTGGCAGCTGAGTTCATTGTTGGGTACTGTGCCAGCTGGGTGCATCGTTGGGTATTGTGCCAGCTGGTTGCATCGTTGAGTACTGTGCCATCAAGGTGAATTGTTGAGTACTGCCCAGCTGGGTGCATCGCTGGGTACTGTGCCAGCTGGGTGCGTCGCTGGGTACTGCCCAGCTGGGTGCATCGCTGGGTACTGTGGCAGCTGAGTTCATCGTTGGGTACTGTGCCAGCTGGGTGCTTGTGGGTTGGTTGTCCTCCAAATGGTACAAAATTACTTTTAAGACCCATTTTCATTTAAAGACGAGGCATGTACCACGACAAGGGAGACTGATCATTTGTGGCGCCAGGGTCGGGACACTGATAGAAACTTGTCATATCCTTGCGGTCTCTTATGAGCCCGGTCACAGGGGCCATGAAAGGTTTATCCAAACACTAAAAAATCTCCAAAACAACAAAAGTAATGAGAAGGAATGAAATCTCCGACGGCTTTTCAGCAGGAGACATGATATGGTGGATGCTGGACGGTGAGATCATCGCTGCGCTGCCATTGTAATTAATTGGACATCCGCAGGCCGAGGCCTTTGCTTTTCTTTGCTGACCTGCGCCCTAGTTGGGACACAATCAGGCCCTCGTTGCTTGTATAAGGCAATATAATGATTCATATCCTTTTGTTGACCGATGAGCTAATAGTTTGGTCAGCATACAGGGGAACTTTCCTTGCAAAGATTTTCTGCTTTCTGAAAGGGCATCTTCAATTTTTATTTTTACTCGGTCCCGTAATGCTAATGTAAGGAATAAAACAACTTCACAAATAGCCTTCATGGAAAAATATCCTGCTGTTTTGTGTATGAAGTTCCTATGCAGACCTGTGTGTCTCTATGGCAACAGACTACAAACAAAACCTGTGTGTAGTCTGTTCCTGCAGTCATGTGATAATCTGCTCTTAGAGCCCTCATCTTCAATTTCTGGAGAGAGAGGGGGCAAAGGAAGTGGAGGAACATGTGACTTCAGCATCAGTACTTACAAAAGAATGATTTGTGGTCAGCTCACCTAGTTTTACAGGGAATCACCCAGTAGTCAACCCTGCACTCTACAAGGAGGAAGGATAGAGAGCGACAGACCCTGCACTCTACAAGGAGGAAGGATAGAGAGCGACAGACCCTGCACTCTACAAGGAGGAAGGATAGAGAGCGACAGACCCTGCACTCTACAAGGAGGAAGGATAGAGAGCGACAGACCCTGCACTCTACAAGGAGGAAGGATAGAGAGCGACAGACCCTGCACTGTACAAGGAGGAAGGATAGAGAGCGACAGACCCTCCACTCTACAAGGAGGAAGGATAGAGAGCGACAGACCCTGCACTCTACAAGGAGGAAGGATAGAGAGCGACAGACCCTGCACTCTACAAGGAGGAATGATAGAGAGCGACAGACCCTGCACTCTACAAGGAGGAAGGATAGAGAGCGACAGACCCTGCACTCTACAAGGAGGAAGGATAGAGAGCGACAGACCCTGCACTCTACAAGGAGGAAGGATAGAGAGCGACAGACCCTCCACTCTACAAGGAGGAAGGATAGAGAGCGACAGACCCTGCACTCTACAAGGAGGAAGGATAGAGAGCGACAGACCCTGCACTCTACAAGGAGGAAGGATAGAGAGCGACAGACCCTGCACTCTACAAGGAGGAAGGATAGAGAGCGACAGACCCTGCACTCTACAAGGAGGAAGGATAGAGAGCGACAGACCCTGCACTCTACAAGGAGGAAGGATAGAGAGCGACAGACCCTGCACTCTACAAGGAGGAAGGATAGAGAGCGACAGACCCTGCACTCTACAAGGAGGAAGGATAGAGAGCGACAGACCCTGCACTCTACAAGGAGGAAGGATAGAGAGCGACAGACCCTCCACTCTACAAGGAGGAAGGATACAGAGCGACAGACCCTGCACTCTACAAGGAGGAAGGATAGAGAGCGACAGACCCTGCACTCTACAAGGAGGAAGGATAGAGAGCGACAGACCCTGCACTCTACAAGGAGGAAGGATAGAGAGCGACAGACCCTGCACTCTACAAGGAGGAAGGATAGAGAGCGACAGACCCTGCACTCTACAAGGAGGAAGGATAGAGAGCGACAGACCCTCCACTCTACAAGGAGGAAGGATAGAGAGCGACAGACCCTGCACTCTACAAGGAGGAAGGATAGAGAGCGACAGACCCTGCACTCTACAAGGAGGAAGGATAGAGAGCGACAGACCCTGCACTCTACAAGGAGGAAGGATAGAGAGCGACAGACCCTGCACTCTACAAGGAGGAAGGATAGAGAGCGACAGACCCTGCACTCTACAAGGAGGAAGGATAGAGAGCGACAGACCCTGCACTCTACAAGGAGGAAGGATAGAGAGCGACAGACCCTGCACTCTACAAGGAGGAAGGATAGAGAGCGACAGACCCTCCACTCTACAAGGAGGAAGGATAGAGAGCGACAGACCCTGCACTCTACAAGGAGGAAGGATAGAGAGCGACAGACCCTGCACTCTACAAGGAGGAAGGATAGAGAGCGACAGACCCTGCACTCTACAAGGAGGAAGGATAGAGAGCGACAGACCCTGCACTCTACAAGGAGGAAGGATAGAGAGCGACAGACCCTGCACTCTACAAGGAGGAAGGATAGAGAGCGACAGACCCTCCACTCTACAAGGAGGAAGGATAGAGAGCGACAGACCCTGCACTCTACAAGGAGGAAGGATAGAGAGCGACAAACCCTGCACTCTACAAGGAGGAAGGATAGAGAGCGACAGACCCTGCACTCTACAAGGAGAAAGGATAGAGAGCGACATACCCTGCACCCTACAAGGAGGAAGGATAGAGAGCGACAGACCCTGCACCCTACAAGGAGGAAGGATAGAGAGCGACAGACCCTGCACTACACATGGAGGACAGATAGAGAGTGACAGATTCCACACTACACATGGAGGACAGGTAGAGAGTGATAGACCCCACACTACACATGGAGGACAGGGAGAGTGTGACAGACCCTGCACTACACATGGAGGACAGGTAGAGAGTGACAGACCCCGCACTGCACATGGAGGACAGTTAGAGAGTGACAGACCCCGCACTACACATGGAGGACAGGTACAGTGACAGACCCCGCACTACACATGGAGGACAGGTAGAGTGACAGACCCCGCACTACACACGGAGGACAGGTAGAGAGTGACAGACCCCACACTACACATGGAGGACAGGTAGAGAGTGACAGACCCCACACTACACATGGAGGACAGGTAGAGTGACAGACCCCACACTACACATGGAGGACAGGTAGAGAGTGACAGACCCCACACTACACATGGAGGACACAGGTAGAGTGACAGACCCCACACTACACACGGAGGACAGGTAAAGAGTGACAGACCCCACACTACACATGGAGGACAGGTAGAGCGTGACAGACCCCACACTACACATGGAGGACAGGTAGAGAGTGACAGACCCCACACTACACATGGAGGACAGGTAGAGAGTGACAGACCCCACACTACACATGGAGGACAGGTAGAGAGTGACAGACCCCACACTACACATGGAGGACAGGTAGAGAGTGACAGACCCCACACTACACACGGAGGACAGGTAAAGAGTGACAGACCCCACACTACACATGGAGGACAGGTAGAGCGTGACAGACCCCACACTGCACATGGAGGACAGGTAGAGAGTGACAGACCCCACACTACACATGGAGGACAGGTAGAGAGTGACAGACTCCACACTACACGTGGAGGGCAGGTAGAGAGTGATAGACCCCACACTACACATGGAGGACAGGGAGAGTGTGACACAACCCACACTACACATGGAGGACAGGTAGAGAGTGACAGACCCCACACTACACATGGAGGACAGGGAGAGTGTGACAGACCCTGCACTCTACAAGGAGGAAGGATAGAGAGCGACAGACCCCACACTACACAAGGAGGACAGATAGAGAGTGACAGACCCCGCACTACACATGGAGGACAGATAGAGAGTGACAAACCCCGCACTACACATGGAAGACAGGTAGAGAGTGACAGACCCCACACTACACATGGAGGACAGGTAGAGTGACAGACCCCACACTACACATGGAGGACAGGTAGAGAGTGACAGACCCCACACTACACATGGAGGACAGGTAGAGATGACAGACCCCACACTACACATGGAGGACAGGTAGAGAGTGACAGATCCCAAACTACACGTGGAGGACAGGTAGAGATGACAGACCCCACACTACACATGGAGGACAGGTAGAGAGTGACAGACCCCACACTACACATGGAGGACAGGTAGAGAGTGACAGACCCCGCACTACACATGGAGGACAGGTAGAGAGTGACAGACCCCACACTACACATGGAGGACAGGTAGAGAGTTACAGACCCCACACTACACATGGAGGACAGGTAGAGAGTGACAGACCCCACACTACACATGGAGGACAGGTAGAGAGTGACAGAACCCACACTACACATGGAGAACAGGTAGAGAGTGACAGACCCCACACTACACATGGAGGACAGGTAGAGAGTGACAGATCCCACACTACACATGGAGGACAGGTAGAGAGTGACAGACCATCGCACTACACATGAAGGACAGGTACAGAGTGACAGACCCCACACTACACATGGAGGACAGGTAGAGAGTGACAGACTCCACACTACACATGGAGGACAGGTAGAGAGTGACAGACTCCACACTACACATGGAGGACAGGTAGAGAGTGACAGACTCCACACTACACATGGAGGACAGGTAGAGAGTGACAGACTCCACACTACACATGGAGGACAGGTAGAGAGTTACAGACCCCACACTACACATGGAGGACAGGTAGAGAGTGACAGACCCCACACTACACATGGAGGACAGGTAGAGAGTGACAGACCCCACACTACACATGGAGGACAGGTAGAGAGTGATAGACCCCGCACTACACATGGAAGACAGGGAGAGAGTGACCGATCCCACACTACACATGGAGGACAGGTAGAGAGTGACATACCCCACATTACACATGGAGGACAGGTAGAGAGTGACGGACCCCACACTACACATGGAAGACAGGTAGAGAGTGACAGATCCCACGTTACACATGGAGGACAGGTAGAGAGTGACAGACCCCACACTACACATGGAGGACAGGTAGAGAGTGACAGATCCCACACTATACATGGAGGACAGGTAGAGTGACAGACCCCACACTACACATGGAGGACAGGTAGAGAGTGACAGACCCCACACTACACATGGAGGACAGGTAGAGAGTGACAGATCCCACATTACACATGGAGGACAGGTAGAGAGTGACAGACCCCACACTACACATGGAGGACAGGTAGAGAGTGACAGATCCCACACTATACATGGAGGACAGGTAGAGTGACAGACCCCACACTACACATGGAGGACAGGTAGAGAGTGACAGACCCCACACTACACATGGAGGACATGTAGAGAGTGACATACCCCACACTACACATGGAGGACAGGTAGAGAGTGACAGACCCCACATTACACATGGAAGACAGGTAGAGAGTGACAGACCCCACACTACACATGGAGGACAGGTAGAGAGTGACAGATCCCACACTATACATGGAGGACAGGTAGAGTGACAGACCCCACACTACACATGGAGGACAGGTAGAGAGTGACAGACCCCACACTACACATGCTGGACAGGTAGAGAGTGACATACCCCACACTACACATGGAGGACAGGTAGAGAGTGACAGACCCCACACTACACATGGAAGACAGGTAGAGAGTGACAGATCCCACATTACACATGGAAGACAGGTAGAGAGTGACAGACCCCACACTACACATGGAGGACAGGTATAGAGTGACAGACCCCGCACTACACATGGAGGACAGGTAGAGAGTGACAGACCCCGCACTACACATGGAAGACTAGTAGAGAGTGACAGATCCCACACTACACATGGAGGACAGGTAGAGAGTGACAGACCACGCACTACACATGGTGGACAGGTAGAGAGTGACAGACCTCACACTACACATGGAGGACAGGTAGAGAGTGACAGACCCCGCACTACACATGAAGGACAGGTAGAGAGTGACAGACCCCACACTACACATGGAGGACAGGTAGAGAGTGACAGACCCCACACTACACATGGAGGACAGGTAGAGAGTTACAGACCCCACACTACACATGGAGGACAGGTAGAGAGTGACAGACCCCGCACTACACATGGAGGACAGGTAGAGAGTGACAGACCCCACACTACACATGGAGGACAGGTAGAGAGTGACATACCCCACACTACACATGGAGGACAGGTAGAGAGTGACAGACCCCACACTACACATGGAGGACAGGTAGAGAGTGACAGACCCCACACTACACATGGAGGACAGGTAGAGAGTGACAGACCCCACACTACACATGGAGGACAGGTAGAGAGTGACAGACCCCACACTACACATGGAGGACAGGTAGAGAGTGACAGACCCCACACTACACATGGAAGACAGGTAGAGAGTGACAGACCTCACACTACACATGGAGGACAGGTAGAGAGTGACAGACCCCACACTACACATGGAGGACAGGTAGAGAGTGACAGACCTCACACTACACATGGAGGACAGGTAGAGAGTGACAGACCCCACACTACACATGGAGGACAGGTAGAGAGTGACCGATCCCACACTACACATGCAGGACAGGTAGAGAGTGACAGACCCCGCACTACACATGGAAGACAGGGAGAGAGTGACCGATCCCACACTACACATGGAGAACAGGTAGAGAGTGACATACCCCACACTACACATGGAGGACAGGTAGAGAGTGACAGACCCCACACTACACATGGAAGACAGGTAGAGAGTGACAGATCCCACATTACACATGGAGGACAGGTAGAGAGTGACAGATCCCACACTATACATGGAGGACAGATAGAGAGTGACAGATCCCACACTATACATGGAGGACAGGTAGAGTGACAGACCCCACACTACACATGGAGGACAAGTAGAGAGTGACAGACCCCACACTACACATGCTGGACAGGTAGATAGTGACATACCCCACACTACACATGGAGGACAGGTAGAGAGTGACAGACCCCACACTACACATGGAAGACAGGTAGAGAGTGACAGATCCCACATTACACATGGAAGACAGGTAGAGAGTGACAGACCCCACACTACACATGGAGGACAGGTAGAGAGTGACAGACCCCGCACTACACATGGAGGACAGGTAGAGAGTGACAGACCCCACACTACACATGGAGGACAGGTAGAGAGTGACAGACCCCGCACTACACATGGAGGACTAGTAGAGAGTGACAGATCCCACACTACACATGGAGGACAGGTAGTGAGTGACAGACCCCACACTACACATGGAGGACAGGTAGAGAGTGACAGACCCCACACTACACATGGAGGACAGGTAGAGAGTGACAGACCCCACACTACACATGGAGGACAGGTAGAGAGTGACAGACCCCACAATACACATGGAGGACAGGTACAGAGTGGCAGACCCCACACTACACATTGAGGACAGGGAGAGAGTGACAGACCCCACACTACACATGGAGGACAGGTAGAGTGACAGACCCCACACTACACATGGAGGACAAGTAGAGAGTGACAGACCCCACACTACACATGCTGGACAGGTAGAGTGACAGACCCCACACTACACATGGAGGACAGGTAGAGAGTGACAGACCCCACACTACACATGGAAGACAGGTAGAGAGTGACAGATCCCACATTACACATGGAAGACAGGTAGAGAGTGACAGACCCCACACTACACATGGAGGACAGGTAGAGAGTGACAGACCCCACACTACACATGGAAGACAGGTAGAGAGTGACAGATCCCACATTACACATGGAAGACAGGTAGAGAGTGACAGACCCCACACTACACATGGAGGACAGGTAGAGAGTGACAGACCCCGCACTAAACATGGAAGACTAGTAGAGAGTGACAGATCCCACACTACACATGGAGGACAGGTAGAGTGACAGACCCCGCACTACACATGGAGGACAGGTAGAGAGTGACAGACCCCACACTACACATGGAGGTCAGGTAGAGAGTGACAGACCCCACACTACACATGGAGGACAGGTAGAGAGTGACAGACCCCACACTACACACTGAGAACAGGTACAGAGTGACAGACCCCACACTACACATGGAGGACAGGTAGAGAGTGACAGACCCCACACTACACATGGAGGTCAGGTAGAGAGTGACAGACCCCACACTACACATGGAGGACAGGTAGAGAGTGACAGACCCCACACTACACATGGAGGACAGGTAGAGTGACAGACCCCGCACTACACATGGAGGACAGGTAGAGAGTGACAGACCCCACACTACACATGGAGGTCAGGTAGAGAGTGACAGACCCCGCACTACACATGGAGGACAGGTAGAGAGTGACAGACCCCACACTACACATGGAGGTCAGGTAGAGAGTGACAGACCCCACACTACACATGGAGGACAGGGAGAGAGTGACAGACCCCACACTACACATGGAGGACAGGTAGAGAGTGACAGACCCCGCACTATACAAGGAGGACAGGTAGAGAGTGACAGACCCCGCACTACACATGGAAGACTAGTAGAGAGTGACAGATCCCACACTACACATGGAGGACAGGTAGAGAGTGACAGACCCCGCACTACACATGGAAGACTAGTAGAGAGTGACAGATCCCACACTACACATGGAGGACAGGTAGAGAGTGACAGACCCCGCACTACACATGGAGGACAGGTAGAGAGTGACAGACCCAACACTACAGATGGAGAACAGGTAGAGAGTGACAGACCCCACACTACACATGGAGGACAGGTAGAGAGTGACAGACCCCGCACTACACATGGAGGACAGGTAGAGAGTGACAGACCCCACACTACACATGGAGGACAGGTAGAGAGTGACAGACCCCAAACTACACATGGAGGACAGGTAGAGAGTTACAGACCCCACACTACACATGGAGGACAGGTAGAGAGTGACAGACCCCGCACTACACATGGAGTACAGGTAGAGAGTGACAGACCCCACACTACACATGGAGGACAGGTAGAGAGTGACATACCCCACACTACACATGGAGGAAAGGTAGAGAGTGACAGACCCCGCACTATACAAGGAGGACAGGTAGAGAGTGACAGACCCCCACTACACATGAAAGACTAGTAGAGAGTGACAGATCCCACACTACACATGGAGGACAGGTAGAGAGTGACAGACCCCGCACTACACATGGAGGACAGGTAGAGAGTGACAGACCTCACACTACACATGGAGGACAGGTAGAGAGTGACAGACCCCGCACTACACATGGAGGACAGGTAGAGAGTGACAGACCCCACACTACACATGGAGGACAGGTAGAGAGTGACAGACCCACACTACACATGGAGGACAGGTATAGAGTTACAGACCCCACACTACACATGGAGGACAGGTAGAGAGTGACAGACCCCACACTACACATGGAGGACAGGTAGAGAGTGACAGACCCCACATTACACATGGAGGACAGGTAGAGAGTGACATACCCCACACTACACATGGAGGACAGGTAGAGAGTGACAGACCCCACACTACACATGGAGGACAGGTAGAGAGTGACAGACTTCACACTACACATGGAGGACAGGTAGAGAGTGACAGACCCCACACTACACATGGAGGACAGGTAGAGAGTGACAGACCCCACACTACACATGGAGGACAGGTAGAGAGTGACAGACCCCGCACTACACATGGAAGACAGGGAGAGAGTGACCGATCCCACACTACACATGGAGGACAGGTAGAGAGTGACATACCCCACACTACACATGGAGGACAGGTAGAGAGTGACAGACCCCACACTACACATGGAAGACAGGTAGAGAGTGACAGATCCCACATTACACATGGAGGACAGGTAGAGAGTGACAGACCCCACACTACACATGGAGGACAGGTAGAGAGTGACAGACCCCACACTACACATGGAGGACAGGTAGAGAGTGACAGATCCTACACTACACATGGAGGACAGGTAGAGAGTGACAGACCCCACAGTCTACATGGAGGACAGGTAGAGTGACAGACCCCGCACTACACATGGAGGACAGGTAGAGAGTGACAGACCCCACACTACACATGGAGGACAGGTAGAGAGTGACAGATCCCACATTACACATGGAGGACAGGTAGAGAGTGACAGACCCCACACTACACATGGAGGACAGGTAGAGAGTGAAAGATCCCACACTATACATGGAGGACAGGTAGAGAGTGACAGATCCCACACTACACATGGAGGACAGGTAGAGAGTGACAGATCCCACACTACACATGGAGGACAGGTAGAGAATGACAGACCCCACACTACACATGGAAGACAGGTAGAGAGTGACAGATCCCACATTACACATGGAAGACAGGTAGAGAGTGACAGACCCCACACTACACATGGAGGACAGGTAGAGAGTGACAGACCCCGCACTGCACATGGAGGACAGGTAGAGAGTGACAGACCCCACACTACACATCGAGGACAAGTAGAGAGTGACAGACGCCACACTACATATGCTGGACAGGTAGAGAGTGACAGACCCCACACTACACATGGAGGACAGGTAGAGAATGACAGACCCCACACTACACATGGAGGACAGGTAGAGAATGACAGACCCCACACTACACATGGAAGACAGGTAGAGAGTGACAGATCCCACATTACACATGGAAGACAGGTAGAGAGTGACAGACCCCACACTACACATGGAGGACAGGTAGAGAGTGACAGACCCCGCACTGCACATGGAGGACAGGTAGAGAGTGACAGACCCCGCACTACACATGGAAGACTAGTAGAGAGTGACAGATCCCACACTACACATGGAGAACAGGTAGAGTGACAGACCCCGCACTACACATGGAGGACAGGTAGAGAGTGACAGACCCCACACTACACATGGAGGACAGGTAGAGAGTGACAGACCCCACACTACACATGGAGGACAGGTAGAGAGTGACAGACCCCACACTACACACTGAGGACAGGTACAGAGTGACAGACCCCACACTACACATGGAGGACAGGGAGAGAGTGACAGACCCCACACTACACATGGAGGACAGGTAGAGTGACAGACCCCACACTACACATGGAGGACAGGTAGAGAGTGACAGACCCCACACTACACATGGAGGACAGGTAGAGAGTGACAGACCCCACACTACACATGGAGGACAGGTAGAGAGTGACAGACCCCACACTACACATGGAGGACAGGTAGAGAGTGACAGACCCCACACTACACATGGAGGACAGGTAGAGATTTACAGACCCCACACTACACATGGAGGACAGGTAGAGAGTTACAGACCCCACACTACACATGGAGGACAGGTAGAGAGTGACAGACCCCGCACTACACATGGAGGACAGGTAGAGAGTGACAGACCCCACACTACACATGGAGGACAGGTAGAGAGTGACAGACCCCGCACTACACTTGGAGGACAGGTAGAGAGTGACAGATCCCACACTACACATAGAGGACAGGTAGAGAGTGACAGACCCCGCACTACACATGGAGAACAGGTAGAGAGTGACAGACCCCGCACTACACATGGAGGACAGGTAGAGAGTGACAGACCTCACACTACACATGGAGAACAGGTAGAGAGTGACAGATCCCACACTACACATGGAGGACAGGTAGAGAGTGACAGACCCCGCACTACACATGGAGAACAGGTAGAGAGTGACAGATCCCACACTACACATGGAGGACAGGTAGAGAGTGACAGACCCCGCACTACACATGGAGGACAGGTAGAGAGTGACAGACCTCACACTACACATGGAGGACAGGTAGAGAGTGACAGACCCCGCACTACACATGGAGGACAGGTAGAGAGTGACAGACCCCACACTACACATGGAGGACAGGTAGAGAGTGACAGATCCCACACTACACATGGAGGACAGGTAGAGAGTGACAGACCCCACACTACACATGGAGGACAGGTAGAGAGTGACAGACCCCACACTACACATGGAGGACAGGTAGAGAGTGACAGACCCCACACTACACATGGAGGACAGGTAGAGATTTACAGACCCCACACTACACATGGAGGACAGGTAGAGAGTGACAGACCCCGCACTACACATGGAGGACAGGTGGAGAGTGACAGACCCCACACTACACATGGAGGACAGGTAGAGAGTGACATACCCCGCACTACACATGGAGGACAGGTACAGAGTGACAGACCCCACACTACACATGGAGGACAGGTAGAGAGTGACAGACCCCACGCTACACATGGAGGACAGGTAGAGAGTGACAGATCCCACACTACACATGGAGGACAGGTAGAGAGTGGCAGACCCCGCACTACACATGGAGGACAGGTAGAGAGTGACAGACCCCACACTACACATGGAGGACAGGGAGAGAGTGACAGACCCCACACTACACATGGAGGACAGGTAGAGAGTGACAAATCCCACACTACACATGGAGGACAGGTAGAGAGTGACAGACCCCACACTACACATGGAGGACAGGTAGAGAGTGACAGACCCCACACTACACATGGAGGACAGGTAGAGAGTGACAGACCCCACACTACACATGGAGGACAGGTAGAGAGTGACAGACCCCACACTACACATGGAGGACAGGTAGAGAGTGACAGACCCCACACTACACATGGAAGACAGGTAGAGAGTGACAGACCTCACACTACACATGGAGGACAGGTAGAGAGTGACAGACCCCACACTACACATGGAGGACAGGTAGAGAGTGACAGACCTCACACTACACATGGAGGACAGGTAGAGAGTGACAGACCCCACACTACACATGGAGGACAGGTAGAGAGTGACCGATCCCACACTACACATGCAGGACAGGTAGAGAGTGACAGACCCCGCACTACACATGGAAGACAGGGAGAGAGTGACCGATCCCACACTACACATGGAGAACAGGTAGAGAGTGACATACCCCACACTACACATGGAGGACAGGTAGAGAGTGACAGACCCCACACTACACATGGAAGACAGGTAGAGAGTGACAGATCCCACATTACACATGGAGGACAGGTAGAGAGTGACAGATCCCACACTATACATGGAGGACAGATAGAGAGTGACAGATCCCACACTATACATGGAGGACAGGTAGAGTGACAGACCCCACACTACACATGGAGGACAAGTAGAGAGTGACAGACCCCACACTACACATGCTGGACAGGTAGATAGTGACATACCCCACACTACACATGGAGGACAGGTAGAGAGTGACAGACCCCACACTACACATGGAAGACAGGTAGAGAGTGACAGATCCCACATTACACATGGAAGACAGGTAGAGAGTGACAGACCCCACACTACACATGGAGGACAGGTAGAGAGTGACAGACCCCGCACTACACATGGAGGACAGGTAGAGAGTGACAGACCCCGCACTACACATGGAGGACTAGTAGAGAGTGACAGATCCCACACTACACATGGAGGACAGGTAGTGAGTGACAGACCCCACACTACACATGGAGGACAGGTAGAGAGTGACAGACCCCACACTACACATGGAGGACAGGTAGAGAGTGACAGACCCCACACTACACATGGAGGACAGGTAGAGAGTGACAGACCCCACAATACACATGGAGGACAGGTACAGAGTGACAGACCCCACACTACACATTGAGGACAGGGAGAGAGTGACAGACCCCACACTACACATGGAGGACAGGTAGAGTGACAGACCCCACACTACACATGGAGGACAAGTAGAGAGTGACAGACCCCACACTACACATGCTGGACAGGTAGAAAGTGGCAGACCCCATACTACACATGGAGGACAGGTAGAGAGTGACAGACCCCACACTACACATGGAAGACAGGTAGAGAGTGACAGATCCCACATTACACATGGAAGACAGGTAGAGAGTGACAGACCCCACACTACACATGGAGGACAGGTAGAGAGTGACAGACCCCGCACTAAACATGGAAGACTAGTAGAGAGTGACAGATCCCACACTACACATGGAGGACAGGTAGAGTGACAGACCCCGCACTACACATGGAGGACAGGTAGAGAGTGACAGACCCCACACTACACATGGAGGTCAGGTAGAGAGTGACAGACCCCACACTACACATGGAGGACAGGTAGAGAGTGACAGACCCCACACTACACACTGAGAACAGGTACAGAGTGACAGACCCCACACTACACATGGAGGACAGGTAGAGAGTGACAGACCCCACACTACACATGGAGGTCAGGTAGAGAGTGACAGACCCCACACTACACATGGAGGACAGGTAGAGAGTGACAGACCCCACACTACACATGGAGGACAGGTAGAGAGTGACAGACCCCGCACTACACATGGAGGACAGGTAGAGAGTGACAGACCCCACACTACACATGGAGGTCAGGTAGAGAGTGACAGACCCCGCACTACACATGGAGGACAGGTAGAGAGTGACAGACCCCACACTACACATGGAGGTCAGGTAGAGAGTGACAGACCCCACACTACACATGGAGGACAGGGAGAGAGTGACAGACCCCACACTACACATGGAGGACAGGTAGAGAGTGACAGACCCCGCACTATACAAGGAGGACAGGTAGAGAGTGACAGACCCCGCACTACACATGGAAGACTAGTAGAGAGTGACAGATCCCACACTACACATGGAGGACAGGTAGAGAGTGACAGACCCCGCACTACACATGGAAGACTAGTAGAGAGTGACAGATCCCACACTACACATGGAGGACAGGTAGAGCGTGACAGACCCCGCACTACACATGGAGGACAGGTAGAGAGTGACAGACCCAACACTACAGATGGAGAACAGGTAGAGAGTGACAGACCCCACACTACACATGGAGGACAGGTAGAGAGTGACAGACCCCGCACTACACATGGAGGACAGGTAGAAAGTGACAGACCCCACACTACACATGGAGGACAGGTAGAGAGTGACAGACCCCAAACTACACATGGAGGACAGGTAGAGAGTTACAGACCCCACACTACACATGGAGGACAGGTAGAGAGTGACAGACCCCGCACTACACATGGAGTACAGGTAGAGAGTGACAGACCCCACACTACACATGGAGGACAGGTAGAGAGTGACATACCCCACACTACACATGGAGGACAGGTAGAGAGTGACAGACCCCGCACTATACAAGGAGGACAGGTAGAGAGTGACAGACCCCGCACTACACATGAAAGACTAGTAGAGAGTGACAGATCCCACACTACACATGGAGGACAGGTAGAGAGTGACAGACCCCGCACTACACATGGAGGACAGGTAGAGAGTGACAGACCTCACACTACACATGGAGGACAGGTAGAGAGTGACAGACCCCGCACTACACATGGAGGACAGGTAGAGAGTGACAGACCCCACACTACTCATGGAGGACAGGTAGAGAGTGACAGACCCACACTACACATGGAGGACAGGTATAGAGTTACAGACCCCACACTACACATGGAGGACAGGTAGAGAGTGACAGACCCCACACTACACATGGAGGACAGGTAGAGAGTGACAGACCCCACATTACACATGGAGGACAGGTAGAGAGTGACATACCCCACACTACACATGGAGGACAGGTAGAGAGTGACAGACCCCACACTACACATGGAGGACAGGTAGAGAGTGACAGACTTCACACTACACATGGAGGACAGGTAGAGAGTGACAGACCCCACACTACACATGGAGGACAGGTAGAGAGTGACAGACCCCACACTACACATGGAGGACAGGTAGAGAGTGACAGACCCCGCACTACACATGGAAGACAGGGAGAGAGTGACCGATCCCACACTACACATGGAGGACAGGTAGAGAGTGACATACCCCACACTACACATGGAGGACAGGTAGAGAGTGACAGACCCCACACTACACATGGAAGACAGGTAGAGAGTGACAGATCCCACATTACACATGGAGGACAGGTAGAGAGTGACAGACCCCACACTACACATGGAGGACAGGTAGAGAGTGACAGACCCCACACTACACATGGAGGACAGGTAGAGAGTGACAGATCCTACACTACACATGGAGGACAGGTAGAGAGTGACAGACCCCACAGTCTACATGGAGGACAGGTAGAGTGACAGACCCCGCACTACACATGGAGGACAGGTAGAGAGTGACAGACCCCACACTACACATGGAGGACAGGTAGAGAGTGACAGATCCCACATTACACATGGAGGACAGGTAGAGAGTGACAGAGCCCACACTACACATGGAGGACAGGTAGAGAGTGAAAGATCCCACACTATACATGGAGGACAGGTAGAGAGTGACAGATCTCACACTACACATGGAGGACAGGTAGAGTGACAGACCCCACACTACACATCGAGGACAAGTAGAGAGTGACAGACGCCACACTACATATGCTGGACAGGTAGAGAGTGACAGACCCCGCACTACACATGGAGGACAGGTAGAGAATGACAGACCCCACACTACACATGGAGGACAGGTAGAGAATGACAGACCCCACACTACACATGGAAGACAGGTAGAGAGTGACAGATCCCACATTACACATGGAAGACAGGTAGAGAGTGACAGACCCCACACTACACATGGAGGACAGGTAGAGAGTGACAGACCCCGCACTGCACATGGAGGACAGGTAGAGAGTGACAGACCCCGCACTACACATGGAAGACTAGTAGAGAGTGACAGATCCCACACTACACATGGAGAACAGGTAGAGTGACAGACCCCGCACTACACATGGAGGACAGGTAGAGAGTGACAGACCCCACACTACACATGGAGGACAGGTAGAGAGTGACAGACCCCACACTACACATGGAGGACAGGTAGAGAGTGACAGACCCCACACTACACACTGAGGACAGGTACAGAGTGACAGACCCCACACTACACATGGAGGACAGGGAGAGAGTGACAGACCCCACACTACACATGGAGGACAGGTAGAGTGACAGACCCCACACTACACATGGAGGACAGGTAGAGAGTGACAGACCCCACACTACACATGGAGGACAGGTATAGAGTTACAGACCCCACACTACACATGGAGGACAGGTAGAGAGTGACAGACCCCGCACTACACATGGAAGACTAGTAGAGAGTGACAGATCCCACACTACACATGGAGAACAGGTAGAGTGACAGACCCCGCACTACACATGGAGGACAGGTAGAGAGTGACAGACCCCACACTACACATGGAGGACAGGTAGAGAGTGACAGACCCCACACTACACATGGAGGACAGGTAGAGAGTGACAGACCCCACACTACACACTGAGGACAGGTACAGAGTGACAGACCCCACACTACACATGGAGGACAGGGAGAGAGTGACAGACCCCACACTACACATGGAGGACAGGTAGAGTGACAGACCCCACACTACACATGGAGGACAGGTAGAGAGTGACAGACCCACACTACACATGGAGGACAGGTATAGAGTTACAGACCCCACACTACACATGGAGGACAGGTAGAGAGTGACAGACCCCACACTACACATGGAGGACAGGGAGAGAGTGACAGACCCCACACTACACATGGAGGACAGGTAGAGAGTGACAGACCCCACACTACACACTGAGGACAGGTACAGAGTGACAGACCCCACACTACACATGGAGGACAGGGAGAGAGTGACAGACCTCACACTACACATGGAGGACAGGTAGAGAGTGACAGACCCCACACTACACATGGAGGACAGGTAGAGAGTGACAGACCCACACTACACATGGAGGACAGGTATAGAGTTACAGACCCCACACTACACATGGAGGACAGGTAGAGAGTGACAGACCCCACACTACACATGGAGGACAGGTAGAGAGTGACAGACCCCACATTACACATGGAGGACAGGTAGAGAGTGACAGACCCCACACTACACATGGAGGACAGGTAGAGAGTGACAGACCCCACACTACACATGGAGGACAGGTAGAGAGTGACAGACCCCGCACTACACATGGAAGACAGGGAGAGAGTGACCGATCCCACACTACACATGGAGGACAGGTAGAGAGTGACATACCCCACACTACACATGGAGGACAGGTAGAGAGTGACAGACCCCACACTACACATGGAAGACAGGTAGAGAGTGACAGATCCCACATTACACATGGAGGACAGGTAGAGAGTGACAGACCCCACACTACACATGGAGGACAGGTAGAGAGTGACAGACCCCACACTACACATGGAGGACAGGTAGAGAGTGACAGATCCTACACTACACATGGAGGACAGGTAGAGAGTGACAGACCCCACAGTCTACATGGAGGACAGGTAGAGTGACAGACCCCGCACTACACATGGAGGACAGGTAGAGAGTGACAGACCCCACACTACACATGGAGGACAGGTAGAGAGTGACAGATCCCACATTACACATGGAGGACAGGTAGAGAGTGACAGACCCCACACTACACATGGAGGACAGGTAGAGAGTGAAAGATCCCACACTATACATGGAGGACAGGTAGAGAGTGACAGATCCCACACTACACATGGAGGACAGGTAGAGTGACAGACCCCACACTACACATCGAGGACAAGTAGAGAGTGACAGACGCCACACTACATATGCTGGACAGGTAGAGAGTGACAGACCCCACACTACACATGGAGGACAGGTAGAGAATGACAGACCCCACACTACACATGGAGGACAGGTAGAGAATGACAGACCCCACACTACACATGGAAGACAGGTAGAGAGTGACAGATCCCACATTACACATGGAAGACAGGTAGAGAGTGACAGACCCCACACTACACATGGAGGACAGGTAGAGAGTGACAGACCCCGCACTGCACATGGAGGACAGGTAGAGAGTGACAGACCCCGCACTACACATGGAAGACTAGTAGAGAGTGACAGATCCCACACTACACATGGAGAACAGGTAGAGTGACAGACCCCGCACTACACATGGAGGACAGGTAGAGAGTGACAGACCCCACACTACACATGGAGGACAGGTAGAGAGTGACAGACCCCACACTACACATGGAGGACAGGTAGAGAGTGACAGACCCCACACTACACACTGAGGACAGGTACAGAGTGACAGACCCCACACTACACATGGAGGACAGGGAGAGAGTGACAGACCCCACACTACACATGGAGGACAGGTAGAGTGACAGACCCCACACTACACATGGAGGACAGGTAGAGAGTGACAGACCCCACACTACACATGGAGGACAGGTAGAGAGTGACAGACCCCACACTACACATGGAGGACAGGTAGAGAGTGACAGACCCCACACTACACATGGAGGACAGGTAGAGAGTGACAGACCCCACACTACACATGGAGGACAGGTAGAGATTTACAGACCCCACACTACACATGGAGGACAGGTAGAGAGTTACAGACCCCACACTACACATGGAGGACAGGTAGAGAGTGACAGACCCCGCACTACACATGGAGGACAGGTAGAGAGTGACAGACCCCACACTACACATGGAGGACAGGTAGAGAGTGACAGACCCCGCACTACACTTGGAGGACAGGTAGAGAGTGACAGATCCCACACTACACATAGAGGACAGGTAGAGAGTGACAGACCCCGCACTACACATGGAGAACAGGTAGAGAGTGACAGACCCCGCACTACACATGGAGGACAGGTAGAGAGTGACAGACCTCACACTACACATGGAGAACAGGTAGAGAGTGACAGATCCCACACTACACATGGAGGACAGGTAGAGAGTGACAGACCCCGCACTACACATGGAGAACAGGTAGAGAGTGACAGATCCCACACTACACATGGAGGACAGGTAGAGAGTGACAGACCCCGCACTACACATGGAGGACAGGTAGAGAGTGACAGACCTCACACTACACATGGAGGACAGGTAGAGAGTGACAGACCCCGCACTACACATGGAGGACAGGTAGAGAGTGACAGACCCCACACTACACATGGAGGACAGGTAGAGAGTGACAGACCCCACACTACACATGGAGGACAGGTATAGAGTTACAGACCCCACACTACACATGGAGGACAGGTAGAGAGTGACAGACCCCACACTACACATGGAGGACAGGTAGAGAGTGACAGACCCCACACTACACATGGAGGACAGGTAGAGAGTGACAGACCCCACACTACACATGGAGGACAGGTAGAGAGTGACAGACCCCACACTACACATGGAGGACAGGTAGAGATTTACAGACCCCACACTACACATGGAGGACAGGTAGAGAGTGACAGACCCCGCACTACACATGGAGGACAGGTGGAGAGTGACAGACCCCACACTACACATGGAGGACAGGTAGAGAGTGACATACCCCGCACTACACATGGAGGACAGGTACAGAGTGACAGACCCCACACTACACATGGAGGACAGGTAGAGAGTGACAGACCCCACGCTACACATGGAGGACAGGTAGAGAGTGACAGATCCCACACTACACATAGAGGACAGGTAGAGAGTGGCAGACCCCGCACTACACATGGAGGACAGGTAGAGAGTGACAGACCCCACACTACACATGGAGGACAGGGAGAGAGTGACAGACCCCACACTACACATGGAGGACAGGTAGAGAGTGACAAATCCCACACTACACATGGAGGACAGGTAGAGAGTGACAGACCCCACACTACACATGAAGGACAGGGAGAGAGTGACAAACCCCACACTACACATGGAGGACAGGGAGAGAGTGACAGACCCCGCACTACACACGGAGGACAGGTAGAGAGTGACAGACCCCGTACTACACATGGAGGACAGGTAGAGAGTGACAGACCCCGCACTACACATGGAGGACAGGTAGAGAGTGACAGACCCCGCACTACACATGGAGGACAGGCAGAGAGTGACAGACCCCACATTACACATGGAGGACAGGGAGAGAGTGACAGACCCCACACTACACATGGAGGACAGGGAGAGAGTGACAGATCCCACACTACACATGGAGGACAGGTAGAGAGTGACAGACCCCACACTACACATGGAGGACAGGTAGAGAGTGACAGATCCCACACTACACATGGAGGACAGGGAGAGAGTGACAGACCCCACACATTACACATGGAGGACAGGTAGAGAGTGACAGACCTCACACTACACATGGAGGACAGGTAGAGAGTGACCGACCCCACACTACACATGGAGGACAGGTAGAGAGTGACAGACCCCACACTACACATGGAGGACAGGTAGAGAGTGACAGACCCCACACTACACATGGAGGACAGGCAGAGAGTGGCAGACCCCGCACTACACATGGAGGACAGGTAGAGAGTTACAGATCCCGCACTACACATGGAGGACAGGGAGAGAGTGACAGACCTCACACTACACATGAAGGACAGGTAGATAGTGACAGACCCCACACTACACATGGAGGACAGGTAGAGAGTGACAGACCCCGCACTACACATGGAGGACAGGGAGAGAGTGACAGACCCCACACTACACATGGAGGACAGGCAGAGAGTGGCAGACCCCGCACTACACATGGAGGACAGGTAGAGAGTGACAGATCCCGCACTATACAAGGAGGACAGGTAGAGAGTGACAGACCTCACACTACACATGAAGGACAGGTAGATAGTGACAGACCCCGCACTACACATGGAGGACAGGTACAGAGTGACAGACCTCACACTACACATGAAGGACAGGTAGAGAGTGACAGACCTCACATTACACAAGGAGGACAGGTAGAGAGTGACAGACCCCACACTACACATGGAGGACAGGTAGAGAGTGACAAGACCCGCACTACACATGGAGGACAGGTAGAGAGTGACAGACCCCGCACTACACATGGAGGACAGGTAGAGAGTGACAGACCCCGCACTACACATGGAGGACAGGTAGAGAGTGACAGACCCCGCACTACACATGGAAGACAGGTAGAGAGTGACAGACCCCGCACTACACATGGAGGACAGGTAGAGAGTGACAGACCCCGCACTACACATGGAGGACAGGTAGAGAGTGACAGACCATCGCATTACACATGGAGGACAGGTACAGAGTGACAGACCCCGCACTACACATGGAGGACAGGTAGAGAGTGACAGACCATCGCACTACACATGAAGGACAGGTAGAGAGTGACATACCCCACACTACACATGGAGGACAGGTAGAAAGTGACAGACCACGCACTACACATGGAGGACAGGTAGAGAGTGACAGACCCCGCACTACACATGGAGGACAGGTAGAGAGTGACAGACCATCGCACTACACATGGAGGACAGGTAGAGAGTGACAGACCATCGCACTACACATGAAGGACAGGTAGAGAGTGACAGACCCCACACTACACATGGAGGACAGGTAGAGAGTGACAGACCCCGCACTACACATGGAGGACAGGTAGAGAGTGACAGGCCATCGCACTACACATGAAGGACAGGTAGAGAGTGACAGACCCCACACTACACATGGAGGACAGGTAGAGAGTGACAGACCCCACACTACACATGGAGGACAGGTAGAGAGTGACAGACCCCACACACTACACATGGAGGACAGGTAGAGAGTGACAGACCCCGCACTACACATGGAGGACAGGTAGAGAGTGACAGATCCCACACTACACATGGAGAACAGGTAGAGAGTGACAGACCCCGCACTACACATGGAGGACAGGTACAGAGTGACAGACCTCACACTACACATGAAGGACAGGTAGAGAGTGACAGACCCCACACTACACATGGAGGAGAGGTAGACAGTGACAGACCTCACATTACACATGGAGGACAGGTACAGAGTGACAGATCCCACACTACACATGGAGGACAGGTAGAGAGTGACAGACCCCACACTACACATGGAGGACAGGTAGAGAGTGACAGACCCCACACACTACACATGGAGGACAGGTAGAGAGTGACAGACCCCGCACTGCACATGGAGGACAGGTAGAGAGTGACAGATCCCGCACTGCACATGGAGGACAGGTAGAGAGTGACAGACCCCACACACTACACATGGAGGACAGGTAGAGAGTGACAGACCTCACACTACACATGAAGGACAGGTAGATAGTGACAGACCCCGCACTACACATGGAGGACAGGTACAGAGTGACAGACCTCACACTACACATGAAGGACAGGTAGAGAGTGACAGACCTCACATTACACAAGGAGGACAGGTAGAGAGTGACAGACCCCACACTACACATGGAGGACAGGTAGAGAGTGACAAGACCCGCACTACACATGGAGGACAGGTAGAGAGTGACAGACCCCGCACTACACATGGAGGACAGGTAGAGAGTGACAGACCCCGCACTACACATGGAGGACAGGTAGAGAGTGACAGACCCCGCACTACACATGGAAGACAGGTAGAGAGTGACAGACCCCGCACTACACATGGAGGACAGGTAGAGAGTGACAGACCCCGCACTACACATGGAGGACAGGTAGAGAGTGACAGACCATCGCATTACACATGGAGGACAGGTACAGAGTGACAGACCCCGCACTACACATGGAGGACAGGTAGAGAGTGACAGACCATCGCACTACACATGAAGGACAGGTAGAGAGTGACATACCCCACACTACACATGGAGGACAGGTAGAAAGTGACAGACCACGCACTACACATGGAGGACAGGTAGAGAGTGACAGACCCCGCACTACACATGGAGGACAGGTAGAGAGTGACAGACCATCGCACTACACATGGAGGACAGGTAGAGAGTGACAGACCATCGCACTACACATGAAGGACAGGTAGAGAGTGACAGACCCCACACTACACATGGAGGACAGGTAGAGAGTGACAGACCCCGCACTACACATGGAGGACAGGTAGAGAGTGACAGGCCATCGCACTACACATGAAGGACAGGTAGAGAGTGACAGACCCCACACTACACATGGAGGACAGGTAGAGAGTGACAGACCCCACACTACACATGGAGGACAGGTAGAGAGTGACAGACCCCACACACTACACATGGAGGACAGGTAGAGAGTGACAGACCCCGCACTACACATGGAGGACAGGTAGAGAGTGACAGATCCCACACTACACATGGAGAACAGGTAGAGAGTGACAGACCCCGCACTACACATGGAGGACAGGTACAGAGTGACAGACCTCACACTACACATGAAGGACAGGTAGAGAGTGACAGACCCCACACTACACATGGAGGAGAGGTAGACAGTGACAGACCTCACATTACACATTGAGGACAGGTACAGAGTGACAGATCCCACACTACACATGGAGGACAGGTAGAGAGTGACAGACCCCACACTACACATGGAGGACAGGTAGAGAGTGACAGACCCCACACACTACACATGGAGGACAGGTAGAGAGTGACAGACCCCGCACTGCACATGGAGAACAGGTAGAGAGTGACAGATCCCGCACTGCACATGGAGGACAGGTAGAGAGTGACAGACCCCACACACTACACATGGAGGACAGGTAGAGAGTGACAGACCCCACACTACACATGGAGAACAGGTAGAGAGTGACAGACCCCACACTACACATGGAGGACAGGCAGAGAGTGACAGACCCCGCACTACACATGGAGGACAGGTAGAGAGTAACAGACCCCACACACTACACATGGAGGACAGGTAGAGAGTGACAGACCCCACACTACACGTGGAGGACAGGTAGAGAGTGACAGACCCCACACTACACATGGAGGACAGGCAGAGAGTGACAGACCCCGCACTACACATGGAGGACAGGTAGAGAGTGACAGACCCCACACACTACACATGGAAGACAGGTAGAAAGTGACAGACCCCACACTACACATGGAGGACAGGTAGAATGACAGACCCCACACTACACATGGAGGACAGGGAGAGAGTGACAGACCCCACACTACACATGGAGGACAGGTGGAGAGTGACAGACCCCACATTACACATGGAGGACAGGGAGAGAGTGACAGACCCCACACTACACATGGAGGACAGGTAGAGAGTGACAGACCTCACACTACACATGGAGGACAGGTAGAGAGTGACAGACCCCACACTACACATGGAGGACAGGTAGAGAGTGACAGACCCCACACTACACATGGAGGACAGGTAGAGAGTGACAGACCCCACACTACACATGGAGGACAAGTAGAGAGTGACAGACCCCACACTACACATGCTGGACAGGTAGAGAGTGACAGACCCCACACTACACATGGAGGACAGGTAGAGAGTGACAGACCCCACACTAAACATGGAAGACTGGTAGAGAGTGACAGATCCCACATTACACATGGAAGACAGGTAGAGAGTGACAGACCCCACACTACACATGGAGGACAGGTAGAGAGTGACAGACTCCGCACTACACATGGAGGACAGGTAGAGAGTGACAGACCCCGCACTACACATGGAAGACTAGTAGAGAGTGACAGATCCCACACTACACATGGAGAACAGGTAGAGTGACAGACCCCGCACTACACATGGAGGACAGGTAGAGAGTGACAGACCCCACACTACACATGGAGGACAGGTAGAGAGTGACAGAACCGACACTACACATGGAGGACAGGTAGAGAGTGACAGACCCCACACTACACATTGAGGACAGGTACAGAGTGACAGACCCCACACTACACATGGAGGACAGGGAGAGAGTGACAGACCCCACACTACACATGGAGGACAGGTAGAGTGACAGACCCCACACTACACATGGAGGACAGGTAGAGAGTGACAGACCCCACACTACACATGGAGGACAGGTAGAGAGTGACAGACCCCACACTACACATGGAGGACAGGTAGAGAGTGACAGACCCCACACTACACATGGAGGACAGGTAGAGAGTGACAGACCCCACACTACACATGGAGGACAGGTAGAGATTTACAGACCCCACACTACACATGGAGGACAGGTAGAGAGTGACAGACCCCGCACTACACATGGAGGACAGGTAGAGAGTGACAGACCCCACACTACACATGGAGGACAGGTAGAGAGTGACATACCCCGCACTACACATGGAGGACAGGTACAGAGTGACAGATCCCACACTACACATGGAGGACAGGTAGAGAGTGACAGACCCCACACACTACACATGGAGGACAGGTAGAGAGTGACAGACCCCACACTACACATTGAGGACAGGTACAGAGTGACAGACCCCACACTACACATGGAGGACAGGGAGAGAGTGACAGACCCCACACTACACATGGAGGACAGGTAGAGTGACAGACCCCACACTACACATGGAGGACAGGTAGAGAGTGACAGACCCCACACTACACATGGAGGACAGGTAGAGAGTGACAGACCCCACACTACACATGGAGGACAGGTAGAGAGTGACAGACCCCACACTACACATGGAGGACAGGTAGAGAGTGACAGACCCCACACTACACATGGAGGACAGGTAGAGATTTACAGACCCCACACTACACATGGAGGACAGGTAGAGAGTGACAGATCCCACACTACACATGGAGGACAGGGAGAGAGTGACAGACCCCACACACTACACATGGAGGACAGGTAGAGAGTGACAGACCCCACGTTTACACATGGAGGACAGGTAGAGAGTGACAGACCCCACACTACACATGGAGGACAGGTAGAGAGTCACAGACCCCACACTACACATGGAGGACAGGCAGAGAGTGGCAGACCCCGCACTACACATGGAGGACAGGTAGAGAGTGACAGACCCCGCACTACACATGGAGGACAGCGAGAGAGTGACAGATCCCGCACTACACATGGAAGACAGGTAGAGAGTAACAGACCCCGCACTACACATGGAGGACAGGTAGAGAGTGACAGACCCCACACTACACATGGAGGACAGGTAGAGAGTGACAGATCCCACACTACACATAGAGGACAGGTAGAGAGTGACAGACCCCACACTACACATGGAGGACAGGTAGATAGTGACAGACCCCGCACTACACATGGAGGACAGGTAGAGAGTGACAGACTTAACACTACACATGGAGGACAGATAGATAGTGACAGACCCCGCACTACACATGGAAGACAGGTAGAGAGTGACAGATCCCACACTACACATAGAGGACAGGTAGAGAGTGACAGACTTCACACTACACATGGAGGACAGGTAGAGAGTGACAGACCTCACACTACACATGGAGGACAGGTAGAGACTGACAGACCCCACACTACACATGGAGGACAGGTAGATAGTGACATACCCCACACTACACATGGAGGACAGGTAGAGAGTGACAGACTTAACACTACACATGGAGGACAGGTAGAGAGTTACAGACCCCGCACTACACATGGAAGACAGGTAGAGAGTGACATACCCCACACTACACATGGAGGACAGGTAGATAGTGACAGACCCCGCACTACACATGGAAGACAGGTAGAGAGTGACAGACCCCACACTATACAAGGAGGACAGGGAGAGAGTGACAGACCCCGCACTACACATGGAGGACAGGTAGAGAGTGACAGACCCCGCACTACACATGGAGGACAGGTAGAGAGTGACAGACCCCACACTACACATGGAGGACAGGTAGAGAGTGACAGACCTCACACTACACATGGAGGACAGGTAGAGAGTGACAGACCCCGCACTATACAAGGAGGACAGGGAGAGAGTGACAGACCCCGCACTACACATGGAAGACAGGTAGAGAGTGACAGACCCCGCACTATACAAGGAGGACAGGGAGAGAGTGACAGACCCCGCACTACACATGGAGGACAGGTAGAGAGTGACAGACCCCGCACTACACATGGAGGACAGGTAGAGAGTGACAGACCCCACACTACACATGGAGGACAGGTAGAGAGTGACAGACCCCGCACTACACATGGAGGACAGGTAGAGAGTGACAGACCCCGCACTACACATGGAGGACAGGTAGAGAGTGACAGACCCCACACTACACATGGAGGACAGGTAGAGAGTGACAGACCTCACACTACACATGGAGGACAGGTAGAGAGTGACAGACCCCGCACTACACATGGAGGACAGGTAGAGAGTGACAGACCCCGCACTACACATGGAGGACAGGTAGAGAGTGACAGACCCCGCACTACACATGGAGGACAGGTAGAGAGTGACAGACCTCACACTACACATGAAGGACAGGTAGATAGTGACAGACCCCGCACTACACATGGAGGACAGGTACAGAGTGACAGACCTCACACTAGACATGAAGGACAGGTAGAGAGTGACAGACCTCACATTACACAAGGAGGACAGGTAGAGAGTGACAGACCCCACACTACACATGCAGGACAGGTAGAGAGTGACAGGACCCGCACTACACATGGAGGACAGGTAGAGAGTGACAGACCCCGCACTACACATGGAGGACAGGTAGAGAGTGACAGACCCCGCACTACACATGGAGGACAGGTAGAGAGTGACAGACCCCGCACTACACATGGAGGACAGGTAGAGAGTGACAGACCATCGCATTACACATGGAGGACAGGTACAGAGTGACAGACCCCACACTACACAAGGAGGACAGGTAGAGAGTGACAGACCATCGCACTACACATGAAGGACAGGTAGAGAGTGACAGACCATCGCACTACACATGAAGGACAGGTAGAGAGTGACAGACCCCACACTACACATGGAGGACAGGTAGAGAGTGACAGACCCCACACTACACATGGAGGACAGGTAGAGAGTGACAGACCTCACACTACACATGGAGGACAGGTAGAGAGTGACAGACCCCACACTACACATGGAGGACAGGTAGAGAGTGACAGACCATCGCACTACACATGAAGGACAGGTAGAGAGTGACAGACCCCACACTACACATGGAGGACAGGTAGAGAGTGACAGACCCCACACTACACATGGAGGACAGGTAGAGAGTGACAGACCTCACACTACACATGGAGGACAGGTAGAGAGTGACAGACCCCACACTACACATGGAGGACAGGTAGAGAGTGACAGACCCCACACTACACAAGGAGGACAGGTAGAGAGTGACAGACCCCACACTACACATGGAGGACAGGTAGAGAGTGACAGACCATCGCACTACACATGAAGGACAGGGAGAGAGTGACAGACCCCACACTACACAAGGAGGACAGGTAGAGAGTGACAGACCCCACACTACACATGGAGGACAGGTAGAGAGTGACAGACCCCGCACTACACATGGAGGATAGGTAGAGAGTGATAGACCCCGCACTACACAAGGAGGACAGGTAGAGAGTGACAGACCCCACACTACACATGGAGGACAGGTAGAGAGTGACAGACCCCACACTACACATGGAGGACAGGTAGAGAGTGACAGACCCCACACTACACATGGAGGACAGGTAGAGAGTGACAGACCCCACACTACACATGGAGGACAGGTAGAGAGTGACAGATCTGGTCTAGAGTCTGCATAACTACTACCTGTTCAGTTAAAAAAAAAAATGAAAATATAAACTCCCCCCCTCCCCAGGACCAACCCAGATCACTCACAAAACACCCAGCAATGCCAACTGTTTGGTGGGGTGTACATAAACCTCGTCCAGTGGCATAATATGAAGCTCCTGGCCCCTCTGGAAAGTCTCTATCTATCACAGGACATTCATCGTATTGCTTTTCTCATATGATGGTAATGAGATTTTGACTAACACGTCTCGTGTCACATTGTGCAGTCCTGTGTAATCAAGTCACATTGTGCAGTCCTGTGTAATTATAGCAGTCTCATTGTGCAGTCCTGTGTAATTATAGCAGTCTCATTGTGCAGTCCTGTGTAATGACAAGTCACATTGTGCAGTCTTGTGTAATTATAGTGGCCTCACTGTGCAGTCCTGTGTAATCATAAGTCACATTGTGCAGTCCTGTGTAATTATAGCGGTCACATTATGCAGTCCTGTGTAATTATAGCAGTCTCATTGTGCAGTCCTGTGTAATGACAAGTCACATTGTGCAGTCCTGTGTAATTATAGCAGTCTCATTATGCAGTCCTGTGTAATGACAAGTCACATTGTGCAGTCCTGTGTAATTATAGCAGTCTCATTGTGCAGTCCTGTGTAATCACAAGTCACATTGTGCAGTCCTGTGTAATTATAGCGGTCACATTATGCAGTCCTGTGTAATCACAAGTCACATTATGCAGTCCTGTGTAATTATAGCGGTCACATTATGCAGTCCTGTGTAATCACAAGTCACATTGTGCAGTCTTGTGTAATTATAGTGGCCTCACTGTGCAGTCCTGTGTAATCACAAGTCACATTGTGCAGTTCTGTGTAATTATAGCGGTCACATTATGCAGTCCTGTGTAATTATAGCAGTCTCATTGTGCAGTCCTGTGTAATGACAAGTCACATTGTGCAGTCCTGTGTAATTATAGCAGTCTCATTATGCAGTCCTGTGTAATGGCAAGTCACATTGTGCAGTCCTGTGTAATTATAGCAGTCTCATTGTGCAGTCCTGTGTAATCACAAGTCACATTGTGCAGTCCTGTGTAATTATAGCGGTCACATTATGCAGTCCTGTGTAATCACAAGTCACATTATGCAGTCCTGTGTAATCACAAGTCACATTGTGCAGTCTTGTGTAATTATAGTGGCCTCACTGTGCAGTCATGTGTAATCACAAGTCACATTGTGCAGTCCTGTGTAATTATAGCGGTCACATTATGCAGTCCTGTGTAATCACAAGTCACATTGTGTAGTCCTGTGTAATTATAGCTGTCACATTATGCAGTCCTGTGTAATCACAAGTCACGTTGTGCAGTCCTGTGTAATTATAGCGGTCACATTATTCAGTCCTGTGTAATCACAAGTCACATTGTGCAGTCCTGTGTAATTATAGCGGTCACATTCTGCAGTCCTGTGTAATCACAAGTCACGTTGTGCAGTCCTGTGTAATTATAGCGGTCACATTATGCAGTCCTGTGTAATCACAAGTCACATTGTGCAGTCCTGTGTAATTATAGCGGTCACATTATGCAGTCCTGTGTAATCACAAGTCACATTGTGCAGTCCTTTGTAATTATAGCGGTCACATTATGCAGTCCTGTGTAATCACAAGTCACGTTGTGCAGTCCTGTGTAATTATAGCGGTCACATTATGCAGTCCTGTGTAATCACAAGTCACATTGTGCAGTCTTGTGTAATTATAGCGGTCACATTATGCAGTCCTGTGTAATCACAAGTCACATTGTGCAGTCTTGTGTAATTATAGCGGTCACATTATGCAGTCCTGTGCAATCACAAGTCACATTGTGCAGTCCTGTGTAATTATAGCGGTCACATTATGCAGTCCTGTGTAATCACAAGTCACATTGTGCAGTCCTGTGTAATTATAGCGGTCACATTATGCAGTCCTGTGTAATCACAAGTCACATTGTGCAGTCCTGTGTAATGATAGCGGTCACATTGTGCAGTCCTGTGTAATCACAAGTCACGTTGTGCCGTCTTGTGTAATGATAGCGGTCACATTGTGCAGTCCTGTGTAATCACAAGTCACGTTGTGCAGTCCTGTGTAATTATAGCGGTCACATTGTGCAGCCTTATGTAATTATAGCAGTCTCATTGTGCAGTCCTGTGTAGTTATAGCGGTCACATTATGCAGTCCTGTGTAATCACAAGTCACATTGTGCAGTCCTGTGTAATTATAGAGGTCACATTATGCAGTCCTGTGTAATCACAAGTCACATTGTGCAGTCCTGTGTAATTTTAGTGGTCACATTATGCAGTCCTGTGTAATCACAAGTCACATTGTGCAGTCCTGTGTAATTTTAGCGGTCACATTATGCAGTCCTGTGTAATCACAAGTCACATTGTGCAGTCTTGTGTAATTATAGTGGCCTCACTGTGCAGTCCTGTGTAATCACAAGTCACATTGTGCAGTTCTGTGTAATTATAGCGGTCACATTATGCAGTCCTGTGTAATTATAGCAGTCTCATTGTGCAGTCCTGTGTAATGACAAGTCACATTGTGCAGTCCTGTGTAATTATAGCAGTCTCATTATGCAGTCCTGTGTAATGGCAAGTCACATTGTGCAGTCCTGTGTAATTATAGCAGTCTCATTGTGCAGTCCTGTGTAATCACAAGTCACATTGTGCAGTCCTGTGTAATTATAGCGGTCACATTATGCAGTCCTGTGTAATCACAAGTCACATTATGCAGTCCTGTGTAATCACAAGTCACATTGTGCAGTCTTGTGTAATTATAGTGGCCTCACTGTGCAGTCATGTGTAATCACAAGTCACATTGTGCAGTCCTGTGTAATTATAGCGGTCACATTATGCAGTCCTGTGTAATCACAAGTCACATTGTGTAGTCCTGTGTAATTATAGCTGTCACATTATGCAGTCCTGTGTAATCACAAGTCACGTTGTGCAGTCCTGTGTAATTATAGCGGTCACATTATTCAGTCCTGTGTAATCACAAGTCACATTGTGCAGTCCTGTGTAATTATAGCGGTCACATTCTGCAGTCCTGTGTAATCACAAGTCACGTTGTGCAGTCCTGTGTAATTATAGCGGTCACATTATGCAGTCCTGTGTAATCACAAGTCACATTGTGCAGTCCTGTGTAATTATAGCGGTCACATTATGCAGTCCTGTGTAATCACAAGTCACATTGTGCAATCCTTTGTAATTATAGCGGTCACATTATGCAGTCCTGTGTAATCACAAGTCACGTTGTGCAGTCCTGTGTAATTATAGCGGTCACATTATGCAGTCCTGTGTAATCACAAGTCACATTGTGCAGTCTTGTGTAATTATAGCGGTCACATTATGCAGTCCTGTGTAATCACAAGTCACATTGTGCAGTCTTGTGTAATTATAGCGGTCACATTATGCAGTCCTGTGCAATCACAAGTCACATTGTGCAGTCCTGTGTAATTATAGCGGTCACATTATGCAGTCCTGTGTAATCACAAGTCACATTGTGCAGTCCTGTGTAATTATAGCGGTCACATTATGCAGTCCTGTGTAATCACAAGTCACATTGTGCAGTCCTGTGTAATGATAGCGGTCACATTGTGCAGTCCTGTGTAATCACAAGTCACGTTGTGCCGTCTTGTGTAATGATAGCGGTCACATTGTGCAGTCCTGTGTAATCACAAGTCACGTTGTGCAGTCCTGTGTAATTATAGCGGTCACATTGTGCAGCCTTATGTAATTATAGCAGTCTCATTGTGCAGTCCTGTGTAGTTATAGCGGTCACATTATGCAGTCCTGTGTAATCACAAGTCACATTGTGCAGTCCTGTGTAATTATAGAGGTCACATTATGCAGTCCTGTGTAATCACAAGTCACATTGTGCAGGCCTGTGTAATTTTAGTGGTCACATTATGCAGTCCTGTGTAATCACAAGTCACGTTGTGCAGTCCTGTGTAATTATAGTGGTCACATTATGCAGTCCTGTGTAATCACAAGTCACATTGTGCAGTCCTGTGTAATTATAGCGGTCACATTATGCAGTCTTGTGTAATCACAAGTCACATTGTGCAGTCCTGTGTAATGATAGCGGTCACATTGTGCAGTCCTGTGTAATCACAAGTCACGTTGTGCAGTCCTGTGTAATTATAGCGGTCACATTGTGCAGTCCTGTGTAATCACAAGTCACGTTGTGCAGTCTTGTGTAATGATAGCGGTCACATTGTGCAGTCCTGTGTAATCACAAGTCACGTTATGCAGTCCTGTGTAATTATAGCGGTCACATTATGCAGTCTTATGTAATTATAGCAGTCTCATTGTGCAGTCCTGTGTAATTATAGCGGTCACATTATGCAGTCCTGTGTAATCACAAGTCACGTTGTGCAGTCCTGTGTAATCATAGAGGTCACATTATGCAGTCCTGTGTAATCACAAGTCACATTGTGCAGTCCTGTGTAATTATAGCGGTCACATTATGCAGTCCTGTGTAATCACAAGTCACATTGTGCAGTCCTGTGTAATTATAGTGGTCACATTATGCAGTCCTGTGTAATCACAAGTCACATTGTGCAGTCTTGTGTATTTATAGCGGTCACATTATGCAGTCCTGTGTAATCACAAGTCACATTGTGCAGTCCTGTGTAATTATAGCGGTCACATTATGCAGTCCTGTGTAATCACAAGTCACATTGTGCAGTCCTGTGTAATGATAGCGGTCACATTATGCAGTCCTGTGTAATCACAAGTCACATTGTGCAGTCTTGTGTAATTATAGAGGTCACATTATGCAGTCCTGTGTAATCACAAGTTACATCGTGCAGTCCTGTGTAATTATAGCGGTCACATTATGCAGTCCTGTGTAATGATAGCGGTCACGTTGTGCAGTCCTGTGTAATGATAGGGGTCACATTGTGCAGTCCTGTGTAATTATAGCGGTCACATTATGCAGTCCTGTGTAATCACAAGTCACATTGTGCAGTCCTGTGTAATTATAGTGGTCACATTATGCAGTCCTGTGTAATCACAAGTCACGTTGTGCAGTCCTGTGTAATTATAGTGGTCACATTATGCAGTCCTATGTAATCACAAGTCACATTGTGCAGTCTTGTGTAATTATAGCGGTCACGTTATGCAGTCCTGTGTAATCACAAGTCACATTGTGCAGTCCTGTGTAATTATAGCGGTCACATTATGCAGTCCTGTGTAATCACAAGTCACATTGTGCAGTCCTGTGTAATGATAGCGGTCACATTATGCAGTCCTGTGTAATCACAAGTCACATTGTGCAGTCTTGTGTAATTATAGCGGTCACATTATGCAGTCCTGTGTAATCACAAGTTACATCGTGTAGTCCTGTGTAATTATAGCGGTCACATTATGCAGTCCTGTGTAATCACAAGTCACATTGTGCAGTCCTGTGTAATGATAGCGGTCACATTATGCAGTCCTGTGTAATCACAAGTTACATCGTGCAGTCCTGTGTAATTATAGCGGTCACATTATGCAGTCCTGTGTAATCACAAGTCACATTGTGCAGTCTTGTGTAATTATAGCGGTCACATTATGCAGTCCTGTGTAATCACAAGTCACATTGTGCAGTCTTGTGTAATGATAGCGGTCACATTGTGCAGTCCTGTGTAATCACAAGTCACGTTGTGCAGTCCTGTGTAATTATAGCGGTCACATTATGCAGTCTTATGTAATTATAGCAGTCTCATTGTGCAGTCCTGTGTAATTATAGGGGTCACATTATGCAGTCCTGTGTAATCACAAGTCACATTGTGCAGTCCTGTGTAATTATAGCGGTCACATTATGCAGTCCTGTGTAATCACAAGTCACGTTGTGCAGTCCTTTGTAATTATAGTGGTCACATTATGCAGTCCTGTGTAATCACAAGTCACATTGTGCAGTCTTGTGTAATTATAGCGGTCACATTATGCAGTCCTTTGTAATCACAAGTCACATTGTGCAGTCCTGTGTAATTATAGCGGTCACATTATGCAGTCCTGTGTAATCACAAGTCACATTGTGCAGTCCTGTGTAATGATAGCGGTCACATTATGCAGTCCTGTGTAATCACAAGTCACATTGTACAGTCTTGTGTAATTATAGCGGTCACATTATGCAGTCCTGTGTAATCACAAGTTACATCGTGCAGTCCTGTGTAATTATAGCGGTCACATTTTGCAGTCCTGTGTAATGATAGCGGTCACGTTGTGCAGTCCTGTGTAGTGATTGCGGTCACATTGTGCAGTCCTGTGTAATTATAGCGGTCACATTATGCAGTCCTGTGTAATCACAAGTCAAGTTGTGCAGTCCTGTGTAATTATAGTGGTCACATTATGCAGTCCTGTGTAATCACAAGTCACGTTGTGCAGTCCTGTGTAATTATAGTGGTCACATTATGCAGTCCTGTGTAATCACAAGTCACATTGTGCAGTCTTGTGTAATTATAGCGGTCACATTATGCAGTCCTGTGTAATCACAAGTCACATTGTGCAGTCCTGTGTAATTATAGCGGTCACATTATGCAGTCCTGTGTAATCACAAGTCACATTGTGCAGTCCTGTGTAATGATAGCGGTCACATTATGCAGTCCTGTGTAATCACAAGTCACATTGTGCAGTCTTGTGTAATTATAGCGGTCACATTATGCAGTCCTGTGTAATCACAAGTTACATCGTGCAGTCCTGTGTAATTATAGCGGTCACATTATGCAGTCCTGTGTAATGATAGCGGTCACGTTGTGCAGTCCTGTGTAATGATAGCGGTCACATTGTGCAGTCCTGTGTAATTATAGCGGTCCCACTGTGCAGTCCTGTGGAATCACAAGTCACATTGTGCAGTCCTGTGTAATCACAAGTCACGTTGTGCAGTCCTGTGTAATTATAGAGGTCACATTATGCAGTCCTGTGTAATCACAAGTCACATTGTGCAGTCCTGTGTAATTATAGCGGTCTCATTATGCAGTCCTGTGTAATCACAAGTCACGTTGTGCAGTCCTTTGTAATTATAGTGGTCACATTATGCAGTCCTGTGTAATCACAAGTCACATTGTGCAGTCTTGTGTAATTATAGCGGTCACATTATGCAGTCCTTTGTAATCACAAGTCACATTGTGCAGTCCTGTGTAATTATAGCGGTCACATTATGCAGTCCTGTGTAATCACAAGTCACATTGTGCAGTCCTGTGTAATGATAGCGGTCACATTATGCAGTCCTGTGTAATCACAAGTCACATTGTGCAGTCTTGTGTAATTATAGCGGTCACATTATGCAGTCCTGTGTAATCACAAGTTACATCGTGCAGTCCTGTGTAATTATAGCGGTCACATTTTGCAGTCCTGTGTAATGATAGCGGTCACGTTGTGCAGTCCTGTGTAGTGATAGCGGTCACATTGTGCAGTCCTGTGTAATTATAGCGGTCACATTATGCAGTCCTGTGTAATCACAAGTCAAGTTGTGCAGTCCTGTGTAATTATAGTGGTCACATTATGCAGTCCTGTGTAATCACAAGTCACGATGTGCAGTCCTGTGTAATTATAGTGGTCACATTATGCAGTCCTGTGTAATCACAAGTCACATTGTGCAGTCTTGTGTAATTATAGCGGTCACATTATGCAGTCCTGTGTAATCACAAGTCACATTGTGCAGTCCTGTGTAATTATAGCGGTCACATTATGCAGTCCTGTGTAATCACAAGTCACATTGTGCAGTCCTGTGTAATGATAGCGGTCACATTATGCAGTCCTGTGTAATCACAAGTCACATTGTGCAGTCTTGTGTAATTATAGCGGTCACATTATGCAGTCCTGTGTAATCACAAGTTACATCGTGCAGTCCTGTGTAATTATAGCGGTCACATTATGCAGTCCTGTGTAATGATAGCGGTCACGTTGTGCAGTCCTGTGTAATGATAGCGGTCACATTGTGCAGTCCTGTGTAATTATAGCGGTCCCACTGTGCAGTCCTGTGGAATCACAAGTCACATTGTGCAGTCCTGTGTAATCACAAGTCACGTTGTGCAGTCCTGTGTAATTATAGAGGTCACATTATGCAGTCCTGTGTAATCACAAGTCACATTGTGCAGTCCTGTGTAATTATAGCGGTCTCATTATGCAGTCCTGTGTAATCACAAGTCACGTTGTGCAGTCCTGTGTAATTATAGTGGTCACATTATGCAGTCCTGTGTAATCACAAGTCACATTGTGCAGTCCTGTGTAATGATAGCGGTCACATTATGCAGTCCTGTGTAATCACAAGTCACATTGTGCAGTCCTGTGTAATTATAGCGGTCACATTATGCAGTCCTGTGTAATCACAAGTCACATTGTGCAGTCCTGTGTAATGATAGCGGTCACATTATGCAGTCCTGTGTATTCACAAGTCACATTGTGCAGTCTTGTGTAATTATAGCGGTCACATTATGCAGTCCTGTGTAATCACAAGTTACATCGTGCAGTCCTGTGTAATTATAGCGGTCACATTATGCAGTCCTGTGTAATCACAAGTCACATTGTGCAGTCCTGTGTAATGATAGTGGTCACATTATGCAGTCCTGTGTAATCACAAGTTACATCGTGCAGTCCTGTGTAATTATAGCGGTCACATTATGCAGTCCTGTGTAATCACAAGTCACATTGTGCAGTCTTGTGTAATTATAGCGGTCACATTATGCAGTCCTGTGTAATCACAAGTCACATTGTGCAGTCCTGTGTAATGATAGCTGTCACATTATGCAGTCCTGTGTAATCACAAGTCACATTGTGCAGTCTTGTGTAATTATAGCGGTCACATTATGCAGTCCTGTGTAATCACAAGTTACATCGTGCAGTCCTGTGTAATTATAGCGGTCACATTATGCAGTCCTGTGTAATCACAAGTCACATTGTGCAGTCTTGTGTAATGATAGCGGTCACATTGTGCAGTCCTGTGTAATCACAAGTCACGTTGTGCAGTCCTGTGTAATTATAGCGGTCACATTATGCAGTCTTATGTAATTATAGCAGTCTCATTGTGTAGTCCTGTGTAATTATAGCGGTCACATTATGCAGTCCTGTGTAATCACAAGTCACGTTGTGCAGTCCTGTGTAATTATAGAGGTCACATTATGCAGTCCTGTGTAATCACAAGTCACATTGTGCAGTCCTGTGTAATTATAGCGGTCACATTATGCAGTCCTGTGTAATCACAAGTCACGTTGTGCAGTCCTGTGTAATTATAGTGGTCACATTATGCAGTCCTGTGTAATCACAAGTCACATTGTGCAGTCTTGTGTAATTATAGCGGTCACATTATGCAGTCCTGTGTAATCACAAGTCACATTGTGCAGTCCTGTGTAATTATAGCGGTCACATTATGCAGTCCTGTGTAATCACAAGTCACATTGTGCAGTCCTGTGTAATGATAGCGGTCACATTATGCAGTCCTGTGTAATCACAAGTCACATTGTGCAGTCTTGTGTAATTATAGCGGTCACATTATGCAGTCCTGTGTAATCACAAGTCACGTTGTGCAGTCCTGTGTAATTATAGTGGTCACATTATGCAGTCCTGTGTAATCACAAGTCACATTGTGCAGTCTTGTGTAATTATAGCGGTCACATTATGCAGTCCTGTGTAATCACAAGTCACATTGTGCAGTCCTGTGTAATTATAGCGGTCACATTATGCAGTCCTGTGTAATGATAGCGGTCACGTTGTGCAGTCCTGTGTAGTGATAGCGGTCACATTGTGCAGTCCTGTGTAATTATAGCGGTCACATTATGCAGTCCTGTGTAATCACAAGTCACGTTGTGCAGTCCTGTGTAATTATAGTGGTCACATTATGCAGTCCTGTGTAATCACAAGTCACGTTGTGCAGTCCTGTGTAATTATAGTGGTCACATTATGCAGTCCTGTGTAATCACAAGTCACATTGTGCAGTCTTGTGTAATTATAGCGGTCACATTATGCAGTCCTGTGTAATCACAAGTCACATTGTGCAGTCCTGTGTAATTATAGCGGTCACATTATGCAGTCCTGTGTAATCACAAGTCACATTGTGCAGTCCTGTGTAATGATAGCGGTCACATTATGCATTCCTGTGTAATCACAAGTCACATTGTGCAGTCTTGCGTAATTATAGCGGTCACATTATGCAGTCCTGTGTAATCACAAGTTACATCGTGCAGTCCTGTGTAATTATAGCGATCACATTATGCAGTCCTGTGTAATGATAGCGGTCACGTTGTGCAGTCCTGTGTAATGATAGCGGTCACATTGTGCAGTCCTGTGTAATTATAGCGGTCCCACTGTGCAGTCCTGTGTAATCACAAGTCACATTGTGCAGTCCTGTGTAATCACAAGTCACGTTGTGCAGTCCTGTGTAATTATAGAGGTCACATTATGCAGTCCTGTGTAATCACAAGTCACATTGTGCAGTCCTGTGTAATTATAGCGGTCACATTATGCAGTCCTGTGTAATCACAAGTCACGTTGTGCAGTCCTGTGTAATTATAGTGGTCACATTATGCAGTCCTGTGTAATCACAAGTCACATTGTGCAGTCCTGTGTAATGATAGCGGTCACATTATGCAGTCCTGTGTAATCACAAGTCACATTGTGCAGTCCTGTGTAATTATAGCGGTCACATTATGCAGTCCTGTGTAATCACAAGTCACATTGTGCAGTCCTGTGTAATGATAGCTGTCACATTATGCAGTCCTGTGTAATCACAAGTCACATTGTGCAGTCTTGTGTAATTATAGCGGTCACATTATGCAGTCCTGTGTAATCACAAGTTACATCGTGCAGTCCTGTGTAATTATAGCGGTCACATTATGCAGTCCTGTGTAATCACAAGTCACATTGTGCAGTCCTTTGTAATGATAGCGGTCACATTATGCAGTCCTGTGTAATCACAAGTTACATCGTGCAGTCCTGTGTAATTATAGCGGTCACATTATGCAGTCCTGTGTAATCACAAGTCACATTGTGCAGTCCTGTGTAATGATAGCGGTCACATTATGCAGTCCTGTGTAATCACAAGTCACATTGTGCAGTCTTGTGTAATTATAGCGGTCACATTATGCAGTCCTGTGTAATCACAAGTTACATCGTGCAGTCCTGTGTAATTATAGCGGTCACATTATGCAGTCCTGTGTAATCACAAGTCACATTGTGCAGTCCTGTGTAATGATAGCGGTCACATTATGCAGTCCTGTGTAATCACAAGTTACATCGTGCAGTCCTGTGTAATTATAGCGGTCACATTATGCAGTCCTGTGTAATCACAAGTCACATTGTGCAGTCTTGTGTAATTATAGCGGTCACATTATGCAGTCCTGTGTAATCACAAGTCACATTGTGCAGTCTTGTGTAATGATAGCGGTCACATTGTGCAGTCCTGTGTAATCACAAGTCACATTGTGCAGTCCTGTGTAATTATAGCGGTCACATTGTGCAGTCCTGTGTAATCACAAGTCACGTTGTGCAGTCCTGTGTAATTATAGCGGTCACATTATGCAGTCTTATGTAATTATAGCAGTCTCATTGTGCAGTCCTGTGTAATTATAGCGGTCACATTATGCAGTCCTGTGTAATCACAAGTCACGTTGTGCAGTCCTGTGTAATTATAGAGGTCACATTATGCAGTCCTGTGTAATCACAAGTCACATTGTGCAGTCCTGTGTAATTATAGCGGTCACATTATGAAGTCCTGTGTAATCACAAGTCACGTTGTGCAGTCTTGTGTAATTATAGCGGTCCCACTGTGCAGTCCTGTGTAATCACAAGTCACATTGTGCAGTCCTGTGTAATCACAAGTCACGTTGTGCAGTCCTGTGTAATTATAGAGGTCACATTATGCAGTCCTGTGTAATCACAAGTCACATTGTGCAGTCCTGTGTAATTATAGCGGTCACATTATGCAGTCCTGTGTAATCACAAGTCACGTTGTGCAGTCCTGTGTAATTATAGTGGTCACATTATGCAGTCCTGTGTAATCACAAGTCACATTGTGCAGTCCTGTGTAATGATAGCGGTCACATTATGCAGTCCTGTGTAATCACAAGTCACATTGTGCAGTCCTGTGTAATTATAGCGGTCACATTATGCAGTCCTGTGTAATCACAAGTCACATTGTGCAGTCCTGTGTAATGATAGCTGTCACATTATGCAGTCCTGTGTAATCACAAGTCACATTGTGCAGTCTTGTGTAATTATAGCGGTCACATTATGCAGTCCTGTGTAATCACAAGTTACATCGTGCAGTCCTGTGTAATTATAGCGGTCACATTATGCAGTCCTGTGTAATCACAAGTCACATTGTGCAGTCCTTTGTAATGATAGCGGTCACATTATGCAGTCCTGTGTAATCACAAGTTACATCGTGCAGTCCTGTGTAATTATAGCGGTCACATTATGCAGTCCTGTGTAATCACAAGTCACATTGTGCAGTCCTGTGTAATGATAGCGGTCACATTATGCAGTCCTGTGTAATCACAAGTCACATTGTGCAGTCTTGTGTAATTATAGCGGTCACATTATGCAGTCCTGTGTAATCACAAGTTACATCGTGCAGTCCTGTGTAATTATAGCGGTCACATTATGCAGTCCTGTGTAATCACAAGTCACATTGTGCAGTCCTGTGTAATGATAGCGGTCACATTATGCAGTCCTGTGTAATCACAAGTTACATCGTGCAGTCCTGTGTAATTATAGCGGTCACATTATGCAGTCCTGTGTAATCACAAGTCACATTGTGCAGTCTTGTGTAATTATAGCGGTCACATTATGCAGTCCTGTGTAATCACAAGTCACATTGTGCAGTCTTGTGTAATGATAGCGGTCACATTGTGCAGTCCTGTGTAATCACAAGTCACATTGTGCAGTCCTGTGTAATTATAGCGGTCACATTGTGCAGTCCTGTGTAATCACAAGTCACGTTGTGCAGTCCTGTGTAATTATAGCGGTCACATTATGCAGTCTTATGTAATTATAGCAGTCTCATTGTGCAGTCCTGTGTAATTATAGCGGTCACATTATGCAGTCCTGTGTAATCACAAGTCACGTTGTGCAGTCCTGTGTAATTATAGAGGTCACATTATGCAGTCCTGTGTAATCACAAGTCACATTGTGCAGTCCTGTGTAATTATAGCGGTCACATTATGAAGTCCTGTGTAATCACAAGTCACGTTGTGCAGTCCTTTGTAATTATAGTGGTCACATTATGCAGTCCTGTGTAATCACAAGTCACATTGTGCAGTCTTGTGTAATTATAGCGGTCACATTATGCAGTCCTTTGTAATCACAAGTCACATTGTGCAGTCCTGTGTAATTATAGCGGTCACATTATGCAGTCCTGTGTAATCACAAGTCACATTGTGCAGTCCTGTGTAATGATAGCGGTCACATTATGCAGTCCTGTGTAATCACAAGTCACATTGTGCAGTCTTGTGTAATTATAGCGGTCACATTATGCAGTCCTGTGTAATCACAAGTTACATTGTGCAGTCCTGTGTAATTATAGCGGTCACATTATGCAGTCCTGTGTAATGTTAGCGGTCACGTTGTGCAGTCCTGTGTAGTGATAGCGGTCACATTGTGCAGTCCTGTGTAATTATAGCGGTCACATTATGCAGTCCTGTGTAATCACAAGTCACGTTGTGCAGTCCTGTGTAATTATAGCGGTCACATTATGCAGTCCTGTGTAATCACAAGTCACGTTGTGCAGTCCTGTGTAATTATAGTGGTCACATTATGCAGTCCTGTGTAATCACAAGTCACGTTGTGCAGTCCTGTGTAATTATAGTGGTCACATTATGCAGTCCTGTGTAATCACAAGTCACATTGTGCAGTCTTGTGTAATTATAGCGGTCACATTATGCAGTCCTGTGTAATCACAAGTCACATTGTGCAGTCCTGTGTAATTATAGCGGTCACATTATGCAGTCCTGTGTAATCACAAGTCACATTGTGCAGTCCTGTGTAATGATAGCGGTCACATTATGCATTCCTGTGTAATCACAAGTCACATTGTGCAGTCTTGTGTAATTATAGCGGTCACATTATGCAGTCCTGTGTAATCACAAGTTACATCTTGCAGTCCTGTGTAATTATAGCGATCACATTATGCAGTCCTGTGTAATGATAGCGGTCACGTTGTGCAGTCCTGTGTAATGATAGCGGTCACATTGTGCAGTCCTGTGTAATTATAGCGGTCCCACTGTGCAGTCCTGTGTAATCACAAGTCACATTGTGCAGTCCTGTGTAATCACAAGTCACGTTGTGCAGTCCTGTGTAATTATAGAGGTCACATTATGCAGTCCTGTGTAATCACAAGTCACATTGTGCAGTCCTGTGTAATTATAGCGGTCACATTATGCAGTCCTGTGTAATCACAAGTCACGTTGTGCAGTCCTGTGTAATTATAGTGGTCACATTATGCAGTCCTGTGTAATCACAAGTCACATTGTGCAGTCCTGTGTAATGATAGCGGTCACATTATGCAGTCCTGTGTAATCACAAGTCACATTGTGCAGTCCTGTGTAATTATAGCGGTCACATTATGCAGTCCTGTGTAATCACAAGTCACATTGTGCAGTCTTGTGTAATTATAGCGGTCACATTATGCATTCCTGTGTAATCACAAGTCACATTGTGCAGTCTTGTGTAATTATAGCGGTCACATTATGCAGTCCTGTGTAATCACAAGTTACATCGTGCAGTCCTGTGTAATTATAGCGATCACATTATGCAGTCCTGTGTAATGATAGCGGTCATGTTGTGCAGTCCTGTGTAATGATAGCGGTCACGTTGTGCAGTCCTGTGTAATTATAGCGGTCCCACTGTGCAGTCCTGTGTAATCACAAGTCACATTGTGCAGTCCTGTGCAATCACAAGTCACGTTGTGCAGTCCTGTGTAATTATAGAGGTCACATTATGCAGTCCTGTGTAATCACAAGTCACAATTTGCAGTCCTGTGTAATTATAGCGGTCACATTATGCAGTCCTGTGTAATCACAAGTTACATCGTGCAGTCCTGTGTAATTATAGCGGTCACATTATGCAGTCCTGTGTAATCACAAGTCACATTGTGCAGTCCTGTGTAATGATAGCGGTCACATTATGCAGTCCTGTGTAATCACAAGTTACATCGTGCAGTCCTGTGTAATTATAGCGGTCACATTATGCAGTCCTGTGTAATCACAAGTCACATTGTGCAGTCCTGTGTAATGATAGCCGTCACATTATGCAGTCCTGTGTAATCACAAGTTACATCGTGCAGTCCTGTGTAATTATAGCGGTCACATTATGCAGTCCTGTGTAATCACAAGTCACATTGTGCAGTCCTGTGTAATGATAGCGGTCACATTATGCAGTCCTGTGTAATCACAAGTCACATTGTGCAGTCTTGTGTAATTATAGCGGTCACATTATGCAGTCCTGTGTAATCACAAGTTACATCGTGCAGTCCTGTGTAATTATAGCGGTCACATTATGCAGTCCTGTGTAATCACAAGTCACATTGTGCAGTCCTGTGTAATGATAGCGGTCACATTATGCAGTCCTGTGTAATCACAAGTTACATCTTGCAGTCCTGTGTAATTATAGCGGTCACATTATGCAGTCCTGTGTAATCACAAGTCACATTGTGCAGTCTTGTGTAATTATAGCGGTCACATTATGCAGTCCTGTGTAATCACAAGTCACATTGTGCAGTCTTGTGTAATGATAGCGGTCACATTGTGCAGTCCTGTGTAATCACAAGTCACATTGTGCAGTCCTGTGTAATTATAGCGGTCACATTGTGCAGTCCTGTGTAATCACATGTCACGTTGTGCAGTCCTGTGTAATTATAGCGGTCACATTATGCAGTCTTATGTAATTATAGCAGTCTCATTGTGCAGTCCTGTGTAATTATAGCGGTCACATTATGCAGTCCTGTGTAATCACAAGTCACGTTGTGCAGTCCTGTGTAATTATAGAGGTCACATTATGCAGTCCTGTGTAATCACAAGTCACATTGTGCAGTCCTGTGTAATTATAGCGGTCACATTATGAAGTCCTGTGTAATCACAAGTCACGTTGTGCAGTCCTTTGTAATTATAGTGGTCACATTATGCAGTCCTGTGTAATCACAAGTCACATTGTGCAGTCTTGTGTAATTATAGCGGTCACATTATGCAGTCCTTTGTAATCACAAGTCACATTGTGCAGTCCTGTGTAATTATAGCGGTCACATTATGCAGTCCTGTGTAATCACAAGTCACATTGTGCAGTCCTGTGTAATGATAGCGGTCACATTATGCAGGCCTGTGTAATCACAAGTCACATTGTGCAGTCTTGTGTAATTATAGCGGTCACATTATGCAGTCCTGTGTAATCACAAGTTACATCGTGCAGTCCTGTGTAATTATAGCGGTCACATTATGCAGTCCTGTGTAATGTTAGCGGTCACGTTGTGCAGTCCTGTGTAGTGATAGCGGTCACATTGTGCAGTCCTGTGTAATTATAGCGGTCACATTATGCAGTCCTGTGTAATCACAAGTCACGTTGTGCAGTTCTGTGTAATTATAGCGGTCACATTATGCAGTCCTGTGTAATCACAAGTCACGTTGTGCAGTCCTGTGTAATTATAGTGGTCACATTATGCAGTCCTGTGTAATCACAAGTCACGTTGTGCAGTCCTGTGTAATTATAGTGGTCACATTATGCAGTCCTGTGTAATCACAAGTCACATTGTGCAGTCTTGTGTAATTATAGCGGTCACATTATGCAGTCCTGTGTAATCACAAGTCACATTGTGCAGTCCTGTGTAATTATAGCGGTCACATTATGCAGTCCTGTGTAATCACAAGTCACATTGTGCAGTCCTGTGTAATGATAGCGGTCACATTATGCATTCCTGTGTAATCACAAGTCACATTGTGCAGTCTTGTGTAATTATAGCGGTCACATTATGCAGTCCTGTGTAATCACAAGTTACATCTTGCAGTCCTGTGTAATTATAGCGATCACATTATGCAGTCCTGTGTAATGATAGCGGTCACGTTGTGCAGTCCTGTGTAATGATAGCGGTCACATTGTGCAGTCCTGTGTAATTATAGCGGTCCCACTGTGCAGTCCTGTGTAATCACAAGTCACATTGTGCAGTCCTGTGTAATCACAAGTCACGTTGTGCAGTCCTGTGTAATTATAGAGGTCACATTATGCAGTCCTGTGTAATCACAAGTCACATTGTGCAGTCCTGTGTAATTATAGCGGTCACATTATGCAGTCCTGTGTAATCACAAGTCACGTTGTGCAGTCCTGTGTATTTATAGTGGTCACATTATGCAGTCCTGTGTAATCACAAGTCACATTGTGCAGTCCTGTGTAATGATAGCGGTCACATTATGCAGTCCTGTGTAATCACAAGTCACATTGTGCAGTCCTGTGTAATTATAGCGGTCACATTATGCAGTCCTGTGTAATCACAAGTCACATTGTGCAGTCTTGTGTAATTATAGCGGTCACATTATGCAGTCCTGTGTAATCACAAGTTACATCGTGCAGTCCTGTGTAATTATAGCGATCACATTATGCAGTCCTGTGTAATGATAGCGGTCATGTTGTGCAGTCCTGTGTAATGATAGCGGTCACATTGTGCAGTCCTGTGTAATTATAGCGGTCCCACTGTGCAGTCCTGTGTAATCACAAGTCACATTGTGCAGTCCTGTGCAATCACAAGTCACGTTGTGCAGTCCTGTGTAATTATAGAGGTCACATTATGCAGTCCTGTGTAATCACAAGTCACATTGTGCAGTCCTGTGTAATTATAGCGGTCACATTATGCAGTCCTGTGTAATCACAAGTTACATCGTGCAGTCCTGTGTAATTATAGCGGTCACATGATGCAGTCCTGTGTAATCACAAGTCACATTGTGCAGTCCTGTGTAATGATAGCGGTCACATTATGCAGTCCTGTGTAATCACAAGTTACATCGTGCAGTCCTGTGTAATTATAGCGGTCACATTATGCAGTCCTGTGTAATCACAAGTCACATTGTGCAGTCCTGTGTAATGATAGCCGTCACATTATGCAGTCCTGTGTAATCACAAGTTACATCGTGCAGTCCTGTGTAATTATAGCGGTCACATTATGCAGTCCTGTGTAATCACAAGTCACATTGTGCAGTCCTGTGTAATGATAGCGGTCACATTGTGCTACAGTAGTGTCCGATCAGTATGTCAAACATTGCTGCCCCAGAGTTCCCTATGCAGTGTATATAGGGGCTGCAGCACCACCTAGTGCCAAACACCTCTTACTGCAGCTGTAGCCAAACTACAATTCCCAGCATGCTCTATAGCCTGCAACTGAATGCAAATTGACATTAGCCCTATTCCTTTGGAGTCCTGCTTGCATGACAGTCCCACAACACTCGGGACTGTAGGTAATTATATCCGTCTTATAAAGGAAGTCTACTCACCGAACTATTTATTCCATTTCCATTACAGATGATATTTCAGCAAGATAATCCTGGGGTCTCATTTCAGTATTTTGTCTCCTCGCCGTCCAGCTCTGATAATCCCGGCCATGTCTCCCACGTCCCCTCGCAGGAATACGGTAAGAGCCCCCTTTTTAGAGATTCATATTTAGGAAGTGAGCAGGGTCTCTAGCGCCACCTATTGGAAGTAGCTATCCTAGAAGTCAATATTGACCCTTTAAAGAGAGTCTTGTTACATGACTCAATGTCCCCAAATACATGAGACGAATATCGGCAGGGGGCCTCCCAACTCATCTGTTGGGGAAATTTCGGACTAGCGATCCTTTTTTTTATCTTGGCAAGATAAGCCTCCGCCAGAGCAGTCTGGCAGCGACTCACTTGTAGACTCCTGTGTATGGTGGTTTGGTATATACATGATCCTTTGGCCGACAACTATCTATTGTGTATGAGGCCCATTAGGATATACAGCTAGACCAGTATTTTCTCCATTTTCAGGCAGCTAGGTGGCACTAGAGACTGTTCTCTTCCTCTGTTTCATCGTAGACAGCCAAAAATGACGGGGTACCGGCTCTCATCCTTGACCCATGGACCTCACCGTTGGGTTTCATCCAAGTTCTCTCTTTTACCTGATATATATTCTCTCTGTAGGTTCTCTGAGGTCAGTGGCTTCCAGCGATTCCCTGCCACAGAACAGCATACGAAATCACCCTGTGGAGGAACGCCCCCGGGTGGTCCCACCGCCTCAAGCAAGGCCACCACCACCAGTTCGGCCCCCCGGCACTTTGCAGCGCAACATCCGCATCCCTCCTCTTTCGGCGCCCCCTGTTCACTATTGGCCAGAACAACCTCAGTTTTTCTGGAGACGAGTTGGAAATACGCCATGCTCGGTCACCTGTGGGAAAGGTGAGTGGGCCGGAGCTGTGCTGTACAGCTCCAAACATTCGGCCACCACTGGAGCTAACGACAACTGATCAATGGGGATGTTGAGCTTCAGGGCCCCCACTGATCTGTGATTGATCACCTATCGTAAGATCCAGTACCACCCCAATCAACCCACCCAACAGTTGAGTTCATCAAAGTCCAGTGCCTTTGCACTTCAGGTCCCGAGACTTTCCCTCCAAAAGCGGGGCAGATAAAGTCCGGTCATTAAAGGACTAAGCGGTAGCATTATGTCGGGACTGTCTGGTAGGATGAGGACACTGTACAGTGGTATTATTTAGGCACAGGATAGCACTTTATTTTATTCATTTCAATTTACTGTCAAAAGGAACATGGAAGAGGCCCCATATACACTTTGCTGCTCAAACTTTGACTTGATACCTTCAGCCAGGACTTGTGGCATTTTTTGTCACAATTTTTTGCTTGTGAACCCAACCATACAAATACATAATTTGGCAGGATTGTATTTTTTATCACTGTAACACCTTTTTTTTTTTTTTTTTTTTAGGGTTCTGGTACCCCATTTACCAGTGCGTCTCCAGGAGTTCCTTGGATGAGGTTAATGAGGATGAATGCGACTCATCAACAAAGCCATTCCCTCAGGAGGAGGCCTGTAACACCCAGCCCTGCCCTGCATTGTAAGCCCAGAGCATCACCATATACAGGCGCATCTCACTAAATTAGAATAGCATCAAAAAGTAAATTTATTTCAGTTCTTCAATACAAAAAGTGAAACTCCTATATTATATAGAGTCATTACACACAGAGGGATCTATTATATAGAGTCATTACACACAGAGGGATCTATTATATAGAGTCATTACACACAGAGGGATCTATTATATAGAGTCATTACACACAGAGGGATCTATTATATAGAGTCATTACACGCAGAGGGATCTATTATATAGAGTCATTACACACAGGGGGATCTATTATATAGAGTCATTACACGCAGAGGGATCTATTATATAGAGTCATTACACACAGAGGGATCTATTATATAGAGTCATTACACACAGAGTGATCTATTATATAGAGTCATTACACACAGAGGGATCTATTATATAGAGTCATTACACACAGAGGGATCTATTATATAGAGTCATTACACACAGAGGGATCTATTATATAGAGTCATTACACACAGAGTGATCTATTATATAGAGTCATTACACACAGAGGGATCTATTATATAGAGTCATTACACACAGAGTGATCTATTTCACGTGTTTATTTCTGTTAATGTTGATGATTATGGCTTACAGCCAATGACAACACAAAAGTCATTATCTCAGTAAATTAGAATACTTTATAACAACAGCTGGAAAAATGTTTTTTAAAATCAGAAATGTTGTCCTACTGAAATGTATGTTCAGTAAATGCCTCAATACTTGGTCGGGCTCCTTTTGCATCAATTACTGCATCAATACGGCAATGTGGCATGGAGGCGATCAGCCTGTGGCCCTGCTGAGGTGTTATAGAAGCCCAGGTGGCTTTGATAGCAGCCTTCAGCTCATCTGCATTGTTGGGTCTGGGGTCCCTCATCTTCTTCTTGACTATACCCCATAGATTCTCTATAATAGATTCTCTATGGGGTTAAGGTCAGGCGAGTTTGCTGCCAATCAAGCACAGTGATACTGTTGTGTGTAAACCAGGTATTGGTACTTTTGCAGTGTGGACAGGGGCCGAGTCCTGCTGGAGAATGACATTTCCATCTCCAAAAAGCTTGTCAGCAGAGGGAAACATGAAGTGCTGTAAAATGTCCTGGTAGATGGCTGCGCTGACTTTGGTCTTGATAAACCACAGTGGACCTGCACCAGCAGATGACATGGCCCCCCAAACCATCACTGATTGTGGAAACTTCACACTAGACCTCAAGCAGCTTGGATTGTGGCCTCTCCACTCTTCCTCCAGACTCTGGGACCTTGTGGAGGGTGTCAGTGACTGCCTTCTGGACATCTGTCAAGTCAGCAGTCTTCCCCATGATTGTGGAGCCTACTGAAACAGACTAAGGGACCTTTTTAAACGCTTCGGAAGCCTTTGCAGGTGTTTTTTGTAAATTATTTTAATTTACTGAGATAATGACTTTTGTGTTTTCATTGGCTGTAAGCCATAATCCTCAACATTAACAGAAGTAAGCTTGAAATAGATCACTCTGTGTGTAATGACTCTATATAATAGATCCCTCTGTGTGTAATGACTCTATATAATAGATCACTCTGTGTGTAATGACTCTATATAATAGATCCCTCTGTGTGTAATGACTATATAATAGATCCCTGTGTGTAATGACTCTATATAATAGATCCCTCTGTGTGTAATGACTCTATATAATAGATCCCTCTGTGTGTAATTACTCTATATAATAGATCCCTCTGTGTGTAATGACTCTATATAATAGATCCCTCTGTGTGTAATGACTCTATATAATAGATCACTCTGTGTGTAATGACTCTATATAATAGATCCCTGTGTGTAATGACTCTATATAATAGATCCCTCTGTGTGTAATGACTCTATATAATAGATCCCTCTCTGTGTAATGACTCTATATAATAGATCCCTCTGTGTGTAATGACTCTATATAATAGATCCCTCTGCGTGTAATGACTCTATATAATAGATCCCTCTGCGTGTAATGACTCTATATAATAGATCCCGCTGCGTGTAATGACTCTATATAATAGATCCCTCTGCGTGTAATGACTCTATATAATAGATCCCTCTGCGTGTAATGACTCTATATAATAGATCCCTCTGCGTGTAATGACTCTATATAATAGATCCCTCTGCGTGTAATGACTGTATAGAATAGATCCCTCTGCGTGTAATGACTCTATAGAATAGATCCCTCTGCGTGTAATGACTCTATATAATAGATCCCTCTGCGTGTAATGACTCTATATAATAGATCCCTCTGCGTGTAATGACTCTATATAATAGATCCCTCTGCGTGTAATGACTCTATATAATAGATCCCTCTGCGTGTAATGACTCTATATAATAGATCACTCTGCGTGTAATGACTCTATATAATAGATCCCTCTGCGTGTAATGACTCTATATAATAGATCCCTCTGTGTGTAATGACTCTATATAATAGATCACTCTGTGTGTAATGACTCTATATAATAGATCACTCTGTGTGTAATGACTCTATATAATAGATCACTCTGTGTGTAATGACTCTATATAATAGATCCCTCTGTGTGTAATGACTCTATATAATAGATCCCTCTGTGTGTAATGACTCTATATAATAGATCCCTCTGCGTGTAATGACTCTATATAATAGATCACTCTGCGTGTAATGACTCTATATAATAGATCCCTCTGTGTGTAATGACTCTATATAATAGATCCCTCTGTGTGTAATGACTCTATATAATAGATCCCTCTGTGTGTAATGACTCTATAGAATAGATCCCTCTGTGTGTAATGACTCTATAGAATAGATCCCTCTGTGTGTAATGACTCTATATAATAGATCCCTCTGTGTGTAATGACTCTATAGAATAGATCCCTCTGCGTGTAATGACTCTATAGAATAGATCCCTCTGCGTGTAATGACTCTATATAATAGATCCCTCTGCGTGTAATGACTCTATAGAATAGATCCCTCTGTGTGTAATGACTCTATATAATAGATCCCTCTGCGTGTAATGACTCTATATAATAGATCCCTCTGCGTGTAATGACTCTATATAATAGATCCCTCTGCGTGTAATGACTCTATATAATATATCCCTCTGCGTGTAATGACTCTATATAATAGATCCCTCTGCGTGTAATGACTCTATATAATAGATCCCTCTGCGTGTAATGACTCTATATAATAGATCACTCTGCGTGTAATGACTCTATATAATAGATCCCTCTGTGTGTAATTACTCTATATAATAGATCCCTCTGTGTGTAATGACTCTATATAATAGATCCCTCTGTGTGTAATGACTCTATATAATAGATCACTCTGTGTGTAATGACTCTATATAATAGATCACTCTGTGTGTAATGACTCTATATAATAGATCCCTCTGTGTGTAATGACTATATAATAGATCCCTCTGTGTGTAATGACTCTATATAATAGATCCCTCTGCGTGTAATGACTCTATATAATAGATCACTCTGTGTGTAATGACTCTATATAATAGATCCCTCTGTGTGTAATGACTCTATATAATAGATCCCTCTGTGTGTAATGACTCTATATAATAGATCCCTCTGTGTGTAATGACTCTATAGAATAGATCCCTCTGTGTGTAATGACTCTATAGAATAGATCCCTCTGTGTGTAATGACTCTATATAATAGATCCCTCTGTGTGTAATGACTCTATATAATAGATCCCTCTGTGTGTAATGACTCTATATAATAGATCCCTCTGTGTGTAATGACTCTATATAATAGATCCCTCTGTGTGTAACGACTCTATATAATAGATCCCTCTGTGTGTAACGACTCTATATAATAGATCCCTCTGTGTGTAACGACTCTATATAATAGATCCCTCTGTGTGTAATGACTCTATATAATAGATCCCTCTGTGTGTAATGACTCTATATAATAGATCCCTCTGTGTGTAATGACTCTATATAATAGATCCCTCTGTGTGTAATGACTCTATAGAATAGATCCCTCTGTGTGTAATGACTCTATATAATAGATCCCTCTGCGTGTAATGACTCTATATAATAGATCCCTCTGCGTGTAATGACTCTATATAATAGATCACTCTGCGTGTAATGACTCTATATAATAGATCCCTCTGTGTGTAATTACTCTATATAATAGATCCCTCTGTGTGTAATGACTCTATATAATAGATCCCTCTGTGTGTAATGACTCTATATAATAGATCCCTCTGCGTGTAATGACTCTATATAATAGATCCCTCTGCGTGTAATGACTCTATATAATAGATCCCTCTGCGTGTAATGACTCTATATAATAGATCCCTCTGCGTGTAATGACTCTATATAATAGATCACTCTGTGTGTAATGACTCTATATAATAGATCACTCTGTGTGTAATGACTCTATATAATAGATCCCTCTGTGTGTAATGACTCTATATAATAGATCCCTCTGTGTGTAATGACTCTATATAATAGATCCCTCTGCGTGTAATGACTCTATATAATAGATCACTCTGCGTGTAATGACTCTATATAATAGATCCCTCTGTGTGTAATGACTCTATATAATAGATCCCTCTGTGTGTAATGACTCTATATAATAGATCCCTCTGTGTGTAATGACTCTATAGAATAGATCCCTCTGTGTGTAATTACTCTATATAATAGATCCCTCTGTGTGTAATGACTCTATATAATAGATCCCTCTGTGTGTAATGACTCTATATAATAGATCACTCTGTGTGTAATGACTCTATATAATAGATCACTCTGTGTGTAATGACTCTATATAATAGATCCCTCTGTGTGTAATGACTATATAATAGATCCCTCTGTGTGTAATGACTCTATATAATAGATCCCTCTGCGTGTAATGACTCTATATAATAGATCACTCTGTGTGTAATGACTCTATATAATAGATCCCTCTGTGTGTAATGACTCTATATAATAGATCCCTCTGTGTGTAATGACTCTATATAATAGATCCCTCTGTGTGTAATGACTCTATAGAATAGATCCCTCTGTGTGTAATGACTCTATAGAATAGATCCCTCTGTGTGTAATGACTCTATAGAATAGATCCCTCTGTGTGTAATGACTCTATATAATAGATCCCTCTGCGTGTAATGACTCTATAGAATAGATCCCTCTGTGTGTAATGACTCTATATAATAGATCCCTCTGCGTGTAATGACTCTATATAATAGATCCCTCTGCGTGTAATGACTCTATAGAATAGATCCCTCTGTGTGTAATGACTCTATACAATAGATCCCTCTGTCTGTAATGACTCTATATAATAGATCCCTCTGTGTGTAATGACTCTATATAATAGATCACTCTGTGTGTAATGACTCTATATAATAGATCACTCTGTGTGTAATGACTCTATATAATAGATCCCTCTGTGTGTAATGACTATATAAAAGATCACTCTGTGTGTAATGACTCTATATAATAGATCCCTCTGTGTGTAATGACTCTATATAATAGATCCCTCTGTGTGTAATGACTCTATATAATAGATCCCTCTGTGTGTAATGACTCTATATAATAGATCCCTCTGTGTGTAATGACTCTATATAATAGATCACTCTGCGTGTAATGACTCTATATAATAGATCCCTCTGTGTGTAATGACTCTATATAATAGATCCCTCTGTGTGTAATGACTCTATATAATAGATCCCTCTGTGTGTAATGACTCTATAGAATAGATCCCTCTGTGTGTAATGACTCTATAGAATAGATCCCTCTGTGTGTAATGACTCTATATAATAGATCCCTCTGTGTGTAATGACTCTATATAATAGATCCCTCTGTGTGTAATAACTCTATATAATAGATCCCTCTGTGTGTAATGACTCTATATAATAGATCCCTCTGTGTGTAATGACTCTATATAATAGATCCCTCTGTGTGTAATGACTCTATATAATAGATCGCTCTGTGTGTAATGACTCTATATAATAGATCCCTCTGTGTGTAATGACTCTATATAATAGATCCCTCTGTGTGTAATGACTCTATATAATAGATCACTCTGTGTGTAATGACTCTATATAATAGATCACTCTGTGTGTAATGACTCTATATAATATGGGAGTTTCACTTTTTGGATCGAAGAACTAAAATAAATTAACTTTTTGATGATATTCTAATTTAGTGAGATGCACCTGTATGTGATAAACTATACCAAACTTCGAGACCACCTATATGCACCATTTACCATCAGCGAGACAGCAGAGCACCTCCACAGAGGACCTAGCATTTCATAGATGCAGAGGAATACCAAGTAGTCCTTAAAGAGTAATTCATTTTTTTTATAATTTTGTCCAGCGTGGGAAGTTATGAAACTTGCAAATCACTTTATCAGTGGACTTGTCTTCATCCCTGTAAAAAAGTGCATGTAAGTGACCTCCAAATCTCTGCTTTTCCCCAATCTATTTGCCTGCCTTCGTCTGCATTGATATCAGGATGTACTTATTTGGAGCGGAGTTGCTTGCAATTAAAGAGCCAGCACTTAAGTCTCAATAACTCTGAGGATAAGAAGCAACTGTGTCTCACTATCTCTGGGATAAGCTGCTGCAGGAGATTGTGCTGATAAGCAGAACACTCAGAGGAGGAGACCTGTGCTGACCCATCACTGCCAGCATCTGTACTCCACATGAGCATGTCCTGATATCAACGCAACCAAATAGAGTGGAGAAAAAACAAGGGTTTGGAAGCCACTTACACTCAATTTTTTACAGGAATGAAGGAAAATCCCATAATAAAGTGATTTGCAAAGTTTCATAACTTTCTGTGCTGGAGAAAGTTGTTAGAAAAAAAAAGTTTAGTTACTCTTTAATTTCCGCTGCAGGGGGTATCTACACTTACTGTCAAAGTTTTGAAACTTTTTGTCACGCTGAAACAAAATCTGGATTGCCTTGCATACCTCACAGCTAGGCCAGTCTCACACTAGCATAATTTAATGCGTTTTTAGAACAGCAGGTCCTGGCCAGACCATATTAGCCCTTGCTCCGGTTGAGCGGTTGTTGTGCAGCCCGGACAGGTGGTGCTGGTGCAGATGGGTGGACAAGTTAGAACCATGATAGCAGAAGTGGTCAAACTGGCATGAAGGCAACTGGAGTAGTAGAAGAGGAGTCATTGCAGCAGGTGAAGTAAAGTAGACACAGCAATAAGGAATTAGGGTAGCTGAGCTGTGTTAGCAACTGATTTCAATGTAGCAGAACTGGCACAGTGATGTAGCGGAGTTTACTGAACGATGGGGAATCTGTGTAGAATTTAATATAGTAAAGCTGGCACAATGATGTAGCAGAACAGACTGAACGATGAGAAATCTGTGTAACAGAGTCGAGTTAGCATCAGAGTTTAATACAGCAGAGCAGGCGCAGAGATGTAGCAGAAGAATCAAGGTTGAGGGATCAGTGTATAAGCTGTGTCTCTGTGCTCTGTTATTTGTGGTGAAGGTGAGTGGTACTTACCTCGAAAAATAAGAGCTGATCTGCAGGTTTAGGCAGCGACTATTACATATTGAACTGAGCCGTGTTAACATTCGAATACCACTGCCAGCACTAATAACAGCTGATCTGTGTGGGGGCCGGGTGTTAGACATCCACCACCAATCTTATATTGATTATCTACAGTGGGTACGGAAAGTATTCAGACCCCTTTACATTTTTCACTCTTTGTTTCATTGCAGCCATTTGGTAAATTCTAAAAAGTTTATTTTTTTCTCATTAATGTACACTCTGCCCCCATCTTGTCTGAAAAAAACAGAAATGTGGAAATTTTTGCAAATTTATTAAAAACGAAAAACTGAAATATCACATGGTCATAAGTATTCAGACCCTTTGCTCAGTATTGAGTAGAAGCCCCCTTTTGAGCGAGTACAGCCATGAGTCTTCTTGGGAATGATGCAACAAGTTTTTCACACCTGGATTTGGGGATCCTCTGCCATTCTTCCTTGCAGATCCTCTCCAGTTCCGTCAGGTTTGATGGTGAACGTTGGTGGACAGCCATTTTCAGGTCTCTCCAGAGATGCTCAATTGGGTTTCGGTCAGGGCTCTGGCTGGGCCAGTCAAGAATGGTCACAGAGTTGTTCTGAAGCCACTCCTTTGTTATTTTAGCTGTGTGCTTAGGGTCATTGTCTTGTTGGAAGGTGAACCTTTGGCCAAGTCTGAGGTCCACAGCACTCTGGAAGAGGTTTTCATCCAGGATCTCTCTGTACTTGGCCGCATTCATGTTTCCTTCAATTGCAACCAATCGTCCTGTCCCTGCAGCTGAAAAACACCCCCATAACATGATGCTGCCACCACCATGTTTCACTGTTGGGATTGTATTGGGCAGGTGACGAGCAGTGCTTGGTTTTCTCCACACATACCGCTTAGAATTATCAACAAAAAGTTCTATCTTCGTCTCATCAGACCAGAGAATCTTATTTCTCATAGTCTGGGAGTCCTTCATGTGTTTTTTTTTTTAAACCTTCTTTATTTCTGAATAAGGTATAGAACACGGAAAATTGAAGCATCACGACAAGTCAGTAATTATACACAGGTAATGGAAAACATGTCAACATGGCTTTCAAAATCACAGTAATCGTGTTGATACACTAAATGACATAATAACGAAAAAACCTAAAAAACAACAAAAACATAAACAAGCTCGTAGCCCACGAGTTAGACCTCAAAAAAGAGATAAAGAAAAAACAAAAATAAGAGCAATTAGACATATGAATAATAGTAGCAGTCAATTTACCTTTTAAAGAAATAGCAGATCTCTTATAGTTTAGTGTTATATAAGGCTTGTGGTTGATATACACTCTCGACCAAGGGGACAATTAGTTCGCAGAGGGGTGGGGGGGGGTGGATGTATCCAGCAAGTCAAGGGAATTATAATTGAAAGAATATCATAATAGGAAGGTGATATGGTTTTCCAAGGGGGAGTAACTAAGTAAGATTATTCCTCCTGTCTCCACTGGCTCCATACTTTAGTAAATTGGGGGTGACTATAAGTTTCCCAACTGGTGAGTTCCTCTAAACGCCTTATCATGTTGACCTAATTTACCCATTCAGAATGAGTGGGGGGAGATCCTTGCTTCCAATGTAGAGAGATCAGCTGTTTTGCTGCTCCCAACAACAAGGAGTCGTGGTTTCTTGGCTTGTAGTTATCTGTTGGGCAGGATAATAGGATTTCTTTAGGGGTTAATGTGTACCTTATCAGGCCTAGTTTTTTTAAGGTCTCTTCTACCTTTCCCCAAAATGGTCTAATCTTCGAGCATGACCAGAAGATATGTGTCATATTACCCACATCTAGTTTGCATCTCCAGCATAAGTTACAGTCGCTCAGACCGATATGATGTAATATTTCCTGGGTTCTGTACCAACGCGATATTATTTTATATGAATTCTCTTGTAAAGTTATACAGTGGTGGCCAAAAGTATTGGCACCCCTGCAATTCTATCAGATAATACTCAGTTTCTTCCTGAAAATGATTGCAATCACAAATTCTTTGGTATTATTATCTTCATTTAATTTTCTTGCAAGGAGAAAACACAAAAGAGAATGAAGCAAAAATCAAATCATTGATCATTTCACACAAAACTCCAAAAATGGGCCAGACAAAAGTATTGGCACCCTCAGCCTAATACTTGGTTGCACAACCTTTAGCCAAAATAACTGCGAACAACCGCTTCTGGTAACCATCAATGAGTTTCTTACAATGCTCTGCTGGAATTGTAGACCATTCTTCTTTGGCAAACTGCTCCAGGTCCCTGATATTTGAAGGGTGCCTTCTCCAAACTGCCATTTTGAGATCTCTCCACAGGTGTTCTATGGGATTCAGGTCTGGACTCATTGCTGGCCACCTTAGAAGTCTCCAGTGCTTTCTCTCAAACCATTTTATAGTGCTTTTGGAATTGTGTTTTGGGTCATTGTCCTGCTGGAAAACCCATGACCTCTGAGGGAGACCCAGCTTTCTCACACTGGGCCCTACATTATGCTGCAAAATTTGTTGGTAGTCTTCAGACTTCATAATGCCATGCACACGGTCAAGCAGTCCAGTGCCAGAGGCAGCAAAGCAACCCTAAAACATCAGGGAACCTCCGCCATGTTTGACTGTAGGGACTGTGTTCTTTTCTTTGAATGCCTCTTTTTTTTTCCTGTACACTCTATGTTGATGCTTTTTCCCAAAAAGCTCTACTTTTGTCTCATCTGACCAGAGAACATTCTTCCAAAACGTTTTAGGCTTTCTCAGGTAAGTTTTGGCAAACTCCAGCCTGGCTTTTTTATGTCTCGGGGTAAGAAGTGGGGTCTTCCCGGGTATCCTACCATACAGTCCCTTTTCATTCAGACACCGACGGATAGTACGGCTTGACACTGTTGTACCCTTGGACTGCAGGGCAGCTTGAACTTCTTTGGATGTTAGTCGAGGTTCTTTATCCACCATCCGCACAATCTTGCGTTGAAATCTCTCGTCAATTTTTCTTTTCCGTCCACATCTAGGGAGGTTAGCCACAGTGCCATGGGCTTTAAACTTCTTGATGACACTGCGCACGGAAGACACAGGAACATTCAGGTCTTTGGAGATGGACTTGTAGCCTTGAGATTGCTCATGCTTCCTCACAATTTGGTTTCTCAAGTCCTCAGACAGTTCTTTGGTCTTCTTTCTTTTCTCCATGCTCAATGTGGTACACACAAGAACACAGGACAGAGGTTGAGTCAACTTTAATCCATGTTAACTGGCTGCAAGTGTGATTTAGTTATTGCCAACACCTGTTAGGTGCCACAGGTAAGTTACAGGTGCTGTTAATTACACGAATTAGAGAAGCATCACATGATTTTTCAAACGGTGCCAATACTTTTGTCCACCCCCTTTCTTAGGTTTGGTGTGGAATTATATCCAATTTGGCTTTAGGACAATTCTTTTTGTGTTTTTTCATTGAAGACAAATTAAATGAAGAGAATAATACCAAAGAATTTGTGATTGCAATCATTTTCAGGAAGAAACTCAGTATTATCTGACAGAATTGCAGGGGTGCCAATACTTTTGATGAGCAGTGCCTGGTTTTCTCCACACATTCCGCTTAGAATTATCACCAAAAAGTTCTATCTTCGTCTCATCAGACCAGAGAATCTTATTTCTCATAGTCTGGGAATCCTTCATGTGTTTTTGAGCAAACTCTATGCAGGCTTTCATATGTCTTGCACTGAGGAGAGGCTTCCGTGGAGCCACTCTGCCATAAAGGCCCGACTGGTGGAGGGCTGCAGTGATAGTTGACTTTGTAGAACTTTCTCCCATCTCCCTACTGCATCACTGGAGCTCAGCCACAGTGATCTTGGGGTTCTTCTTTACCTCTCTCACCAAGGCTCTTCTCCCATGATTGCTCAGTTTGGCTGGACGACCAGGTCTAGGAAGACTTGTGGTGGTCCCAAACTTCTTCCATTTAAGGATTATGGAGGCCACTGTGCTCTCAGGAACCTTGAGTAATGCAGAAATTCTTTTGTAGCCTTGGCCAGATCTGTGCCTTGCCACAATCCTGTCTCTGAGCTCCTTGGGCAGTTCCTTTGAGCTCATGATTCTCATTTGGTCTGACATGCACTGTGAGCTGTGAGGTCTTATATAGACAGGTGTGTGCCTTTCCAAATCAAGTCCTATCAGTTTCATTAAACACAGCTGGACTCCAATGAAGGAGTAGAACCATCTCAAGGAGGATCACAAGGAAATGGACAGCATGTGACTTACATATGAGTGTCTGAGCAAAGGGTCTGAATACTTATGACCATGTGATACTTCAGTTTTTCTTTTTTAATACATTTGCTAAAATTTCTACATTTCTGTTTTTTTTTTCAGACAAGATGGGGCAGAGTGTACTTTACTGAGAAAAAAATGAACTTTTTAGAATTTACCAAATGGCTGCAATGAAACAAAGAGTGAAAAATGTAAAGGGGTCTGAATACTTTCCGTACCCACTGTATCCTAAGGGGAAAGTTACAGACCAGAAAATAAGATCTGAGGTGCAATTCTCTGCAGAGGCCGCCACACATTGAATGTAGCAGAGCTAGCACAGTGATGTAGCAGAGTTGATTCAGCAGATCTTAGACAACAGAGTTTAATTTGACATTGGATATAGGGGTTTAATTAAACTGAACAGACTCCATATCTTTTAAAATATAAAATACATGAACTTGATACCCGCCAACAAGGAATGGAAAGGGTCTATTGGAAATAAGCATTGGTTGGCGATCAGGAATGATCTGAGGTTTGGTCTGACCCCAATTTTCCAACCATGAAAGCCGAGAAGGTATACATTTCAGTTTCTTGAGATCCATTTTACAGCCATTTTCACTCAACTTCAGTGTTTGTAAATGTTATCCAGGGGCTCTGCGTGCCAGACAGTCTTGGTCTTGGACAATTTGAACTGGGAACTGAACTGTCTGAGTCACGATGGAAAATGCTTTGTACACCAGCAGCGCTCTAGAAAGAAACATTTCGTTCAATTTGGCCAATTTTGTTATCCAAGAACAGGATACTGAGGGCTCCTTAGAAGCAACAGAACATCTAGGAGAACCGTATGAAATGATTCTACTTTCATAGATTACCGGCAGAATGTGATTTTTCATGTTCTTTGCTTCTCCTCAGCTGGGACTTTGGTAACTGGTCCGTTTGTAGCAGGACGTGTGGCAGTGGGATACAACACCGGCAAGTCTTGTGCCGGCAGATGTACGCCAACCGGACCACTATGGTTCACCCACAAAGGTGCAGCAACTTGGCCAAGCCGAATGTCACCCAGACGTGCCAACTGCGTATCTGTAGCCACTGGGAGATCCAAAGCAACTGGAGCACGGTAAGGAACTGCCGAGGAAGCTGCCTGTAGAGAAACTGGATGATCAATGAGATGATAACTTATATTTTACCCAAAGTGTTCAGTCATGTGTGGCCTTGGCCAGAGGACCCGTCACGTCCGATGTATCAGTAATCAAGGGGACGTTATCGGAGAAGGAGAATGCAGCAACCGTCTCCGCCCGAGGAACAACGAGGTCTGTGACATGGGACCCTGCGTCCGGAGCTGGTTCCACAATGACTGGAGCTCCACAGTAAGTCTACTCTTATGACGGTGTGACCTATACATATATATGGTGGTGTACGCCAGTGAATGGTAGTCTAATGAGATATGATCCTCTTTTCTTTACATATATATACTCATATCCACACGACACAGCGGCCATCAGGGCGGGAGGATAACCCTCAAAAGGGGCTTTCACCACATCCGACAATGAGTGTGGAGAGCAACTTGGACTGTCAATCTCTGACAGTGGCATTGAAGGGGTGCAATTGTAGTTGCACCCCCACGTTGGGTGTCCACAGGCTGGGCTTCATAGGAAATGTGGTAATGCAGTATACAAGCGATCGCAGGTTCAAATCCCCTAGGAGGACTAAAAAATTAAAAAAAATCTTTAACTTTTTTTCCAGCAATTTTTGATTTAGGAATTACCGTAGCTTGAATTTTTGCTCGTGGCTTTTTTTTCCCCTCTTACTGCAAATTGTGTTTCATTATTTTATTGTGTTTTGTTGTTTTATTGTTTCTGTGAAATTTTTAATTTTTTTTTATCTAACAAAATAAAACAAATAAAAGTTCTCAATCCAAAATGAAAAAAAATCTATTAAATCATATTCATTATCACCACTTCTGTAAAGGTTCAATTTATCGAGATCTAAAAATGATTTAACCCATAAAAAAAAAGTAAATGCTGTATAGAAAAAAACAGGTAAAACCCCAAAATTGACCATTTTTCAGTTGCCACACTTATTCCCAAAAATGTAATAAAAAACTTTCAAAATGTTGTATGTACCCCAAAATAGAAACGATAAAAACAGGCTCTCATACAGCTCCATAGACAAAAAAAATGCAGAGAAAAAAAGGGTCTTGGAAAATGGCAAAACCAAACAATTTTTATTTATTTTATTGTTTTTTTTACAAAAAGGTCAGAATTTTTTTTACAAGTTTAGTATCGCTGTAATTGTGCTGACATGAAGAATCATCTTACAAGTCATTTATATCGCACAACGAAGGTGGTAAAAAGTAAATCCAAAAATGGGAAAAACACAAGTGATTTTCTATTTTTTCACCACCTCTTTGAAGTTGTGTCACCTTACGTCTACTACTTAGTGCATTGCTTCCTTGAGTACCCATTGAATGCTCAGGCCATCCCTTCTAGATGTCCCATGTGTTATACTTCTTCTTGGGTGTCACGATTTGCAGTGTTCTTCTGAATGTGGACCTGGGATCCAGCGCCGTTCGGTCTTTTGTCTCTCGAGTTCTCCCAACGACGAGTCCCAAGATGGCTGCCCAGGAAATAAACCTTCCGACATGCGAGTGTGCAACAGTGGGCCGTGTGAGCGGACAATCAAGTGGTACACCGGACCTTGGTCTCAGGTACATAGTCCCCCTTCAAATCATAAATCCCCCCCATTCCCCCCCAAAATTATGGTAATTTTCACCGATGGGGTCTCATCCCTTCTTTGGTATAGTGCTCTGCAGAGTGTGATGAAGGTTCGCAGAGACGTGATGTGATCTGCGTCAGCAAAATGGGCTCAGACTTTAACGTCAGTGATGCATCCGAGTGTGCCCACCTAGAGAAGCCGCCAAGCCTACAGTCGTGCAATGCCGGATCTTGCGGGTCACGTTGGTTCACCACGCCTTGGAGCACCGTGAGTGGCGGAAATCGACACTATCGTAATCTAATAATGGCTTCTGACTATTGACCTCATTTTTTATTTTGTTTTTTCATAATGCCCCCTAGTGCTCACAGTCTTGTGAAGGTGGCATACAGGTAAGAGAGGTGCGGTGCCTGGCGGCTGACAAGACCTACAGTCATCAGTGTGACCTGGATTCTAAACCGGACGAGAAGAAAGCATGTAATCCGCAGCCCTGCTCCTCTGTACTAGGTGAGGAGAGAGTGGGAACCGTCCAGCCTTGACCTGACTTTACCCTTGCCGACCGCTCCAGCAGCTCAGAGGTTAATAAACCGGAAATGCTTTGCAGTGCGCAGAAGTCGATGATGGCGGCTTGATCATTAGAACCCATTCCTAATCGTTAGAGGTTAGCTGTAGTGGCTGAGCTTAGTGGCACGTCTGTCCTGGCTTTATTTGATGTGCGTTGTGGACTTAACTATGTGGCACAGATATTCCAAATCATTGCTTCCATGCCATCTCCTTCTACGTCATGGCACCTCCATGTCCTCACTAACATCATCACAAGTGGAGCTTGAGAAGATTGGCAAACTCTTCTCTTGTTGATGTAGAAGTTCAAAAAGTTTCCAAATTCTTGGCTTGTCGGATTCTCTTGGCTCCATTATCCAGGATCTCCTGCTTCTTCTGGAGTATAGCGACAGAAACCAAAAGGGACAGGTCACAAAATTTTCGATTCACGGATCTGGAGGGAAAAAGAGGCAGGAGAGACACACATCTTTGTATTTCCTGTCTTTCTAAGCTATTTTTTTTTAAATATTAGATTACTGGTAGAACATAAATGCTATGTAGGGACCACGTTAGAAATGTTCCAGTTTATGGATCTAGAAGGAAAATGAAAGGCAGGAAAGGCAGGAAATCCACAGATGTGCGTCTCTCCTGCATCTTTTTGCCTCCAGATCTTGAAATTTTGTGACCTGTTCCTTTGAAGGTCATGGACGATCTATAGCATGTATGTTCTCCCACCAGTGGTATAATGTACTGCGAAATTTATAGAAAGCTTAGAGAGGCAGGGAATTCACAGATGTGCGTCTCTCCGGCATCTTGTTCTCTCTTGATCTTGACATTTTGTGACCTGTTCCCACCTATAACATGTATGTTCTACTAGTGGTCTAATCGTTAAAACACGGCTTAGAAAGGCAGGAAATACACAGATGTGCGTCCCTCCAGCATCTTTTTCCCTTTAGATTAATAAACTGGAAATTTTGCGTCATGTTTCCTTGGTTTCTGTTGGAAGCTCTTAGCTATACTGAAGAGGAGCAGGAGATCCTAATATACTGCAAAAATGGTTAAAAATAGCTACGAAAGGCAGGAAATACACAGGTTTGTGCCTCTCCCGCACCTACGTTATCTTTTAACCATGTAACCTAAGATAATTCTTGCTATGACCCTCTATTCAAGGCGTTATACTGTTTTGCGATACCTGACGCTCCATATCGGGAGGCGGTGACGTCATGTCTACAGATAGCTTCTGGCTCCCATGGGCGAGGGCAAGCATCGCGTACCTGTCTGAGCCATCAGAATAGGACATGTGCTCGATATTTGCCTCTCCACATCGGAAAGTGAGTGGAGTTGATGACAAAAGGTCTACAGATATTTCCTGGTTCTTACGACTAGAACAAGTGCACAATACCTGTTGGTCGCGCACACAAACCGGCAGATGACTGTAGATGTACCGCCGCCGTCGGCAGCACTCACCTCCTGATTCGGAGATGTGCACCAGTACAGTTCTAATGAGTAGGACAGATAGGCAATACGTGTCACTCACGCAGCCAGGAAGATTTGTCGATGCGACGTCACCGGCCATGCTCGCCTCCCGATGCAAAGCGGCAGGGACCGCGCTCCACCTCTGGTCTACTGACCGTGCATGCAAGATGTCTGTAGATGTGATGTCTGGAAATGAGCACGGACAGGTTATCCCAGAAGGCCCCTCTGATTCGGCAAGAACGGAGAGCTTCTTTCTTATCTGACCCCTTTTTACCAATCATCAAAAAGTAAGAATGCCCACCATGAAACAAAAAACCCCAAATAAGCACAAAATGCATGAACGTGTAGCATGTGATTGTCTCCATAACCCTTTGCCTTTTCTTGGTGTAACTTTTTCGTCTTCCCCTATCCAGATGACAACTGCCACGATCGATATCACAACTGCGCCGTGGTGGTGCAGGCTCGGCTCTGTGTCTACACCTATTACAAGCAAGCATGCTGTTCTTCCTGTGCCCATTCGCTGCAACGAAGGACGTCTGAGAACCGATAGCGAGCAGGTCGCCGGCCCCCCACCCACCTCACCAGATTTTATATTTTATATATGCAGAAGAGACAGTATTTATTTACCTCTTTAGTGCCACGTCCGGCGTCGGCTCTTGCCGAGGTCGAAATTTCCCAACGGAGAAGTGACTAAAGACTGAATTGTATATTTGCTTTTGAATGTTTACCTCTCGCTCACGTGGGGAGGGAGGAATTATTTTTTTTGCTTTCCCGATTCTTTTATTACGGTGCTACATAACAACTGATATATCGCCACCTGCAATTACCACAACTGTGACTTCTGGGAAACTGATCATGCCATAGGATGATGGCACCATATAGGAATCATGCAAAAAGACGAGGTTACTTAAAGACAAGGCTGCTTTCTTCCAAAAAAAAAGCGCCACACTTGTCCTTAGGTTGGGCATGGTATTGCAATGAAGGGAATGGGGCTTAGTTGCAATGCCACACCCAACCTGTAGACAGGGGTGGTGCTACTTTTGCAAGAAAGTGACCAGGTTTCTGTTCTCCTTTTTTTGTTTGCCCGGTGGGGGATGTGAAACTATCACCCTAGACCCTCTTTTATATGGGGCTACATACAGATTTTTGTAACATGACTGGAGGAGCCTTTATAGCCCACGTCATACACTAAAGTTGTACAGGTTAAATAAGAACTGTAATTTCAACAAACTTTGGAAGAAAAACAATATAGGAAACTTTGTATTGTATTTTAGCAGAAAATTCTGCTTCTTTCTCCACTTATGTTCCTCCTCTTCCTCTCCCCCGCCTTCTGAACTCATCATCCACTCATCATCCAAGACAAGACGGCACAGTGAGGTGTTAGGTTACAGCTCCTATTATGAAGCTCCAATTACTCTATGGAGAGGGAAGGAGAGTAAGAAAACGAGCAGATGGAGACCCAGAGAGATCAAGCTCTTACCTTATTCTGGTGCTGGAGTCACATCTACACTGCTCAGTCCCTTATGCCCTTTAAGAAAAACATTTCACTTTATTGACTCTAAACTGTAATACCAGAAACAACCCATCACAAAGAGTGGCACTGTTTCTGGAAGAAAAAGGCCACGATTTTTTAGCCCTGAACTAGCCTTTTCATTTTTCAATTTTGAGTTTGATCGGCCATATCGTACTGTTATTATTACAAGTGTTTTCTGTATGTTTTAATTTTACCCCATTATAATTGATAGATTTCCCGCCTGACGGCCAAATGTCTTCCTGGATGCTTAGTAGTAAATAATGGCGTCCTCCTTAGTGCAGTGCCAGTGACCCCCATTTATAATGGTGGTGAATTGCATAGAAAAAATGTCCGCCTCCACCTCATGCGGGCAACAGGCGCGTGTAATATAATCAGGGATTGATTCATGGTGCTTTTAACCCCTTCCCATCCAACTTACTGTAAGTTTCCATACATTTCAGGACCATTACTGTGAGTGTCGGACAATCACTGTCGCAGAGTTACTGTCACTGTTACAAAGGGAGCGACCAATGACTCGAAAATAGTGCCAACGCTCCTGCACCTCAGCCATTAATCACATGGTCACCGGTAATTGCCTGCAACTGCATGCAGAGCCAAAGGCTGGAGACCACTTTGTTAGAGGAGTGTAAGGGGTGATGCAAAATTGATGGGGTTTCCAAAACAAGCACATTATTACCCTTAAAGGAAAAGCACTGTGTGGCAGAAGACTCACTAATTATACAGAGCCAGCTGATGCTAAATGCTAAGGATAGTCTGAATAGAAACCTTCGGCACTTTTTTCAACTTCATCCAGAGTGTTGTACTTGAGTGCCGAAGGTTTCTATTCAGACTGTACGTTATTTTTCCTTCAGTTCACCAACTATATTTCTAAGGTGTGTGAAACGTCTGACTGTTTACATTAATGCTAAGGATAGTCCTGGACAACCCTTTTAAAAGGACCCGTTGCTTGCAAAATATATGTAATTTCTTTTTACCTGGTGTAAATGCCGCTGTTCTCCTGAATCCGGCGATGTTTTTCTTTTCTCCCTACTCCTCTCCATTCCTGAGATATGCCCTCTTCTTCCCTGTATATAAGTCTAGTCTTGTTAGTAAAGTGGGCGTGGTTCTCAGCTCTTCTCTGTGGGCGTCGTCTTGTTTACCACACCCACTGTGCTAACAAGAGTAGATTTATATCCAGAGAATACAGGGCCATATCTCATGAACGGAGAGGCGTATGAACAAAAGAAAAACATTGCCGGGTTCAGGAGAAAAGTGTCATTTACACCAGGTAAAAAAATTACATATTTATGGCAATAAACAGGCCCCCTTTAAACAGTAAAGATCCCCTTTAAGATCGTCACTCACTACAGGGGAAATGTAGTATTACATGGCACTATTACAAATGAATGGATAGGCATATAGAACATGGTCGCAAAGTCCTCAAGAGCTTGAATCACTCTTGGCAGCAGCTTTTTTTCTCTAGAAACCCCCCACTTTTTTACAACTTTATGTCCTAATAGGTCAGTGTGTCTTTTGAACCACCCAAAAACCTTTAAAAAAAAATGAAAATTGTTTGGACATCAGTAATTTTGGAGGCCTGAGCCACATGTGCAGGGGAGCTTGCTGAAAGATGATAATCTGCAGGATATTCATGGAAACTGGTGATTTTAGATTGGGATCTCACACCCTAAAATGTTATAATTTACTCTGTTGCTTAAGGTCCTTTTATAAAATTTCCGCAGTCACTGTTTAGTTGATTTTTGGGAAAAATCTTATGAAATATTGCTGAGTATTTCTTCTCTATTCTGAGATCCATATTCCAGCTATTACATCATTATAAGCGGCGTCCATTTTTTTCTTGTAAATTTTTTAATTTATTTTTTAAGAAAGAGGATTTTATGTTTTTGTTTCATATGGAAAGAGATTGTAAAGAAAAAATATTAAATTTTCTTGAAAATGTATTTTATTCTCGGATTTGTTCATTATGATGAAATGTTTCCGGTCTATAATGCATACGATGGAGTTTATTACATGTAATGCAAATATATTTCCAGCCTTGTGAGTGGGTATGTTCACATGGAACTAAAAATCTGCATGAGATGTGGATTTGACGTTGATTTTGCTGCAGATTTTACCCAATGCATTCTTAAAAAACATACTTTTAAAGACTATGGGCATCTTTTACATATGTTAGTGGTTACCTATAGTTAATAAAATGAAATTTCAGTCTGCAACCTTCATTCATTTTCAGACGATCTGATATGCAGTTTTCAATTTTTCTCTTCTAGGAGTGTCTCTCGGAGTAATAAAGGCTGGAAGTGAGGTCTGTGTGTATCCAGGGTACTGCTTCTATCTTGCACTTATTTCCTCATTTTCTATAGTCTGTATTTTCTGACCTCTCTGAGTCTCTAAATGCTTTATCCCCTCTCCAGTGGTGTGAATGCCTCCCTCCCTGCTGATACCTCTAACACTGAGAGAAGGGGATGGGAAAACCAAGAGGTCAAAATTGAGCAGATAGTCCGACCTATTTGTATCAGCTTTTCCAAAAGCACTTAGCTAGAATTATTGACCTACAGACGCTCCACAGTAGCAAAATTGTAGAACATTTTACTAAAGACTTTATACAAAGTTAGCTAACTTTGCATTTAGGAAGCAAATGAACAATGACAAATAAATTTATGAGTGGAGATAAACTACACCTCTATCCCCTTGCTGACATATGACGTTCTGGTATTTCATATGTCAGGCCCAGTTCTATGATGCAGGATCAGTTCCTGAGCCTGCATCTTTCCAGGTGGATGATGGCTGTATTATTCAACCCTCATCTGCATTTTACTGCCGTAAGAGGAGCAGCTGTTAATCTGTTCAACGTCGGACGTGGCTGATGTTCATAGACCGCAATATTTGCAATATACAGCAATACTGTGGTATTACTGTATATAGTACTGGTGATCAGACAATCGTAGGTTCAAGTCCCCTAAGGGGACTAACAAGTAAAGTAAAAAGTTAAAAAAATATGAAAAAAAAATGTAAGTTAAAATCACCCTCCTTTTCCCCCTATTAAAAATAAATTTAAAAATACACAAAGTCCTATCTATCAAAATATAAAATAATCCAATCAGTAAACGGTAGAACAATAAGAAGGTAATCACAGCATCGTACCTCCCTCAAAATGGACGCAGAAAATAAGCCCCCACCCAGCCCCAGATCCTGAAAATTGAAAACGATAGGGGTTTTGGAGTATGGCGTTTGGTGTCTCCGTAATCGTACTGACCTGGAGAATCGTATTCTTAGGTCATTTTTACCGTATAGTGAACGCTGTAAAAACAAACCCCCCTAAAAAGTTGTGAAATTGCGCTTTTTTTTTTGCAAATTTGCAGCATTTGGATTTTTTTTTCCATTTTCCATTTCATCACATGATAAAATAGGTGGTGTCATTCGGAACTACAACTCGTCCCACAAAAAAACAGGCAACGGAAGAATAAAGTCTCTCTATTTACAGTGAGAGGGGATATTATACGGACATTATGAAGTGACTTCAGACGACCTATGTGTGAGCGCATCTCCTTTCCTTTCAGGTTCGGTCACATTTGTGTCCTCTACAAACAGGGCCGCCATTAGGGCATTACTGCCCCTACTGGCGTATGGGGCCCAGTCAGGGCCCCATTCTTCTGCTCACCGAGCCCCAGCGGCAGTTACTGTGAATGTGCGTCCTCGGATGTACGTTCACTTGAAATCTATTGCCGTGTGGGAAGCTTCCCGCGCGGCAATAGTTAACAGCCGCCAACCATTCACAGGCCGGCAGCTGACGTCAGCGCGCATGTCGCTGGAGTATGGCTTCACTATCATGCGCCTTCAACCGTGCTTCGGGTGATGGGAGAGTCTGGCGCTGCAAGGTGAGGAGAAACTTTTTTTTTTTTTATAAAGCCGCACTATGGGGCAGGATGGAAAAATGGGGGCCGAATGAGAAGACATTGGGGCAGAATGAAGACACATAGAGGCAGAATGGAAACATGGGGGGCAGAATGGAAACATGGGGGGTAGAATGGAGAGACATGGGGGCAGAAAGGAGAGACATTGGAGGCAGAATGGAGAGACATTGGGGGTAGAATTGAGAGATATTGGGGGCAGAATGGAGAGACATGGGGACAGAATGGAGAGACATGGGGGCAGAATGGAGAGACATGGGGGCGGAATGGAGAGACATTGGGGGCAGAATGGAGAGACATGGGGGCAGAATGGAGAGACATGGGGGCGGAATGGAGAGACATTGGGGGCAGGATGGAGAGACATTGGGGGCAGGATGGAGAGACATTGGGAGCAGAATAGAAATATGGGGGCAAAATGGGACACATGGGGGCAGGATTGAGACATTGTGGGCAAAATGAAGACATGGGGGCAGGATGGAGACATGGGGGCATATCGGACATTATTACTGTAGGGGCTAATTATGGATATTATTACTGCTGTGCGAAGATGAAAGACTTCAACTAGAGATGTCACAGGTGAGTCAGTGTGTTACCTGTACACTGACACTATACACTATATACTATGTACAGAGCTCCTGTGTATAATGTCATGGGTGATCGCTGTATTACCTGTACACTGACATTATATACAAAGCTCTTGTGTATAATGTCACTGTTGATCACTGTGTTACCTGTACACTATACACTATATACAGAGCTCCTGTGTATAATGTCACTGGTGATCCCTGTATTACCTGTACACTTACACTATATACAGAGCTCCTGTGTATAATGTCACTGGTGATCACTGTATTACCTGTACACTGACACTATATACAGACCTCCTGTGTATAATGTCACTGGTGATCACTGTATTACCTGTTCACTATACACTATATACAGAGCTCCTGTGTATAATGTCACTGGTGATCACTGTATTACCTGTACACTATACACTATATACAGAGCTCCTGTGTATAATGTCACTGGTGATCACTGTATTACCTGTACACTTACACTATATACAGAGCTCCTGTGTATAATGTCACCGATGATCACTGTATTACCTGTACACTGACACTATATACAGAGCTCCTGTGTATAATGTCACTGGTGATCCCTGTATTACCTGTACACTGACACTATATACAGAGCTCCTGTGTATAATGTCACTGGTGATCACTATTATCTTTACACTATATACAGAGCTCCTGTGTATAATGTCACTGGTGATCACTATTATCTTTACATTATATACAGAGTTCCTGTGTATAATGGCAATTATGGTAATATTAGTATTGTGTTATTAATCAATATTGTAATATTCAGTCACTACTATGTACAGAGGTCCTGGGTATAATATCTTTTGTGATCCCTGTATTACCTGTACACTTACACTATATACAGAGCTCCTGTGTATAATGTCACCGGTGATCACTGTATTACCTGTACCCTGACACTATATACAGAGCTCCTGTGTATAATGTCACCGGTGATCCCTGTATTACCTGTACACTGACACTATATACAGAGCTCCTGTGTATAATGTCACTGGTGATCCCTGTATTACCTGTACACTGACACTATATACAGAGGTCCTGTGTATAATCTCACTGGTGATCCCTGTATTACCTGTGCACTGACACTATACACTGTATATTATGTACAGAGCTCCTGTGTATAATGGCACTTATGGTAATATTAGTATTGTGTAATTAATCAGTATTGTAATATTCAGTCACTATGTGGTGGTGATATGTGATCTGGTCATGGTGTGTTGGTATTTGTCTCTTGTATGTGGTATTATTCGGTCACTATGTGGTGGTAATATGTGGTCTGGTCATGGTGTGGCGGTATTTTTCCCTTGTATGTGGTATTATTTGGTCACTATGTGGTGGTAATATATGGTCTGGTTATGGTGTGATGGTATTTCTCTCTTGTATGTGATATTATTGGTAATTTTAAAAAATATATGTGACACATTCCCTTAAAAAATATATATATTCCTAAAAAGAGTATTGGGTAATATAAGAAATATTTAATAGGTTAGGGTAGAGTAGGCCCGGACAGAAGAGAGTCTCCTTTTCATGGTAGTGGCTTAAAAAATCTTTTGGCCAAAACAAAAGCTGCTGGCTATATGTGTGATATGGTTCGATGGGAAATGTTAATGTGTGATTGGTGAGAATGTGGTGCAGAAGTGGAGTGTTTCCAAGAGTGGGCGGTGGGACTGTGAACGGTCCGAGGAGTGGAGACGGAGCTGGGGTGGAGCCTGAGCGGAGTCTCAAGGGGGCCCGAAAATTTTGCCAGTATGGGACCCTGAAATTCCTGGTGGCAGCCCTGTCTGCAATAATTACGCGTCTGGTTATTATACAATATACAAGCTGAGGGCTGTAGACTCAAATGGCAAATAGTCATTATTAATTTTCTGCCAGCAGATGGCGATAGCGCACTGTTTTTCCCGCTCAATACGATGTAATTTTAAATCTTAATTAGTACTGCAGTTTGTCCACTGGATGGCAGCACAGGAGAAGCTGGATTGCTGGAGTTTTGGAGGTGTAGTCTGGAGCGTTTATTTAATTATCATATTAGAGAACTATTTCAATAATAACTATCCTGTGATCATATTAGGTTATAATTACAGCTATTTTTGTCTTCTAGTCCCTAAACATGTGCACAGCTTACACAATCGCTGGCCTGCTCGCTTTCATTTTACTCGATCCGTTGCAGAATTATGGGTAATATCAAAGGGTTCACATATTTTTATTGAAACTGCAAATGTACTATACAGCTGATATTGAACATTAATGGGAACTATATAAATCTGTATTTCATGAGCTCCCCCTAGTGGTGGCTGCATAGACATGAACGTTGCATTTATACAATTCAGAGGCAGCTATTACCCAATATTAGAAGGAAACAATACTTTTGCTTCATGATATAATTCATAGGATTGCAACCAACTCTAACTACAGAGACTATAAAAAGTATTATCCTCTTTGGGATTATTTATGTTTTATTGCATAACGATATTAATGACTGGGTTTTGTTACACTTTTGACACTCAGCAACAAAATATTCTTTAAAGGGTGGAAGTTTATTATAGGGTTACAGACATAGAAAAAACACTTATACTCTACTGGTGCAGTCACTGTGTACATACATTACATTACTGATCCTGAGTTACACCCTGTATTATACTCCAGAGCTGCACTCACTATTCTGCTGGTGCAGTCACTGTGTACATACATTACATTACTGATCCTGTACTGATCCTGAGTTACATCTTGTATTATACTCCAGAGCTGCACTCACTATTCTGCTGGTGCAGTCACTGTGTACATACATTACATTACTGATCCTGAGTTATATCCTGTATTATACTCCAGAGCTGCACTCACTATTCTGCTGGTGCAGTCACTGTGTACATACATTACATTACTGATCCTGAGTTACATCCTGTATTATACTCCAGAGCTGCACTCACTATTCTGCTGGTGCAGTCACTGTGTACATACATTACATTACTGATCCTGTACTGATCCTGAGTTACATCTTGTATTATACTCCAGAGCTGCACTCACTATTCTGCTGGTGCAGTCACTGTGTACATACATTACATTACTGATCCTGAGTTATATCCTGTATTATACTCCAGAGCTGCACTCACTATTCTGCTGGTGCAGTCACTGTGTACATACATTACATTACTGATCCTGAGTTACATCCTGTATTATACTCCAGAGCTGCACTCACTATTCTGCTGGTGCAGTCACTGTGTACATACATTACATTACTGATCCTGTACTGATCCTGAGTTACATCATGTATTATACTCCAGAGCTGCACTCACTATTCTGCTGGTGCAGTCACTGTGTACATACATTACATTACTGATCCTGAGTTGCATCCTGTATTATACTCCAGAGCTGCACTCACTATTCTGCTGGTGCAGTCACTGTGTACATACATTACATTACTGATCCTGAGTTACATCCTGTATTATACTCCAGAGCTGCACTCACTATTCTGCTGGTGCAGTCACTGTGTACATACATTACATTACTGATCCTGAGTTACATCCTGTATTATACTCCAGAGCTGCACTCACTATTCTGCTGGTGCAGTCACTGTGTACATACATTACATTACTGATCCTGTACTGATCCTGAGTTACATCCTGTATTATACTCCAGAGCTGCACTCACTATTCTGCTGGTGCAGTCACTGTGTACATACATTACATTACTGATCCTGAGTTACATCCTGTATTATCCTCCAGAGCTGCACTCACTATTCTGCTGGTGCAGTCACTGTGTACATACATTACATTACTGATCCTGAGTTACATCCTGTATTATACTCCAGAGCTGCACTCACTATTCTGCTGGTGCAGTCACTGTGTACATACATTACATTACTGATCCTGAGTTACATCCTGTATTATACTCCAGAGCTGCACTCACTATTCTGCTGGTGCAGTCACTGTGTACACACATTACATTACTGATCCTGTACTGATAATGAGTTACATCCTGTATTATACTCCAGAGCTGCACTCACTATTCTGCTGGTGCAGTCACTGTGTACATACATTACATTACTGATCCTGAGTTACATCCTGTATTATACTCCAGAGCTGCACTCACTATTCTGCTGGTGCAGTCACTGTATACATACATTACATTACTGATCCTGTACTGATCCTGAGTTACATCCTGTATTATACTCCAGAGCTGCACTCACTATTCTGCTGGTGCAGTCACTGTATACATACATTACATTACTGATCCTGTACTGATAATGAGTTACATCCTGTATTATACTCCAGAGCTGCACTCACTATTCTGCTGGTGCAGTCACTGTGCAAATACATTACATTACTGATCCTGAGTTACATCCTGTATTATACTCCAGAGCTGCACTCACTATTCTGCTGGTGCAGTCACTGTGTACATACATTACATTACTGATCCTGAGTTACATCCTGTATTATACTCCAGAGCTGCACTCACTATTCTGCTGGTGCAGTCACTGTGTACACACATTACATTACTGATCCTGTACTGATAATGAGTTACATCCTGTATTATACTCCAGAGCTGCACTCACTATTCTGCTGGTGCAGTCACTGTGCAAATACATTACATTACTGATCCTGAGTTACCTCCTGTATTATACTCCAGAGCTGCACTCACTATTCTGCTGGTGCAGTCACTGTGTACATACATTACATTACTGATCCTGAGTTACATCCTGTATTATACTCCAGAGCTGCACTCACTATTCTGCTGGTGCAGTCACTGTGTACATACATTACATTACTGATCCTGTACTGATCCTGAGTTACATCCTGTATTATACTCCAGAGCTGTGCTCACTATTCTGCTGGTACAGTCACTGTGTACATACATTACATTACTGATCCTGTACTGATCCCGAGTTACATCCTGTACTATACTCCAGAGCTGCACTCACTATTCTGCTGGTGCAATCACTGTGTACATACATTACATTACATTACTGATCCTGAGTTACATCCTGTATTATACTCCAGAGCTGCACTCACTATTCTGCTGGTGGAGTCACTGTGTACATACATTACATTACTGATCCTGTACTGATCCTGAGTTACATCCTGTATTATACTCCAGAGCTGCACTCACTATTCTGCTGGTGCAGTCACTGTGTACATACATTACATTACTGATCCTGTACTGATCCTGAGTTACATCCTGTATTATACTCCAGAGCTGCACTCACTATTCTGCTGGTGCAGTCACTGTGTACATACATTACATTACTGATCCTGAGTTACATCCTGTATTATCCTCCAGAGCTGCACTCACTATTCAACTGGTGCAGTCACTGTGTACATACATTACATTACTGATCCTGAGTTACATCCTGTATTATACTCCAGAGCTGCACTCACTATTCTGCTGGTGCAGTCACTGTGTACATACATTACATTACTGATCCTGAGTTACATCCTGTATCATACTCCAGAGCTGCACTCACTATTCTGCTGGTGCAGTCACTGTGTACATACATTACATTACTGATCCTGTACTGATCCTGAGTTACATCCTGTATTATACTCCAGAGCTGCACTCACTATTCTGCTGGTGCAGTCACTGTGTACATACATTACATTACTGATCCTGTACTGATCCTGAGTTACATCCTGTATTATACTCCAGAGCTGCACTCACTATTCTGCTGGTGCAGTCACTGTGTACATACATTACATTACTGATCCTGAGTTACATCCTGTATTATCCTCCAGAGCTGCACTCACTATTCTGCTGGTGCAATCACTGTGTACATACATTACATTACATTACTGATCCTGAGTTACATCCTGTATTATACTCCAGAGCTGCACTCACTATTCTGCTGGTGCAGTCACTGTGTACATACATTACATTACTGATCCTGAGTTACATCCTGTATTATACTCCAGAGCTGCACTCACTATTCTGCTGGTGCAGTCACTGTGCACATACATTACATTACTGATCCTGAGTTAGATCCTGTATTATACTCCAGAGCTGCACTCACTATTCTGCTAGTGCAGTCACTGTGTACATACATTACATTACTGATCCTGAGTTACATCCTGTATTATACTCCAGAGCTGCACTCACTATTCTGCTGGTGCAGTCACTGTGTACATACATTACATTACTGATCCTGAGTTACATCCTGTATTATCCTCCAGAGCTGCACTCACTATTCTGCTGGTGCAATCACTGTGTACATACATTACATTACATTACTGATCCTGAGTTACATCCTGTATTATCCTCCAGAGCTGCACTCACTATTCTGCTGGTGCAGTCACTGTGTACATACATTACATTACTGATCCTGTACTGATCCTGAGTTACATCCTGTATTATACTCCAGAGCTGCGCTCACTATTCTGCTGGTGCAGTCACTGTGTACATACATTACATTACTGATCCTGAGTTACATCCTGTATTATCCTCCAGAGCTGCACTCACTATTCTGCTGGTGCAATCACTGTGTACATACATTACATTACATTACTGATCCTGAGTTACATCCTGTATTATCCTCCAGAGCTGCACTCACTATTCTGCTGGTGCAGTCACTGTGTACATACATTACATTACTGATCCTGTACTGATCCTGAGTTACATCCTGTATTATACTCCAGAGCTGCGCTCACTATTCTGCTGGTGCAGTCACTGTGTACATACATTACATTACTGATCCTGAGTTACATCCTGTATTATCCTCCAGAGCTGCACTCACTATTCAACTGGTGCAGTCACTGTGTACATACATTACATTACTGATCCTGAGTTACATCCTGTATTATACTCCAGAGCTGCACTCACTATTCTGCTGGTGCAGTCACTGTGTACATACATTACATTACTGATCCTGAGTTACATCCTGTATCATACTCCAGAGCTGCACTCACTATTCTGCTGGTGCAGTCACTGTGTACATACATTACATTACTGATCCTGTACTGATCCTGAGTTACATCCTGTATTATACTACAGAGCTGCACTCACTATTCTGCTGGTGCAGTCACTGTCTACATACATTACATTACTGATCCTGAGTTACATCCTGTATTATCCTCCAGAGCTGCACTCACTATTCTGCTGGTGCAGTCATTGTGTACATACATTACATTACTGATCCTGTACTGATCCTGAGTTACATCCTGTATTATACTCCAGAGCTGCGCTCACTATTCTGCTGGTGCAGTCACTGTGTACATACATTACATTACTGATCCTGAGTTACATCCTGTATTATCCTCCAGAGCTGCACTCACTATTCTGCTGGTGCAATCACTGTGTACATACATTACATTACATTACTGATCCTGAGTTACATCCTGTATTATCCTCCAGAGCTGCACTCACTATTCTGCTGGTGGAGTCAATGTGTACATACATTACATTACTGATCCTGTACTGATCCTGAGTTACATCCTGTATTATACTCCAGAGCTGCACTCACTATTCTGCTGGTGCAGTCACTGTGTACATACATTACATTACTGATCCTGTACTGATCCTGAGTTACATCCTGTATTATACTCCAGAGCTGCACTCACTATTCTGCTGGTGCAGTCACTGTGTACATACATTACATTACTGATCCTGAGTTACATCCTGTATTATCCTCCAGAGCTGCACTCACTATTCAACTGGTGCAGTCACTGTGTACATACATTACATTACTGATCCTGAGTTACATCCTGTATTATACTCCAGAGCTGCACTCACTATTCTGCTGGTGCAGTCACTGTGTACATACATTACATTACTGATCCTGTACTGATCCTGAGTTACATCCTGTATTATACTCCAGAGCTGCACTCACTATTCTGCTGGTGCAGTCACTGTGTACATACATTACATTACTGATCCTGTACTGATCCTGAGTTACATCCTGTATTATACTCCAGAGCTGCACTCACTATTCTGCTGGTGCAGTCACTGTGTACATACATTACATTACTGATCCTGAGTTACATCCTGTATTATCCTCCAGAGCTGCACTCACTATTCTGCTGGTGCAATCACTGTGTACATACATTACATTACATTACTGATCCTGAGTTACATCCTGTATTATACTCCAGAGCTGCACTCACTATTCTGCTGGTGCAGTCACTGTGTACATACATTACATTACTGATCCTGAGTTACATCCTGTATTATACTCCAGAGCTGCACTCACTATTCTGCTGGTGCAGTCACTGTATACATACATTACATTACTGATCCTGTACTGATCCTGAGTTACATCCTGTATTATACTCCAGAGCTGCACTCACTATTCTGCTGGTGCAGTCACTGTATACATACATTACATTACTGATCCTGTACTGATAATGAGTTACATCCTGTATTATACTCCAGAGCTGCACTCACTATTCTGCTGGTGCAGTCACTGTGCAAATACATTACATTACTGATCCTGAGTTACATCCTGTATTATACTCCAGAGCTGCACTCACTATTCTGCTGGTGCAGTCACTGTGTACATACATTACATTACTGATCCTGAGTTACATCCTGTATTATACTCCAGAGCTGCACTCACTATTCTGCTGGTGCAGTCACTGTGTACACACATTACATTACTGATCCTGTACTGATAATGAGTTACATCCTGTATTATACTCCAGAGCTGCACTCACTATTCTGCTGGTGCAGTCACTGTGCAAATACATTACATTACTGATCCTGAGTTACCTCCTGTATTATACTCCAGAGCTGCACTCACTATTCTGCTGGTGCAGTCACTGTGTACATACATTACATTACTGATCCTGAGTTACATCCTGTATTATACTCCAGAGCTGCACTCACTATTCTGCTGGTGCAGTCACTGTGTACATACATTACATTACTGATCCTGTACTGATCCTGAGTTACATCCTGTATTATACTCCAGAGCTGTGCTCACTATTCTGCTGGTACAGTCACTGTGTACATACATTACATTACTGATCCTGTACTGATCCCGAGTTACATCCTGTACTATACTCCAGAGCTGCACTCACTATTCTGCTGGTGCAATCACTGTGTACATACATTACATTACATTACTGATCCTGAGTTACATCCTGTATTATACTCCAGAGCTGCACTCACTATTCTGCTGGTGGAGTCACTGTGTACATACATTACATTACTGATCCTGTACTGATCCTGAGTTACATCCTGTATTATACTCCAGAGCTGCACTCACTATTCTGCTGGTGCAGTCACTGTGTACATACATTACATTACTGATCCTGTACTGATCCTGAGTTACATCCTGTATTATACTCCAGAGCTGCACTCACTATTCTGCTGGTGCAGTCACTGTGTACATACATTACATTACTGATCCTGAGTTACATCCTGTATTATCCTCCAGAGCTGCACTCACTATTCAACTGGTGCAGTCACTGTGTACATACATTACATTACTGATCCTGAGTTACATCCTGTATTATACTCCAGAGCTGCACTCACTATTCTGCTGGTGCAGTCACTGTGTACATACATTACATTACTGATCCTGAGTTACATCCTGTATCATACTCCAGAGCTGCACTCACTATTCTGCTGGTGCAGTCACTGTGTACATACATTACATTACTGATCCTGTACTGATCCTGAGTTACATCCTGTATTATACTCCAGAGCTGCACTCACTATTCTGCTGGTGCAGTCACTGTGTACATACATTACATTACTGATCCTGTACTGATCCTGAGTTACATCCTGTATTATACTCCAGAGCTGCACTCACTATTCTGCTGGTGCAGTCACTGTGTACATACATTACATTACTGATCCTGAGTTACATCCTGTATTATCCTCCAGAGCTGCACTCACTATTCTGCTGGTGCAATCACTGTGTACATACATTACATTACATTACTGATCCTGAGTTACATCCTGTATTATACTCCAGAGCTGCACTCACTATTCTGCTGGTGCAGTCACTGTGTACATACATTACATTACTGATCCTGAGTTACATCCTGTATTATACTCCAGAGCTGCACTCACTATTCTGCTGGTGCAGTCACTGTGCACATACATTACATTACTGATCCTGAGTTAGATCCTGTATTATACTCCAGAGCTGCACTCACTATTCTGCTAGTGCAGTCACTGTGTACATACATTACATTACTGATCCTGAGTTACATCCTGTATTATACTCCAGAGCTGCACTCACTATTCTGCTGGTGCAGTCACTGTGTACATACATTACATTACTGATCCTGAGTTACATCCTGTATTATCCTCCAGAGCTGCACTCACTATTCTGCTGGTGCAATCACTGTGTACATACATTACATTACATTACTGATCCTGAGTTACATCCTGTATTATCCTCCAGAGCTGCACTCACTATTCTGCTGGTGCAGTCACTGTGTACATACATTACATTACTGATCCTGTACTGATCCTGAGTTACATCCTGTATTATACTCCAGAGCTGCGCTCACTATTCTGCTGGTGCAGTCACTGTGTACATACATTACATTACTGATCCTGAGTTACATCCTGTATTATCCTCCAGAGCTGCACTCACTATTCTGCTGGTGCAATCACTGTGTACATACATTACATTACATTACTGATCCTGAGTTACATCCTGTATTATCCTCCAGAGCTGCACTCACTATTCTGCTGGTGCAGTCACTGTGTACATACATTACATTACTGATCCTGTACTGATCCTGAGTTACATCCTGTATTATACTCCAGAGCTGCGCTCACTATTCTGCTGGTGCAGTCACTGTGTACATACATTACATTACTGATCCTGAGTTACATCCTGTATTATCCTCCAGAGCTGCACTCACTATTCAACTGGTGCAGTCACTGTGTACATACATTACATTACTGATCCTGAGTTACATCCTGTATTATACTCCAGAGCTGCACTCACTATTCTGCTGGTGCAGTCACTGTGTACATACATTACATTACTGATCCTGAGTTACATCCTGTATCATACTCCAGAGCTGCACTCACTATTCTGCTGGTGCAGTCACTGTGTACATACATTACATTACTGATCCTGTACTGATCCTGAGTTACATCCTGTATTATACTACAGAGCTGCACTCACTATTCTGCTGGTGCAGTCACTGTCTACATACATTACATTACTGATCCTGAGTTACATCCTGTATTATCCTCCAGAGCTGCACTCACTATTCTGCTGGTGCAGTCATTGTGTACATACATTACATTACTGATCCTGTACTGATCCTGAGTTACATCCTGTATTATACTCCAGAGCTGCGCTCACTATTCTGCTGGTGCAGTCACTGTGTACATACATTACATTACTGATCCTGAGTTACATCCTGTATTATCCTCCAGAGCTGCACTCACTATTCTGCTGGTGCAATCACTGTGTACATACATTACATTACATTACTGATCCTGAGTTACATCCTGTATTATCCTCCAGAGCTGCACTCACTATTCTGCTGGTGGAGTCAATGTGTACATACATTACATTACTGATCCTGTACTGATCCTGAGTTACATCCTGTATTATACTCCAGAGCTGCACTCACTATTCTGCTGGTGCAGTCACTGTGTACATACATTACATTACTGATCCTGTACTGATCCTGAGTTACATCCTGTATTATACTCCAGAGCTGCACTCACTATTCTGCTGGTGCAGTCACTGTGTACATACATTACATTACTGATCCTGAGTTACATCCTGTATTATCCTCCAGAGCTGCACTCACTATTCAACTGGTGCAGTCACTGTGTACATACATTACATTACTGATCCTGAGTTACATCCTGTATTATACTCCAGAGCTGCACTCACTATTCTGCTGGTGCAGTCACTGTGTACATACATTACATTACTGATCCTGTACTGATCCTGAGTTACATCCTGTATTATACTCCAGAGCTGCACTCACTATTCTGCTGGTGCAGTCACTGTGTACATACATTACATTACTGATCCTGTACTGATCCTGAGTTACATCCTGTATTATACTCCAGAGCTGCACTCACTATTCTGCTGGTGCAGTCACTGTGTACATACATTACATTACTGATCCTGAGTTACATCCTGTATTATCCTCCAGAGCTGCACTCACTATTCTGCTGGTGCAATCACTGTGTACATACATTACATTACATTACTGATCCTGAGTTACATCCTGTATTATACTCCAGAGCTGCACTCACTATTCTGCTGGTGCAGTCACTGTGTACATACATTACATTACTGATCCTGAGTTACATCCTGTATTATACTCCAGAGCTGCACTCACTATTCTGCTGGTGCAGTCACTGTGTACATACATTGCATTACTGATCCTGAGTTACATCCTGTATCATACTCCAGAGCTGCACTCACTATTCTGCTGGTGCAGTCACTGTGTACATACATTACATTACTGATCCTGTACTGATCCTGAGTTACATCCTGTATTATACTCCAGAGCTGCACTCACTATTCTGCTGGTGCAGTCACTGTGTACATACATTACATTACTGATCCTGTACTGATCCTGAGTTACATCCTGTATTATACTCCAGAGCTGCACTCACTATTCTGCTGGTGCAGTCACTGTGTACATACATTACATTACTGATCCTGAGTTACATCCTGTATTATCCTCCAGAGCTGCACTCACTATTCTGCTGGTGCAATCACTGTGTACATACATTACATTACATTACTGATCCTGAGTTACATCCTGTATTATACTCCAGAGCTGCACTCACTATTCTGCTGGTGCAGTCACTGTGTACACACATTACATTACTGATCCTGTACTGATAATGAGTTACATCCTGTATTATACTCCAGAGCTGCACTCACTATTCTGCTGGTGCAGTCACTGTGCAAATACATTACATTACTGATCCTGAGTTACCTCCTGTATTATACTCCAGAGCTGCACTCACTATTCTGCTGGTGCAGTCACTGTGTACATACATTACATTACTGATCCTGAGTTACATCCTGTATTATACTCCAGAGCTGCACTCACTATTCTGCTGGTGCAGTCACTGTGTACATACATTACATTACTGATCCTGTACTGATCCTGAGTTACATCCTGTATTATACTCCAGAGCTGTGCTCACTATTCTGCTGGTACAGTCACTGTGTACATACATTACATTACTGATCCTGTACTGATCCCGAGTTACATCCTGTACTATACTCCAGAGCTGCACTCACTATTCTGCTGGTGCAATCACTGTGTACATACATTACATTACATTACTGATCCTGAGTTACATCCTGTATTATACTCCAGAGCTGCACTCACTATTCTGCTGGTGGAGTCACTGTGTACATACATTACATTACTGATCCTGTACTGATCCTGAGTTACATCCTGTATTATACTCCAGAGCTGCACTCACTATTCTGCTGGTGCAGTCACTGTGTACATACATTACATTACTGATCCTGTACTGATCCTGAGTTACATCCTGTATTATACTCCAGAGCTGCACTCACTATTCTGCTGGTGCAGTCACTGTGTACATACATTACATTACTGATCCTGAGTTACATCCTGTATTATCCTCCAGAGCTGCACTCACTATTCAACTGGTGCAGTCACTGTGTACATACATTACATTACTGATCCTGAGTTACATCCTGTATTATACTCCAGAGCTGCACTCACTATTCTGCTGGTGCAGTCACTGTGTACATACATTACATTACTGATCCTGAGTTACATCCTGTATCATACTCCAGAGCTGCACTCACTATTCTGCTGGTGCAGTCACTGTGTACATACATTACATTACTGATCCTGTACTGATCCTGAGTTACATCCTGTATTATACTCCAGAGCTGCACTCACTATTCTGCTGGTGCAGTCACTGTGTACATACATTACATTACTGATCCTGTACTGATCCTGAGTTACATCCTGTATTATACTCCAGAGCTGCACTCACTATTCTGCTGGTGCAGTCACTGTGTACATACATTACATTACTGATCCTGAGTTACATCCTGTATTATCCTCCAGAGCTGCACTCACTATTCTGCTGGTGCAATCACTGTGTACATACATTACATTACATTACTGATCCTGAGTTACATCCTGTATTATACTCCAGAGCTGCACTCACTATTCTGCTGGTGCAGTCACTGTGTACATACATTACATTACTGATCCTGAGTTACATCCTGTATTATACTCCAGAGCTGCACTCACTATTCTGCTGGTGCAGTCACTGTGCACATACATTACATTACTGATCCTGAGTTAGATCCTGTATTATACTCCAGAGCTGCACTCACTATTCTGCTAGTGCAGTCACTGTGTACATACATTACATTACTGATCCTGAGTTACATCCTGTATTATACTCCAGAGCTGCACTCACTATTCTGCTGGTGCAGTCACTGTGTACATACATTACATTACTGATCCTGAGTTACATCCTGTATTATCCTCCAGAGCTGCACTCACTATTCTGCTGGTGCAATCACTGTGTACATACATTACATTACATTACTGATCCTGAGTTACATCCTGTATTATCCTCCAGAGCTGCACTCACTATTCTGCTGGTGCAGTCACTGTGTACATACATTACATTACTGATCCTGTACTGATCCTGAGTTACATCCTGTATTATACTCCAGAGCTGCGCTCACTATTCTGCTGGTGCAGTCACTGTGTACATACATTACATTACTGATCCTGAGTTACATCCTGTATTATCCTCCAGAGCTGCACTCACTATTCTGCTGGTGCAATCACTGTGTACATACATTACATTACATTACTGATCCTGAGTTACATCCTGTATTATCCTCCAGAGCTGCACTCACTATTCTGCTGGTGCAGTCACTGTGTACATACATTACATTACTGATCCTGTACTGATCCTGAGTTACATCCTGTATTATACTCCAGAGCTGCGCTCACTATTCTGCTGGTGCAGTCACTGTGTACATACATTACATTACTGATCCTGAGTTACATCCTGTATTATCCTCCAGAGCTGCACTCACTATTCAACTGGTGCAGTCACTGTGTACATACATTACATTACTGATCCTGAGTTACATCCTGTATTATACTCCAGAGCTGCACTCACTATTCTGCTGGTGCAGTCACTGTGTACATACATTACATTACTGATCCTGAGTTACATCCTGTATCATACTCCAGAGCTGCACTCACTATTCTGCTGGTGCAGTCACTGTGTACATACATTACATTACTGATCCTGTACTGATCCTGAGTTACATCCTGTATTATACTACAGAGCTGCACTCACTATTCTGCTGGTGCAGTCACTGTCTACATACATTACATTACTGATCCTGAGTTACATCCTGTATTATCCTCCAGAGCTGCACTCACTATTCTGCTGGTGCAGTCATTGTGTACATACATTACATTACTGATCCTGTACTGATCCTGAGTTACATCCTGTATTATACTCCAGAGCTGCGCTCACTATTCTGCTGGTGCAGTCACTGTGTACATACATTACATTACTGATCCTGAGTTACATCCTGTATTATCCTCCAGAGCTGCACTCACTATTCTGCTGGTGCAATCACTGTGTACATACATTACATTACATTACTGATCCTGAGTTACATCCTGTATTATCCTCCAGAGCTGCACTCACTATTCTGCTGGTGGAGTCAATGTGTACATACATTACATTACTGATCCTGTACTGATCCTGAGTTACATCCTGTATTATACTCCAGAGCTGCACTCACTATTCTGCTGGTGCAGTCACTGTGTACATACATTACATTACTGATCCTGTACTGATCCTGAGTTACATCCTGTATTATACTCCAGAGCTGCACTCACTATTCTGCTGGTGCAGTCACTGTGTACATACATTACATTACTGATCCTGAGTTACATCCTGTATTATCCTCCAGAGCTGCACTCACTATTCAACTGGTGCAGTCACTGTGTACATACATTACATTACTGATCCTGAGTTACATACTGTATTATACTCCAGAGCTGCACTCACTATTCTGCTGGTGCAGTCACTGTGTACATACATTACATTACTGATCCTGTACTGATCCTGAGTTACATCCTGTATTATACTCCAGAGCTGCACTCACTATTCTGCTGGTGCAGTCACTGTGTACATACATTACATTACTGATCCTGTACTGATCCTGAGTTACATCCTGTATTATACTCCAGAGCTGCACTCACTATTCTGCTGGTGCAGTCACTGTGTACATACATTACATTACTGATCCTGAGTTACATCCTGTATTATCCTCCAGAGCTGCACTCACTATTCTGCTGGTGCAATCACTGTGTACATACATTACATTACATTACTGATCCTGAGTTACATCCTGTATTATACTCCAGAGCTGCACTCACTATTCTGCTGGTGCAGTCACTGTGTACATACATTACATTACTGATCCTGAGTTACATCCTGTATTATACTCCAGAGCTGCACTCACTATTCTGCTGGTGCAGTCACTGTATACATACATTACATTACTGATCCTGTACTGATCCTGAGTTACATCCTGTATTATACTCCAGAGCTGCACTCACTATTCTGCTGGTGCAGTCACTGTATACATACATTACATTACTGATCCTGTACTGATAATGAGTTACATCCTGTATTATACTCCAGAGCTGCACTCACTATTCTGCTGGTGCAGTCACTGTGCAAATACATTACATTACTGATCCTGAGTTACATCCTGTATTATACTCCAGAGCTGCACTCACTATTCTGCTGGTGCAGTCACTGTGTACATACATTACATTACTGATCCTGAGTTACATCCTGTATTATACTCCAGAGCTGCACTCACTATTCTGCTGGTGCAGTCACTGTGTACACACATTACATTACTGATCCTGTACTGATAATGAGTTACATCCTGTATTATACTCCAGAGCTGCACTCACTATTCTGCTGGTGCAGTCACTGTGCAAATACATTACATTACTGATCCTGAGTTACCTCCTGTATTATACTCCAGAGCTGCACTCACTATTCTGCTGGTGCAGTCACTGTGTACATACATTACATTACTGATCCTGAGTTACATCCTGTATTATACTCCAGAGCTGCACTCACTATTCTGCTGGTGCAGTCACTGTGTACATACATTACATTACTGATCCTGTACTGATCCTGAGTTACATCCTGTATTATACTCCAGAGCTGTGCTCACTATTCTGCTGGTACAGTCACTGTGTACATACATTACATTACTGATCCTGTACTGATCCCGAGTTACATCCTGTACTATACTCCAGAGCTGCACTCACTATTCTGCTGGTGCAATCACTGTGTACATACATTACATTACATTACTGATCCTGAGTTACATCCTGTATTATACTCCAGAGCTGCACTCACTATTCTGCTGGTGGAGTCACTGTGTACATACATTACATTACTGATCCTGTACTGATCCTGAGTTACATCCTGTATTATACTCCAGAGCTGCACTCACTATTCTGCTGGTGCAGTCACTGTGTACATACATTACATTACTGATCCTGTACTGATCCTGAGTTACATCCTGTATTATACTCCAGAGCTGCACTCACTATTCTGCTGGTGCAGTCACTGTGTACATACATTACATTACTGATCCTGAGTTACATCCTGTATTATCCTCCAGAGCTGCACTCACTATTCAACTGGTGCAGTCACTGTGTACATACATTACATTACTGATCCTGAGTTACATCCTGTATTATACTCCAGAGCTGCACTCACTATTCTGCTGGTGCAGTCACTGTGTACATACATTACATTACTGATCCTGAGTTACATCCTGTATCATACTCCAGAGCTGCACTCACTATTCTGCTGGTGCAGTCACTGTGTACATACATTACATTACTGATCCTGTACTGATCCTGAGTTACATCCTGTATTATACTCCAGAGCTGCACTCACTATTCTGCTGGTGCAGTCACTGTGTACATACATTACATTACTGATCCTGTACTGATCCTGAGTTACATCCTGTATTATACTCCAGAGCTGCACTCACTATTCTGCTGGTGCAGTCACTGTGTACATACATTACATTACTGATCCTGAGTTACATCCTGTATTATCCTCCAGAGCTGCACTCACTATTCTGCTGGTGCAATCACTGTGTACATACATTACATTACATTACTGATCCTGAGTTACATCCTGTATTATACTCCAGAGCTGCACTCACTATTCTGCTGGTGCAGTCACTGTGTACATACATTACATTACTGATCCTGAGTTACATCCTGTATTATACTCCAGAGCTGCACTCACTATTCTGCTGGTGCAGTCACTGTGCACATACATTACATTACTGATCCTGAGTTAGATCCTGTATTATACTCCAGAGCTGCACTCACTATTCTGCTAGTGCAGTCACTGTGTACATACATTACATTACTGATCCTGAGTTACATCCTGTATTATACTCCAGAGCTGCACTCACTATTCTGCTGGTGCAGTCACTGTGTACATACATTACATTACTGATCCTGAGTTACATCCTGTATTATCCTCCAGAGCTGCACTCACTATTCTGCTGGTGCAATCACTGTGTACATACATTACATTACATTACTGATCCTGAGTTACATCCTGTATTATCCTCCAGAGCTGCACTCACTATTCTGCTGGTGCAGTCACTGTGTACATACATTACATTACTGATCCTGTACTGATCCTGAGTTACATCCTGTATTATACTCCAGAGCTGCGCTCACTATTCTGCTGGTGCAGTCACTGTGTACATACATTACATTACTGATCCTGAGTTACATCCTGTATTATCCTCCAGAGCTGCACTCACTATTCTGCTGGTGCAATCACTGTGTACATACATTACATTACATTACTGATCCTGAGTTACATCCTGTATTATCCTCCAGAGCTGCACTCACTATTCTGCTGGTGCAGTCACTGTGTACATACATTACATTACTGATCCTGTACTGATCCTGAGTTACATCCTGTATTATACTCCAGAGCTGCGCTCACTATTCTGCTGGTGCAGTCACTGTGTACATACATTACATTACTGATCCTGAGTTACATCCTGTATTATCCTCCAGAGCTGCACTCACTATTCAACTGGTGCAGTCACTGTGTACATACATTACATTACTGATCCTGAGTTACATCCTGTATTATACTCCAGAGCTGCACTCACTATTCTGCTGGTGCAGTCACTGTGTACATACATTACATTACTGATCCTGAGTTACATCCTGTATCATACTCCAGAGCTGCACTCACTATTCTGCTGGTGCAGTCACTGTGTACATACATTACATTACTGATCCTGTACTGATCCTGAGTTACATCCTGTATTATACTACAGAGCTGCACTCACTATTCTGCTGGTGCAGTCACTGTCTACATACATTACATTACTGATCCTGAGTTACATCCTGTATTATCCTCCAGAGCTGCACTCACTATTCTGCTGGTGCAGTCATTGTGTACATACATTACATTACTGATCCTGTACTGATCCTGAGTTACATCCTGTATTATACTCCAGAGCTGCGCTCACTATTCTGCTGGTGCAGTCACTGTGTACATACATTACATTACTGATCCTGAGTTACATCCTGTATTATCCTCCAGAGCTGCACTCACTATTCTGCTGGTGCAATCACTGTGTACATACATTACATTACATTACTGATCCTGAGTTACATCCTGTATTATCCTCCAGAGCTGCACTCACTATTCTGCTGGTGGAGTCAATGTGTACATACATTACATTACTGATCCTGTACTGATCCTGAGTTACATCCTGTATTATACTCCAGAGCTGCACTCACTATTCTGCTGGTGCAGTCACTGTGTACATACATTACATTACTGATCCTGTACTGATCCTGAGTTACATCCTGTATTATACTCCAGAGCTGCACTCACTATTCTGCTGGTGCAGTCACTGTGTACATACATTACATTACTGATCCTGAGTTACATCCTGTATTATCCTCCAGAGCTGCACTCACTATTCAACTGGTGCAGTCACTGTGTACATACATTACATTACTGATCCTGAGTTACATCCTGTATTATACTCCAGAGCTGCACTCACTATTCTGCTGGTGCAGTCACTGTGTACATACATTACATTACTGATCCTGTACTGATCCTGAGTTACATCCTGTATTATACTCCAGAGCTGCACTCACTATTCTGCTGGTGCAGTCACTGTGTACATACATTACATTACTGATCCTGTACTGATCCTGAGTTACATCCTGTATTATACTCCAGAGCTGCACTCACTATTCTGCTGGTGCAGTCACTGTGTACATACATTACATTACTGATCCTGAGTTACATCCTGTATTATCCTCCAGAGCTGCACTCACTATTCTGCTGGTGCAATCACTGTGTACATACATTACATTACATTACTGATCCTGAGTTACATCCTGTATTATACTCCAGAGCTGCACTCACTATTCTGCTGGTGCAGTCACTGTGTACATACATTACATTACTGATCCTGAGTTACATCCTGTATTATACTCCAGAGCTGCACTCACTATTCTGCTGGTGCAGTCACTGTGTACATACATTGCATTACTGATCCTGAGTTACATCCTGTATCATACTCCAGAGCTGCACTCACTATTCTGCTGGTGCAGTCACTGTGTACATACATTACATTACTGATCCTGTACTGATCCTGAGTTACATCCTGTATTATACTCCAGAGCTGCACTCACTATTCTGCTGGTGCAGTCACTGTGTACATACATTACATTACTGATCCTGTACTGATCCTGAGTTACATCCTGTATTATACTCCAGAGCTGCACTCACTATTCTGCTGGTGCAGTCACTGTGTACATACATTACATTACTGATCCTGAGTTACATCCTGTATTATCCTCCAGAGCTGCACTCACTATTCTGCTGGTGCAATCACTGTGTACATACATTACATTACATTACTGATCCTGAGTTACATCCTGTATTATACTCCAGAGCTGCACTCACTATTCTGCTGGTGCAGTCACTGTGTACATACATTACATTACTGATCCTGAGTTACATCCTGTATTATACTCCAGAGCTGCACTCACTATTCTGCTGGTGCAGTCACTGTGCACATACATTACATTACTGATCCTGAGTTAGATCCTGTATTATACTCCAGAGCTGCACTCACTATTCTGCTAGTGCAGTCACTGTGTACATACATTACATTACTGATCCTGAGTTACATCCTGTATTATACTCCAGAGCTGCACTCACTATTCTGCTGGTGCAGTCACTGTGTACATACATTACATTACTGATCCTGAGTTACATCCTGTATTATCCTCCAGAGCTGCACTCACTATTCTGCTGGTGCAATCACTGTGTACATACATTACATTACATTACTGATCCTGAGTTACATCCTGTATTATCCTCCAGAGCTGCACTCACTATTCTGCTGGTGCAGTCACTGTGTACATACATTACATTACTGATCCTGTACTGATCCTGAGTTACATCCTGTATTATACTCCAGAGCTGCACTCACTATTCTGCTGGTGCAGTCACTGTGTACATACATTACATTACTGATCCTGAGTTACATCCTGTATCATACTCCAGAGCTGCACTCACTATTCTGCTGGTGCAGTCACTGTGTACATACATTACATTACTGATCCTGTACTGATCCTGAGTTACATCCTGTATTATACTACAGAGCTGCACTCACTATTCTGCTGGTGCAGTCACTGTCTACATACATTACATTACTGATCCTGAGTTACATCCTGTATTATCCTCCAGAGCTGCACTCACTATTCTGCTGGTGCAGTCATTGTGTACATACATTACATTACTGATCCTGTACTGATCCTGAGTTACATCCTGTATTATACTCCAGAGCTGCGCTCACTATTCTGCTGGTGCAGTCACTGTGTACATACATTACATTACTGATCCTGAGTTACATCCTGTATTATCCTCCAGAGCTGCACTCACTATTCAACTGGTGCAGTCACTGTGTACATACATTACATTACTGATCCTGAGTTACATCCTGTATTATACTCCAGAGCTGCACTCACTATTCTGCTGGTGCAGTCACTGTGTACATACATTACATTACTGATCCTGAGTTACATCCTGTATCATACTCCAGAGCTGCACTCACTATTCTGCTGGTGCAGTCACTGTGTACATACATTACATTACTGATCCTGTACTGATCCTGAGTTACATCCTGTATTATACTACAGAGCTGCACTCACTATTCTGCTGGTGCAGTCACTGTCTACATACATTACATTACTGATCCTGAGTTACATCCTGTATTATCCTCCAGAGCTGCACTCACTATTCTGCTGGTGCAGTCATTGTGTACATACATTACATTACTGATCCTGTACTGATCCTGAGTTACATCCTGTATTATACTCCAGAGCTGCGCTCACTATTCTGCTGGTGCAGTCACTGTGTACATACATTACATTACTGATCCTGAGTTACATCCTGTATTATCCTCCAGAGCTGCACTCACTATTCTGCTGGTGCAATCACTGTGTACATACATTACATTACATTACTGATCCTGAGTTACATCCTGTATTATCCTCCAGAGCTGCACTCACTATTCTGCTGGTGCAGTCACTGTGTACATACATTACATTACTGATCCTGTACTGATCCTGAGTTACATCCTGTATTATACTCCAGAGCTGCGCTCACTATTCTGCTGGTGCAGTCACTGTGTACATACATTACATTACTGATCCTGAGTTACATCCTGTATTATCCTCCAGAGCTGCAATCACTATTCAACTGGTGCAGTCACTGTGTACATACATTACATTACTGATCCTGAGTTACATCCTGTATTATACTCCAGAGCTGCACTCACTATTCTGCTGGTGCAGTCACTGTGTACTTACATTACATTACTGATCCTGAGTTACATCCTGTATCATACTCCAGAGCTGCACTCACTATTCTGCTGGTGCAGTCACTGTGTACATACATTACATTACTGATCCTGTACTGATCCTGAGTTACATCCTGTATTATACTCCAGAGCTGCACTCACTATTCTGCTGGTGCAGTCACTGTCTACATACATTACATTACTGATCCTGAGCTACATCCTGTATTATACTCCAGAGCTGCACTCACTATTCTACTGGTGCAGTCACTGTTTACATACATTATATTACTGATCCTGTACTGATCCTGAGCTACATCCTGTATTATACTCCAGAGCTGCACTCACTATTCTGCTGGTGCAGTCACTGTGTACATACATTACATTACTGATCCTGAGTTACATCCTGTATTATCCTCCAGAGCTGCACTCACTATTCTGCTGGTGCAATCACTGTGTACATACATTACATTACATTACTGATCCTGAGTTACATCCTGTATTATACTCCAGAGCTGCACTCACTATTCTGCTGGTACAGTCACTGTGTACATACATTACATTACTGATCCTGAGTTACATCCTGTATTATACTCCAGAGCTGCACTCACTATTCTGCTGGTGCAGTCACTGTGCACATACATTACATTACTGATCCTGAGTTACATCCTGTATTATACTCCAGAGCTGCACTCACTATTCTGCTGGTGCAGTCACTGTGTACATACATTACATTACTGATCCTGAGTTACATCCTGTATTATACTCCAGAGCTGCACTCACTATTCTGCTGGTGCAGTCACTGTGTACATACATTACATTACTGATCCTGAGTTACATCCTGTATTATACTCCAGAGCTGCACTCACTATTCTGCTGGTGCAGTCATTGTGTACATACATTACATTACTGATCCTGTACTGATCCTGAGTTACCTCCTGTATTATACTCCAGAGCTGCACTCACTATTCTGCTGGTGCACTCACTGTGTACATACGTTACATTACTGATCCTGAGTTACATCCTGTATTATCCTCCAGAGCTGCACTCACTATTCTGCTGGTGCAGTCACTGTGTACATACATTACATTACTGATCCTGAGTTACATCCTGTATTATACTCCAGAGCTGTACTCACTATTCTGTTGGTGCAGTCACTGTGTACATACATTACATTACTGATCCTGAGTTACATCCTGTATTATACTCCAGAGCTGCACTCACTATTCTGCTGGTGCAGTCACTGTGTACATGCATTACATTACTGATCCTGAGTTACATCCTGTATTATACTCCAGAGCTGCACTCACTATTCTGCTGGTGCAGTCACTGTGTACATACATTACATTACTGATCCTGAGTTACATCCTGTATCATACTCCAGAGCTGCACTCACTATTCTGCTGGTGCAGTCACTGTGTACATACATTACATTACTGATCCTGTACTGATCCTGAGTTACATCCTGTATTATACTCCAGAGCTGCACTCACTATTCTGCTGGTGCAGTCACTGTGTACATACATTACATTACTGATCCTGAGTTACATCCTGTATTATCCTCCAGAGCTGCACTCACTATTCTGCTGGTGCAATCACTGTGTACATACATTACATTACTGATCCTGAGTTACATCCTGTATTATACTCCAGAGCTGCACTCACTATTCTGCTGGTGCAGTCACTGTGTACATACATTACATTACTGATCCTGAGTTACATCCTGTATTATACTCCAGAGCTGCACTCACTATTCTGCTGGTGCAGTCACTGTGCACATACATTACATTACTGATCCTGAGTTACATCCTGTATTATACTCCAGAGCTGCACTCACTATTCTGCTGGTGCAGTCACTGTGTACATACATTACATTACTGATCCTGAGTTACATCCTGTATTATACTCCAGAGCTGCACTCACTATTCTGCTGGTGCAGTCACTGTGTACATACATTACATTACTGATCCTGAGTTACATCCTGTATTATACTCCAGAGCTTCACTCACTATTCTGCTGGTGCAGTCATTGTGTACATACATTACATTACTGATCCTGTACTGATCCTGAGTTACCTCCTGTATTATACTCCAGAGCTGCACTCACTATTCTGCTGGTGCACTCACTGTGTACATACGTTACATTACTGATCCTGAGTTACATCCTGTATTATCCTCCAGAGCTGCACTCACTATTCTGCTGGTGCAGTCACTGTGAACATACATTACATTACTGATCCTGTACTGATCCTGAGTTACATCCTGTATTATACTCCAGAGCTGCACTCACTATTCTGCTGGTACAGTCGCTGTGTACATACATTACATTACTGATCCTGAGTTACATCCTGTATTATACTCCAGAGCTGCACTCACTATTCTGCTGGTAAAGTCACTGTGCACATACATTACATTACTGATCCTGTACTGATCCTGAGTTACATCCTGTATTATACTCCAGAGCTGCACTCGCTATTCTGCTGGTGGAGTCACTGTGTACATACATTACATTACTGATCCTGAGTTACATCCTGTATTATACCCCAGAGCTGCACTCACTATTCTGCTGGTACAGTCACTGTGCACATACATTACATTACTGATCCTGAGTTACATTCTGTATTATACTCCAGAGCTGCACTCACTATTCTGCTGGTGCAGTCACTGTGTACATACATTACATTACTGATCCTGAGTTACATCCTGTATTATACTCCAGAGCTGCACTCACTATTCTGCTGGTGCAGTCACTGTGTACACACATTACATTACTGATCCTGAGTTACATCCTGTATTATACTCCAGAGCTGCACTCACTATTCTGCTGGTGCAGTCACTGTGTACATACATTACATTACTGATCCTGAGTTACATCCTGTATTATACTCCAGAGCTGCACTCACTATTCTGCTGGTGCAGTCACTGTGTACATACATTACATTACTGATCCTGAGTTACATCCTGTATTATATTCCAGAGCTGCACTCACTATGCTGCTGGTGCAGTCACTGTGTACATACATTACATTACTTATCCTGAGTTACATCCTGTATTATACTCCAGAGCTGCACTCACTATTCTGCTGGTGCAGTCACTGTGTACATACATTACATTACTGATCCTGTACTCATCCTGAGTTACATCCTGTATTATACTCCAGAGCTGCACTCACTATTCTGCTGGTGCAGTCACTGTGTACAGACATTACATTACTGATCCTGAGTTACATCCTGTATTATACTCCAGAGCTGCACTCACTATTCTGCTGGTGCAGTCACTGTGTACATACATTACATTACTGATCCTGAGTTACATCCTGTATTATACTCCAGAGCTGCACTCACTATTCTGCGGGTGCAGTCACTGTGTACATACATTACATTACTGATCCGGAGTTACATCCTGTATTATACTCCAGAGCTGCATTCACTATTCTGCTGGTGCAGTCACTGTGTACATACATTACATTACTGATCCTGAGTTACATCCTGTATTATACTCCAGAGCTGCACTCACTATTCTGCTGGTGCAGTCACTGTGTACATACATTACATTACTGATCCTGTACTTATCCTGAGTTACATCCTGTATTATACTCCAGAGCTGCACTCACTATTCTGCTGGTGCAGTCACTGTGTACATACATTACATTACTGATCCTGAGTTACATCCTGTATTATCCTCCAGAGCTGCACTCACTATTCTGCTGGTGCAATCACTGTGTACATACATTACATTACATTACTGATCCTGAGTTACATCCTGTATTATACTCCAGAGCTGCACTCACTATTCTGCTGGTGCAGTCACTGTGTACATACATTACATTACTGATCCTGTGCTGATCCTGAGTTACATCATGTATTATATTCCAGAGCTGCACTCACTATTCTGCTTGTGCAGTCACTGGGTACATACATTACATTACTGATCCTGTGCTGATCCTGAGTTACATCATGCATTATACTCCAGAGCTGCACTCACTATTCTGCTAGTGCAGTCACTGTGTACATACATTACATTACTGATCCTGTACTGATCCGGAGTTACATCCTGTATTATACTCCAGAGCTGCACTCAATATTCTGCTGGTGCAGTCACTGTGTACATACATTACATTACTGATCCTGTACTGATCCTGAGTTACATCCTGTATTATACTCCAGAGCTGCACTCACTATTCTGCTGGTGCAGTCACTGTGTACACACATTACATTACTGATCCTGTACTGATAATGAGTTACATCCTGTATTATACTCCAGAGCTGCACTCACTATTCTGCTGGTGCAGTCAATGTGTACATACATTACATTACTGATCCTGAGTTACATCCTGTATTATACTCCAGAGCTGCACTCACTACTCTGCTGGTGCAGTCACTGTGTACATACATTACATTACTGATCCTGTACTGATCCTGAGTTACATCCTGTATTATACTCCAGAGCTGCACTCACTATTCTGCTGGTGCAGTCACTGTGTACAGACATTACATTACTGATCCTGAGTTACATCCTGTATTATACTCCAGAGCTGCACTCACTATTCTGCTGGTGCAGTCACTGTGTACATACATTACATTACTGATCCTGAGTTACATCCTGTATTATACTCCAGAGCTGCACTCACTATTCTGCAGGTGCAGTCACTGTGTACATACATTACATTACTGATCCGGAGTTACATCCTGTATTATACTCCAGAGCTGCATTCACTATTCTGCTGGTGCAGTCACTGTGTACATACATTACATTACTGATCCTGTACTTATCCTGAGTTACATCCTGTATTATACTCCAGAGCTGCACTCACTATTCTGCTGGTGCAGTCACTGTGTACATACATTACATTACTGATCCTGTACTTATCCTGAGTTACATCCTGTATTATACTCCAGAGCTGCACTCACTATTCTGCTGGTGCAGTCACTGTGTACATACATTACATTACTGATCCTGAGTTACATCCTGTATTATACTCCAGAGCTGCACTCACTATTCTGCTGGTGCAGTCACTGTGTACAGACATTACATTACTGATCCTGAGTTACATCCTGTATTATACTCCAGAGCTGCACTCACTATTCTGCTGGTGCAGTCACTGTGTACATACATTACATTACTGATCCTGTGCTGATCCTGAGTTACATCATGTATTATATTCCAGAGCTGCACTCACTATTCTGCTTGTGCAGTCACTGGGTACATACATTACATTACTGATCCTGTGCTGATCCTGAGTTACATCATGTATTATACTCCAGAGCTGCACTCACTATTCTGCTAGTGCAGTCACTGTGTACATACATTACATTACTGATCCTGTACTGATCCGGAGTTACATCCTGTATTATACTCCAGAGCTGCACTCAATATTCTGCTGGTGCAGTCACTGTGTACATACATTACATTACTGATCCTGTACTGATCCTGAGTTACATCCTGTATTATACTCCAGAGCTGCACTCACTGTTCTGCTGGTGCAGTCACTGTGTACATACATTACATTACTGATCCTGTACTGATCCTGAGTTACATCCTGTATTATACTCCAGAGCTGCACTCACTATTCTGCTAGTGCAGTCACTGTGTACATACATTACATTACTGATCCTGAGTTACATCCTGTATTATACTCCAGAGCTGCACTCACTATTCTGCTGGTGCAGTCACTGTGTACATACATTACATTACTGATCCTGTACTGATCCTGAGTTACATCCTGTATTATACTCCAGAGCTGCACTCACTATTCTGCTGGTGCAGTCACTGTGTACACACATTACATTACTGATCCTGTACTGATAATGAGTTACATCCTGTATTATACTCCAGAGCTGCACTCACTATTCTGCTGGTGCAGTCACTGTGCAAATACATTACATTACTGATCCTGAGTTACATCCTGTATTATACTCCAGAGCTGCACTCACTATTCTGCTGGTGCAGTCACTGTGTACATACATTACATTACTGATCCTGAGTTACATCCTGTATTATACTCCAGAGCTGCACTCACTATTCTGCTGGTGCAGTCACTGTGTACATACATTACATTACTGATCCTGTACTGATCCTGAGTTACATCCTGTATTATACTCCAGAGCTGCACTCACTATTCTGCTGGTGCAGTCACTGTGTACATACATTACATTACTGATCCTGAGTTACATCCTGTATTATACTCCAGAGCTGCACTCACTATTCTGCTGCTGCAGTCACTGTGTACATACATTACATTACTGATCCTGTGCTGATCCTGAGTTACATCATGTATTATATTCCAGAGCTGCACTCACTATTCTGCTTGTGCAGTCACTGGGTACATACATTACATTACTGATCCTGTGCTGATCCTGAGTTACATCATGTATTATACTCCAGAGCTGCACTCACTATTCTGCTAGTGCAGTCACTGTGTACATACATTACATTACTGATCCTGTACTGATCCGGAGTTACATCCTGTATTATACTCCAGAGCTGCACTCAATATTCTGCTGGTGCAGTCACTGTGTACATACATTACATTACTGATCCTGTACTGATCCTGAGTTACATCCTGTATTATACTCCAGAGCTGCACTCACTGTTCTGCTGGTGCAGTCACTGTGTACATACATTACATTACTGATCCTGTACTGATCCTGAGTTACATCCTGTATTATACTCCAGAGCTGCACTCACTATTCTGCTAGTGCAGTCACTGTGTACATACATTACATTACTGATCCTGAGTTACATCCTGTATTATACTCCAGAGCTGCACTCACTATTCTGCTGGTGCAGTCACTGTGTACATACATTACATTACTGATCCTGTACTGATCCTGAGTTACATCCTGTATTATACTCCAGAGCTGCACTCACTATTCTGCTGGTGCAGTCACTGTGTACACACATTACATTACTGATCCTGTACTGATAATGAGTTACATCCTGTATTATACTCCAGAGCTGCACTCACTATTCTGCTGGTGCAGTCACTGTGCAAATACATTACATTACTGATCCTGAGTTACATCCTGTATTATACTCCAGAGCTGCACTCACTATTCTGCTGGTGCAGTCACTGTGTACATACATTACATTACTGATCCTGAGTTACATCCTGTATTATACTCCAGAGCTGCACTCACTATTCTGCTGGTGCAGTCACTGTGTACATACATTACATTACTGATCCTGTACTGATCCTGAGTTACATCCTGTATTATACTCCAGAGCTGCACTCACTATTCTGCTGGTGCAGTCACTGTGTACATACATTACATTACTGATCCTGAGTTACATCCTGTATTATACTCCAGAGCTGCACTCACTATTCTGCTGCTGCAGTCACTGTGTACATACATTACATTACTGATCCTGTGCTGATCCTGAGTTACATCATGTATTATATTCCAGAGCTGCACTCACTATTCTTCTTGTGCAATCACTGGGTACATACATTACATTACAGATCCTGTGCTGATCCTGAGTTACATCATGCATTATGCTCCAGAGCTGCACTCACTATTCTGCTGGTGCAGTCACTGTGTACATACATTACATTACTGATCCTGTACTGATCCTGAGTTACATCCTGTATTATACCCCAGAGCTGCACTCAGTATTCTGCTGGTGGAGTCTCTGTGTACATACATTACATTAATGATCCTGTACTGATCCTGAGTTACATCCTGTATTATACTTCAGAGCTGCACTCACTATTCTGCTTGTGCAGTCACTGTGTACATACATTACATTACTGATCCTGACTTACATCCTGTATTATACTCCAAAGCTGCACTCACTATTCTGCTAGTGCAGTCACTGTGTACATACATTACATTACTGATCCTGAGATACATCCTGTATTATACTCCAGAGCTGCACTCACTATTCTGCTGGTGCAGTCACTGTGTACATACATTACATTACTGATCCGGAGTTACATCCTGTATTATACTCCAGAGCTGCATTCACTATTCTGCTGGTGCAGTCACTGTGTACATACATTACATTACTGATCCTGAGTTACATCCTGTATTATACTCCAGAGCTGCACTCACTATTCTGCTGGTGCAGTCACTGTGTACATACATTACATTACTGATCCTGTACTTATCCTGAGTTACATCCTGTATTATACTCCAGAGCTGCACTCACTATTCTGCTGGTGCAGTCACTGTGTACATACATTACATTACTGATCCTGAGTTACATCCTGTATTATACTCCAGAGCTGCACTCACTATTCTGCTGGTGCAGTCACTGTGTACAGACATTACATTACTGATCCTGAGTTACATCCTGTATTATACTCCAGAGCTGCACTCACTATTCTGCTGGTGCAGTCACTGGGTACATACATTACATTACTGATCCTGTGCTGTTCCTGAGTTACATCATGTATTATATTCCAGAGCTGCACTCACTATTCTGCTTGTGCAGTCACTGGGTACATACATTACATTACTGATTCTGTGCTGATCCTGAGTTACATCATGCATTATACTCCAGAGCTGCACTCACTATTCTGCTAGTGCAGTCACTGTGTACATACATTACATTACTGATCCTGTACTGATCCGGAGTTACATCCTGTATTATACTCCAGAGCTGCACTCAATATTCTGCTGGTGCAGTCACTGTGTACATACATTACATTACTGATCCTGTACTGATCCTGAGTTACATCCTGTATTATACTCCAGAGCTGCACTCACTATTCTGCTGGTGCAGTCACTGTGTACACACATTACATTACTGATCCTGTACTGATAATGAGTTACATCCTGTATTATACTCCAGAGCTGCACTCACTATTCTGCTGGTGCAGTCACTGTGCAAATACATTACATTACTGATCCTGAGTTACATCTTGTATTATACTCCAGAGCTGCACTCACTATTCTGCTGGTGCAGTCAATGTGTACATACATTACATTACTGATCCTGAGTTACATCCTGTATTATACTCCAGAGCTGCACTCACTACTCTGCTGGTGCAGTCACTGTGTACATACATTACATTACTGATCCTGTACTGATCCTGAGTTACATCCTGTATTATACTCCAGAGCTGCACTCACTATTCTGCTGGTGCAGTCACTGTGTACAGACATTACATTACTGATCCTGAGTTACATCCTGTATTATACTCCAGAGCTGCACTCCCTATTCTGCTGGTGCAGTCACTGTGTACATACATTACATTACTGATCCTGAGTTACATCCTGTATTATACTCCAGAGCTGCACTCACTATTCTGCAGGTGCAGTCACTGTGTACATACATTACATTACTGATCCGGAGTTACATCCTGTATTATACTCCAGAGCTGCATTCACTATTCTGCTGGTGCAGTCACTGTGTACATACATTACATTACTGATCCTGAGTTACATCCTGTATTATACTCCAGAGCTGCACTCACTATTCTGCTGGTGCAGTCACTGTGTACATACATTACATTACTGATCCTGTACTTATCCTGAGTTACATCCTGTATTATACTCCAGAGCTGCACTCACTATTCTGCTGGTGCAGTCACTGTGTACATACATTACATTACTGATCCTGAGTTACATCCTGTATTATACTCCAGAGCTGCACTCACTATTCTGCTGGTGCAGTCACTGTGTACAGACATTACATTACTGATCCTGAGTTACATCCTGTATTATACTCCAGAGCTGCACTCACTATTCTGCTGGTGCAGTCACTGTGTACATACATTACATTACTGATCCTGTGCTGATCCTGAGTTACATCATGTATTATATTCCAGAGCTGCACTCACTATTCTGCTTGTGCAGTCACTGGGTACATACATTACATTACTGATCCTGTGCTGATCCTGAGTTACATCATGTATTATACTCCAGAGCTGCACTCACTATTCTGCTAGTGCAGTCACTGTGTACATACATTACATTACTGATCCTGTACTGATCCGGAGTTACATCCTGTATTATACTCCAGAGCTGCACTCAATATTCTGCTGGTGCAGTCACTGTGTACATACATTACATTACTGATCCTGTACTGATCCTGAGTTACATCCTGTATTATACTCCAGAGCTGCACTCACTGTTCTGCTGGTGCAGTCACTGTGTACATACATTACATTACTGATCCTGTACTGATCCTGAGTTACATCCTGTATTATACTCCAGAGCTGCACTCACTATTCTGCTAGTGCAGTCACTGTGTACATACATTACATTACTGATCCTGAGTTACATCCTGTATTATACTTAAGAGCTGCACTCACTATTCTGCTGGTGCAGTCACTGTGTACATACATTACATTACTGATCCTGTACTGATCCTGAGTTACATCCTGTATTATACTCCAGAGCTGCACTCACTATTCTGCTGGTGCAGTCACTGTGTACACACATTACATTACTGATCCTGTACTGATAATGAGTTACATCCTGTATTATACTCCAGAGCTGCACTCACTATTCTGCTGGTGCAGTCACTGTGCAAATACATTACATTACTGATCCTGAGTTACATCCTGTATTATACTCCAGAGCTGCACTCACTATTCTGCTGCTGCAGTCACTGTGTACATACATTACATTACTGATCCTGTGCTGATCCTGAGTTACATCATGTATTATATTCCAGAGCTGCACTCACTATTCTGCTTGTGCAGTCACTGGGTACATACATTACATTACAGATCCTGTGCTGATCCTGAGTTACATCATGCATTATACTCCAGAGCTGCACTCACTATTCTGCTGGTGCAGTCACTGTGTACATACATTACATTACTGATCCTGTACTGATCCTGAGTTACATCCTGTATTATACCCCAGAGCTGCACTCAGTATTCTGCTGGTGGAGTCTCTGTGTACATACATTACATTAATGATCCTGTACTGATCCTGAGTTACATCCTGTATTATACTTCAGAGCTGCACTCACTATTCTGCTGGTGCAGTCACTGTGTACATACATTACATTACTGATCCTGACTTACATCCTGTATTATACTCCAGAGCTGCACTCACTATTCTGCTAGTGCAGTCACTGTGTACATACATTACATTACTGATCCTGAGATACATCCTGTATTATACTCCAGAGCTGCACTCACTATTCTGCTGGTGCAGTCACTGTGTACATACATTACATTACTGATCCTGTACTGATCCTGAGTTACATCCTGTATTATACTCCAGAGCTGCACTCACTATTCTGCTGGTGCAGTCACTGTGTACATACATTACATTACTGATCCGGAGTTACATCCTGTATTATACTCCAGAGCTGCACTCAATATTCTGCTGGTGCAGTCACTGTGTACATACATTACATTACTGATCCTGTACTGATCCTGAGTTACATCCTGTATTATACTCCAGAGCTGCACTCACTGTTCTGCTGGTGCAGTCACTGTGTACATACATTACATTACTGATCCTGTACTGATCCTGAGTTACATCCTGTATTATACTCCAGAGCTGCACTCACTATTCTCCTAGTGCAGTCACTGTGTACATACATTACATTACTGATCCTGTACTGATCCTGAGTTACATCCTGTATTATACTCCAGAGCTGCACTCACTATTCTTCTGGTGCAGTCACTGTGTACATACATTACATTACTGATCCTGTACTGATCCTGAGTTACATCCTGTATTATACTCCAGAGCTGCACTCACTATTCTGCTGGTGCAGTCATTGTGTACATACATTACATTACTGATCCTGTACTGATCCTGAGTTACATCCTGCATTATACTCCAGAGCTGCACTCAATATTCTGCTGGTGCAGTCACTGTGTACATACATTACATTACTGATCCTGTACTGATCCTGAGTTACATCCTGTATTATAACCCAGAGCTGCACTCACTATTCTGCTGGTGCAGTCACTGTGTACATACATTACATTACTGATCCTGAGTTACATCCTGCACTATACTCCAGAGCTGCACTCACTATTCTGCTGGTGCAGTCACTGTGTACATACATTACATTACTGATCCTGTACTGATCCTGAGTTACATCCTGTATTACACTCCAGAGCTGCACTCACTATTCTGCTGGTGCAGTCACTGTGTACATACATTACATTACTAATCCTGAGTTACATCCTGTATTATACTCCAGAGCTGCACTCACTATTCTGCTGGTGCAGTCACTGTGCTCATACATTACATTACTGATCCTGTACTGATCCTGAGTTACATCATGAATTATACTCGAGAGCTGCACTCACTATTTTGCTGGTGCAGTCACTGTGTACATACATTACATTACTGATCCTTTGCTGATCCTGAGTTACATCATGTATTATACTCCAGAGCTGCACTCACTATTCTGCTGGTGCAGTCACTGCGTTCATACATTACATTACTGTACCTGTACTGATCCTGAGTTACATCCTGTATTATACTTCAGAGCTGAGCTCAGTATTCTGCTGGTGGAGTCACTGTGTACATACATTACATTACTGATCCTGAGTTACATCATGTATTATACTCCAGAGCTGCACTCACTATTCTGCTGGTGCAGTCACTGCGTACATACATTACATTACTGATCCTGTACTGATAATGAGTTACATCCTGTATTATACTCCAGAGCTGCACTCACTATTCTGCTGGTGCAGTCACTGTGCAAATACATTACATTACTGATCCTGAGTTACATCCTGTATTATACTCCAGAGCTGCACTCACTATTCTGCTGGTGCAGTCACTGTGTACATACATTACATTACTGATCCTGAGTTACATCCTGTATTATACTCCAGAGCTGCACTCACTATTCTGCTGGTGCAGTCACTGTGTACATACATTACATTACTGATCCTGTACTGATCCTGAGTTACATCCTGTATTATACTCCAGAGCTGCACTCACTATTCTGCTGGTGCAGTCACTGTGTACATACATTACATTACTGATCCTGAGTTACATCCTGTATTATACTCCAGAGCTGCACTCACTATTCTGCTGCTGCAGTCACTGTGTACATACATTACATTACTGATCCTGTGCTGATCCTGAGTTACATCATGTATTATATTCCAGAGCTGCACTCACTATTCTTCTTGTGCAATCACTGGGTACATACATTACATTACAGATCCTGTGCTGATCCTGAGTTACATCATGCATTATGCTCCAGAGCTGCACTCACTATTCTGCTGGTGCAGTCACTGTGTACATACATTACATTACTGATCCTGTACTGATCCTGAGTTACATCCTGTATTATACCCCAGAGCTGCACTCAGTATTCTGCTGGTGGAGTCTCTGTGTACATACATTACATTAATGATCCTGTACTGATCCTGAGTTACATCCTGTATTATACTTCAGAGCTGCACTCACTATTCTGCTGGTGCAGTCACTGTGTACATACATTACATTACTGATCCTGACTCACATCCTGTATTATACTCCAAAGCTGCACTCACTATTCTGCTAGTGCAGTCACTGTGTACATACATTACATTACTGATCCTGAGATACATCCTGTATTATACTCCAGAGCTGCACTCACTATTCTGCTGGTGCAGTCACTGTGTACATACATTACATTAGTGATCCTGAGTTACATCCTGTATTATACTCCAGAGCTACACTCACTATTCTGTTGGTGCAGTCACTGTGTACATACATTACATTACTGATCCTGTACTGATCCTGAGTTACATCCTGTATTATACCCCAGAGCTGCACTCACTATTCTGCTGGTGCAGTCACTGTGTACATACATTACATTACTGATCCTGTACTGATCCTGAGTTACATCCTGTATTATACTCCAGAGCTGCACTCACTATTCTGCTGGTGCAGTCACTGTGTACATACATTACATTACTGATCCCGTACTGATCCTGAGTTACATCCTGTATTATACTCCAGAGCTGCACTCACTATTCTGCTGGTGCAGTCATTGTGTACATACATTACATTACTGATCCTGTACTGATCCCGAGTTACATCCTGCATTATATTCCAGAGCTGCACTCAATATTCTGCTGGTGCAGTCACTGTGTACATACATTACATTACTGATCCTGTACTGATCCTGAGTTACATCCTGTATTATAACCCAGAGCTGCACTCACTATTCTGCTGGTGCAGTCACTGTGTACATACATTACATTACTGATCCTGAGTTACATCCTGCATTATGCTCCAGAGCTGCACTCACTATTCTGCTGGTGCAGTCACTGTGTACATACATTACATTACTGATCCTGTACTGGTCCTGAGTTACATCCTGTATTACACTCCAGAGCTGCACTCACTATTCTGCTGGTGCAGTCACTGTGTACATACATTACATTACTAATCCTGAGTTACATCCTGTATTATACTCCAGAGCTGCACTCACTATTCTGCTGGTGCAGTCACTGTGCTCATACATTACATTACTGATCCTGTACTGATCCTGAGTTACATCCTGTATTATACTCCAGAGCTGCACTCACTATTCTGCTGGTGCAGTCACTGTGTACATAAATTACATTACTGGTCCTGAGTTACATCCTGTATTACACTCCAGAGCTGCACTCACTATTCTGCTGGTGCAGTCACTGTGTACATAAATTACATTACTGATCCTGAGTTACATCCTGTATTATACTCCAGAGCTGCACTCACTATTCTAATGGTGCAGTCCCTGTGTACATACATTACATTACTGATCCTGAGTTACATCCTGTATTATACTCCAGAGCTGCACTCACTATTCTGCTGGTGCAGTCACTGTGTACATGCATTACATTACTAATCCTGAGTTACATCCTGTATTATACTCCAGAGCTGCACTCACTATTCTGCTGGTGCAGTCACTGTGTACATACATCACATTACTGATCCTGTGCTGATCCTGAGTTACATCATGTATTATACTCCAGAGCTGCACTCACTATTCTGCTGGTGCAGTCACTGTGTACATACAATACATTACTCTACCTGTACTGATCCTGAGTTACATCCTGTATTATACTTCAGAGCTGAGCTCAGTATTCTGCTGGTGGAGTCACTGTGTACATACATTACATTAGTGATCCTGAGTTACATCCTGTATTATACTCCAGAGCTACACTCACTATTCTGCTGGTGCAGTCACTGTGTACATACATTACATTACTGATCCTGTACTGATCCTGAGTTACATCCTGTATTATACTCCAGAGCTGCACTCACTATTCTGCTGGTGCAGTCACTGTGTACATACATTACATTACTGATCCTGAGTTACATCCTGTATTATACTCCAGAGCTGCACTCACTATTCTGCTGGTGGAGTCACTGTGTACATACATTACATTACTGATCCTGTACTGATCCTGAGTTACATTCTGTATTATACTCCAGAGCTGCACTCACTATTCTGCTGGTGCAGTCACTGTGTACATACATTACATTACTGATCCTGAGTTACATCCTGTATTATACTCCAGAGCTGCACTCACTATTCTGCTGGTGGAGTCACTGTGTACATACATTACATTACTGATCCTGTACTGATCCTGAGTTACATCCTGCATTATACCCCAGAGCTGCACTCACTATTCTGCTGGTGCAGTCACTGTGTACATACATTACATTACTGATCCTGTACTGATCCTGAGTTACATCCTGCATTATACCCCAGAGCTGCACTCACTATTCTGCTGGTGGAGTCACTGTGTAAATACATTACATTACTGATCCTGTACTGATCCTGAGTTACATCCTGTATTATACTCCAGAGCTGCACTCACTATTCTGCTGGTGCAGTCATTGTGTACATACATTACATTACTGATCCTGTACTGATCCTGAGTTACATCTTGCATTATACTCCAGAGCTGCACTCAATATTCTGCTGGTGCAGTCACTGTGTACATACATTACATTACTGATCCTGTACTGATCCTGAGTTACATCCTGTATTATAACCCAGAGCTGCACTCACTATTCTGCTGGTGCAGTCACTGTGTACATACATTACATTACTGATCCTGAGTTACATCCTGCATTATACTCCAGAGCTGCACTCACTATTCTGCTGGTGCAGTCACTGTGTACATACATTACATTACTGATCCTGTACTGATCCTGAGTTACATCCTGTATTACACTCCAGAGCTGCACTCACTATTCTGCTGGTGCAGTCACTGTGTACATACATTACATTACTAATCCTGAGTTACATCCTGTATTATACTCCAGAGCTGCACTCACTATTCTGCTGGTGCAGTCACTGTGCTCATACATTACATTACTGATCCTGTACTGATCCTGAGTTAAATACTGTATTATACTCCAGAGCTGCACTCACTATTATGCTGGTGCAGTCACTGTGTATATACATTACATTACTGATCCTGAGTTACATCCTGTATTACACTCCAGAGCTGCACTCACTATTCTGCTGGTGCAGTCACTGTGTAAATAAATTACATTACTGATCCTGAGTTACATCCTGTATTATACTCCAGAGCTGCACTCACTATTCTAATGGTGCAGTCACTGTGTACATACATTACATTACTGATCCTGAGTTACATCCTGTATTATACTCCAGAGCTGCACTCACTATTCTGCTGGTGCAGTCACTGTGTACATGCATTACATTACTAATTCTGAGTTACATCCTGTATTATACTCCAGAGCTGCACTCACTATTCTGCTGGTGCAGTCACTGTATACATACATCACATTACTGATCCTGTGCTGATCCTGAGTTACATCATGTATTATACTCGAGAGCTGCACTCACTATTTTGCTGGTGCAGTCACTGTGTACATACATTACATTACTGATCCTGTGCTGATCCTGAGTTACATCATGTATTATACTCCAGAGCTGCACTCACTATTCTGCTGGTGCAGTCACTGCGTACATACATTACATTACTGTACCTGTACTGATCCTGAGTTACATCCTGTATTATACTTCAGAGCTGAGCTCAGTATTCTGCTGGTGGAGTCACTGTGTACATACATTACATTACTGATCCTGAGTTACATCATGTATTATACTCCAGAGCTGCACTCAGTATTCTGCTGGTGCAGTCATTGTGTACATACATTACATTACTGATCCTGTACTGATCCTGAGTTACATCCTGTATTATACTCCAGAGCTGCACTCACTATTCTGCTGGTGCAGTCACTGTGTACATACATTACATTACTGATCCTGTACTGATCCTGAGTTACATCCTGTATTATACTCCAGAGCTGCACTCACTATTCTGCTGGTGCAGTCACTGTGTACATACATTACATTACTGATCCTGTACTGATCCTGAGTTACATCCTGTATTATACTCCAGAGCTGCACTCACTATTCTGCTGGTGCAGTCATTGTGTACATACATTACATTACTGATCCTGTACTGATCCTGAGTTACATCCTGCATTATACTCCAGAGCTGCACTCAATATTCTGCTGGTGCAGTCACTGTGTACATACATTACATTACTGATCCTGAGTTACATCCTGTATTATACCCCAGAGCTGCACTCACTATTCTGCTGGTGCAGTCACTGTGTACATACATTACATTACTGATCCTGTACTGATCCTGAGTTACATCCTGTATTATACTCCAGAGCTGCACTCACTATTCTGCTGGTGCAGTCATTGTGTACATACCTTACATTACTGATCCTGTACTGATCCTGAGTTACATCCTGTATTATAACCCAGAGCTGCACTCACTATTCTGCTGGTGCAGTCACTGTGTACATACATTACATTACTGATCCTGAGTTACATCCTGCATTATACTCCAGTGCTGCACTCACTATTCTGCTGGTGGAGTCACTGTGTACATACATTACTGATCCTGTACTGATCCTGAGTTACATCCTGTATTATACTCCAGAGCTGCACTCACTATTCTGCTGGTGCAGTCACTGTGTACATACATTACATTACTAATCCTGAGTTACATCCTGTATTATACTCCAGAGCTGCACTCACTATTCTGCTGGTGCAGTCACTGTGCTCATACATTACATTACTGCTCCTGTACTGATCCTGAGTTACATCCTGTATTATACTCCAGAGCTGCACTCACTATTATGCTGGTACAGTCACTGTGTATATACATTACATTACTGATCCTGAGTTACATCCTGTATTACACTGCAGAGCTGCACTCACTATTCTGCTGGTGCAGTCACTGTGTACATAAATTACATTACTGATCCTGAGTTACATCCTGTATTATACTCCAGAGCTGCACTCACTATTCTAATGGTGCAGTCACTGTGTACATACATTACATTACTGATCCTGAGTTACATCCTGTATTATACTCCAGAGGTGCACTCACTATTCTAATGGTGCAGTCACTGTGTACATACATTACATTACTGATCCTGAGTTATATCCTGTATTATACTCCAGAGCTGCACTCACTATTCTGCTGGTGCAGTCACTGTGTACATGCATTACATTACTAATCCTGAGTTACATCCTGTATTATACTCCAGGGCTGCACTCACTATTCTGCTGGTGCAGTCACTGTGTACATACATCACATTACTGATCCTGTGCTGATCCTGAGTTACATCATGTATTATACTCCAGAGCTGCACTCACTATTCTGCTGTTGCAGTCACTGCGTACATACATTACATTACTCTACCTGTACTGATCCTGAGTTACATCCTGTATTATACTTCAGAGCTGAGCTCAGTATTCTGCTGGTGGAGTCACTGTGTACATACATTACATTACTGATCCTGAGTTACATCCTGTATTATACTCCAGAGCTGCACTCACTATTCTGCTGGTGCAGTCACTGTGTACATACATTACATTACTGATCCTGTACTGATCCTGAGTTACATCCTGTATTATACTCCAGAGCTGCACTCACTATTCTGCAGGTGCAGTCACTGTGTACATGACGCGCCCCTGGGCCTGTGTCGCGCTGCGTTGCGCACGCGGGAGCTTACCCGGAGCCGGATTTGTTGAGGGTTGTAGTCTCGTGGCGGTGACCCGGTCCGTGCCCAGGGAGTCAAACTGAGCGGCGATGTATCAGCGGTAGATGTTGGACGACTACGCCACCCGTTGAGTACAGCTAAGGAGCTGCTGCTGCAATGCAGACCGCTGAGGCCGGTGGTAGGATTGTGCAGCGTGATAGTATAACCCCCAACGGGAGGGGTATGGCCTCAGGGCAGCCGACGTGGATGATGGGGGTAGCAGGAACCACTCGGAGACGGTACGGTGTAGTTCAGGGTCTTTACTGGTGACAAAGATAGACCCTCCCGGAGTACTGGCTAGCGATTGGGGCCTGGTCAGTCCTTGAGCAGATGGGATCTCCCCTGGCCAGGCGGAGTTGTAGGCCTCCCAAACTAACTGTACTCTTCTGGCTACCTTGCTAGAGGCGGGTATAAGTAGCCCACGTCCCTCAGTGTACCGTGTGGTGCTCACCCGTATGGCCGGTGACTCGGGGCCTTCGGGTTTCTTGGCCAGAGGACCTGGAATCCCCTGCCTGACGGATTCTGCTGCTGGGTAGGAGTTAGTCCCCACAGCCTCGGACTCCGGGTCCGGTAAGAAATCTTCTCAGTCAGGGCGAGCTCTGCAGCTGCCAGCCCCTGACTCCTTGTAACACTGCTCCCACAGAGCTCCTGATGTTCTGTTCCTATATTTGCTTCTTTTCTCTGTCTCTACTTCTTCTCTACTCACTAACCCTGCCTCAGCCCTAGGTTTATATAGGGGAAGTTCTTCCCCTCCCAGGACTGGGCAGGAGGTGTGGCATGCATAGGATTCCTGACCAAGAGACGTCCCACCTGCTCTCAGACATAACATTGCTGTTACTGTGGAAACCAGACCCCTGGGGTGCCACATTCCCCCCTAGTGAAATTTAGTACTCCGGGACTAAACATATTTTAGAAAAACATAACAAGATATAACAATAACAATACAATAAATAAACACATAAAGGTGGTCACGGCATGTCCGTAACCGGGTGCAGTCTTTGAAGAAAGCAAGGTGTCCATTTCACCAAAACAGGGAGATGTAACCAGGTAGGGGTCTGTCCTGCCCCGAGTCCTTAACGTCTTTAGTCCGTCCTGGGTTACGCTCCAACTATGTACACAGGATTCCCGGTAAATCCACCAAAGACTCCTATAAACAACTAGAAACACATAATTATACACAAGCAACAAGAAAAACAGGTAACCACAAATAAAACAATTTATACACTTCAAATCCTCCAACGTGCGGGTAACTGGCCTCTAGTGGCCCTAGTGGACCTACGGAGCTGACTGTCTGGCCCTGAACTACAGGGTGTAGGAGCTGTTAAGGGTAAACTGGGCAGCGGTCTACGGGCCCTTTGGCTCACTAGGGATATGGCAGGCTCACTGCAAGCAGAGGGTTGATCCTCCTGGTCTGCTGGTGTGGGGTCTTCTGCCTCCTGGACCGGCTGTTCTTCCAGCTCTACCTGTTGCTCCGTAGGTGCTTGGGATGCTGGTTGGAGGAAGGTGAGTACGGGTACCACAACTGCACCATTGACTTGAGTCCAAGACCGAGGGAAGTCTCCGAGCACAGTACTAACCATATCTTCCCTTTCCTCTACGGGTCGATGGTCTTCTTGTTCCTCTTCAGGGTTCCGTAGCTGTTCAGGACACTTCTTCAGGTGATCCCGGGATACAATGGCTGTGGTCTCCCCTCCGTCTTTACTGATGGTACAGACCTTCGGGTTCTCGTGGCTTGAGGGCAGTACGGTGTACGGGTCCTTCTCCCACTGGTCGTCCAACTTGTGGAGCCATCTTTTCCTCTTCAAGACCTGCTCTCCGGGCACCAGGGGAACAGCGGGAGCATACTGGTTGTAAGTTTTCTCTTGTCTCTCCCTAGCCTGACAGAGACTTCGCTCCACGCTCTCCTGTACTTTCCGGTACTGCTGCTGCCTCTCTGTGTCCCAGTCTGCTTCTGGTGAAGTGTCCTCGGGTGTCAGGACTCCCATTTCCAGGTCAACAGGTAACTTACCAGGTCTCGCCCTCATTAGGTAAGCCGGGGTACAGTTGGTGGAACCTACCGGGATGTGGTTGTATAGGTCCACCAGATCGGGCAGCTTCTCAGGCCACAGACTGCGTTCTTCCAGGGGCAACGTTTTCAGAAGATCCATTACCACCTGGTTCATTTTCTCACAAAGTCCATTAGTTTGCGGATGATAGGGTGTCGTCCTTATCTTCCGGCAGCCATACAGATTGCAGAATTCCTGGAAGACCTCCGCTTCAAAGGCAGGTCCCTGGTCCGTCAGCACTTGGTCCGGGTACCCGTGTGGACGGCAGAAGTGCTGCTGGAAGGCTCTAGCTGCTGTTTGAGCCGTTAAGTCCTTGACGGGGACGACAACCAAGAACCGGGAGTAATGATCCACGATGGTTAACGCGTAGACGTAGCCACTTCTGCTTGGGGTCAGTTTTACATGATCCAAGGCTACCAGTTCCAACGGCTGCCGGGTGACGATGGACTGCAGGGGAGTCTTCTGGCTGGCACGGTCCTTCCTCCTCAGGTTGCACGGGCCACAGTCTCTGCACCACCTCTCGATGGTTCCCCTCATGCCTACCCAATGGAACCGCCCGCGCAGCAGGAACTCCAGCTTCTTCCATCCGAAATGCCCAGCTCCATCGTGGTATGCCTCCATCACCATGGCTGCGTCTCGTCGTGGCACCACTACTTGCCAGATTAGTTCATGCGTCCGGGAGTTAACCATCCTGCGGCACAACTTCCCCTTGTAAAGGAACAGTCTACTCTTTTCTGCCCACAGTTGCTTGGCTTCCTCCGGAGCGTCTGGGTCAAGGCGAGCCTCTGGCTGAGTCAGCATCTCCTTCACCAGCCGGACAGCAGGGTCACTGTCTTGCGTTTCCGCCCAGTTGTAGTGAGGTAAGGGGTTAAGCGTAGCGCCTTGCTTACTCCTTACCCGATGGGAATACTGGATAGTCCCATGACGGTGAAACGCGGGGAGTTCGACTTCTTCCAGTCCCTCTGGATCTTCTCCTACGTCCGGTAGGTTTGGCATCCTGGACAGGGCGTCCGCGTTGGTATTGGAGCGTCCTGCCCGGTATTTGATGGTGAACTCGTAGTTGGACAGGCGGGCCATCCATCTCTGCTCTAGGGCACCGAGTCTTGCCGTGTCCAGGTGTGTCAATGGGTTGTTATCCGTGTACACGACGAACCGGGAAGAAGCGAGGTAGTGCTTAAAGCGTTCGGTGACTGCCCACACCACTGCCAGGAACTCTAGCTTAAATGAGCTGTAATTCTCAGGGTTTCTTTCGGTGGGTCGCAGTTTTCGGCTGGCGTAAGCGATTACTCGCTCTTTCCCCTGCTGGATCTGGGACAGCACGGCTCCTAGCCCGATGTTACTTGCGTCGGTGTAGAGGATAAAGGGCTGGCTGTAATCCGGGTACGCCAGGATTTCATCCCCCGTGAGGGCCATCTTCAGCTGGCGGAAGGACTCTTCTTCCAACTTCTCCCATCTGAAGGGCGGCTTCTGGTTCTTGGCCTTCCGGGACTGGCCTATCAGGAGGTCCTGCATAGGAGCTGCCTTTTTGGTGAAACCGGGGATGAACCTGCGGTAGTAGCCTACCAACCCGAGGAACTGCCGCACTTCCTTTACACTGGAGGGACTTGGCCATTCCTTAATTGCGGTGATCTTATCAGGGTCGGGAGCCACTCCGTCAGCGCTCACCACGTGTCCCAGGTACTGCACCTTTGGTTTCAGGAGGTGACACTTGGAGGGTTTCACCTTTAGGCCGTAGCTTGCCAGAGCTTCGAACACTTCCGCCAGGTGTTTCAGGTGGTCCTCATAAGTCTTAGAATATACGATGACATCGTCCAGGTACAACAGGACCGTCTCGAAGTTTCTGTGGCCCAGACAGCACTCCATTAATCGTTGGAAGGTTCCTGGTGCGTTGCAGAGTCCGAACGGCATGCAGGTAAACTCGCTAAGTCCCATCGGGGTGGTGAATGCGGTCTTCTCCCGGTCCGCCTCTGCTACAGGAACCTGCCAGTACCCACTAGTGAGATCCAAGGTAGAGAAGAAGTTAGCAGATCTTAAAGCAGCCAAAGACTCCTCTATCCTTGGTAAGGGGTACGCATCCTTGTGTGTGATACGGTTGATTTTCCGGTAATCTACACACATCCTCATGGTGTTGTCTTTCTTTTTGACTAAGACTAGTGGAGCTGCCCAGGGGCTACAGCTATCCCTGATCACCACAGCCTCCTTCATGTCTCTAAGCATCCCCTTGGCGTGTTGGTAGTGTGCAGGGGGTACGGGTCGATACCTCTCTTTTATGGGAGGATGGTCTCCCGTGGGGATGTGGTGTTCTACCCCCTTGACTCGCCCGAAGTCTAACGGGTGTTTACTAAACACTCTCTCGTACTCTTGAACCACCCGATAGACTCCCTGTTTCTGGTGTGAGGGAGTGGAGTCAGTACCCAAATGTAGTTGCTGACACCAGTCCTCCATTGTTTTCTTAGAGCCGTTACCTTCCTCCGGGTGAGATGGAGGCAAGGGTTCCACAGATTGTATAGCATTTTGGTTAATGGTATATAATTTGGCTAGCGTGGCATACCGGGGCAGGTACACTTCCCTCTTCCCGATATTGATTATGCGAACGGGCACCCTCCCATGGCGTACATTAACCACCCCCCGTGCTGTCAAGATGGTGGGCCTACTGTCTGAGTAAACTGGTTCTACCATTGCCTGGTAATCTCTACCTCTCAGACCAATAGCTGCCCGGCACCAAATCATCATTTCACTTTTTGGGGGCATGGCAATAGGGAAAGGGTCACACATTCTCACGCTACCAATCTCACCGCCAGAGAGTTCCACCTGTTGCCGTCGCATCAGTGCCCGGATCTCTTTCTGGAGCACTCGCTGCTCGCCGGAGCTGGCGTTCTTGGCAACCTGCTGTAAAAGGAAAATCACCTCTGCAAGACAATTTTCAATTACATTAGTTCCTAGAGTTATCTTTGGGTGACTCTCGTGTTTGTCAATGTCTACAATGATCAGTCCCTGTGCTGCCAGTTCAACTCTACCAATTTTAATGGTCACCTCTTTAAATCCGATCTGTGGCACGGGCTGACCATTGCTGGCGATGATACTCAAGTCGTCGTCAGGGTAGCGGGTAATATCCGAGTCATTCCAGTACTGCTTGAAGAGCACGTACGGGATGGTGGTGACCTGTGACCCGGTGTCCAGTAGGGCACTCATAGGAATGCCATCCAGTACCACAGGCAAGACTGGACGTCCTCCCACATATCTGTCGCGCCAGTTCGATGGGCCTGATGATCTTTTTCCTAGGGGTTGGCCCTCTACCCTAGGTTGTGCCAGTTTAAAGGACAGTACCTTGCCATATGTCCGGGTTGATTACAGCGGCGGCAGATGGGTCGTCCGTCCTCGTTGTATCGGTCGCTGGGTCTTCCTCTGGCCGATGGGGTCCTCCTTGGTCGACGCCACGGGATGTCCTCCGGTCCGGATGCCAGCTGGATCTTCCCTGGAGTAGAAACCTGTAAAGACTGCACAGTTCGGGTTAGCGCAGCAACGCTTTTAGCTAGCTCTTGGACCTGATGGTGCAGGTCTGGAGCCGGGTCATTGCTCAAAGCCTGCGCATCAGCTCCCACAGGCCCTGCCGACAAGGGCGCCGCCTCCTGGTGGTAAGTAGTAGTGGGGCGTCTGTGGGTCACAACGCCACCTGGTGCCGGTTCTCGGAGCACCCGGATGGCTCTGTCCTTGAACTGTGCAAATCCCAGATGAGGGTCCTGTAAGGCCATTGCCCGCAACTGGGTTCGGTGGGCATTGCAATATAAACCCTCTATAAATTGTTCAGTCAACAGCCTGTCCTCGTCTCCCACGCCGTCAGGGTCGGTCTGCTTAATGGCTCTCAGGGCCTCTTGTAGGTTCAGGGCATAGTCCCTTATACTCTCATGTGCCCGCTGTTTGCACCCGTAGAATCTAAGCTTGATCTCGGCTGAGGTGCGGGTATCAAAGGTGTCCCTCAGCCGGGTTAGTATCCCTGCGACAGTCCTCCCCCCAGGTGGCCAGGACTTTACCTCCCTTCGGGCTGCCCCAGTTAATTGGGCCACCAGGATGCTCACTTTTTGCTCTTCTGTGAGGGGGTACACCTGGAAGAGGCTATCCAGCTTTTCTTTAAAGTCATGCAGGGTATGTGACTCCCCTGAGTACTGGGGTAGCCAGGCCGCTCCCGGGATATAGGGCATGGTGAAAGGCATGACTGCAGCAGCGATGGCGCTGGCGGGGGTTGAGGCAGTGAAGCTCTCCTCCGTATCCGACATCCTCCTCCCCCCTAGTGGACCGTGGCCTACCTTGCGATGATCCTCTTCCGTAGGCCGCGGCTCCGCAGTAGATCGTCAGGGTTGAGGACCTTCCGTCGCGCTCCTGTGACGTCGGCGTCTGCTGGGCTCCTTCCAGGACCTTACGCGACGTCCGGACGTGAGGCGGGGCTTCAGTTCTCGCGCGCTTTCGGAGTCCACGCCCCTCTTCTTCCCGCGCGACGTCTTCAAGATGGCGTCCAACGGCGGGAAAACTCCACGGAAGGCGGGAAGAAGGCTGAAAATGGCGCCGGATGGCGGGAATCTTCACCGATGGCGGGAAGAAGGCTGAAGATGGCGCCGGATGGCGGGAATCTTCACCACAGGTAAGTTTGAACAGTCTCTTTCAGGCACGCAGTACCCGGTGGTTGCGGGCACGAAATCCTGCCGACTACGCCAAAAGTTGACGCGCCCCTGGGCCTGTGTCGCGCTGCGTTGCGCACGCGGGAGCTTACCCGGAGCCGGATCTGTTGAGGGTTGTAGTCTCGTGGCGGTGACCCGGTCCGTGCCCAGGGAGTCAAACTGAGCGGCGATGTATCAGCGGTAGATGTTGGACGACTACGCCACCCGTTGAGTACAGCTAAGGAGCTGCTGCTGCAGGGCAGACCGCTGAGGCCGGTGGTAGGATTGTGCAGCGTGATAGTATAACCCCCAACGGGAGGGGTATGGCCTCAGGGCAGCCGACGTGGATGATGGGGGTAGCAGGAACCACTCGGAGACGGTACGGTGTAGTTCAGGGTCTTTACTGGTGACAAAGATAGACCCTCCCGGAGTACTGGCTAGCGATTGGGGCCTGGTCAGTCCTTGAGCAGATGGGATCTCCCCTGGCCAGGCGGAGTTGTAGGCCTCCCAAACTAACTGTACTCTTCTGGCTACCTTGCTAGAGGCGGGTATAAGTAGCCCACGTCCCTCAGTGTACCGTGTGGTGCTCACCCGTATGGCCGGTGACTCGGGGCCTTCGGGTTTCTTGGCCAGAGGACCTGGAATCCCCTGCCTGACGGATTCTGCTGCTGGGTAGGAGTTAGTCCCCACAGCCTCGGACTCCGGGTCCGGTAAGAAATCTTCTCAGTCAGGTCGAGCTCTGCGGCTGCCAGCCCCTGACTCCTTGTAACACTGCTCCCACAGAGCTCCTGATGTTCTGTTCCTATATTTGCTTCTTTTCTCTGTCTCTACTTCTTCTCTACTCACTAACCCTGCCTCAGCCCTAGGTTTATATAGGGGAAGTTCTTCCCCTCCCAGGACTGGGCAGGAGGTGTGGCATGCATAGGATTCCTGACCAAGAGACCTCCCACCTGCTCTCAGACATAACATTGCTGTTACTGTGGAAACCAGATCCCTGGGGTGCCACATACATACATTACATTACTGATTCTGAGTTACATCCTGTATTATACTCCAGAGCTGCATTCACTATTCTGCTGGTGCAGTCACTGTGTACATACATTACATTACTGATCCTGAGTTACATCCTGTATTATACTCCAGAGCTGCACTCACTATTCTGCTGGTGGAGTCACTGTGTACATACATTACATTACTGATCCTGTACTGATCCTGAGTTACATCCTGTATTATACCCCAGAGCTGCACTCACTATTCTGCTGGTGCAGTCACTGTGTATATACATTACATTACTGATCCTGTACTGATCCTGAGTTACATCCTGTATTATACTCCAGAGCTGCACTCACTATTCTGCTGGTGCAGTCACTATGTACATACATTACATTACTGATCATGAGTTACATCCTGTATTATCCTCCAGAGCTGCACTCACTATTCTGCTGGTGAAGTCACTGTGTACAGACATTACATTACTGATCCTGTACTGATCCTGAGTTACATCCTGTATTATACTCCAGAGCTGCACTCACTATTCTGCTGGTGCAGTCACTGTGTACATACATTACATTACTGATCCTGAGTTACATCCTGTATTATACTCCAGAGCTGCACTCACTATTCTGCTGGTGCAGTCACTGTGTACATACATTACATTACTGATCCTGTACTGATCCTGAGTTACATCCTGTATTATACTCCAGAGCTGCACTCACTATTCTGCTGGTGGAGTCACTGTGTACATACATTACATTACTGATCCTGAGTTACATCCTGTATTATACTCCAGAGCTGCACTCGCTATTCTGCTGTTCCAGCCGCTCTCTCTCTCCTCACACACATATTATACATATATACACAATAATAACTACCTACACCATGACATCTGGTCCGGTTACCAAACAAATAATAACAATATAATAAACAATAACCGACAAATTATATACAAACTAATATATACATTCTTTTTTTTTTTTTTTTAAATAAATAAAATAAAATAAATACTAACTATACAAATATATACAAGACAAAACAAAACCCCCCACACTCGAGCCCACCAGTCCCTCCCCGGCACTGACCTGAGAGCTGGTCCTGCGTCTCATGCCTCAGTCCAACGTCCATAGGCCAGATCAGGCAGTGCCAGTTTTTCACCCAAATAACCAGTGTCCCACAAGATGAACCCACCTCCCCCTTTTCCCTCCACCCAACCTAACACCTCCACCCAAACCCATATATACAATATATACAGAAACAAACAATACAATAACCACAACTGACAAGGCCCAAGTTCGGCGCCTGCAGCCCTACATCACTGTCTACTGATCAATAAAACAAAAATCTATGGTGTCAGCAGCAGCCCACCACCAGGAGAGGAGACGACCAGACTAGGGCACACTAAAAGAAAAGCCCCTCCAGAGGAGAGCGGCCCTCCGTGTACCCAGTCTCTCATACTCCAGAGAACGCACCTTCACCAGGTCACCGAGTATGGTCCTAAGCACATCGTCCACTGGGAGGATTTTCCGCTGTGTCGATACTAAGCACCGTGCGTTCCACGTGTGATACCTAACCACCGCGCTAACTAGAAATAAGGTGCAGCGGTCCCGACCACCCAGGTCCCCGAATGCTCCATAGGCCCATTCCGCATAAGAGAGACGAACCAGCCGGGGCCAGCCAATGGAGGCGCCCACCCTGTTGTACACCTCTGTGTTAAAGGGACAACGAAGCAGGAAGTGGTCCATGCTTTCAAGCATGGTACCACAATGCTCCCGAGGACAGTTCCTGTCCTCAGAGCTGCTACACTTCAGATTGTCCCTCACACACAGTTTCCCATGGAAGCAGCGCCAAGATTCCAAGTCCCAAACCTTCGAGGGGATCCTGATAGAATTCAAAAGATGCAGACCCACCCCAAGATCCCGACTTGGGCAATCCCTGAGCGCCAGAGGCCTCTGAAAATCGGTCAACAGAACCCTTTTGTCAAGGAGCTTCCTTGGCAGAGTCCTGACCTCCCACATTCCCAGACCCCACCGGCGAATTACCTTCAGAACCACGGTAGCGTAAGCCGGGAGATGTCCATGCGGTGTGCGGAGATCCTTCACTTGCCCTCCTGTCTCCCATTCCTGGAAGAAAGGCTGAAACCATCCCTTACAGGAGAATACCCACGGAGGAGCCCTCTCTTTCCAGAGGTTTGCAATATTGATCTTAATGAAGGTATTCACAAGGAATACCACAGGGTTGACCATACCCAACCCTCCTAGTCTCCTCGTACGGTAAGTAACCTCCCTCTTGACCAGGTTCAGTTTATTCCCCCATAACAGTTGGAAGAACAAACTGTAGACCCGAGTCCAGAGAGGCTCTGGCAAGATGCACACACTGCCCAGATAGATCAGCAAAGGGAGCAGGTAAGTTTTGATCAGGTTTACCCTTTCCCTTAGGGTCAAAGACCAACCCTTCCATTGGTTCACCTTCTGAGTGGCGATCTCTAGCCTGCTGTCCCAATTTTGTTTGGGGTAATCCCCCTGGCCAAATTCGATGCCAAGAACTTTTGCAGAGACTTTGGGTTCTGGAAGGGTGTCCGGGAGATCAAAACCAGGATCTCCTCCTCCCAGTCAGAGACTCTCACACTTATCCCGGTTGATCTTAGACCCGGATGCCTCCGAGTAGCGATTTACCTCTGACATCAGCCATTCTGCCTCCCCATCAGAGGAAACAAAAACGGTGACGTCATCGGCATACGCCACCACTCTCAGAGTGGCTTCCGGTGCTGCCCGGTCCATCCCGATCCCAGCCAACGGTCCACGCTCCACCCTCCTAAGAAGTGGGTCAATCGCAAACACGTACAGTAGCGGGCTCAAGGGACAACCCTGGCGAACACCACACCCAACCTCAAAAGAGCTGCCAATCCAACCGTTCACAAGCGGGAAACTCTCTGCCCCAGCGTACAAGGTCTTAAGCCAATCAACAAAGCCCCCCGGCAGGCCATATCTCAGAAGGACAGACCAGAGGTACTCATGATTGACCCGATCAAACGCTTTTGCCTGGTCCAATGACAGCATGTACCCCTTCCAGTGACCAGCCCTACCCTGCTCCACCGCCTCTCGGACACAGAGTACAGCACTAATTGTACTGCGGCCCGGAACAGAGCAATGCTGGGCCCCCGAAAGGAGCTGGGGTGCAAATTTCACCAGCCGATTAAACAGCACCTTTGCCAAAACCTTCCTGTCTGCATTGAGAAGCGCTATGGGACGCCAATTCTCAATGCAAGATGGGTCCTTACCCTTTGACAAGATGATCAGGGCAGACCTCCTCATTGACTTTGGCAGAGTGCCCGAGGAAAGACACTCATTGAATACCTCAGTCAAGAGGGGAACCAAGGCGTCCTTAAAGGTCTTATAGAATTCAGATGTTAAGCCATCTGGACCGGGAGATTTCTTTAGGGCAAGCCCTTCAATTGCCAACTTAACTTCCTCTTCCCTGATCATCTCTGTCAAAACACCAAGAGAGGGGTCTACCCCTGGTTCGGGGACGGCTTCAGCCAGAAAAGCCGACATCTCATCCCAATCCAGATCCCTCTTCCCCAAGAGGTGCGAGTAGAAGGATCTGACGACCTCCAGGATCCCTGATCTGGATATTTTCAGGGACCCCGCAGTGTCAACCAGTCCTGTAACAACTTTACTATTCACTGACATCTTGCAGTTTCTGTAAGGGTCGGGCGAGCGGTACTTCCCGTAATCCCTCTCAAAAACCAAAGATGCGTGTCTATCATACTGACACCTCATTAGCAAAGATTTCACTCTGGAGATCTCCTCGCGGCTACCTCCAGTTGAGACAAGATGCTCGAGTTTCCTCCTCAGGCCCTGATACAGGCGATACCTGTCCAGGCTCCTGAGGCTCGAGAGCTGGCGGAAGAATCTCGCCACCCTTTTCTTAAACATCTCCCACCACTCTGACTTACTACTACAAAGATCCAGTAAGGGTACCTGGCTCTGAAGAAAATCCTCAAAGGACTGTCTTATCTCCGCTTCTTCCAAGAGAGACGAATTGAGCCTCCAAAAGCCTCTTCCCATCCGGGGGGTCTCTGTAACATTCAGGGAAAACAAAATCAAACAGTGATCAGAGAACTCCACCTCAACAACAGACACTGCTGAAGAGACGGCTTCCTCCTTTAAATAAAACCTGTCTATCCTGGACCTACAGTTACCTCTATGATAGGTGAACCCCTCGTGGCCTGGGGTGTGCCGGATGTGGACATCCACCAGGCGAGCCTCACTAACTATACTATTAAGGGCGACGCTATCATAAGTCAGCTTGTCTCTGGAACCTCCTCTATCCCGGGGCCTCGTAACAGTGTTGAAGTCCCCTCCAAAGACGACCTGCCGACTCGTAAAAAGGTAGGGCTTGATCCTCGTAAAGAGACACTTCCGGTCCCACTTAGATTGGGGACCATAAATGTTAATGAGCCGAAGCTCCTGTCCCTTCATGAGGACATCTAATATCAGGCACCTCCCCATTTCTAGCTCAATAACCCGTCGGCATTCTACCGGTGCGGTAAAAAGGACCGCCACTCCGCTATACGGCTCGGCCGCAAGAGACCAATAGGAGGGCCCGAGTCTCCACTCCCTCTTAGCTATAAACACCTCTGCCATATTTGGCAGCCTGGTCTCTTGCAAAAAGAAAATGTCAGCTTCAACCCGGCTGAGAAAATCAAAGGCCGCAAATCTAGCCAGGTTTGACTTAATGCTGGCGACATTAATGGACGCCAGCGTCAACGGAGTGGGTACCGCCATCATTGGTGATTGAGTTAGATGGCTTTCTTCTTCCCACTCCCCTTATCCTCTGCTTCAGAGGAGGAATCCTTCCCCCTCTTTAATGACACAGAGGTGTCCATTCCCACATTTTTCCTTCTTTTTTCGTCCTCGTCTCCGGACTCTGGGCCAGTCCCTCCCCCCAAGGACCTTGCATCCCCAGGAGAAGGAGACTCAGCGCCCCCTGTAAGCTCCGCTGAAGCCGGAACCTCACCCTCAGCCTCCTCCTCAGAGGAAGAGATGTTATCAAGGGCTTGGAACCGGTTAGAAAGACCAACTAGAGGGGAGTCGGTTTTACCTTCCTTAGGTACCTTGGTCAGAGCGGGAGAAGATGTTTTATCTCCCTTCTTTCTCTTCTTTTTGGTGCCGAGCTTACGCTTGTGCTCTAGCCACCGCTTATTATCCTCATCCATACTTTCATAATGGGAGGATTCTGATGCAGAGGCAGTTTCCTCCCTGTGGATCCTCCTGACCTCCTCATCCAACTCATCATCCCTCGGGGCCTCAGCAGCAACACTGGCATCCAGGACAGGGGCTGCCCCGGTAGTCTGGGGCTCGCCCCGCTCCCTCTCCTGTCTGCGCTTGTCTAGACGCCTCAGCTGGGCAGGCGTCTTTTTATTGCTTTTCTTCCCTGGCCCCTCAGCTCCCCCACCCCTGCTAGTCCCCTCTCCAGCAGAATCGGCCTCACGGCTTACTCCCACCGGGGTCTCGACTGCATTAGCAAAGGAGCGAGGACAACGGCTGAATGGGTGGCCTAACTCACCACACAGGTGGCACCTAATCTCCACACAAGAGGCGGCAAGATGGCCGACACCCCCACACAACGCACATTTCTGCACGGTACAGTTTGCACTGAAGTGTGTGGGGTCGCCGCACCTGTGACAGAGCTTCGGTTGCCCCTGGTAGAAGACCAGGATACGATCCCTACCCAGGAAGGCAGACGATGGAATGTGGGCAACCGTACCACCTGAACGCTTAAGTTTTACCATAAACGTCCAGGCCCCTGACCAGATACCAAACTCGTCGCGGTTTTTCTTTGGCATCTCCACCACCTCTCCATACCGACCAAGCCACGTCATGATGTCATAGCAAGAAAGCGACTCGTTACGAGTCATCACGGTCACTTTCTTGATCTGGTTTTGGCGAGACACTGCCTGAACGGCAAAGTCTCTGTTATGATCTGCTACAGAGACTAAGGAAAGGCAGGAGATCTGTCCCTACAATAGAACTAAACTAGATCCCTACGATGTAACGGGGATCCTGATCCTGCGATCAGACCCGCTAAAGTCCTCGGCTAGTCTGAACGCAGACCTATAGATGTGGGGGAGGGATCCCTACAAGATCTAGGGACTGGGACAAGTTGGACACCTCCTAGCAGAAATAGTAGCAGTCAAAGACAAACACACAACAAAAAGCATAGAGGTCCGAAGACCTAGCAAAACTAACAGAGAACGGCAATAGAGCAACAAGCTAGCTCAACAGTAGTAAATACAAATGAAGTCCAGCAAAGCCAGGAGGGCGGAGCCGGATTAAATAGGCAAAATGGTCATGTGACCAGCAAACTAAAAAAAACCTAACAGGAGAGTTGTAACAGTACCCCCTCTTCTAAGAGGATCCTCCGGATCCCCTAGGCCCAGGCTTACGAGGAAACCTCCTGTGAAACGCTTGGACAAGTCTGGGGGCAGAAACATCATCCGCCCTCACCCATGAGTTATCCTCAGGTCCGAAACCCTTCCAAGCGACAAGATACTGCAAACTCCCTCTATACCGTCTAGAATTTAGGATGCGGGAAATTTCATATTCCCCGTCCTCCACCACCGGAGGAACAGTGGCAGAGGCGTCACCATCCGACACATCAGCTTTTTTCAACAGAGAAACATGAAACACCGGATTAATCCTCCAGGACGTAGGAACCTCCAGCCTAACAGCAGATTGGTTAACTATCTGAAGTACCTTAAAGGGCCCTACGAACTTGGGACCCAATTTTTTTAGAAGGAATCCTCAATCGCAGATTCTTAGAGGACAACCAAACCATGTCACCAACAGCAAACAAAACCTCTTGCCGTTTCCTATCAAAGTACCTCTTAGATTTTTTGTTAGCCTCCTGAAGATTACCACGCACATCCGTCCAAACTCTCTCCAAATCACCGGAAAAACTCTCCTCCTCAGGCACAGCCGAAACCAATTTGGAGAATGACCCAAAAGACGGATGTCTCCCAGAACAACAAAAAAAAGCGAACACCCAGCAGAAGAGGATGTATGGTTGTTAAGAGCAAATTCAGCAAGTGGCAGAAACTCAGACCACCCCTCTTGATTGTCTGCCACAAAACAACGCAAGAACTGCTCAACATCCTGGTTCTTCCTTTCTGTCTGGCCATTAGACTCAGGATGATATCCGGATGAAAACGACAAATGAACTCCCAACCTGTCACAAAAGGCACGCCAAAAACGAGCCACGACCTGAGGTCCCCTATCAGAAACAATGTCAGTAGGAACACCATGTCGTCTGACAATTTCCTTGACAAAGGCCTTGGCGAGTTTCTTAGCGCAAGGTAGTTTGATGAAGGGAACCAAGTGACACATCTTGCTAAAACGGTCCACGACCACCCAGATGACCGTGAAACCTTCAGAGGGAGGAAGGTCAGTAATAAAGTCCATAGCCAGATGTGTCCAAGGTGCACTAGGAACCTCCAGAGGGCAAAGCAACCCCGCAGCAGGAGCATGCGAAGACTTGGATCTAGCACACACAGTACATTGGCGCACCCACTTAATGACTTCCTTCTGCCATCCAGGCCACCAAAAACTGCGACCCACAAGTCTCTTGGTCTCAGAAATTCCTGGATGACCTGCCAACCGAGACTCATTACACTCAACAAACAAATCTCTCCTAAAGGTCCTAGGCACAAACAACCTCCCATGGGGAGTGTTAGATGGGGCATTCTCCTGTGCTTTAAGAATCTCATCCTCCAAAACGGAGTCCAAAGCAGCAATCACAACACCTTCTTGTAAAATGGTCTCCTCTTCCTCCTCAACACCGACCATGGGAGAAAAGCTGCGAGACAAAGCATCCGCTTTAACATTCTTGGTACCCGGGATGTAAGTAACGGAAAAATTAAACCGCGAGAAAAAAAGTGCCCACCTAGCCTGACGGGCATTCAAGCGCTTGGCAGCATCAAGATAGATCAGATTTTTATGAGCAGTGAAAACCTGAATGGGAAATTCAGCACCTTCCAAGAGATGACGCCAGTGTTCAAATGCGAGTTTAATCGCCAGCAATTCCCGATTACCAATATCGTAATTAAGTTCAGTCTCGGAAAAATTTTTTGAAAAAAAGGCACAGGGATGTACTCCATCCTTGTTTTCCTGAGACAACACCGCACCGACCCCCACCGAAGAAGCATCAACCTCAACCAAAAACGGCTTAGTCACATCAGGCTGCATAAGGATGGGAGCAGAGGTGAACCTCTCCTTTAGAAACACAAAAGCTTCAATGGCCTCAGAAGTCCACTGAACCGCATTAGCACCTTTCCTGGTGAGATCGGTCAGCGGTTTGACAATAATAGAAAAATTTTTTATGAATTTTCTGTAATAATTGGCGAAACCCAAAAACCTCTGTATCGATTTCAAACCAATAGGCCTAGGCCATTCCTGCACAGCCTGAACTTTAACCGGGTCCATCTCAAAACCTTCACTGGAGATAATGTAGCCCAAAAAACTAATTCTCTGTACAGCGAACTCACATTTCTCCAGCTTAGCAAAAAGCGAATTGTCCATTAATAACTGTAATACCTCACGTACGCTCCGCCAATGAGACTCCAGATCCGGCGAATAAATCAAAATGTCATCCAAATACACCACCACATCTTTGCCGATTAAAGGTCTAAGGATGTCATTAATAAGATTCTGAAAAAATGCAGGAGCATTGGTAAGACCAAAAGGCATAACCAGATTCTCAAAATGACCCACAGGAGTGTTAAAAGCAGTCTTCCATTCATCACCCTCCTTCATGCGCAATAAATTGTATGCCCCCCGGAGATCAATTTTAGAGAACCACTTGGCCTCCACTAACTGGTTAAACAAATCAGTTATCAATGGCAGTGGGTAAGGATTGCGTACAGTAATTTTATTAATCTCACGAAAGTCCAGACAAGGACGTAAACCGCCATCTTTTTTTTCACAAAAAAAAAACCAACAGCCACAGGAGACTTGGAAGGCCTAATGTGACCGGCGGCCAAGCTTGTCTGTATGTATTCCTCCAAAGCCTTTCTCTCAGGAATAGTAAGATTAAATAAACGACTCTTAGGAAGAGTCGCTCCAGGGACAAATTCAATGGTACAATCATAGTCTCTATGGGGAGGCAAAACCCGCGACTCCTCCTCAGAAAAAACTCTCCAAAAATCCTGAATAGGTACAGGCAATTCCCCTTTATCCACAGCAGCAATACGTCCGTTACAACACTTGTCATAACACTTAGGGCTCCAGGACTTAATTTCATTGGTAGACCAATTCAGTACAGGATTGTGCAATTTTAACCAGGGTAACCCCAATATTACTGGAAAAGGCAAATTATCCAATACCACCAAATCCAACTTTTCTTGGTGAATACCATTAATAGTGAGGGGAAATTCACAGACCTTGTGAGTAACACTCTTCAAGGGAGAGCCATCGACAGAAACCACAGCAATAGGGGATGACAAAGTTTTAGGTTCTAATCTAAGTTTTTCCAAGAATCCCCCATCAATCACATTCAGAGTAGATCCACAATCCACAAATACCCGAAATTCAATTAATTCATCCTGAGCAGCAGTAGTGGCAGATAGGAATACCCCCTTAGAATTTAAACAGGTAATATGAGCATGACTGACCATTTTTTTTTCTTTCTTCTTACGAAGCACACAGCTCTTAATAAAATGACCAGAGCTTCCGCAATAGAAACACAAGCCTTCAGAAAGTCGGCGGTCTTTTTCCTGAGAGCGGGGTGCCATCGCCCCAATTTCCATCGGCTCTCCATTGTCAGCACAGAACCTCTCAGGACTCGAAGCTCACATAGCAGAGGATTTGCTCTCATTAACCCTTGCACGCAGTCTCCTGTCCACCCGTATAGCTAATTGCATTGCCTCCTGCAAGTTTCCAGGTGTGGGATAAGCAATCAGTAAATCCTTAACCCTTTCACCTAGCCCTGCCAGAAACAAGCTTTTCAAAGCTGAATCGTTCCACCCTACCTGGGCAGACCACCGACGGAAGTGAGAACAATATTTTTCCACATTACCTGATCCCTGCCTCAAACGTCTTAATTCAGACTCAGCAGATGAGACACGATCAGGATCATCGTACAACAAACCCAAAGCAGAAAAAAAACTATCCACTGAACTAAAGCACGGATCACTAGGTTGGAGAGAGAAGGCCCATCCCTGAGGATCTTTGCGCAAAAGTGACATTATGAACCCTATGCGCTGTGATTCATCACCAGAGGATCCGGGTCTCAAACGAAAATATAATAGACAAGCATTTTTAAAAGAAAAAAAATCTTGTTGTTCGCCAAAAAATAGATCAGACAGACGTACCTTTGGTTCCACAAAATGCGCTCCAGTACAGCTACTCACGTGTTGTTGGAGCTTGGTCACCTCCAGAGAGAGTCCCTGCAAGCGTTGAGCCAAATCTTGCACCGAGATCATGATGGAAAACTGGAGGTCTTTCCCCAGAGAAAATCCTTTCCTTTTTATTATTTTTTTTTTTTATGGCTGGACTTACTGTTATGATCTGCTACAGAGACTAAGGAAAGGCAGGAGATCTGTCCCTACAATAGAACTAAACTAGATCCCTACGATGTAACGGGGAACCTGATCCTGCGATCAGACCCGCTAAAGTCCTCGGCTAGTCTGAACGCAGACCTATAGATGTGGGGGAGGGATCCCTACAAGATCTAGGGACTGGGACAAGTTGGACACCTCCTAGCAGAAATAGTAGCAGTCAAAGACAAACACACAACAAAAAGCATAGAGGTCCGAAGACCTAGCAAAACTAACAGAGAATGGCAATAGAGCAACAAGCTAGCTCAACAGTAGTAAATACAAATGAAGTCCAGCAAAGCCAGGAGGGCGGAGCCGGATTAAATAGGCAAAATGGTCATGTGACCAGCAAACTAAAAAAAAAACTAACAGGAGAGTTGTAACAGTCTCGCCAGCCGGGCTCATTTTTTGCCAACTCATAATTCGCCCAGAAGAGCTCAAGCCCCTCCGGCCGAACAAAGCTGACATCAAACTCTGGCGTGGAATAGGGATGTATCAAGGCATAGATGTCAATCGCCTTGAAGCCCATCCTCAGCAGGAGCTCCACAACTTTAGACCTTGGCGGACATGCATCACTGCCCCTCCACCGAAGACGGACCACATTCCTACGCACACTGCCTGGCCCGGCTGTTGGGAGGGACCACACTGTATCTCCCCCTTTTTGCTCTCGGAAGGCCCCGAGGCCATGCCTCTCTATCCAGAAGGATAGATCAACCTCTCGACCCTCTACCATTAGTGATCTCTCCCCCTTCTTTAGAGCCTCCAGAAGGCACCGTTGCAACATGCCATCCCCAAAGCCCGGAGACGAGGAGGATGCCCTATTTGCCCCGGAGGTGACACTGGCATAACTCTGGACAGGTGTTGCCACCCCCGGGGGGGCAACCGGACCAGTGACCACATCAGCCCCAACAGTATCACCATTACCCACCTCCATCTCACCCTCCACCAAACCAGCAACCACACCACTAGACAATGAATTATCCTCATTCACCTCCACCACCACATTCAGTCACCTCCATAGAACTGGAGGCGACCTCACCCCCGGTCTTATGTGTGCCCTCCACATCATCGGTCGGTAATTTCCGCTGTTTGGCATTTGGTATAATGTGCCGCTGATCTCTAGCTGCAGTTAGGCGCCGCTGATCTTTAGCATCAGGATCTTCCGGACCAGCGACGCCAACACAAAATAGCACTTTCGTGGGAGGACCGGAACGCTCAGCCCCAACTGCCCCCTCACACTGCCGCCGCTTCTCAACTAAGTGATCAGTGGCAACAGCATTCAGAGGCGCCGAGGCTACCGGAGCTGCCCCCGACACCGGGCTACTCCCCCCTCCCACTGAGGAGCGCACCACAGCATCGTGGCCTGATGGAACGCCCGCCGCCGGGCCGCCCTCACTGTCCAGCCTTTCGGCTGATGCACCTCCTGCTGCGTCCCCACTACTACAAGCGGAGACGGAGCTCTGCGCCTCACTACCGCGTTCTGTAATCTCCCCGCGCCTTTGCACCGGATCCACAGCAGAACCCAGGCTGGGCTGGGCAACGGGGCTTATACAGCGAGCTGAGCCTGCCGCCGACTCAGGGGGTACAGGGAGGGGGGCATATACATAGCTTACCGCTTCCTGCAGCTTTGGCTTGGTCTTCTTTGCCTTTTTGTGGCCCCCAGGTGCCTCTTCTGGTAGATCGTCACCAAGATGGAAGTTTTGGAGGCACACTGGGGACTCCAGGAGCTTAATCTCCGCCATTAGCGCCCCTCCCTGGCCGCTGCTGTCACTGTCCTCCCCAGAGCCGGCAGAACTGCGACCGGATGTCACTGTCGCCTGTCCTGCAGGGAGCTCGCTGCACGTGGCCTGCGGGTGACTTTGCAGGCTGCCAGGTGGGGCTTCCTGCTGGTCATCATCACTCTCATCATCCACCTGGCTCTCAGGCTGCAGCCCTATCTGCCTTTGCTCTCTGGTATCAGCCATTTCTCTAAAGCGGTCTTCATTTATAAGTTTTTCTTTGAAAGGACCACTCTGCTCCCTGATGGCAGCTTTTCTTAGTTCCAGCAGATGAATTTCACTGGTGAGTCTTTTTACCTCCTCTTGGAGTTTAGCCTTCCTCTGCTTGGAGGCCCCCGCAGCTTTAGCGCTTGTGCAGCGCAGCTCCTCCCGAAGCCTCCTGATGAGCTTACTGGCATCTTCATACTCACGGAGGTGTATCATGACCCGGGAGGCATAGGTGGACACAGACTCCCGGGGTCCCTGCAGCGCCCACCCCCCCTCAGGGAGGTCGGCCTCACCTCCGTGAGCACTCAGCTTTCCTACGGAAGGAGAGCCATCTTGCAAGCCGCTGTCAGGCTTCACCTCCATGCTGGAAGCCTTGCGGCTTCTAGGGGTCTCCACAATCCTGGGGGGAGTAGGAGCCACATTGCTGCGACTCCTGGTGGAGCGTCTCACCCCCGAGTCCTCTGATGTGCAGGTCGGTTGCTGGTTTCTTCTGCCCCCCGCCGGCCTGGTTCGGGAAGCAGAAGCCTGGGACTTGGCTCCATCACTCATCCCAGAAACCCGCTCCCTCCCTGGGAAAGAGAGAGAGCAGGTCCCCAGGTGGAGAGGTGTTGGTTTCTCAGAGATCAGGAGCTCACAGCAGGATCTGCAGCCACCACACCCGCAATCACCACACTGACTAGCAGCTGATCAGAGCTGCACCCAGTATGCTGCTGGTGGAGTCACTGTGTGCATACATTACATTACTGATCCTGAGTTACATCCTGTATTATACTCCAGAGCTGCACTCACTATTCTGCTGGTGCAGTCACTGTGTACATACGTTACATTACTGATCCTCAGTTACATTCTGTATTATACTCCACAGCTGCACTCACTATTCTGCTGGTGCAGTCACTGTGTACATACATTACATTACTGATCCTGAGTTACATCCTGTATTATACTCCAGAGCTGCACTCACTATTCTGCTGGTGCAGTCACTGTGTACATACGTTACATTGCTGATCCTCACTTACATTCTGTATTATACTCCAGAGCTGCACTCACTATTCTGCTGGTGCAGTCACTGTGTACATACATTACATTACTGATCCTGAGTTACATCCTGTATTATACTCCAGAGCTGCACTCACTATTCTGCTGGTGCAGTCACTGTGTACATACATTACATTACTGATCCTGAGTTACATCCTGTAGATCTTTTATTATAAAAATGAAAAACATAAAAATAATAACAGAAACATAACAAAATTAATATCCAGAAAATAAACAATGTAATGAACTGGTCCAGCCGCTCCCTCTCTCCTCACACACATATTATACATATATACAGAATAATAACTACCTACACCATGACATCTGGTCTGGTTACCAAACAAATAATAACAATATAATAAACAATAACCGACAAATTATATACAAACTAATATATACATTCTTTTTTTTTTAAAATAAAATACATACTAACTATACAAATATATACAAGACAAAACAAAACACCCCACACTCGAGCCCACCAGTCCCTCCCCGGCACTGACCTGAGAGCTGGTCCTGCGCCTCATGCCTCAGTCCAGCGTCCATAGGCCAGATCAGGCAGTGCCAGTTTTTCACCCAAATAACCAGTGTCCCACAAGATGAACCCACCTCCCCCCTTTTCCCTCCACCCAACCTAACACCTACACCCAAACCCATATATACAATATATACAGAAACAAACAATACAATAACCACAACTGACAAAGCCCATGTTCGGTGCCTGCAGCCCTACATCACTGTCTACTGATCAAAAACAAAAATCTATGGTGTCAGCAGCAGTCCACCACCAGGAGAGGAGATGACCAGACTAGGGCACACTAAAAGAAAAGCCCCTCCAGAGGAGAGCGGCCCTCTGTGTACCCAGTCTCTCATACTCCAGAGAGCGCACCTTCACCAGGTCACCGAGTATAGTCCTAAACACATCGTCCACTGGGAGGATTTTCCGTTGCGTCGATACTAAGCAACGTGGGTTCCACGTGTGATACCTAACCACTGCGCTAACTAGAAATAAGGTGCAGCGGTCCCGACCACCCAGATCCCCGAATGCTCTATAGGCCCATTCCGCATAAGAGAGACCGGCCAGCCGGGGCAAGCCAATGGAGGTGTGGCACCCCAGGGGTATGGTTGCCACAGTGGTATAAATACCATGTCTGAGAGCGAGCATGGGTTTTCCTGGCCAGGAGCATTATTGCACGCCACACCTCCTGCCCCAGTCCAGGGAAGGGAGGAATCTGCCCTTTATAAACTGGGTCTGGGGCAGGGTTAGTCAGTCAGAGTCCAGAGGAAGGGACAGAGCAGCAGCAAGGAGCTCTGTAGGAGCCAGGAGCTGAAGACCAGGGACTGGAGCAGGGCTCATCCAGGCAGAAGACGCAGAGAACCGGACACCGGAGTCTGAAGCTGTGGGGATTATAGATCCAGCAGCAGAAACCACCTGGCAGGGAATTTCAGGTCCTCTGGCCATAGAAAGCCTGGAGGCTCAGTCACACGCAAGGGACCGGCACCGCCATCGAGGAGTGGAAGGTACCAAAGGCCCCAAGTCACCAGCCATACGGGTGAGCACCACACGGTACACTCAGGGACGTGGGCTACTACACGACTACAGCAGGGTAGCCAGGAAGAGTGCAGTCAGACGGGAAGGCCTATATCTCCACCTGGCCAGGGGGACTCTTGTTCACTCACAGACTGACCAGGCCTCTAATGTTAGCCAGTACTCCCGGCAGGGCCTTCTTCAGTACCAACAGTAAAGACCCTGAACTGCACTGCACGGACTCTGAGTCATTTCTGCTGCGCCCACGCACCACAACCCTCACCATCTACAGACGCTGCCCTGAGGCTATACTCCTCCCTTGGGGAGTTATACTACCCTCTGCTGCGCACACCACACTAGCCTCAGCGGTCTGCCACGCAGCGGCGGTTCTCAGTGAACGCAATCCACGGGTGGCGTAGTCGGACATTTAATCATGAAAACCACATAAATAGATCCGCCACTGGTTTGACCACCCTGAGCCACGGGACCAGGTCGCCGCCACAGAGACTACAACCCCCAGTATCACACAGAGACCCGGCTCCGGGTATTCCCCTACACACACGGCCCAGGGGGCGCGTCAACTTTGGCGTAGTCGGCAGGATTTCGTGCCCGCAACCACCGGGTACTGCGTGCCTGAAGAAAGACTGTGATATTTACCGTGGTGAAGTTTCCCGCCATCCGCAGCCGTTTTCCCGCCATCTTCCGCCATTTTCCCAGCTTTGGGCGCCATCTTTGGGACGCCGCGCGGGAAGAAGAGGGGCGTGTATGCCAAAAGCGCGTGAGAGCTGAAGCCCCGCCTTACGCACTGACGCTGTGCAAGGTCCTGGAAGGAGCCCAGCGGACGCCGACGTCATCAGCACGCGACGCAAGGTCCTCGACCCCGACAATCGCCTGCGGAGCCGCGGCCTACGGAGAAGAAGCAACGGAAGGTAGGCCACGGTTAACTAGGGGGGAGGAAGACACCAGGAATGGAGGGAGCTCCCACCGCCAGCGCGGCTGCTGCCGCAGTGATGCCGTTCACGATGCCGTATATCCCCGGAGCGGCATGGTTACCCCAGTACTCAGGGGAGTCGCATACCCTGAGCGACTTTAAAGAAAGACTGTATAGCTTATTCAAAGTATACCCCCTGTCCGAGGAACAAAAAGTGAGCATCCTGACAGGCCTGTTAATCGGGGCGGCCCGAAGAGAAGTGAAGTCCTGGTCAGCCAGGGAAAAGGGGACTGTAAAGGAAATACTGACCCGTCTAAAGGACACTTTTGATACCCGCACCTCAGCAGAGATTAAACTAAAATTTTATGGGTGCAAACAGCGGGCGCAAGACAGTATTCAGGACTATGCTTTGAATTTGCAGGAGGCCCTGAGAGCCATTAAGCAGGCAGACCCTGACAGCGTGCGGAATGAGGATAAGCTGTTGACTGAACAGTTCATTGAGGGTCTACAGTCCAGCGCCCACCGAACCCAGTTGCGTGTAATGGCCTTGCAGAACCCTGATTTGGACTTTGCGCAGTTCAAAGACAGGGCCATCCGGGTGCTCCGAGAACCGGCACCAGGTGGCGCTGTAACCCATAGGCGCCCTGCTATCACCTATCACCAGGAGGCGGCGCCCTTGTCTGCAGAGCCTGTGGGAGCTGATGTGCAGGCTTTGGACAAAGACCCGGCTGCAGACCTGCACCATCAGGTCCAAGAACTGACCAAAAGCGTTGCCGCACTAACCAGAACCGTGCAGTCTTTACAGGTGTCTTCCCCAGGAAAGATCCAGCTGGCTTCCAGTCCGGAGGATGTCCCTTGGAGTCAACAGAGGAGGATCCCATCGTCCAGAGGAAGGCCCAGCGACCGCTACAACCAGGACGGACAACCCATCTGCCGCTGCTGCAATCAACCAGGACATATGGCAAGGTACTATCATTTAAACGGGCCCAACCTGGGGCAGAGGGCCGACCCCCAGGCATAAGATCATCAGGCCCATCGAGCTGGCGTGATAAGTACGTAGGGGGATGACCGGTCTTGCCTGTGGTGCTGGATGGCATTCCTATGAGTGCACTACTGGACACCGGGTCACAGGTAACCACCATCCCCTATGTGCTTTTTAAGCGGTACTGGAATGACTTGGATATTACCCGCTACCCAGATGACGATTTGAGCATCATCGCCAGCAATGGTCAGCCCGTGCCGCAGGTAGGATTCAAGGAGGTGACCATCAAAATTGGTAAAGTTGAACTACCAGCGCAAGGACTGATCATTGTAGACATTGACCGTCGTGAAAGCCACCCTAAAATAACCTTGGGTACGAATGTTATTGAAAATTGTCTTGCAGAGATAATTGTTATATTACAGCAGGTCGCAATGAATGCCAGCTCCGGCCAGCAGCGTGTCCTACAAAAAGAGATCAGAGCCCTGATGAGGAGGCAACAGGTGGAACAGTCTGGTGGTGAGATTGGTAGCGTTAGGATGAGTGACCCGTTCCCTATTGCCATGCCCCCAAAAAGTGAGATGCTGATCTGGTGCCGGGCAGCTATTGGTCTAAGGGGTAGAGACTACCAAGCCAGGGTAGAACCCGTCTACTCAGACAGTAGGCCCACCATTTTGACAGCACGGGGGGTGGTCGATGTACGCCATGGGAGGGTACCCGTCCGCATCCTAAACATTGAGGAAAGAGAAGTACACTTGCCCCGGTATGCCACTCTAGCCAAATTGTTTACCATTAACCAAAACTCTGTAAAGGCCGTGGAACCCTTGCCCCCATCTCAACCAGAGGAAGGTAACGGCTCCAAGAAACAAATGGAGGACTGGTGTCAGAAGCTGCATGTGGGCACCGACTCCACTTCAGGAGTACGACAGAGTCTTTAGCAAACACCCGCTAGACTTTGGGCAAGTAAAGGGGGTAGAACACCACATCCCTACGGGAGACCATCCTCCCATAAAGGAAAGATACTGACCTGTACCCCCTGCACACTATCAGAATGTAATGGGGGATTTCAACTACCCGGATATTGACTGGGAAACAGAAACCTGTAGACCTCAGAAAGGAAAAAGGTTCTTGACAAATATTAAGGATAATTATCTCTCCCAACTAGTGCAGGAACCAACGAGAGGGAAGGCCGTGTTGGACTTAATATTGACTAATAGGCCTGATAGAATAACTGAGGTACAGATAGGGGGGCACCTAGGTAATAGCGACCATAATATTATCGACTTCAAAATGCCCTTCAGTAGGGTTATCAATAAGGGAACAACAAAAACATTAAACTTTAGGAGGGCGAAGTTTGATCAGCTGAAAGAAAACCTTCAACTTATAGACTGGGACAAAGTTCTTAATCAAAGGAAATACGAATAGTAAATGGGAAACCTTCAAAAGAATTCTGAATACTCAGTGCGAGAGGTATATGTAGCACCCTGAGGATTCGGCTGCTACAGGGGTATTGCACCTCAACCCAGAGGTGTGATATTCCACTCCCGGGTAAGGATGGAGTGTGGATCTGAGCTCGGTAGGCTGCATGCACTACATACATCCCATTTCCGAGGAACAGGCCGACGGTACTCCCACTTAGAAATGTGCAGGTACGACCGAGTCTGTTCCTGGCTGGAGTGGGAGGGGGGTGGTACATCCCAAGTAGTGTAGGGGCAGATAGGGGGAGCAGCCTGGGTAAAGATAGGAGCTCATTGGGTGCTGGTCACCTGAGCTCACACATAGAGGGTGTATATAAGGTGGGCACCATCAGAGAACAGGGTCAGTCAGTCAGTCTTTGCAGAGGAGGAGAGCAGAGAGCAGAGAAGTCCCAGAGAGAGAGAGAGGAGAAAGCCAGAAAGACCCAGAGGGGGAAACAGAAAAGGAACTCTGAGAACCCAAAGTCCATCAGCGGGTGAAGAGTTGGCATTAGGGTACCGGAACCCAAGCTGGTGGGGGCAAAAACACACCCTAGCCAGAGACCGGAGGCCGTGGGCAGCGTCTGCCACGGCCACCCACCACATCCACCCCGAAGGCATACCACGTGGAGGGTCAGGGAACCCAAGGCCAAGGGTCTCCCAACAGAAGGCCCGAGGGAGCTGGACCTGGGTGGATCAATAGTGGGGACGGCCAGAGAAAGGACAGAAGGAGAGCTCAGGGTCACGCTCCGGACTCGCTTGGGGGTTGGCTGGATCCAGGACCTGGTGGATGCAGCACGGCTCGGGAGGTCACTTGAAGCTGGAGTGACCGGAACATCAGCAGTGAGTAAATACCCTAAACTGCACAACCCGACTCTGTCTTCCTTTAACATCTATGCTGCACCACCACAACCCCCATCCTCTGCACCTGACCCCCTGAGGCTATACCCCACCCGTTGGGGGTTATACCACCAAAAGCTGCACCTACACCATCAGCCTCAGCGGACCCTGCTGCAGCGGCGGCCATAGTGACCGCAATACAACGGGTGGCGTAGTCGACAATAAAGAACTTAATAACATCTGTAGGACTGCCACATACAACTGAGTTTGACACCCTGGGCACGGACCGGGTCACAGCCACTCGGAAGACTACAACCCCCATCTGATCCGGCTCCGGGTATTCCCCTAAAGAATATGGCCCAGGGGGCGCGTCTACTTTGGCGTAGTCGGCAGGATTACGTGCCCGCAACACCCGGGTACTGCGTGCCTGAAGAAAAGAACGAGTTTACCTCAAAAAGAAGTCTCCTGCCGGTTCCGGAGGGTCCCCGCCATCGGACTCCATCACAGGTCGATTCCCGCCGGTTGCCCGCCATTAACAGCTTTTTCCCGCCATCTGCAGAGTTTCCCGCCACTGGGAAGCGATTCCCGCCATTTCCAAAGGTTTCCCGCCTTGGAAGAGCGGACGCCATTATGGGCGTGCCAGAGGGTGGCAAGAGGCCACCTCCCATCGTGGGCCAGGACCGAAAATGGCGCCAAAAGTGGAAACCGCCCCCACCAACAGAGACTGTGATGCTGGAGGTGTCTGTCAGCGTGAAAGAACTGCCCCTGGAGCTGACAGTCACCAAGTGGCCCCGGGACCGCCCTCGAAGGGGGAGGAGACGAAAGGAGAGAGAAAAGATGGGTGCCGCCTGGAGCTGTCTAGAGCGAGCGCACCCGGAGGCAAGAAGCCTGGAGAAGAGTATCGGAGGAGCTTACCCGGAGATGGCGAGAAAGCAGAGCAGCACCGGCCCGTTGGCCAGGAGCCTGCTAGAAACAGAGGAGGGAGAGCAGAGCAGCACCGGCCCGCTGGCCAGGAGCCTGCTGGAGACAACAGAAGGAGAGCAGAGCAGCACCGACCCGTTGGTCAGGAGCCTGCTAGAAACAACGACCCCACTAGGCCTAGTGGAGGTCCTAGCACAGCTCCCCCGAGACCGGGAGTGTGCACAGACCGCTCTGGAGGGCCTCGCAAGGAGGATGGCCCGGGTGCAGCGAGAGACGTTGGCGGAGTGGAGCCGTGAGATGGCCCAGCAGACCGAGACCTGTCAGCGGAGCACGTCACCCAAGACGAGGAGACAGACCGCCTCTGAGGATGGCGCGGGAGGACTGAAGGCCGGAGACGGCGCCGAGAAGGGAGCCGAACGAGTGGAGGCAGGTAAAGGGGACGTCTATACCCCAAACCGGGAAACCGCGTACCTGCCCCAGCTCCCCGTCGCAGAGCCCGAAGTCTATCCTGCCGTGCCCGTCGCTGCAACGTCACCGCCGCAGACTAGGCCTCAAGCGGGAGCCGCGACCCCTGTGACGTCACACGCCTCGACCCCGAGCGTGACCAAGCAGGAAGTACCACCAGCCTGGTCGCAAGGCCTAGTACCCCCGGGCGCCGCAATACCAACAGCGCCCCCTACCTCCGCGGAGCCCCCGGCCTGGTCGCAGGGCCAAGTAGCCCAGGGCGCCGCCGTCCTTACGGTGCCCTTTACCTTCCAGATACCCCAGGCCTGGCCGCAAGGCCCGGGCAACCCGGGCGCTAACACCACCGCGCCCATAAGACCAAGAGTGCCGCATCTGGGAGAGGACCTGTACGCCCAGCATACGTGCCCGGATGGGCAGCCATTTATATGGCCACCGGAGTTCCACCATCCCCGACTCCGGAGAGAGAGACCCCTGGATGAACCCCTGATCCCGGCTCCAAAGCCCGTAAAGAGGATCTCGCCCCCGCTAGCAGAAGCGCAGTTCGAGTGGGACCCCACCGGAGAAGATCTCATGGGGTTCACTCAAGAGACTCGGGCAGCTGCAGCGGAGCGTGCTGAGTGCTGCCGCCAACAGCTCGAGGACTTTGAGAGGGAGCGGAGAGAGAGGCGGGTCCGGGAACAGCAAGCTCAAATAAGGAGCGCGGAGCAGAAGAGCCGGGCCAGGAGAGACCCCCGTGCAGCGCATAGTCCCCGCACCACCGGGACTGTGATAAAGTTTAACATGCAGCATGGGTGGGGCTTCATCCGAGACCACCGCACCCTAGGCGACGTCTTCGTGACGAGGAGAGACGTTGAGTCCCACCTACCGGAGGGACACAGAGGTCGTGACCTTTACATCGGGGACGAGGTCACCTTCACCCGGCACAAGTGTGCCAAAGGACCCTACGCCCTCCATGTGCATCGTCTGACGGAGGAAGAGCTGCGGTGTGAGGAGGAAGAGCAAGAGGACCCGGACGGGTCTGAAGCCAAAGGTAACAATAAAGAAAGAGCAGGAGGACGCCGTCGTTAAGTACAGCGAAGCAGGAGCTGTATATAGTTGCCCGTCGGGGCACCATAAACTGAAACTGTTACTGCTGCTATCATAGTCCCCGTTGGGACCAGCAAGTGTGAACTGTTACCCGTTTAACCCCTAAATCCCACTGACCGAGGACTGAGAGCGGTCATTCCTCCCCAATACCTGGCCGAGGACTGAGAGCGGCCACTACCCCTGTATATAGTTGCGCGTCCTAAAAGCGCCCCCTACCGGTTTTATAGGAAAACCAGTTTTCTAGAGAGACTGTCGCACTTTACCCGGTCACACGTTGCACAGTGACCGGAGGAGGAGCCAGAGGCGACGAGAATGTTTATATGGAAAGTTTATTGCTGATAATATATGTGATGTTTTATATGTTTTATATGTTTATGCAAAAATTTGTATGTTTTGGTGTTATGTCTTACAGCCCGAGGACGTGCTGTGATTTACCAGGGGGGAATGTAGCACCCTGAGGATTCGGCTGCTACAGGGGTATTGCACCTCAACCCAGAGGTGTGATATTCCACTCCCGGGTAAGGATGGAGTGTGGATCTGAGCTCGGTAGGCTGCATGCACTACATACATCCCATTTCCGAGGAACAGGCCGACGGTACTCCCACTTAGAAATGTGCAGGTACGACCGAGTCTGTTCCTGGCTGGAGTGGGAGGGGGGTGGTACATCCCAAGTAGTGTAGGGGCAGATAGGGGGAGCAGCCTGGGTAAAGATAGGAGCTCATTGGGTGCTGGTCACCTGAGCTCACACATAGAGGGTGTATATAAGGTGGGCACCATCAGAGAACAGGGTCAGTCAGTCAGTCTTTGCAGAGGAGGAGAGCAGAGAGCAGAGAAGTCCCAGAGAGAGAGAGAGGAGAAAGCCAGAAAGACCCAGAGGGGGAAACAGAAAAGGAACTCTGAGAACCCAAAGTCCATCAGCGGGTGAAGAGTTGGCATTAGGGTACCGGAACCCAAGCTGGTGGGGGCAAAAACACACCCTAGCCAGAGACCGGAGGCCGTGGGCAGCGTCTGCCACGGCCACCCACCACATCCACCCCGAAGGCATACCACGTGGAGGGTCAGGGAACCCAAGGCCAAGGGTCTCCCAACAGAAGGCCCGAGGGAGCTGGACCTGGGTGGATCAATAGTGGGGACGGCCAGAGAAAGGACAGAAGGAGAGCTCAGGGTCACGCTCCGGACTCGCTTGGGGGTTGGCTGGATCCAGGACCTGGTGGATGCAGCACGGCTCGGGAGGTCACTTGAAGCTGGAGTGACCGGAACATCAGCAGTGAGTAAATACCCTAAACTGCACAACCCGACTCTGTCTTCCTTTAACATCTATGCTGCACCACCACAACCCCCATCCTCTGCACCTGACCCCCTGAGGCTATACCCCACCCGTTGGGGGTTATACCACCAAAAGCTGCACCTACACCATCAGCCTCAGCGGACCCTGCTGCAGCGGCGGCCATAGTGACCGCAATACAACGGGTGGCGTAGTCGACAATAAAGAACTTAATAACATCTGTAGGACTGCCACATACAACTGAGTTTGACACCCTGGGCACGGACCGGGTCACAGCCACTCGGAAGACTACAACCCCCATCTGATCCGGCTCCGGGTATTCCCCTAAAGAATATGGCCCAGGGGGCGCGTCATATATACCGTATGGGAATAAAAGGGCCAGAAATAAGAGGAAACCAATATGGTTGAACAAGAACGTAAAAGGGGCGTTAAATAGCAAAAAAGAGGCATTCAAGAGATTAAAACAGGAAAACAGTAAGGAGGCACTAATGTGTTACAAGGAAAAAACGAGAACCTGTAAAAAACAAATAAAAATAGCGAAGGAGGAAACAGAGAGACGTATTGCTAGGGAAAGTAGATCAAATCCCAAACTGTTCTTTACGTATATAAATAGTAAAAGGATTAAATCGGATAATATTGGACCGATAAAAAGTGAGGAAGGCAAAATCATAGAGAAAGATGAGGATAAAGCTAATCTATTAAAGAATTTTTTTTCGACAACTTTCACAAAGGAAAAAGAACTAACAGGAGAAATGAGAAGTGACAAGCTTAATCCTCCACTAAGTATGACAAATCTAACCCAAGCTGGGGTACAGAAACGCCTCAGTAACATTAAAATAAACAAATCACCAGGACCTGATGGCATACACCCACGGGTACTAAGGGAACTAAGTAATGTGATAGACAGACCGTTATATCTTATATTTAAGGACTCTGTTGAGACTGGGTCTGTACCACTTGATTGGCGACAGGCGAATGTAGTGCCAATATTCAAAAAGGGAGCGAAAAGTGACGCCGGAAACTATCGGCCGGTGAGTCTGACGTCCGTTGTGGGCAAAATTTTTGAAGGCTTTATTAATGAGGCAATTACGGAGCATCTTGATGCTAATAATCTTTTAATCCCGAACCAACATGGATTCATGAGGAATCGCTCCTGCCAAACAAACCTGATTGACTTCTACGAGGAGGTTAGCTCTCGAGTAGATCAGGGGGAACCAGTGGATGTCGTGTATCTCGACTTCTCAAAAGCGTTCGATAGCGTGCCACATAATAGGTTGGTATACAGAATGAGAATGATGGGGCTGGGGGAAAATGTCTGCAAGTGGGTAGCTAACTGGCTAAAGGATAGAAGGCAGAGGGTGGTTATAAATGGAATATTCTCAGATTGGGTAAGCGTCACTAGTGGGGTACCACAGGGGTCTGTACTAGGCCCAATGTTATTTAATATCTTTATTAACGACATAGTCAACGGGATAAATAGTAAAATATCAATATTTGCAGATGACACAAAGTTATGTAAAACAATTAATACAAAAGAGGACAGTGCAGACCTACAGAGGGATTTGGATAAGCTGGGTAGGTGGAGCATTAAATGGCAAATGAGGTTTAACGAGGAGAAATGTAAGGTCATACATATGGGAAGGAAAAATGGAAGTCACCAGTACTCACTGAATGGGAAATCATTGGGGAATTCAGAGATGGAGAAGGACTTGGGCATCTTGATTGATAGCAAACTAAATTGGAGTGCCCAAAGTCAGGCGGCTGCTGTAAGGGCAAACAGGGTAATGGATGTATCAGAAGAGGTATAGCTGCAAAGGAGGAGAACATTGTTCTTCCACTGTACAAAGCACTGGTCAGACCACACTTGGAATACTGTGCTCAGTTATGGGCCCCAATATATAGAAAGGATATAAATGAGCTTGAAAAGGTACAAAGGAGGGCAACAAAATTAATAAAGGGAATGGAGGGACTGCAATACCCAGAGAGGTTGGCAAAACTAGGACTATTCAGCCTGGAAAAGAGAAGGTTGAGGGGGGACATAATAAATGTGTACAAATATGTTAGGGGACAGTATAGAGATCTTGCCCGGGATTTGTTCAAAAGGAGGGATATTACGGTAAGAGGGCATTCACTAAGACTGGAAGAGAAAAGGTTCCAGCACCAGCATAGGAAGGGGTTCTTTACGGTAAGAGCAGTGAGAATATGGAATTCACTGAGTGAGGAGACGGTAATGTCAGATTCACTACACCAGTTCAAGCGGGGACTGGATGCATTTCTAGATACCAGGCAGATTTCAGCGTATACTTAAAAATAAAATAAAATAGTAGGTTGATACAGGGATTTATTCTGACTGCTGGTTTCAGAGTCGGGAGGGAATTTTTCCTCAGGTGAAGATTGGCTAAATCATTTGGGGTTTTTGCCCTCCTCTGGATCAACTTTAGCAATTACAGAACTAACAGGTCGAACTTGATGGACGCAAGTCTTTATTCGGCTTTACAAACTATGTTACTATGTTACTAGAATGCCAAGGGAATGTTGCGAGACATGAAGGAGGCTGGGGTAATCAGGGACAGCTGTAGCCCCTGGGCAGCTCCACTGGTTCTTGTGAAAAAGAAAGATGGCACCATGAGAATGTGTGTAGATTACAGAAAGATCAACCGTATCATGCACAAAGATGCGTACCCGTTACCTAGGATAGAGGAATCTTTAGCTGCATTAAAAACTGCTAACTTCTTCTCCACTTTGGATCTTACTAGCGGGTATTGGCAGGTTCCTGTAGCAGAGGCGAACCGGGAGAAGACCGCTTTCACCACCCCGATGGGTGTCAGTGAATTCAATTGTATGCCGTTCGGGCTCTGCAAAGCACCAGGAACCTTCCAGCGGTTGATGGAGTGCTGTCTGGGGCACAGGAATTTCGAGACGGTCCTGTTATACCTGGACGATGTCATCGTGTACTCCAAAACATATGAGGACCATCTGAAACACCTGGCAGAGGTGTTTGACGCCCTGGCAAGCTACGGCCTAAAGGTGAAACCTTCCAAGTGTCATCTACTGAAACCAAAGGTACAGTACCTGGGACATGTGGTGAGTGCTGACGGAATGGCTCCCGACCCCGATAAAATTACAGTGATTAAGGACTGGCCAAGACCCTCCAGCATAAAGGAAGTGCGGCAGTTCCTTGGGTTGGTAGGCTACTACCAAAGATTCATTCCCAGTTTCACCAAAATGGCAGCTCCTATGCAGGACCTCCTGATAGGCCAGTCCAGGAAGGCCAAAAACCAGAAGCCGCCCTTCAAGTGGGACAAGCTGGAGGATGCGTCTTTCCACCAGTTGAAGATGGCCCTCACGGGGGATGAAATCCTGGCGTACCCTGATTACGGCCAGCCCTTTATTCTCCACACGGACGCGAGCAACATCGGACTAGGAGCCGTACTGTCCCTGATCCAGCAGGGGAGAGAACGGGTGATTGCTTACGCCAGCCGAAAACTACAGCCCACAGAGAGAAACCCTGAGAATTATAGCTCCTTCAAGCTAGAGTTCCTGGCAGTGGTGTGGGCAGTTACAGAGCGCTTTAAGCATTACCTTGCCTCTTCTAAGTTCACTGTGTACACGGACAACAACCCGTTGACACACCTGGACACTGCAAAACTTGGTGCCCTGGAGCAGAGATGGATGGCCCGCCTGTCCAACTATGAATTCACCATCAAATACCGGGCGGGACACACAAATGCCAACACGGACGCCCTGTCCAGGATGCCAAACTTACCGGACGGAGGGGAAGATCCAGAAGAACTGGAAGAGATTGAAATCCCCGCGTTTCACCGTCATGGGATTACCCAGTATTCCCACTGTGTAAGGAACAAGCACTCTGCCACGTTCAATCCCTTACCCCACTACAGCTGGGCGGAGATGCAAGACAGTGACCCAGCAGTCCGCTTGGTGAAAGAGATGCTGACACAGGCTGATGCACGCCTTGACCCAGACGCTCCGGAAGAGACCAAGCAGCTGTGGAAGGAGAAAAGTAAACTGTTTCTCTACAAGGGTAAGCTGTGCCGGAGAATTGTCAACTCCCGGACACATGAGCTGACCTGGCAGGTAGTGGTCCCGAGACGAGAAGCGGCTATGGTCCTGGAGGCATACCATGACGGAGCAGGGCACTTTGGATGGAAGAAACTGGAGTTGCTGTTGCGTGAACGGTTCTTCTGGGTAGGCATGAGAGGGGCCATTGAGAGATGGTGCAGAAACTGCGGCCCGTGCAACCTGAGAAGAAAGGACCATGCCAGCCAGAAGACTCCCCTGCAGTCCATCATCACCAAGCAGCCACTAGAACTGGAAGCCCTGGACCATGTGAAGCTGGCTCCAAGTAGGTCCGGGTACGTCTACACACTCACCATCGTAGACCACTACTCCCGGTTCCTGGTGGTGGTCCCTGTCAAGAACTTAACGGCTCAGACAGCAGCTAGAGCCTTCCAGCAGCACTTCTGCCGTCCACACGGGTATCGGGAGCAAGTGTTGACTGACCAAGGTCCAGCCTACGAAGCAGAGGTCTTCCAGGAGTTCTGCAACCTGTATGGCTGCAAGAAGATAAGAACAACGCCCTATCACCCCCAAACTAACGGATTATGCGAGAAGATGAAACAGGTGGTGATAGACTTGCTGAAAACGTTGCCCCTGGAAGAACGCAGTCTGTGGACTGAAAAACTGCCTGATCTGGTGGACTTATACAACCACATCCCAGTAAATTCCACCAACTGCACCCCAGCTTACCTAATGAGAGCAAGACCTGGTAAGCTGCCTATTGACCTGGATATGGGAGTTCTGACACCCAAGGACACCTCGCCAGAGGCAGACTGGGATACAGAAAGGCAGCAGCAGTACCAGAAAGTGCAGGAGAGTGTTGAGAAAAGTCTGTCTCAAGCAAGAGAAAGGCAAGAGAGGACTGACAACCAGCATGCTCCCGCTGTTCCCCTGGCACCTGGAGAGCAGGTCTTGAAGAGGAAAAGGCGGCTCCATGAGTTGGATGACCAGTGGGAGAAAGAACCGTACACAGTACTGCCCTCAAGCCATGAAAATCCGAAAGTCTGCGTTATCAGTAAGGATGGAGGAGAGACCACAGCTACTGTCTCCAGAGACCACCTGAAGAAGTGTCCCGAGCAGCTGCAAAGCGCTGATGAAGACCAGGATATCCCTCAACCCGCAGAGGAAAGGGAAGAAATGGCCAGTACAGTACTCGGAGAATTTCCCCGGTCTTGGACACAAATTAACAACGCTATTGTGGTACCCGTCCTAACCTTTCTCCAGCCAGCCCCTCAAGGGCCTACAGAAGAGAGAGTAGTGTTGGAAGAGCAACCGGCCCTGGAGGCAGAAGATTCCGTACCAGCAGCCCAGGAGAATCAACCCTCTGCTAGTAGCGAGCCTGCCGTGCCCGTGGTAAGCCAAAGAGTACGCCGAAAGCTGCCCAACCTACCCGTAACACCTCAAAACACCTGTAGTGCAGACACTAGAGAGGCCACTACACAAGGGGTGGAGACAGGGGACCAAGTGAGACCTCAACCAGACAGTGGGTTACGTAGGTCCACCAGGAGCACTAGAGGTCAGATGCCCGCTCACTGGAGAATCTAAAATCTAGATATGTATATACCTGTGCATTACAAATGTTGACATGTTTTTTGTTGGTTGCATAAATACTAATTATGTTTTTCTAAGTTGCCCGACAGGGTTATGGACTAACAGGTTATGGACAATGAATAACCGGAACTGTACTTTGTACATAGTTGCACCTGGTAAAGTGCCCTCTTTTGAAGACGACCACAGAACACAAAACCCGTGGAGGTGGCTGAAGACGTGGTCCAACTCCGGATCATTAAAGTCCCTGTAGCCACCGCAGGGCCTATGTGGAGGGTTTGGGACGGGTCCCTCAAACTTCACCTTGTTGGGTGACGTGGACACCCGGTCACGGAAGTGCCATGACCTATAAAAACTAAATGTACTTGTATATATGTTGTGTTATTACTTATTCCCTGTTATGTTTTCATGAAAGTTATGTTTAGTACCGGAGTACTAAAATTCATTAGGGGGGAATGTGGCACCCCAGGGGTCTGATTGCCACAGTGGTAGAAATACCATGTCTGAGAGCGAGCATGGGTTTTCCTGGCCAGGAGCATTATTGCATGCCACACCTCCTGCCCCAGTCCAGGGAGGGGAGGAACCTGCCCTTTATAAACTGGGTCTGGGGCAGGGTTAGTCAGTCAGAGTCCAGAGGAAGGGACAGAGCAGCAGCAAGGAGCTCTGTAGGAGCCAGGAGCTGAAGACCAGGGACTGGAGCAGGGCTCATCCGGGCAGAAGACGCAGAGAACCGGACACCGGAGTCCGAGGCTGTGGGGATTATACATCCAGCAGCAGAAACCACCTGGCCGGGGATTTCAGGTTCTCTGGCCATAGAAAGCCCGGAGGCTCAGTCACACGCAAGGGACCAGCACCGCCATCGAGGAGCGAAAGGTACCAAAGGCCCCAAGTCACCATCCATACGGGTGAGCACCACACGGTACACTCAGGGACGTGGGCTACTACACGACTACAGCAGGGTAGCCAGGAAGAGTGCAGTCAGACGGGAAGGCCTATATCTCCACCTGGCCAGGGGGACTCTTGTTCGCTCACAGACTGACCAGGCCTCTAATGTTAGCCAGTACTCCCGGCAGGGCCTTCTTCAGTACCAACAGTAAAGACCCTGAACTGCACTGCACGGACTCTGAGTCATTTCTGCTGCGCCCACGCACCACAATCCTCACCATCTACAGACGCTGCCCTGAGGCTATACTCCTCCCGTGGGGAGTTATACTACCCTCTGCTGCGCACACCACACCAGCCTCAGCGGTCTGCCACGCAGCGGCGGTTCTCAGTGACCGCAATCCACGGGTGGCGTAGTCGGACATTTAATCATGAAAACCACATAAATAGATCCGCCACTGGTTTGACCACCCTGAGCCACGGGATCAGGTCGCCGCCACGGAGACTACAACCCCCAGTATCACACAGAGACCCGGCTCCGGGTATTCCCCTACACACACTGCCCAGGGGGCGCGTCAGAGGCTCCCACCCTGTTGTACACCTCTGTGTTAAAGAGGCAACGAAGCAGGAAGTGGTCCATGCTTTCTAGCATGGACCACAATGCTCCCAAGGACAGTTCCTGTCCTCAGAGCTCCTACACTTCAGATTGTCCCTCACACACAGTTTCCCATGGAAGCAGCGCAAAGCCAAGTCCCAAAACTTCAAAAGGATCCTGATAGAATTCAAAAGATGCAGACCCACCCCAAGATCCCGACTTGGGAAATCCCTGAGCGCCAGAGGCCTCTGAAAATGAGTCAACAGAACCCTTTTGTCAAGGAGCTTCCTTGGCAGAGTCCTGACCTCCCACATTCCCAGACCCCACCGGCGAATTACCTTCAGAACCACGGTAGCGTAAGCCGGGAGATGTCCATGCGGTGTGCGTAGATCCTTCACTTGCCCTCCTGTCTCCCATTCCTGGAAAAAAGGCTGAAACCATCCCCTACTAGAGAATACCCACGGAGGAGCCCTCTCTTTCCAGAGGTTTGCAATATTGATCTTAATGAAGGTATTCACAAGGAATACCACAGAGTTGACCATACCCAACCCTCCTAGTCTCCTCGTACGGTAAGTAACCTCCCTCTTGACCAGGTTCACTCTATTCCCCCATAACAGTTGGAAGAACAAACTGTAGACCCGAGTCCAGAGAGCCTCCGGCAAGATGCACACACTGCCCAGATAGATCAGCAAAGGGAGCAAGTAAGTTTTGATCAGGTTTACCCTTTCCCTTAGGGTCAAAGACCAACCCTTCCATTGGTTCACCTTCTGAGTGGCGATCTCTAGCCTGCTGTCCCAATTTTGTTTGGGGTAAACCCCCTGGCCAAATTCGATGCCAAGAACTTTTGCAGAGATTTTGGGTCCTGGAAGGGTGTCCGGGAGATCAAAACCAGGATCTCCTCCTCCTAACCAGAGACTCTCACACTTATCCCGGTTGATCTTGGACTCTGATGCCTCCGAGTAGCGATTTACCTCTGACATCAGTCATTCTGCCTCCCCATCAGAGGAAACAAAAACGGTGATGTCATCGGCATACGCCACCACTCTCAAAGTGGCTTCCGGTGCTGCCTGGTCCATCCCGATCCCAGCCAACGGTCCACGCTCCACCCTCCTAAGAAGCGGGTCAATCGCAAACACGTACAGCAGTGGGCTCAAGGGACAACCCTGGCGAACATCACACCCAACCTCAAAAGAGCTGCCAATGGCAAACCGTTCACGAGCGGGAAACTCTCTGCCCCAGCGTACAAGGTCTTAAGCCAATCAACAAACCCCCCCGGCAGGCCATACCTCAGAAGGACAGACCAGAGGTACTCATGATTAACCCGATCAAACGCTTTTGCCTGGTCCAATGACAGCATGTACCCCTTCCAGTGACCAGCCCTACCCTGCTCCACCGCCTCTCGGACACAGAGTACAGCACTAATTCTACTGCGACCCGGAACAGAGCAATGCTGGGCTCCCGAAAGGAGTCGGGGCACAAATTTCACCTTTGCCAAAACCTTCCTGTCAGCATTGACAAGCGCTATGGGACGCTAATTCTCAATGCAAGATGGGTCCTTACCCTTTGACAAGATGATCAGGGCAGACCTCCTCATTGACTTTGGCAGAGTGCCCGAGGAAAGACACTCATTGAATACCTCAGTCAAGAGGGGAACCAAGGCATTCTTACAGGTCTTATAGAATTCAGATGTTAAGCCATCTGGACCGGGAGATTTCTTCAGGGCAAGCCCTTCAATCGCCAACTTAACTTCCTCTTCCCTGATCATCTCTGTCAAAACGCCAAGAGAAGGGTCTACCCCTGGTTCGGGGACGGCTTCAGCCAGAAAAGCCGTCATCTCATCCCAATCCAGATCCCTCTTCACCAAGAGGTGTGAGTAGAAGGATCTGACGACCTCCAGGATCCCTGATCTGGATCTTTTCAGGGAACCCGCAGTGTCAACCAGTACTGTAACAACTTTACTATTCACTGACATCTTGCAGTTTCTGTTAGGGTCGGGCGAGCGGTACTTCCCATAATCCCTCTCAAAAACCAAAGATGCGTGTCTATCATACTGACACCTCATTAGCAAAGATTTCACTCTGGAGATCTCCTCGCGGCTACCTCCAGTTGAGACAAGATGCTCAAGTTTCCTCCTCAGGCCCTGATACAGGCAGTACCTGTCCAGGCTCCTGAGGCTCGAGAGCTGGCGGAAGAATCTCGCCACCCTTTTCTTGAACATCTCCCACCACTCTGACTTACTACTACAAAGATCCAGTAAGGGTACCTGGCTCTGAAGAAAATCCTCAAAGGACTGTCTTATCTCCGCTTCTTCCAAGAGAGACGAATTGAGCCTCCAAAAGCCTCTTCCCATCCGGGGGGTCTCTGTAACATTCAGGGAAAACAAAATCACACAGTGATCGGAGAACTCCACCTTAACAACAGATACTGCTGAAGAGACGGCTTCCTCCTTTAAATAAAACCTGTCTATCCTGGACCTACAGTTACCTCTATGATAGGAGAACCCCTCGTGGCCTGCGGTGTGCCGGATGTGGACATCCACCAGGCGAGCCTCACTAGCTATACTATTAAGGGCGACGCTATCATAAGTCAGCTTGTCTCTGGAACCTCCTCTATCCCGGGGCCTTGTGACAGTGTTATAGTCCCCTCAAGGACGACCTGCCAACTCGTAAAAAGGTAGGGCTTGATCCTCATAAAGAGATACTTCCGGTCCCAATTAGATTGGGGACCATAGATGTTAATGAGCCGGAGCTCTTGTCCCTTCATGAGGACATCTAATATCAGGCACCTCCCCATTTCTAACTCAATAACCCGTCGGCATTCTACCGGTGCGGTAAAAAGGACCGCCACTCCGCTATACAGCTCGGCCTCAAGAGACCAATAGGAGGGCCCGAGTCTCCACTCCCTCTTGGCTATAAACACCTCTGCCATATTTGGCAGCCTGATCTCTTGCAAAAAGAAAATGTCAGCTTCAACCCGGCTGAGAAAATCAAAGGCCGCAAATCTAGCCATATTTGACTTAATGCTGGCGACATTAATGGACGCCAGCATCAATGGAGTGGGTACCGCCATCATTGGTGATTGAGATAGATGGCTTTCTTCTTCCCACTCCCCTTATCCTCTGCCTCAGACGAGGAATCCTTCCCCCTCTTTAATGACACAGAAGTGTCCATTCCCACATTTTTCCTTCTTTTTTCGTCCTAGTCTCCGGACTCTGGGCCAGTCCCTCCCCCCAAGGACCTTGCATCCCCAGGAGAAGGAGACTCGGCGCCCCCTGTAAGCTCCGCCAAAACCGGAACCTCACCCTTAGCCTGCTCTTCAGAGGAAGACATGTTATCAAGGGCTTGGAACCGGTTAGAAAGACCAACCAGTGGGGAGTCAGTTTTACCTTCCTTAGGTACCTTGGTCAGAGCGGGAGAAGATGTTTTATCTCCCTTCTTTCTCTTCTTTTTGGTGCCGAGCTTACGCTTGTGCTCTAGCCACCGTTTATTATCCTCATCCATACTTTCATAATGCGAGGATTCTGAGGCAGAGGCAGTTTCCTCCCTGTGGATCCTCCTGACCTCCTCATCCAACTCATCATCCCTCGGGGCCTCAGCAGCAAGACTGGCATCCATGACAGGGGCCGCCCCAGTAGCCCGGGGCCCGCCCCGCTCCCTCTCCTGTCTGCGCTTGTCTAGAAGCCTCAGCTGGGTAGGCGTCTTTTTATTGCTTTTCTTCCCTGGCCCCTCAGCTCCCCCACCCCTGCTAGTCCCCTCCCCAGCAGAATCGGCCTCACGGCTTTCTCCCACCGGGGTCTCGACTGCATTAGCGAAGGAGCGAGGACAACGGCTGAATGGGTGACCTAACTCACCACACAAGTGGCACCTAATCTCCACACAAGAAGCAGCAAAATGGCCGACGCCCCCACACAACGCACATTTCTGCACAGTGCAGTTCGCACTGAAGTGTGTGGGGTCGCCGCACCTGTGACAGAGCTTCGGTTGCCCCTGGTAGAAGACCAGGATACGATCCCTGCCCAGGAAGGCGGATGATGGAATGTGGGCAACCGTACCACCTGAACGCTTAAGTTTTACCATAAACGTCCAGGCCCCTGACCAGATACCAAACTCGTCGCTATTTTTCTTTGGCATCTCCACCACCTCTCCATACCGACCAAGCCACGTCATGATGTCATAACAAGAAAGCGACTCGTTACGAGTCATCACGGTCACTTTCTTGATCTGGTTTTGGCGAGACACTGCCTGAGCGGCAAAGTCTCGCCAGCTGGGCTCATTTTTTGCCAACTCATAATTCGTCCAGAAGAGCTCAAGCCCCTCCGGCCGAACAAAGCTGACATCAAACTCAGGCGTGAAATAGGGATGTATCAAGGCGTAGATGTCAATCGCCTTGAAGCCCATCCTCAGCAGGAGCTCCACAACTTTAGACGGACCACATTCCTATGCACACTGCCTGGCCCGGCTGTTGGGAGGGACCACACTGTATCCCCCCCTTTTTGCTCTCGGAATGCCCCGAGGCCATGCCTCTCTATCCAGAAGGATAGATCAACCTCTTGACCCTCTACCACTAGTGATCTCTCCCCCTTTTTTAGAGCCTCCAGAAGGCGCTGTTGCAACATGCCGTCCCGAAAGCCCAGAGACGAGGAGGATGAGGATGCCCTATTTGCCCCGGAGGTGACACTTGCATAACTCTGGACAGGCGTAGCCACCTCCGGGGGGGCAACTGAACCAGTGACTACATCAGCCCCAACAGCATCACTATTACCCTCACCCTCCACCAAACCAGCAACCACACCACTAGACAATGAATTGGCCTCATTCACACCCACCACCACATTCATTCCTGCTGGACCAGTGACAATGGTGGATGACATTTTGACCTCCGCATTATCAGGCACAAGGGGCTCAGTCACCTCCATAGAACTGGAGGCGACCTCACCCCTGGTCTTGTGTGTGCCTTCCACATCATCAGTCGGTAATTTCCGCTGTTTTGCATTTGTAGTGATGCGCCGCTGATCTTTAGCTGTTGTGAAGCGCCGCTGATCTTTAGCATCAGGATCTTCCTGACCAGCGGTGCCAACACAGAATAGCACTTTGGTGGGAGGACTGGAACGCTCAGCCCCGACAGCCCCCTCACACTGCCGCCGGTTCTCAACTAAGTGGTCAGTGGCAACAGCATTCAGAGGCGCCGAGGCTACCGGAGCTGCCCCCGACACCGGGCAGCTCCTCCCTCCGACTGAGGAGCGCACCACAGCATCGTGGCCTGACTGAACGCCCGCCGCCGGGCCACCCTCACTGTCCAGCCTCTCGGCTGATGCACCTCCTGCTGCGTCCCCGCTACTACAAGCAGAGACGGAGCTCTGCGCCTCACTACCGCGCTGTGCAATCTCCCCGCGCCTTTGCACCGGATCCACAGCAGAACCCGGGCTGGGCTGGGCAATGGGGCTTATACAGCGAGCTGAGCCTTCCGCCGACTCAGGGGGTACAGGGAGGGGGGCATAGACATAGCTTACCGCTTCCTGCAGCTTTGGCTTGGTCTTCTTTGCCTTTTTGTGGCCCCCGGGTGCCTCTTCTGGTAGATCATCACCAAGATGGAAGTTTTGGAGGCACACTGGGGACTCCAGGAGCTTTATCTCTGCCATTAGCGCCCCTCCCTGGCCGCCGCTGTCACTGTCCTCCCCAGAGCCGGCAGAACTGTGACCGAATGTCATTGTCGCCTGTCCTGCAGGGAGATCACTGCACGTGGCCTGCGGGTGACTTTGCAGGCTGCCAGGTGGGGCTTCCTGCTGGTCATCATTACTCTCATCATCCACCTGTCTCTCAAGCTGCAGCCCCATCTGCCTTTGCTCTCTGTTATCAGCCATTCCTCTGAAGCGGTCTTCATTAATCAGTTGTTACTTAAAAGGACCACTCTGCTCCCTGATGTCAGCTTTTCTTAGTTCCAGCAGATGAATTTCACTGGTGAGTCTTTTTACCTCTGCTTGGAGTTTAGCCTTCCTTTGTTTGGAGGCCCCCGCAGCTTTAGCGCTTGTGCAGCGCAGCTCCTCCCGAAGTCTCCTGAAAAGCTTACTCGCATCTTCATACTCACGGAGGTGGATCATGACCCGGCAGGCATAGGTGGACACAGACTCCCGGGGTCCCTGCAGCCCCCAACCTCCCTCAGTGAGGTCGAGCTCACCTCCGTGAGCACTCAGCTTTCCTCCGGAAGGAGAGCCATCTTGCACGCCGCTGTCAGGCTTCACCTCCAGGCTGGAAGCCTTGCGGCTTCTGGGAGTCTCCACAGTACCGGGGGGAAGAGGAGCCACATTGCTGTGACTCCTGGTGGAGCGTCTCACCCCGAGTCCTCCGATGTGGAGGCCGGTTGCTGGTTTCTCCTGCCCCCCGCCGGCCTGGTTCGGGAAGCAGAAGCCTGGGACTTGGCTCCATCACTCATCCCAGAAACCCGCTCACTCCCTGGGTAGGAGAGAGAGCAGGACCCCAGGTGGAGAGGTGTTGGTTCTCAGAGAGATCAGGAGCTCACAGCAGGATCTGCAGCCACCACACCCGCAATCAGCACACTGAGCAGCAGCTGATCAGAGCTGCACTCACTATTCAGCTGGTGCAGTCACTGTGTACATACACTACTGATCCTGAGTTACATCCTGTATTATACTCCAGAGCTGCACTCACTATTCTGCTAGTGCAGTCACTGTGTACATACATTACATTACTGATCCTGAGTTACATCCTGTATTATACTCCAGAGCTGCACTCACTAGTCTGCTGGTGCAGTCACTGTCTACATACATTACATTACTGATTCTGTACTGATCCTGAGTTACATCCTGTATTATACTCCAGAGCTGCACTCACTATTCGGCTGGTGCAGTCACTGTCTACATACATTACATTACTGACCCTGTACTGATCCTGAGTTACATCCTGTAGATCTTTTATTATAAAAATGAAAAACATAACAAGAATAATAACAGAAACATAACAAAATTAATAACCTGAAAATAAACAATGTAATGAACTGGTCCAGCCGCTCCCTCTCTCCTCACACACATATTATACATATATACACAATAATAACTACCTACACCATGACATCTGGTCCGGTTACCAAACAAATAATAACAATATAATAAACAATAACCGACAAATTATATACAAACTAATATATACATTCTTTTTTTTTTTTTTTTTAAATAAAATAAATGCTAACTATACAAATATATACAAGACAAAACAAAACCCCCCACACTCGAGCCCACCAGTCCCTCCCCGGCACTGACCTGAGAGCTGGTCCTGCGTCTCATGCCTCAGTCCATGTCCAACGTCCATAGGCCAGATCAGGCAGTGCCAGTTTTTCACCCAAATAACCAGTGTCCCACAAGATGAACCCACCTCCCCCCTTTTCCCTCCACCCAACCTAACACCTACACCCAAACCCATATATACAATATATACAGAAACAAACAATACAATAACACACAATACAATAACCACAACTGACAAAGCACAAGTTCGGCGCCTGCAGCCCTACATCACTGTCTACTGATCAATAAAACAAAAATCTATGGTGTCAGCAGCAGCCCACCACCAGGAGAGGAGACGACCAGACTAGGGCACACTAAAAGAAAAGCCCCTCCAGAGGAGAGCAGCCCTCCGTGTACCCAGTCTCTCATACTCCAGAGAACGCACCTTCACCAGGTCACCGAGTATGGTCCTAAACACATCGTCCACAGGGAGGATTTTCCGCTGCGTTGATACTAAGCACCGTGCGTTCCACGTGTGATACCTAACCACTGCGCTAACTAGAAATAAGGTGCAGCGGTCCCGACCACCCAGGTCCCCGAATGCTCCATAGGCCCATTCCGCATAAGAGAGACCGGCTAGCCGGGGCCAGCCAATGGAGGCGCCCACCCTGTTGTACACCTCTGTGTTAAAGGGACAACGAAGCAGGAAGTGGTCCATGCTTTCAAGCATGGTACCACAATGCTCCCGAGGACAGTTCCTGTCCTCAGAGCTCCTACACTTCAGATTGTTCCTCACACACAGTTTCCCATGGAAGCAGCGCCAAGCCAAGTCCCAAACCTTCGAGGGGATCCTGATAGAATTCAAAAGATGCAGACCCACCCCAAGATCCCGACTTGGGCAATCCCTGAGCGCCGGAGGCCTCTGAAAATGGGTCAACAGAACCCTTTTGTCAAGGAGCTTCCTTGGCAGAGTCCTGACCTCCCACATTCCCAGACCCCACCGGCGAATTACCTTCAGAACCACGGTAGCGTAAGCCGGGAGATGTCCATGCGGTGTGCGGAGATCCTTCACTTGCCCTCCTGTCTCCCATTCCTGGAAGAAAGGCTGAAACCATCCCTTACAGGAGAATACCCACGGAGGAGCCCTCTCTTTCCAGAGGTTTGCAATATTGATCTTAATGAAGGTATTCACAAGGAATACCACAGGGTTGACCATACCCAACCCTCCTAGTCTCCTCGTACGGTAAGTAACCTCCCTCTTGACCAGGTTCAGTCTATTCCCCCATAACAGTTGAAAGAACAAACTGTAGACCCGAGTCCAGAGAGGCTCTGGCAAGATGCACACACTGCCCAGATAGATCAGCAAAGGGAGCAGGTAAGTTTTGATCAGGTTTACCCTTTCCCTTAGGGTCAAAGACCAACCCTTCCATTGGTTCACCTTCTGAGTGGCGATCTCTAGCCTGCTGTCCCAATTTTGTTTGGGGTAATCCCCCTGGCCAAATTCGATACCAAGAACTTTTGCAGAGACTTTGGGTTCTGGAAGGGTGTCCGGGAGATCAAAACCAGGATCTCCTCCTCCCAGCCAGAGACTCTCACACTTATCCCGGTTGATCTTAGACCCGGATGCCTCCGAGTAGCGATTTACCTCTGACATCAGCCATTCTGCCTCCCCTTCAGAGGAAACAAAAACGGTGACGTCATCGGCATACGCCACCACTCTCAGAGTGGCTTCCGGTGCTGCCCGGTCCATCCCGATCCCAGCTAACGGTCCACGCTCCACCCTCCTAAGAAGTGGGTCAATCGAAAATGCGTACAGTAGCGGGCTCAAGGGACAACCCTGGCGAACACCACACCCAACCTCAAAAGAGCTGCCAATCCAACCGTTCACAAGCGGGAAACTCTCTGCCCCAGCGTACAAGGTCTTAAGCCAATCAACGAACCCCCCCGGCAGGCCATACCTCAGAAGGACAGACCAGAGGTACTCATGATTAACCCGATCAAATGCTTTTGCCTGGTCCAATGACAGCATGTACCCCTTCCAGTGGCCAGCCCTACCCTGCTCCACCGCCTCTCGGACACAGAGTACAGCACTAATTGTACTGCGGCCCGGAACAGAGCAATGCTGGGCCCCCGAAAGGAGCTGGGGTGCAAATTTCACCAGCCGATTAAACAGCACCTTTGCCAAAACCTTCCTGTCTGCATTGAGAAGCGCTATGGGACGCCAATTCTCAATGCAAGATGGGTCCTTACCCTTTGACAAGATGATCAGGGCAGACCTCCTCATTGACTTTGGCAGAGTGCCCGAGGAAAGACACTCATTGAATACCTCAGTCAAGAGGGAAACCAAGGCGTACTTAAAGGTCTTATAGAATTCAGATGTTAAGCCATCCGGACCGGGAGATTTCTTCAGGGCAAGCCCTTCAATCGCCAACTTAACTTCCTCTTCCCTGATCATCTCTGTCAAAACGCCAAGAGAGGGGTCTACCCCTGGTTCGGGGACGGCTTCAGCCAGAAAAGCCGACATCTCATCCCAATCCAGATCCCTCTTCCCCAAGAGGTGCGAGTAGAAGGATCTGACGACCTCCAGGATCCCCGATCTGGATCTTTTCAGGGACCCCGCAGTGTCAACCAGTCCTGTAACAACTTTACTATTCACTGACATCTTGCAGTTTCTGTAAGGGTCGGGCGAGCGGTACTTCCCGTAATCCCTCTCAAAAACCAAAGATGCGTGTCTATCATACTGACACCTCATTAGCAAAGATTTCACTCTGGAGATCTCCTCGCGGCTACCTCCAGTTGAGACAAGATGCTCGAGTTTCCTCCTCAGGCCCTGATACAGGCGATACCTGTCCAGGCTCCTGAGGCTCGAGAGCTGGCGGAAGAATCTCGCCACCCTTTTCTTGAACATCTCCCACCACTCTGACTTACTACTACAAAGATCCAGTAAGGGTACCTGGCTCTGAAGAAAATCCTCAAAGGACTGTCTTATCTCCGCTTCTTCCAAGAGAGACGAATTGAGCCTCCAAAAGCCTCTTCCCATCCGGGGGGTCTCTGTAACATTCAGGGAAAACAAAATCATACAGTGATCGGAGAACTCCACCTCAACAACAGATACTGCTGAAGAGACGGCTTCCTCCTTTAAATAAAACCTGTCTATCCTGGACCTACAGTTACCTCTATGATAGGTGAACCCCTCGTGGCCTGCGGTGTGCCGGATGTGGACATCCACCAGGCGAGCCTCACTAGCTATACTATTAAGGGCAACGCTATCATAAGTCAGCTTGTCTCTGGAACCTCCTCTATCCCGGGGCCTCGTGACAGTGTTGAAGTCCCCTCCAAAGACGACCTGCCGACTCGTAAAAAGGTAGGGCTTGATCCTCGTAAAGAGACACTTCCGGTCCCACTTAGATTGGGGACCATAAATGTTAATGAGCCGAAGCTCCTGTCCCTTCATGAGGACATCTAATATCAGGCACCTCCCCATTTCTAACTCAATAACCCGTCGGCATTCTACTGGTGCGGTAAAAAGGACCGCCACTCCGCTATACGGCTCGGCCGCAAGAGACCAATAGGAGGGCCCGAGTCTCCACTCCCTCTTAGCTATAAACACCTCTGCCATATTTGGCAGCCTGGTCTCTTGCAAAAAGAAAATGTCAGCTTCAACCCGGCTGAGAAAATCAAAGGCCGCAAATCTAGCCATATTTGACTTAATACTGGCGACATTAATGGAAGCCAGCGTCAACGGAGTGGGTACCGCCATCATTGGTGATTGAGTTAGATGGCTTTCTTTTTCCCACTCCCCTTACCCTCTGCCTCAGAGGAGGAATCCTTCCCCCTCTTTAATGACACAGAGGTGTCCATTCCCACATTTTTCCTTCTTTTCTCGTCCTCGTCTCTGGACTCTGGGCCAGTCCCTCCCCCCAAGGACCCTGCATCCCCAGAAGAAGGAGACTCGGCACCCCCTGTAAGCTCCGCTGAAGCCGGAACCTCACCCTCGGCCTCCTCCTCAGAGGAAGAGATGTTATCAAGGGCTTGGAACCGGTTAGAAAGACCAACCAGAGGGGAGTCAGTTTTACCTTCCTTAGGTACCTTGGTCAGAGCGGGAGAAGATGTTTTATCTCCCTTCTTTTTCTTCTTTTTGGTGCCGAGCTTACGCTTGTTCTCTAGCCACCGCTTATTATCCTCATCCATACTTTCATAATGGGAGGATTCTGAGGCAGAGGCGGTTTCCTCCCTGTGGATCCTCCTGACCTCCTCATCCAACTCATCATCCCTCGGGGCCTCAGCAGCAAGACTGGCATCCAGGACAGGGGCTGCCCCGGTAGTCTGGGGCTCGCCCCGCTCCCTCTCCTGTCTGCGCTTGTCTAGACGCCTCAGCTGGGCAGGCGTCTTTTTATTGCTTTTCTTCCCTGGCCCCTCGGCTCCCCCACCCCTGCTAGTCCCCTCCCCAGCAGAATCGGCCTCACGGCTTACTCCCACCGGGGTCTCGACTGCATTAGCGAAGGAGCGAGAACAACGGCTGAATGGGTGACCTAACTCACCACACAGGTGGCACCTAATCTCCACACAAGAGGCGGCAAGATGGCCGACACCCCCACACAACGCGCATTTCTGCACGGTACAGTTTGCACTGAAGTGTGTGGGGTCGCCGCACCTGTGACAGAGCTTCGGTTGCCCCTGGTAGAAGACCAGGATACGATCCCTACCCAGGAAGGCAGACGATGGAATGTGGGCAATCGTACCACCTGAACGCTTAAGTTTTACCATAAACGTCCAGGCCCCTGACCAGATACCAAACTCGTCGCGGTTTTTCTTTGGCATCTCCACCACCTCTCCATACCGACCAAGCCACGTCATGATGTCATAGCAAGAAAGCGACTCGTTACGAGTCATCACGGTCACTTTCTTGATCTGGTTTTGGCGAGACACTGCCTGAACGGCAAAGTCTCGCCAGCCGGGCTCATTTTTTGCCAGCTCATAATTCGCCCAGAAGAGCTCAAGCCCCTCCGGCCGAACAAAGCTGATATCAAACTCAGGCGTGGAATAGGGATGTATCAAGGCGTAGATGTCAATCGCCTTGAAGCCCATCCTCAGCAGGAGCTCCACAACTTTAGACCTTGGAGGACATGCATCACTGCCCCTCCACCGAAGACGGACCACATTCCTACGCACACTGCCTGGCCCCGCTGTTGGGAGGGACCACACTGTATCCCCCCCTTTTTGCTCTCGGAAGGCCCCGAGGCCATGCCTCTCTATCCAGAAGGATAGATCAACCTCTCGACCCTCTACCATTAGTGATCTCTCCCCCTTCTTTAGAGCCTCCAGAAGGCGCCGTTGCAAAATGCCATCCCCAAAGCCCGGAGACAAGGAGGATGCCCTATTTGCCCCGGAGGTGACACTGGCATAACTCTGGACAGGTGTTGCCACCCCCGGGGGGGCAACCGGACCAGTGACCACATCAGCCCGAACAGCAACTCCATTACCCACCTCCATCTCACCCTCCACCAAACCAGCAACCACACCACTAGACAATGAATTAGCCTCATTTACCCCCACCACCACATTCATTCCTGCTGGACCAGTAACAATGGCGGATGACATTTTGACCTCCGCATCAGGCACAAGGGGCTCAGTCACCTCCATAGAACTGGAGGCGACCTCACCCCCGGTCTTATGTGTGCCCTCCACATCATTGGTCGGTAATTTCCGCTGTTTGGCATTCGGAATAATGTGCCGCTGATCTTTAGATGCTCATAGGCGCCGCTGATCTTTAGCATCAGGATCTTCCGGACCAGCGACGCCAACACAAAATAGCACTTTCGTGGGAGGACCGGAACGCTCAGCCCCAACTGCCCCCTCACACTGCCACCGCTTCTCAACTAAGTGATCAGCGGCAACAGCATTCAGAGGTGCCGAGGCTACCAGAGCTGCCCCCGACACCGGGCTGCTCCCCCCTCCCACTGAGGAGCGCACCACAGCATCGTGGCCTGATGGAACGCCCGCCGCCGGGCCGCCCTCACTGTCCAGCCTTTCGGCTGATGCACCTCCTGCTGCGTCCCCGCTACTACAAGCAGAGACGGAGCTTTGCGCCTCACTACCGCGCTCTGTAATCTCCCCGCGCCTTTTCACCGGATCCACAGCAGAACCCGGGCTGGGCTGGGCAATGGGGCTTATACAGCGAGCTGAGCCTGCCGCCGACTCAGGGGGTACAGGGAGGGGGGCATATACGTATCTTACCGCTTCCTGCAGCTTTGGCTTGGTCTTCTTTGCCTTTTTGTGGCCCCCAGGTGCCTCTTCTGGTAGATCGTCACCAAGATGGAAGTTTTGGAGGCACACTGGGGACTCCAGGAGCTTAATCTCCGCCATTAGCGCCCCTCCCTGGCCGCTGCTGTCACTGTCCTCCCCAGAGCCGGCAGAACTGCGACCGGATGTCACTGACGCCTGTCCTGCAGGGAGCTCGCTGCACGTGGCCTGCGGGTGACTTTGCAGGCTGCCAGGTGGGGCTTCCTGCTGGTCATCATCACTCTCATCATCCACCTGGCTCTCAGGCTGCAGCCCCATCTGCCTTTGCTCTCTGGTATCAGCCATTTCTCTAAAGCGGTCTTCATTTATTAGTTTTTCTTTGAAATGACCACTGTGCTCCCTGATGTCAGCTTTCCTCAGTTCCAGCAGGTGAATCTCGCTGGTCAGTCGCTTTACCTCGGCCTGGAGTTTAGCCTTGCTCTGTTTGGAGGCCCCCGCAGCTTTGGCGCTTGTGCAGCGCAGCTCCTCCCGGAGCCTCCTGATGAGCTTACTGGCATCTTCATACTCACGGAGGCGGATCATGACCCGGGAGGCATAGGTGGACACAGACTCCCGGGGTCCCTGCAGCGCCCAACCCCCCTCAGTGAGGTCGGCCTCACCTTCGTGAGCACTCCGCTTTCCTCCAGAAGGAGCACCATCATGCACGCCGCTGTCAGGCTTTACCTCCATACTGGAAGCCTTGCGGCTTCTAGGGGTCTCCACAATCCCGGGAGGAGTAGGAGCCACATTGCTGCGACTCCTGGTGCAGCGTCTCACCCCCGAGTCCTCTGATGTGCAGGCCGGTTGCTGGTTTCTTCTGCCCCCTGCCGGCCTGGTTCGGGAAGCAGAAGCCTGGGGCTTGGCTCCTTCACTCATCCCAGAAACCAGCTCTCCCTCCGGGAAAGAGAGAGAGCAGGTCCCCAGGTGGAGAGGTGTTGGTTCTCAGAGATCAGGAGCTCACAGCAGGATCTGCAGCCACCACACCCGTAATCAGCACACTGACTAGCAGCTGATCAGAGCTGCACCCAGTATGCTGCTGGTGCAGTCACTGTGTACATACATTACTGATCCTGTACTGATCCTGAGTTACATCCTGTATTATACTCCAGAGCTGCACTCACTATTCTGCTGGTGCAGTCACTGTGTACATACATTACTGATCCTGTACTGATCCTGAGTTACATCCTGTATTATACTCCAGAGCTGCACTCACTATTCTGCTGGTGCAGTCACTGTGTACATACATTACATTACTGATCCTGTACTGATCCTGAGTTACATCCTGTATTATACTCCAGAGCTGCACTCACTATTCTGCTGGTGCAGTCACTGTGTACATACATTACATTACTGATCCTGAGTTACATCCTGTATTATACTCCAGAGATGCACTCACTATTCTGCTGGTGCAGTCACTGTGTACATACATTACATTACTGATCCTGAGTTACATCCTGTATTATACTCCAGAGCTGCACTCACTATTCTGCTGGTGCAGTCACTGTGTACATATATTACATTACTGATCCTGTACTGATCCTGAGTTACATCCTGTATTATACTCCAGAGCTGCACTCACTATTCTGCTGGTACAGTCACTGTGTACATACATTACATTACTGATCCTGAGTTACATCCTGTATTATACTCCAGAGCTGCACTCACTATTCTGCTGGTGCAGTCACTGTATACATACATTATTTTACTGATTCTGTACTGATCCTGAGTTACATCCTGTATTATACTCCAGAGCTGCACTCACTATTCTGCTGGTGTAGTCACTGTGTACATACATTACATTACTGATCCTGAGTTACATCCTGTATTATACTCCAGAGCTGCACTCACTATTCTGCTGGTGCAGTCACTGTATACATACATTACATTACTGATTCTGTACTGATCCTGAGTTACATCCTGTATTATACTCCAGAGCTGCACTCACTATTCTGCTGGTGCAGTCACTGTATACATACATTACATTACTGATTCTGTACTGATCCTGAGTTACTTCCTGTATTATACTCCAGAGCTGCACTCACTATTCTGCTGGTGCAGTCACTGTGTACATACATTACATTACTGATCCTGTACTGATCCTGAGTTACATCCTGTATTATACTCCAGAGCTGCAGTCACTATTCTGCTGGTGCAGTCACTGTGTACATACATTACATTACTGATCCTGTACTGATCCTGAGTTACATCCTGTATTATACTCCAGAGCTGCACTCACTATTCTGCTGGTGCAGTCACTGTGTACATACATTACATTACTGATCCTGTACTGATCCTGAGTTACATCCTGTATTATACTCCAGAGCTGTACTCACTATTCTGCTGGTGCAGTCACTGTGTACATACATTACATTACTGATCCTGAGTTACATCCTGTATTATACTCCAGAGCTGCACTCACTATTCTACTGGTGCAGTCACTGTGTACATACATTACATTACTTATCCCGTACTGATCCTCTATTACATCCTGTATTATACTCCAGAGCTGCACTCACTATTCTGCTGGTGCAGTCACTGTGTACATACATTACATTACTGATCCTGAGTTACATCCTGTATTATACTCCAGAGCTGCACTCACTATTCTGCTGGTGCAGTCACTGTATACATACATTACATTACTGATTCTGTACTGATCCTGAGTTACATCCTGTATTGTACTCCAGAGCTGCACTCACTATTCTGCTGGTGCAGTCACTGTGTACATGCATTACATTACTGATCCTGTACTGATCCTGAGTTACATCCTGCATTATACTCCAGAGCTGCACTCACTATTCTGCTGGTGCAGTCACTGTGTACATACATTACATTACTGATCCTGAGTTACATCCTGTATTATACTCCAGAGCTGCACTCACTATTCTGCTGGTACAGTCACTGTGTACATACATTACTGATCCTGAGTTACATCCTGTATTATACTCCAGAGCTGCACTCACTATTCTGCTGGTGCAGTCACTGTGTACATACATTACATTACTGATCCTGTACTGATCCTGAGTTACATCCTGTATTATACTCCAGAGCTGTGCTCACTATTCTGCTGGTACAGTCACTGTGTACATACATTACATTACTGATCCTGTACTGATCCCGAGTTACATCCTGTATTATACTCCAGAGCTGCACTCACTATTCTGCTGGTGCAGTCACTGTATATACATTTCATTACTAATCCTGAGTTACATCCTGTATTATACTCCAGAGCTGCACTCACTATTCTGCTGGTGCAGTCACTGTGTACATACATTACATTACTGATCCTGTACTGATCCTGAGTTACATCCTGTATTATACTCCAGAGCTGCACTCACTATTCTGCTGGTGCAGTCACTGTGTACATACATTACATTACTGATCCTGTACTGATCCTGAGTTACATCCTGTATTATACCCCAGAGCTGCACTCACTATTCTGCTGGTACAGTCACTGTCTACATACATTACATTACTGATCCTGTACTGATTCTGAGTTACATCCTGTATTATACTCCACAGCTGTACTCACTATTCTGCTGGTGTAGTCACTGTGTACATACATTACATTACTGATCCTGAGTTACATCCTGTATTATACTCCAGAGCTGCACTCACTAATCTGCTGGTGCAGTCACTGTGTACATACATTACATTACTGATCCTGTACTGATCCTGAGTTACATCCTGTATTATACTCCAGAGCTGTGCTCACTATTTTGCTGGTACAGTCACTGTGTACATACATTACTGATCCTGAGTTACATCATGTATTATACTCCAGAGCTGCACTCACTATTCTACTGGTGCAGTCACTGTGTACATACATTACATTACTTATCCCGTACTGATCCTGAGTTACATCCTGTATTATACTCCAGAGCTGTACTCACTATTCTGCTGGTGCAGTCACTGTGTACATACATTACATTACTGATCCTGAGTTACATCCTGTATTATACTCCAGAGCTGCACTCACTATTCTACTGGTGCAGTCACTGTGTACATACATTACATTACTTATCCCGTACTGATCCTGAGTTACATCCTGTATTATACTCCAGAGCTGCACTCACTATTCTGCTGGTGCAGTCACTGTGTACATACATTACTGATCCTGAGTTACATCCTGTATTATACTCCAGAGCTGCACTCACTATTCTGCTGGTGCAGTCACTGTGTACATACATTACTGATCCTGTACTGATCCTGAGTTACATCCTGTATTATACTCCAGAGCTGCACTCACTATTCTGCTGGTGCAGTCACTGTGTACATACATTACATTACTGATCCTGAGCTACATCCTGTATTATACTCTAGAGCAGCGCTCACTATTCTGCTGGTGCAGTCACTGTGTACATACATTACTGATCCTGAGTTACATCCTGTATTATATTCCAGAGCAGCGCTCACTATTCTGCTGGTGCAGTCACTGTGTACATACATTACATTACTGATCCTGTACTGATCCTGAGTTACATCCTGTATTATACTCCAGAGCTGCACTCACTATTCTGCTAGTGCAGTCACTGTGTACATACATTACTGATCCTGAGTTACATCCTGTATTATATTCCAGAGCAGCGCTCACTATTCTGCTGGTGCAGTCACTGTGTACATACATTACTGATCCTGTACTGATCCTGAGTTACATCCAGTATTATACTCCAGAGCTGCACTCACTATTCTGCTGGTGCAGTCACTGTGTACATACATTACTGATCCTGTACTGATCCTGGGTTATATCTTGTATGATGTTTCCAGAATGCTTCTTGTAAAATTGGAAACAGTCAGTAAGCTGGGTATATCTTAGTAATCTATGTGGTGTGTACAGCTTTTGACTTGCCCAGGGGGATATAGGGGACTCGTTACCCGGGCCTTTACCTTCTGTGGGATGTCACGGCAGTCGGCTCCCGGGCCCATACCCTGGGGTCACTCTTTAAAAGGGGTTTGTTACTTGAAGGGATGAATAACAGTTTTGTCTCGTGACACCACCTGTGGCTCCTGGTAATGGGTACCAGTGCTGCTGCAGACCTCCGGGGGTGATGGGATGGCAGCTGGGATGTTTTCTGCTCCCCACAGGTGGAGTGGGCCCCCGGGGCAGGGTTGATGGAAGGGATACAAGTGAGAGGTGGCCCGGTCGGGTCAGGGGGAATGACGGACACGCACACAGGGGATTCGCTACAGTACCTTTACTGGTGTAAATGGCAGGTATGGTCCAGGGTAGTAGGACGGGTGCACTTCTGGACTCTCCCCAGTGAGCGGGTATAAGGCCTCCTGGTCCGTTTCTTCCTCTCTCTAAAGCTCCTGGCCAGCCTGGAACTAGGCCTAGCTTCTGTACTGTTTCACTCTCTCACCTGTCTGCTTGGTAGTAGAACTTTTCTCTGGCTACCACTATCCCTGGACGCTGGGGCCTTCGTGGTTCCTAGTTCTGTAAATGATTGTAGCTTCAGGTTGACCAGGGGTCTGGAATCCTCCTGGTATACCGGTTGTTCCTACTGGGCGTAGAGGATCCTGTAGGCGCGGCTCCGGTGTCCGGCTTGTGTTCTGGGGTGAGTCTAAGATGCTCCTCTGCCCCCTTAACTCCTCTCTCCTCTCCTTGCCTCCGGCCACACTCTAGGCCCTCAGCACGGCAGCTCAACAGGTGCTGCCTCTTCCCTGATCTAAAGTGTGAGCACACTCTCCTACCTATCTCCACCCTCCAGTATATATATCCCTAATAGGGCTCCCTCTGGTGGTATGAGGTGGAAGGGTGGAGGTGTCTATGTGTAGTAAGGGCCTCTTGTGGAGAAGTCCGTCCATGCACCCTTTTGGGTCCTGTGCTACCTCTGTGTAGCAGGGTGCCACATTCCCCCCTAGTACAACTCAGTACTCCTGGACTGAAGTATTTTTGTAAACAGGTCACAACAACAATTACAATAACAATAACACATATCAAGTTACAGTGAGTCCCATAACCAGGTGTCCATCTCACTGGTGAAGATGCAACATGAGCAGCATGAGGGACCCGTCTGAAAACCCTCAACGTAGGCCCTGAGCGTGGCTACAGGGCATAAGTGATCCAGGTGCTGGACCACGTCTTCGGCCATGCCAAACGGGTTTTTGTTCAGTGGTCTTCTTAATATAAAACCAATAGGGAGCACTTTAATAAGTGCAACTATTTACAATGGACAGTTTTTGGCTGCTCACAGTCCTCAGCCTGCAAGTCTTTATACCCTTTACGGGTAACTAAATGCACACATATAACTTTTCCAGTTCACACAAAAACAAATTTAAAATTTTCCTTCTGTACCCTTACGGGTAACTATTTACACAGTAGGCATTTTGTACCTTATTCCCTATACCTGGTAGGGATTTGGCCTTGTGTGCTGCGTGTGGATCTGCGTAGCACTGGGGTGATACAAGTGTCTGTGCATACACTATCCGCTAACCTATCAGGTCTACGTGCGGGTAAGTTATAGAACTGCCTCAACATCTCTATAGGACTGGCAAGTGCACTGTTTACTGGACCCTCAGGTTCTGCTTCAACTAGTGATCTTCCTCTTACTGGGGACTCTTCCTGTTCCTGAGCAGGTTCTTCAAGGGCGCTCACAGGCTCTTCTTGTGGTGGAGGTTCTTCTGGTGGCTGACAGAAGTGTATCACTGGTATGATAACTGCTCCATCAGTCTCGCCCAGGGGGATATAGGGGACTCGGTACCCCGGCCTTTTACCTTGTTTAGGAGGTCACGGCAGTCGGCTCCCGGGCCCATACTCTGGGGTCTCTCTTGAAAAAGGGGTTTTTTGGTTGGTAACAGTTTTTGTCTCGGGACGTCACCTGTGGTTTCTGGTAATGGGTACCAGCACTGCTGCAGACCTCCGGGGCAGGTGTTAGGGCAGCTGGGTTGGTGCGGCTCTCCACAGGCAGAGCACAGCCCCAGGGCAGTGTGGGTGCAGATGGTGATGCTGGGCGTTGTAGTGCAGAAGAGATTGCGCAGCAGAAGTAACTGACAGAGACAGGAGATTCCCTTCAGTACCTTTAATGGTGCGGATGTCAGGTACGGTCCAGGGTACTCGGTAGGAAGGGTGCACTTCTGGACTCTCCCCAGTGAGCGGGTATAAGGCCTCCTGGTCCGTTTCTCCCTCTCTCTAAGCTCCTGGCCAGCCTGCAACTGGGCCTAGCTTCTGTGTTGTGTCGTTCTCTCACCTGTCGCTTGGTAGTAGGACCTTTCTCTGGCAACCACTATCCCTGGACGCTGGGGCCTTCGTGGTTCCTAGTCCTGTAAAGGGTTTAGCTTCAGGTCGACCAGGGATCTGTAATCCTCCTGGTATGCCGGTAATCCCTACTGGGTATAGAGGACCCTGTAGGCGCGGACCCGGTGTCCTAATTATGTCTTGGGGTGAGCCTGTGATGCTCCTCTGCCCCCTTAACTCCTTTCTCCTCTCTCCTTGCCTCGGCCACACTCGGGGCCCTCAGAACACAGCAGCTCATGTGCTGCTTTTTCACTGGTCTAAGTGCCAGCACACTCTGCATCACTGAACAACTGACTAAACTTCTGAACTGCCTAACTCCACCCTCCATATATATATCCCTAACAGGCTCCCTCTGGTGGTTTGAGGTGGAAGGGTGGAGGTGTCTGTTTGTAATGAGGGCCTCTTGTGGAGAAGTCCATCCATGCACCCTTTTGGGTCCTGTGGTACCTGTTGTAGCAGGGTGCCACATTCCCCCCTAGTACAATTCAGTACTCCTGGACTGAAGCATTTTAAACAGGTAACAACAGTAACAATAATAATAACAATAACAATGTTACAATAAGTCCCGTCACCAGGTGTCCATTCCACTGATGAAGGTGTAACAACAGGAGCATGAGGGACCGGCCTGAAAACCCTCAACATAGGCCCTGGGCGTGGCTACAGGGCATAAGTGATCCAGGTGTTGGACCACATCTTCGGCCATGCCAAACGGGTTTTTGTTCTGTGGTCTTTTTATATGCAACAAATAAGGAGGCACTTTGATAAGTGCAACTATTTACAGGGACAGTTTTTGGCTGCTCACAGTATTCAGCCTACAAGTCTTTATACCCTTAAGGGTAACTAAATGAACACATTTTATTTGCAGTTCACATAATAAATAACAGTAGGCATTACCCAACTGGGTAACTATTTACAATGTAGGCATTTTGTACTTATTCCCTATACCTGGCAGGGATTTGGCCTTGTGTTCTGCGTGTGGACCTTCGTAGCACTGGGGTGGTACTGATGTTTGTGCATACACTATCCGATAACCTTTCAGGTCTACGTGTAGGTAAGTCATAGAACTGCCTCAATCTCTCTATGGGACTGGCAAGTACACTGATTACTGGGCCTTCAGGCTCTGTTTCAACGGGTGATCCTCCTCTTACTGGGGACTCTTCCTGTTCCTGAGCAGGTTCTTCTAGGGCGCTTACAGGTTCTACTGGTGGTGGAGGTTCTTCTGGTTGCTGATAGAAGTGTATCACTGGTATAATAACTGCTCCATCAAGTTGAGGCCAGTCCGCAGGGAAGTCTCCTAGAACTGTATGAATTACATCTTCCTTGGGCTCTACCGATGCTATAAGAGGTACTTCTTCCTCCCGTGTCTTCAGAAGACCTGGACACACTTTCAAGTGGTCTCTTGAGACTGTTGCGGTTGTCTTACCTCCATCCTTGCTGATCAGGCAGGTTTTACTGTTGTCAAATCTGGAGTTTAACACGGTGTAGGGCTCTCTTTCCCACTGGTCATCGAGCTTGTGACCTCTTCTTCTCCGCTTTAGCACTATTTCTCCAGGTGCCAAGGGTTCTGCTGGTGCATGCTTATTGTACTGTTCTTCTTGCCTTTCCCTCACCTTGTTTAGACTGTCTTCGACACAGGCCTGTACTTTCCTATACTGCTCTTGCCGACTTGTGTCCCAATCTTCAGTGGACGTATCTGCAGCAGGTTCTACCACTCCGAGCTCCAGGTCCATGGGCAATTTTCCAGGTCTTGCTCTCATAAGGTACGCTGGGGTACAATTTGTAGAACTCACGGGTATGTGGTTATACAGGTGCACTAGGTCAGGTAGCTTTTCTGGCCACTGGTTCCTCTCTTTCAAAGGTAGGGTTTTCAACAGGTCTATAGCGATGTTATTCATTTTCTCGCACATACCGTTGGTTTGAGGATGATATGGCATAGTCCGGATCTTCTTGCATCCATACAGGTGACAGAATTCCTTGAATAGCTCAGCTTCAAAAGCAGGGCCTTGATCTGTTAGCACCTTGTCCGGATATCCATGGGGTCTGCAGAAGTAGGCTTGGAACGTTCTTGCTGCAGTTTCTGCTGTCAGATCCTTGACAGGGGCTACCACCAGGAACCGGGAATAGTGATCCACCATGGTCAGGGCATAGGAATAGCCTGATCTGCTGGGCGACAGTTTGACGTGATCCAGAGTGACAATCTCCAGGGGTTGGGTTGTTTTGATGGACTGCAAGGGTGCTTTCTGGCTGCCGTAGTCTTTTCTTCTGAGGCTACAGGGCCCACAATTCCGGCACCACCTTTCCATGGAACTCCGCATCCCAACCCAATAGAATCGGTCCTTCAGCAGGGTTTCCAGCTTCTTCCAGCCAAAATGACCTGCTTGGTCATGGTAGGCCTCTAACACCATCTGGATATCCGTCCTAGGTACAACAATCTGCCACACCATTTCATGGGTCTTGGGGTTGACATACCTTCTGCACAGCTTCTCTCTGTAGATGAACAGCCAGCTTCTCTCATTCCACAGGTGTTTGGCTTGTGGGGGAGCATTCTTCTCCAGGTGAGAACCTTCTTGGGTTATCAGTCTTTTGATGAGGCTGACAACCGGGTCACTGTCGTGGGTCTCCTTCCAGCTTTGATGAGGTAAAGGGTTTAGAGTCTTACCATGACGTCTTCTGGAGGTGTGTTGTTCGTGGACCATTCCATTCCTGTGGAAAGCAGGTAATTCAATTTCTTCTAGGTCATCCACTTCATTCTCGGTGTCCGACTGGTGGGGCATTCTTGACAGGGCATCAGCATTGGTGTTCTTGTGACCTGCCCGGTACTTGATTGTGAACTGGTAAATCGACAATCTGGCACCCAACGCTGTTCCATGGCTCCCAACCTGGCTGTCTCCAGGTGTGTCAAGGGGATATTGTCTCTAAAGGCTGTAAATTTAGTTGAGGCTAGGTAATGTTTGAATCTTTCAGTGATAGCCCAGACCAAGGCCAGGAACTCCAGCTTGAAGGAACTGTAATTCTCCGGGTTCCTCTCAGTAGGGCGTAGCTTTCTACTGGCATAGGCAATTACCTTTTCTCTGCCGTTTTGCTTCTGGGACAACTCAGCTCCCAGTCCCTCATTGCTGGCGTCTGTGTATAACAGGAAAGGTTGGCTGTAGTCGGGGTAAGCCAGGATTTCCTCACCGGTTAGGGCTTCCTTCATTAACGCAAAGGACTCAGCCTGTTCTTTGCCTCACTGGAATGGGGGACTTTTACCTCTTTGGGACTGTCCTACTAGGAGAGCTTGTAAAGGTGCTGCCTTTTTGGTGTAGTCCTTAATGAACCTCCTGTAGTACCCGACCAGTTCCAGAAATTGACGTACTTCTTTGATGTTCCTTGGTTCAGGCCACTTCTGGATGGCAGTGACCTTCTCTGGGTCTGGTGCTACCCCTTCTGAGCTGACTACGTGTCCCAGGTACTGAACCTTCCGTTTGAGCAGGTGGCACTTGGAAGGTTTTAGTTTCATCCCATACCGGGACAATGCCTCAAATACCTCCGCCAGGTGCTTTAGATGGTCTTCATACGTCCTCGAGTACACAATAACGTCATCCAGGTATAGCAGCACTGTCTCAAAGTTCCGGTGTCCCAAGCTACACTCCATCAACCTCTGGAACGTTCCGGGTGCGTTGCAGAGTCCAAATGGCATGCTGTTGAATTCGCATAATCCCATCGGGGTGGTGAAGGCTGTCTTCTCCCGATCTTCCTCAGCAACAGAGACTTGCCAGTACCCGCTAGTGAGATCCAGTGTGGAGAAATAATTGGCAGATTTTAGTGCAGCCAGGGATTCCTCTATATGGGGCAAAGGGTATGCATCCTTATGTGTAATTCGATTAATTTGTCTATAATCTACACACATCCTCATGCTACCGTCCGTCTTTCTGACCAGGACCAAGGGAGCTGCCCAGGGGCTACAGCTATCCCTTACTACCCCTGCCTTTTTCATGTCATGCAACATTTCTTTGGCTTTTTGGTAATGTGCTGATGGTATGCGTCTGTAACGCTCCTTAATGGGTGGATGGTTACCTGTGGGTATGTGGTGTTGTACCCCTTTGACCCTTCCAAAATCAAGTGGGTGTTTACTAAACACCTGTTCATATTCCTGAAAAACTCTGTAGACACCGTGTTTTTGATGGACAGGAGTGGCATCAGTTCCAACATTGAGCTGTTGACACCATTCCTCCAGCTGGGTTTTGGAGTCATTGTCTTCCACCGTATATGGTGGGGTCAAGGATTCCACTGTGTGTATAGCATTATTATTCACAGTATACAGTCTGGCAACAGTGGCGTATCTTGGCATTTTGACTTCCTCCTCCCCACAATTTAGGAGGCGTACGGGTACCCTCCCATTGCGCACATCAACTACCCCTCTAGCAGTTAGGAGTGTAGGTCTGTGCTCTGAGTTAACGGGCTCTACTACCGCCTGGTAATTCTGTCCCTTGAGACCTATTGCTGCCCTACACCAAATCAGCATTTCACTTAGTGGGGGAATCACAATGGGTATCGGGTCTGTCACCCGTACATTACCAATCTCACCACCTGTTAGTTTTACCTGTTGCTGGTACAGGAGGGCGCGAATTTCCTTCTGGAGCACCTTCTTCTGCCCTGGTCTGTCAGTGTCAGCAATCTGTTGGAGTAAGAACAACACTTCTCCCAAACAGTTACCAACAACATTTGTACCAAGTATCATATATGGGTTTGTATCACCAGGGTTAGACTCTATTACAATCAGTCCTTGGTCCTTTAGTTCCACTCTTCCCACCTTCACTGTCACGTCCTTAACCACGACTAGGTTAAGAGGAAGGCCATTGGAGGCATACACAGAGAGGTTTGGGTCTGGCGGGTGGAGTTCATCTATGGACCAGTACCTTTTGTAGAGGACATCAGGTATGATGGTTACCTGTGACCCGGTGTCCAGTAGTGCAGGTGTTGCTATGCCGTCCAGCATAATGGTCAGGAAAGGCCTTCCTCCTACAAACTGGTCATACCAGCTTGATGGGCCTGGTTGATCTACTCCTGGGTGTCAGCCCTTGGCCCCAGGGTTTGCCCGTTTAAAGGACAGGTCCGTGTGGTGTGGCCTGCCTTGTGGCAACGGTAGCAAATGAGTTCACCTGGAGGGCAAGGTCGGTTGTTGGTCCTCTCACGGGGTGGTGTTGTCCTCCCTCTTCTCCTCATCCAGGGGACATCCTCAGGACTGTCGGCGAGTAGGATCCTTCCATCCGGCTCGGGCTCCGTCTGTAGCTGCAGGGCGCTTAGGACAGTGGCCAGGGTTTTACTTAGCTGACACACTTCAGAGCGCAGGCTGTCCAGCTCGCTAGGGGACGCTGTTTGCACTTTTGCCTCAGCCGCTAATGAAGGGGCAGTGAGTGCTGTGGGCATTGGGGTGGCCCCACCCTGGTAACGCTGAATAGCAGTATCTGATGTTTCCAGGGGCTGAAGGCCCTTAATAGCCATGTCCTTCAGGGCGTCAAAGTTGGCATTTGGATGATCTAAGGCCCACCACCGTACAGTTCTGCTCTCCTCCTGGGACCTTAACCCTCGGATGAATTGTTCTATCAGCATTTTGTCCTCATCATGTATGCTGGCTGGACCAACCTGTTTCAGGGCCCGCAGGGCCTCTTGTAGATGCCAGGCATAGTCCTGGATACTGTCCTCAGGTTTCTGGGTACAGTGGTAGAACCTCATCCGAAGATCTGTCTCAGTGCGGTTTTCAAAGACAGTTTGCAGTCTCTTAAATATAATAGATACTGATTCCTGGTCTGCGGTTGGCCAGGTTTCAACTTCCCGCTCTGCAGCTCCAGCCAATTGTCCCAGCACAACAGCGGCACTCTGTTTACCAGTAACTGAGTACATGTTCAATACACCGCATATTTTTCTTTTGAACCCAGACAGGGTGTCTGGTTTGCCGTCATACTGGGGAAGCCATTTCGCTCCGGGGACGTACGGCAGGGCCATGGGTATCACTGGAGTCATGACCCCTGCTGGTGGGGCGGCCGCCCCGGCCTGAGCAGCGCAGGGCGCAAGTTGAGCATCGGGAGCGTTAACCGGTGCTCCGGCGTTTTGCTGGTCGTCGGCAATGGTTGCGCCCCCCCCAGTAAACCGTAGCCTACCTTCTTTGCCTTTTTATCGGGTAGACCGCAGCTCCGCAGATAGCGGTCTCCTTCCAGGACCTGACGCTTCCTGGTGCGGCGTCAGAGCATGAGGCGGGGCTTGGGCGTCGCGTGCTACCAACGGTCACGCCTCTCTGGTTCCCGCGGTTACGCCCTTCTTCTTCCCGCGCGGCAACGATAATGTTCGCCACAGTTCAAACACAGTTCAATTACGGCACACAGTACCCGGTGGCAACAGGCACGAAATCCTGTTTGTGACGCCAGGAAGAGATGACTCGCCCAGGGGGATATGGGGGACTCGGGCTCGGGCCTTTACCTTCTGTGGGATGTCACGGCAGTCGGCTCCCGGGCCCATACCCTGGGGTCACTCTTTAAAAGGTGTCTGTTACTTGAAGGGATGAATAACAGTTTTGACTCGTGACGCCACCTGTGGCTCCTGGTAATGGGTACCAGTGCTGCTGCAGACCTCCAGGGGTGATGGGATGGCAGCTGGTATGTTTCTGTTCCCCACAGGTGGAGCGGGCCCCCGGGGCAGGGTTGATGGAAGGGATACAGGTGAGAGGTGGCCCGGTCGGGTCAGGGGGAATGATGGACAGACACACAAGGGATTCGCTTCAGTACCTTTACTGGTGTAAATGGCAGGTATGGTCCAGGGTACTTAGTAGGAAGGGTGCACTTCTGGACTCTCCCCAGTGAGCGGGTAGTAGGCCTCCTGGTCCGTTTCTTCCTCTCTCTAAAGCTCCTGGCCAGCCTGGACCTAGGCCTAGCTTCTGTACTGTTTCACTCTCTCACCTGTCTGCTTGGTAGTAGAACTTTTCTCTGGCTACCACTATCCCTGGACGCTGGGGCCTTCGTGGTTCCTAGTTCTGTAAATGATTGTAGCTTCAGGTTGACCAGGGGTCTGGAATCCTCCTGGCATACCGGTTGTTCCTACTGGGCGTAGAGGATCCTGTAGGCGCGGACCCGGTGTCTGGCTTGTGTTCTGGGGTGAGCCTAAGATGCTCCTCTGCCCCCTTAACTCCTCTCTCCTTTCCTTGCCTCCGGCCACACTCTAGGCCCTCAGCACGGCAGCTCAACAGGTGCTGCTTCTTCACTGATCTCTAGTGCCAGCACACTCTCCTACCTAACTCCACCCTCCAGTATATATATCCCTAACAGGGCTCCCTCTGGTGGTATGAGGTGGAAGAGTGGAGGTGTCTGTGTGTAGTAAGGGCCTCTTGTGGAGAAGTCCGTCCCTGCACCCTTTTGGGTCCTGTGGTACCTGTGTGTAGCAGGGTGCCACACTTTTCTTCTGCGTTGCTCCTCAGAGCGGCGGACTGTCCTTTACAATCACTGCTGCCTTGTCATTGGCTGCTGGACATATATGAATTGGCCACATTATTTGCTAAGAATCTTTGTTTTTTCCTATGTTCTAGAGCAGTAATGTAATTCTGATGCTTTAGCATTAAATAATACAGAGTGCATCTCTATTTGTCACTTTGCAGCCATACGTCACGTATTGTATAATCTGTACGATGGATACAGTCATCAGAGGAGCTCAAACAGTGCCAGCAGGCAGCACCCATACATCTGTGCAATGTCACTGCTATGTAGGACATGTCATGACTGCCTGACAATTAGGGTTTCGACTTCTGGGGCCACCATTGATTCTGTAAATGAAGGGGCCGCCAGTTTAGTGCTGCTCCCAGCCTCCCATTTGTGCAGGGAATTGCTCCATTCACTCAAATGGGCTTTAGTAAAAGAAAACCCACGGAATAGGACGTATTGTTTCATTGACTGATTGTGTCACTTGCAGAGGTCAGAATCCCAACAGTCTTAACATAATTGCGTCAATTAACAAAAAGTGACAATATCCATCTTGGGATCTCAGACCATGATTTTCTTAAAGGGGTGGTTTTTAAAGACGGGCATCGATATACAAAAAGGTCAGTTTTATGCAAAATCAGGCTTTGGGCAGCAAGTTAAAGGGGTTGGCCTGTTTTAAAGATTTTTCCACCTTAGGCTCAGGAATGCAAAAAAAACGAAAGGAACTGAGCTCTTACACACCCTCCCAAGGACCACCGCTGCCTTTAGCTACTGCTCTAGTCTTTGTTGATTAGCTGCAGAGGTGACATCATGTCGATAGCGCTGCAACTGATCACTGAGTTAGGCAACTTGAAGATGTAGATGACACGAGCCACTGAGCTCAGTGATTGTTTGCTGCAACGAGAGGCAGCGCTTGACCCTACAACAGTAAGAGCTCAGTTTGCTTTTTGCTACGTCCCTGAGCCTATGGGGGAATAATTTTTAAAAGTGGACAACACCATATGGGCACTAGATGGTGGTGCTGTGCCCTTTAGCTCAGCTGGTGCCCTAGTCACCCCCTTTAGCTCAACTGGTTCCCTAGTCCCCAATAACCCTGATTGTTAATGTCAATGTGCTACTCTTTGGGAAACCCATTGCTCATAGTCTATATAGAATACATTGAATTTCTGACGACCCAAGAAAAGGCAGCTGTTGACCCATCAGTATGTGTTAGATGGGCACATTCGCATATCTATGGTAAATATGGAGGATGATGGCACATTTTTGGAATATCTCACGTACATATGAAGTTGTGATCCGTGCAGGTGCTACGAGGCCATGATAGAAAGAAGTCAAATCCGTCCAATGAAGGAGACAATGTTCACTGTAAACATCAGTTGTCGGGTGGGAACTTGCTGAATAAGGGTTTTGCTGCAGAAAACAGCTTATGTTATGTTCTCACAGCCGTGTTACTGCTTGTATAGAAGATCATGAGTGTAAGGCGTGATACGAGCGATACCAAGAATTCACAGCACGGACATTATTAGTCATGACAGTCACAATTTGCCCCAAAAAAACAACCTCTTCTTAGTGCCGGGTCAGGAAATACCTTGTCTTGTAAACAGGGCTTATTCAGGTGGGTACGACAGATAGGCTCTGGTCAACGGTGGAGAACCGCCAAGATCACTTCCGAAATGTACCAACTTTTTGTGTGGCCAAAAAATGAGCAATGAAAAACTAAAATGTATTATGCAATATCATACTATACATAGGAGATTAATTGGCACTTAAAAAAATACAAAAATTGTTTTAAAGGAGACCTGTCACTTGTCACTAAAATAAAGATATTTTTAACTGGTGTAAATGTCGCTGTTCTCCTGAATCCAGAAATCTTTTTATTTCATTCCTGCACCTCTCCCTTCTCAAGATACGGCCCCCTTTTCCCTGTATATAAATCTAGTCTTGTTGGTCAACTGGGCGTGTACATCAACTGTTCTCTCTATCCCTATTCATGAAAACCACTCCCCTTTGATTAATATTAGATTTATATACAGGGAAGAGGAGGCCATATCTCAGGAGCGGAGAGGCGCAGGAACAAAAGAGAAACATCCCTGGATTCAGGAGAACAGCGGCAATTACACCAGGGAGAAAAATAACATATTTATTTATTTGGCAAGTGACAGGGCCTCTTTAAAGGAGGAAACAGTGGAAACAAGCAGTGCGACCAGCAGGTGGCAGAGATCGATGAGGGAGGAGTGAATGGAGCAGAAACAGGTAAGTTCTTTAAAGATAAGGGAAGTCCATGTCTGGCTTGTACTTGTGAAGGACATGTGGTTGCACTGTATGTAGGTGGCACAGATGGCCGTCACTTAGGCTGTGTGCCCACGTAGCATTTTTCAAGCGTATATGCTGCGGAATTTCCGCAGCGTAAACGCTTGAAAAACGCATGTATATCCGCACCCCATGATCCCCAATGGCATTCCGCAATGTCAATGCCCATGCTGCGGATTTTTCCGCAGCGTATATGCTACGGTCAAAAATCCGCAGCATGTTCATTAATTTTGCGGAAGCGCAGCGGAATCAATGTGCGGATGGTACCCAAGTCTGGATGAGAGGAGACTCTCATCCAGACCTGGCTACCAAAGAACCTGTAAAAAAAAGAAAAAATAAAGTTTATACTTATCTTCTGATGTTTTCCCTCCGTCGCGCTGTTGTCTGAAGGACCTGCCACGTCATTGAGTCATGTGACCCACCACATGACTCAATGACGTCACCGCAGGTCCTGCACACAACAGCGTGAGCCGCTCAAGCCTCCGGACGGGGCAGAGAATGCATCAGAAGGTGAGTATAAAGTTTATTTTTTACCATTCTGAACAAGTTGTCAAGCACTTTTCCAAGTGATGCTTGGAGAAGTGCTTGATAACCCGCATGCGGAAATGCATGCAAAGACGCCTTACAAACGCTTCTACCTGGCGGGAAAACCGCATGTAATATCCGCATGCGATTTTCCCGCCAGGGAGAAGCGTAAAAAATATGCTTCAGGTCCGCAACGTGGGCACATAGCCTTAGGATTGGTTGGTGTATTCCTGCCATCTCACTTCTGGAATCTGGAACCAAATATATAGATCCAGAACTTTCAGTTTCTTCCAAATATTTTAATCCTGAACTCCAATGTGTTATAAATTCAAGTATGTTATGTTCTCAGCACAGAAAACCTTGAAACGCGTTGTAGACTGCGATCTACACTGTTACACTTATTGGGTAATATGCTTCTGCATTTCTAGCAGCCCTCAATATTGCAAGTGGGTATAGACCACTTCTTGATGATAATTTACATAGGCAGATTTAAGAGAAATCCTGGAATAATTAGTAACCACCAAGCTCTGTGCCTCAACTTTGATGTGCAACTGGCAAAACTGTTGTCTCACTGAGAAACTGTAATCGCCACTATGCCATGTGAAAGCAGGGTGCCTTTTTAAAGATGAAAAGCCACAAACCCAAAACTTATTGTCTTACAGGTGCATAAGTTCCAAAGGTGGTGGAAACCCTAGAGGTGTAGTTTGGATGGCGAAACATGGGGTGGCTGTATTCCTCTGAAAGAACTTATAAAAGGTAGGACACAAAAATTTGCTTTATCTGAGAGGTATGATTACTGGAGTGATGCACTTGGACTACATGATGATACAGAATTTCTTCTACCAGAAGATTTAGATAAGTTCATTCCAACCATATCATTCTCCCTTTGAGCAGATCCTATGATGGACCCTTTCCCAGCAATCATATGACCGGCCAGCGCCTGTTTTCATCTTAGAAAAATCACAACATGAAAAGAACATTGAGTTTCTGCATTCCTCGTCCTCCCTGGTATGTGAGGAATGCCTCCCACAGAAACTCCGACAACAATAGGAACAAAGAGGCAGAAGGCAGCTTCCTTGAGAACCAGGGATCGTCTTTGTGGTTTTCTCACCACTCTATTGTCAATAAATACATAAAAAACAGCAAGGAACAAACATAAGACAAAACCTAATACAAAAATACCATTCTAAGGTCAACACAAAGCAGCAGGAAAGAATATAGTGGAAATAGACTAGAATCTATAGACCTGAAATTATTGAACAGCGCTCAACCCAAAAAATAATGGTCTAAGAATAGAGAAAATGTTGTATTACTACTTAAAAATTTAATGGAAAAGTCCTTTAAGATAGAATGCTTTTCAGACGTATCACTCATGAGTAGTGTTGAGCGAATTTGTTCGGCATTCAAATTTGGGTTCGTGTTCGGCTCTGCCCACGAACATCCCTGATTTGCCACACTGTCACGCAGATGTTATCGGGATCTTCATGGGTGGAGTCGATTTTTTGGCGCGAAAAAGCCGGAACCCGGAACACGAACCCAAATTTGAAATACCGAACAAATTCGCTCAACAATACTCATGAGGAGTCTGAAGTTCCTATCATCTACAAGTGAGCATGAGGTCAATGATTAGTCTTCTCAGCAGCATATAATAGGCTTCTCATTGAAAGAATTGGGTAACCGTTAGTAATCGTCAAGCACTAAAATGCTTGAGTTCTCGGTAGTCGAATCAAGCAGGTCGGACACTCGGACGGGCACGACTAAAGTACACAGTATAATGGAAGTCAATGGGAAAGTCGAACATTTTTCCCAAAGACCCTACCAGGAGGGCTGGGGGGGGCAGGAAAATCGCTGAGATGGATGGAAACAGTGCTCAGATGGAATGGGAACAGCATGGAGAAGACACCAGGATGCATCTCTGACTCCCAGGTCGCTGCTGGGAACAATGTTGTCAGAGTATTACACCACTTTTACAGACAACAAAACATACAAAACCAAAGATAAAATGGATTTTACAGAAAAAAATCTTAGGATACATTCTTTCCTGTATAATAACTTGTATATAAGGCAAAATTAAAAAGAGAGGAAAAATAAAAACGCCTCCTCCATCTCTTAATAGTTGGGTCATCTCTCACCGTATTTCGCCGTCGCCTATGACTACAGTAGATGACATATTAGAAGGGGAAATAAAGTTACATCCACCGGTAGTCACCGGTAAATGTAATTTTATCATTTTATTACCTTGTCTGGCCATGAGGTGTGTGTGACATGGTCAGATACAGCCTGTGTAATTTATGAAGGAGGGACTCTGAAACTCACAAAGCCTATGCGGACAATGCAAGAACTGCCAAAACTTAGAAGGAAGAAGGACTCCGATACACCCTGTATTAGACATAAATGAGAGCCTCGTATATATTCTGTAACAATTAAAGAGGAGGGCCTCAGAATTTTTTTTTCTATTTTTAAGGAGTGGGACTCCTAGACTGGTAAAGCCTATGCACGGGCTGAAAAACATTTACCACTTGGGGGCATTCATTTATATGTAAGGGAATTGTAGAGGAGGGCCTCATACTCATACTGTAAAAATTATGAAGGAGGGCATCATACACACCCTGGAAAAATAAGAGTGAGGGCTGCCTGATGACCCGCTAAAAGTTATGAGCGAGAGCCAGATTCAATAAATGGACATGTAAAGAGCTACTCAGAGTGTCCGAGTGTGGGATCACTTGTCTCCTGGGACTTACCTTGGTGGGAGGAAGGAGGATCAGAGTGAGGATTATGTGGCTCTTGGTTGGTGAGACTGGACTTTGTGGAAGACAGGGTGGTGCTGGGAAACATACTGGAAGCATTATCTGCCATCCAGCCGACCACCTGTTTGCACTTTTCTGGTTTCAAGAGTGGTGTGCCGTGCCCCCCTGCAAGGTGGGAAAAGACCCTAGGTCTCGTGGATGGGTATGTTTGTTGTAGCAGGCACAGTTTCACCTGGTCCACGGCCTTGGACTCTTCGTGCACCATCAGCAGCATGTCCACTTCCCCGTCTGTTACCGCATGCCTTGCACATTTTAAATTAGTTATATAATATATGCCGGCAAATTTTCCAGTATTAATAGGGAAAAGAAAATATGTAGCCCTGAAAAGGACTTGTTTTAGGTTGCATCAGCGGTATACCTATATAGAAGGACTGTAAGGCAATAAACCCTGCCTATATGCCTCTAATCCAAAACTATCCCTCCTCCACCAGCTATCCCTACACTGAATGCAGGTAACAGTGGTTTTACTAGAGAATGGACAGTATGTAGCCCTGCAAGGACTTTTGCTTTAATCGTGCAGCAGTGGTATATGTGGCGCCCCTGAGGGTTCAGTCGCCACAGGGGTACTGCACCTCAGATAGAGGTGTGGTATCTCCTCTTCCAGGTAAGGATGGAGCATCACTCAGAACCCCACTTCACACTCAACACTACACCACTCCTGTCCTGTAGGGGGCATAGATGCACCAGGGTGCTGCCCCGGCTCGGGATAGAGGAGATGGGGGGAACCAAAGATAGGGGGAACCAAGTAGTGGGTGAGGGTGGAGGACACACTTACAAGAAGCACTTATAGAATCATATATAATATGTGGCCATCTTAAGTTCAAGTTCTTTGTTTGTGGGTCTTCTGTCAGGGTCCAGCAAGAGTCTGTAGCTGGCTGCAGATTTGCGGTCGTCGTTCTCTGGCCTTGAGACGAGGAGCGGGTCAGAGTTAACAAGTGTCTCTGCCCGGTCAGGGTCCAGTTCTAAGAAGGCCTTGGAGGGGAGCAGAGGAGATAGGCTCCACTGGCAAAAGGATCCCAGGGGCATACGGAGCGGAGTCGCCACCTGTATTCTTCACTCTGGCTTAGCCAGAGGGACTCCTGCTGCAAGAGGGGTGACCGGCCCCCGATATCTGACTGTGTACTTCATGTCACTGTTGGAAAAGCCCGGCGGCTTAGTGAATCCCAGGGAGGAACACAAGCGGGAGGAGATAAGGAGGAGAGGAACACACCAACGGGGTCTTGACAGGTGCTCCTGATCTACCTGGGAAGTGCTGAACCCCCTTCCCGGTGGCCGCTGTGTAGCAGAGAGAAGCTTTGCGGCTGAAAGTGCATCTAAAGTGAGTAAAGACCCGGATGACTTCATTTACCGCCTCCGCTTGTTTATTCCTGCGCGGCACTGCACCCACCATCCCTCCACACAGTTCGTCAAACACTGCCCTGAGGCCTACTCCGCCTGTGGGGAGTAGTACCAACTGAGCTGCCCAAAAACACCAGCCTCAGAGGACTGTTGCAGCGCTGGTGGCCTTCATCAGAAACCACAGGTTGCGTAGTCGAACAACCACTCATCCGAAAAGCCCATTTTTTTTCATGTGACAGCCCTGGGCACGGAACGGGCCAAGGCCACGACTGCATCCCCACAACATCTGCAAGGCCCGGCTCCGAGTAACCCCACCGCTCAGGGAGGGCGAGTCATATACAAGTACTGCAATAGCAATTAAACCCTGCCTCTATGCCTGCCCTAATCTAAGCAATCCCTCCTAGATCAACTCTCCCTTCCCTTCAAGAGAGTGTGCCTTACAAATGACCCTTTTACTAAATGCGGGCGGCCAATCACAGTAAATGCCAGTAGCCAACATGGCTATGGCATTAACGTGTATGGCAGACAATCTCTGCATGTTTATTGGCTGTCAGACAGCTGCAAAACAGGGGAGGCGGGGACTCGAGAATGGCGCTTGAGCACCTGTGATACTCGATCGAGTGACAAGCACGCTCGCTCATCACTAGTAACCATTTGTCCATTGTGATCCTGTTGGTCCACCAGTCTGGAGAGCTGTGATGGACATTCTCTTGGGTTTAGGCTAAATATGGGTGTCCTGAACTGGAAAGTACCCTCTTTTGAAAAGTGAGGGGGAGCGGTTAGAAGTGTTTGGACCAAAATTTTTGCTTTTTTAGCCCATAAAAAAATGGCATAAAACCTCCAAAATTCCAACCGTTGTGTCTGATCTTCTTACCCCAGAGATTGATAGAGGTTTTAGATGACAAACTCTCACTGATAATATCTTTGGATGGTTATGGAGGATACTTTTGTCCATTTGTGCCCTTGTAACTAGTCTATCTTGGATGGATCCTGAATATCTCTTTTGAGGTGGTACAAGACCTGGAGCCCAACTTGGATTCCATGGTGTTTCTAAGAACCTGCTCGGAGATTTCCCAGAGCATCAAAGACAACAATTGTTAAATATACAGTAGGGATCTTTGTGTAGCACGGTGGCTCAGTGGTTAGAACAGTTGCCCTGCAGCACTAAAATCCTGAATCACCCTATCTCAAAGGTGTTTTCCATAAATTTACAAAAACGTCCTTCTTTCAATATTCATACCCAATTTTTCTTTACTCTCCCACTGTGCTGTTCTTTTGGATTGAGGCTGTAAAATCAAACTAAACTTAACATTTGCTCAATGTTTTTGGCTTCATAAAAGATAAGGTCTTGTTGCAGAAAATGTTGGCACTATATAAATTATAAATTAATGAAAAAAGTAGAAATGGCAGATTGATTGGGTCTGCACCAAACAAAAAATCCTTTGTATGGTCATCCAGACCCCAAGATCATTTGAGGTACAAGTAGAGGTTCCTTGGAAGAGCACATATCAATGGTTCCAAGATGATAGGCAAACAACTTGTGATCAGCGAAACCCTCCATGATTGTGACTGGTCCTGAAGCTTTGCTACTCTGGGTATGGACGTGAGCCAAGTGAGCCACTAGGTTTCCTTTTTTTTGCCATTTCCATATCTGTAGGGTATAAACCAGTATTTAAGGTCAAGTCTTCTATACACAGTAGGAATAATTCCAGGAACCAGTTCTCACAATGACATCAATCTGACTTTTTGTTTTATTACCTCACTGTATACATAACCAATGTAATTAAACCATGATGATAAACTGAAGTGACAAGGAACTATTCAATAAATAATTGATTTCAGAATCTACAGTCATGGCCAAAAGTTTTGAGAATGACACCAAAATGATATTTTCACATGATCTGCTGGCCTCTGGTTTTTATTAGTGTTTGTCTGATGTTTATATCACATACAGAAATATAATTGCAATCATATTATGAGTACCAATAGGTTATATTGACAGTTAGAATGAGTTAATGCAGCAAGTCAATATTTGCAGTGTTGCCCCTTCTTCTTCAAGACCTCTGTAATTCTCCCTGGCATGCTCTCAATCAACTTTTGGACCAAATCCTGACTGATAGCAGTCCATTCTTGCATAATCAATGCTTGCATTTTGCCAGAATTTATTGGTTTTTGTTTGTCCACCCATCTCTTGATGATTGACCACAAGTTCTCAATGGGATTAAGATCTGGGGAGTTTCCAGGCCATGGACCCAAAATCTCTATGTTTTGTTCCATGAGCCATTTAGTTATCACCTTTGCTTTATGGCAAGGTGCTCCATCATGCTGGAAAAGGCATTGTTGGGCGCCAAACTGCTCTTGGACGGTTGGGAGAAGTTGCTCTTGGAGGACATTCTGGTACCATTCTTTATTCATGGCTGTGTTTTTAGGCAAGACTGTGAGTGAGCCGATTCCCTTGGCTGAGAAGCAACCCCACACATGAATGGTTTCAGGATGCTTTACAGTTGGCATGAGACAAGACTGGTGGTAGCGCTCACCTCTTCTTCTCCGAATAAGCTGTTTTCCAGATGTCCCAAACAATCGAAAAGGGGATTCATCAAAGAAAATGACTTTGCCCCAGTCCTCAGCAGTCCACTCCCTGTACCTTTTGCAGAATATCAGTCGGTCCCTGGTGTTTTTTCTGGAGAGAAGTGGCTTCTTTGCTGCCCTCCTTGAAACCAGCCCTTGCTCAAAGAGTCTCCGCCTCTCAGTGCGTGCAGAAGCACTCACACCAGCCTGCTGCCATTCCTGAGCAAGCTCGGCACTGCTGGTAGTCCGATCCAGCAGCTGAAAGTTTTAAGATACGGTCCTGGCGCTTGCTGGTCTTTCTTGGGCGCCCTGGAGCCCTTTTGACAACAATGGAAGCTCTCTCCTTGAAGTTCTTGATGATGCGATAGATTGTTGACTGAGGTGCAATCTTTGTAGCTGCGATACTCTTCCCTGTTAGGCCATTTTTGTGCAGTGCAATGATGGCTGCACGTGTTTCTTTAGAGATAACCATGGTTAACTGAAGAGAAACAATGATACCAAGAACCAGCCTCCTTTTAAAGTGTCCAGTGATGTCATTCTTACTTAATCATGACTGATTGATCGCCAGCCCTGTCCTCATCAACACCCACACCTGTGTTAATGGATCAATCACTAAAACGATGTTAGCTGCTCCTTTTAAGGCAGGACTGCAATGATGTTGAAATGTGTTTTGGGGGTTAAAGTTCATTTTCTGGGCAAATATTGACTTTGCAAGTACAGTAATTGCTGTTAAGCTGATCACTCTTTGACATTCAGGAGTATATGCAAATTGCCATTACAAAAAAGAAGCAGTAAACTTTGGAAAAATTACTATTTGTCTCATTCTCAATACTTTTGGCCATGACTGTACATGAAACATTACGACATCGAGTTAAATATTGCAAAAATAATACAAGACAACGGAGGCTAATGAGAGGAAGCGCAATAAATGATGGACCTCCCAAGATGTCAAGAAGTTTATATCTTCTTAAAGCAAGGTTATTGTTGACTTATATTCTACAAAATGCCGTTAATTTCTTGGGTGACAACAATCCCTCATAAATATATCTTGGGTTCGTTCATGCCGACACATATTTTACCAAATCATGCTTTCATGCTACAGATACAGGCGGAAATTGACCTGCGGGGTGGATCATAAAACATAGAGTTATGACAAGAGGACCACTCTTTTAGCTTATCATTTCTTACAAAGTGTTTTAAAATGGGTTCACAAATTCCCAGCTGGCTTCAGAGTCCAAGTAGTGACTGGCCACAGGTCTTCTGAACCAAACTTAATAGTCTCACAGTCATACATGAGGCCGTTGAGTTTAGGTCAGGAGACCAATGGCCAAGTTCATACTCAGACCATAAATGTTAATGTGTGAAGCCAACCTACGCAGGGATCGTCCTGATGGAACAAATAAATACCTCTCTGTGCTACCTTTTATACTGATACGCAGGGGTGAATAAAGGATAGTCAGGACCCTGGTCAGTTAAGTCAGGATGGGTTCCTCTGTCCTGACGTGAAATGTGACAGATTGTATGACAGGAGTGGAGGTTACCACACATCAGGTAACATGTAACATGACGTTGGGTGGGGGTCATGTGACAAACAGAAGGACGATGTGATACACATTTAATAAACAATGACAGGAAGAAGAAAAATCTAAATATTATGTTCTTTATAGACAGCACTATACATAATAAGGGAGGGGATTATGTACAGGGATGCACTATTCATAATATGGAAGAACACCACGTAATACGGGACGGAGCTATAAATAAGAGAGGACACCATGTAATATGGGACAACGCTATACACAACAAGAGAGGACGATATGTAGTAAGGTGCAGTGCTATACAGAACAAGAGAGAACACCATGTAATATGGGACGATGCTATGCACAAGAGAGGACACCATGTAATGTGAGACAACACTATACACAACAAGAGAGAACACCATGTAATATGGGACGATGCTATGCACAAGAGAGGACACCATGTAATGTGAGACAACGCTATACACAACAAGAGAGGACACCATGTAATATGAGACATAGCTATACACAACAAGAGAGGACACCATGTAATATGAGACATTGCTATACACAACAAGAGAGGACACCATGTAATATGGGACAACACTATACACAAGAGAGGACGATATGTAGTACGGTGCAGTGCTATACAGAACAAGAGAGAACACCATGTAATATGGGACGGTGCTATACACAAGAGATGACGCTATGCATAATGAGAGACAATGCTATACATAGAAGAGGTCATGTAGTAAGAGACAACACTATACTTAAGAGAGGATACTGTAATGAGGGAGAGCACTATGCATAATAAGAGAGGATGCTATGTAGCAAGAAAGCTCTATACATAATAGGAGGGGTTGTTTTATTAGACTCCCATCATTTCCCTGCAGATGATACAGTATAAGTACAGAATATATATTTACATCCAGTAACTTACAGGTGATGTCTCATCTGATCCTCGTTTTTACTTCTGTCTCTTCTCCATCGGGTCAGACATTCAAGCCAACATCTTTTTGCAATGACTCGTCACTGCAGAGTTTTCCATAGAGATCATTGAATCCCTGAAAAAAATAAGGTCACAAATAATATTTATATTTGCCTCCTGAATACAAAATGTCCTATGCTGTGACTATAAATACAAATATACATTGCAGCATTCACAAACACTGTCCCACCTCATTTAAAATATAAATTAACAAACCCACCCAATAAAAAATATAAACGATTAGCCACTGTGCCTCTCTGTGACCCATTTCATTACCCACTATCCTGTGTCCTCTCTACCCCCAAATTCAATACCAGTCACAGTCTTCTATGTTCCTCCCCCCAACTGTGCTCCTGTACCAATTCACTAATAGTTACTGTCCTGTGTGTTTTTATTCCCCGCAATGTGCCTTTCCCCAATTGTGCTCCCCTCCACTGCACTCTACCCCTAATTGTGCTCCCCTTCAATGTGCTCCACACCCAATTATGCTCCCCTCCACCTTACTCTACCGCCAATTGTGTTCCCCTCCAGTGTGCTTTACCCCCAATTATGCTCCCCTTCACTATGCTCTATGCCCAATTATACTCCATTCCACTGTGCTCTCCCCCCAATTGTCCTTGTGATTAACCTTTTGGCGTGAAGAACGACATATTTAAGATTGCATTTCTGCATAAAAGTTGCATATTCTAGACAGGTCACATTGGGAAGACTACTACCTTGCTCAAAAAGTTTTGATGTGTAATTTGTGTCAAATTTATCATTAAGGTGCGACATTTGATAAATATGGAGTAGCGGAGCGAAGTGAGTGATCTAAAGATTATGCCATATTTGTTAAATGTTGGCCACTATTTACACAGGTGATAGATCTGCATGGGAGGAACCGAAATGCATTGTTTTTTCTTACGCAATAAATATTTTTTATTCTCTTATTTCATTTATATATTGCACTTAGGAGCCATATTACTAAAGATGAGCCTGATCCAGTGGCCATGTCAGTAGTCCTTGGCTGCCAGACAGGAGCCCTTCAACCTGCCTCCAACCTCCTGGAATACCCGGTACCTCCTCTGATTTGTTGGCCCGGCGTAACGTACACATGATGTTGTGCCTTCACGGATAGAACACATACCCATTATAATCTAGGGGACTGTTCACATGTCCGGGTTTTTTCGCTGATCGAGTGTCCATGAAAAATATGACATGGCATCCAGAATCAACTCTAGAAGAAACTCTGCTTGGCTGCTGGAGTACAGATTTGTCTGGGATCATTTGCGGGTGCCATTTGCAGAGCCCCAGAGGTGTGAGAACAGCAGAAACCCCCCTACAGTGACCCCATTTCACAAACTACACTCCTCAAGAAATTCCCCTATGTGTGTGATGAGCATTTTGAACCCACAGTTGCTTCACAGAATTTTATAATGTTGGGTTGTGGAAACGAAAAATTATGTTTTTACCACCAAAATGTTTTAGCCCCAATTTTTTATTTTTTTATTTATTTATTTTATTTATAATGGGCCCTAAAATTTATAAAGCAATTTCTACAGAATGCGGCAATACCCAATGTGTGTTCTCGGAAACTACTAAAGGGAAAAATGACTTTGGCTTTTGGAGAACATATTTGGCAGGAATAGTTTGCGGTGCCACTTGTAATTTATTAGGTTGTTTCTCCCAGGTATGGTAATACCCATTTGTGGTCATATACTTCTGCATGTATATGGCAGGGCTCTGAAGAGTAGGAGCGCCAAGTGACTTTTGGGGCACACAGGTTCCTGGAATAATATCTGGGCGCAATTTGCAGAGACCTATAAAATGTCAAAATGTGAAATCCTCAAAAAGGGACTCCATTTTGCAAAATACACTCAGGGAAATCATCTATGGGTGTAGTGACTATTTTGACCCCACTGGTGTGGATATGCCCATAGTGCCTAATCTGTAGTGCCCAACTTGTGGTTCTGGAGACACATGTCCCATAAATTGTTAAAACGAGTTGTCCAGAACCTAGTGATGGAAGACTTATCTCAATATGATATCGCTGGGAGTCCGACACGCTCACGATAAGCTGAAATGGGAGGCAAAGAGCAGACAAAGTGTACAGGCTGCGGTACTCCCGCCGCTGCAGAAGTGGGTCTGCTGGTGCCAGACGGCAATCAATCTCATATTGATCACCTATCAGGCCGATAAGTCATCAATGATTCGTCCCAGAGAATCCCTTTAAGTGCGTCCTCCCCTCGGCACCAATGCCATATATGTTGGCGTTACGTCTGGTTTGGGCACGCTGCGGCGCTCAGAAGGAGCCATTTGGCTTTCTGAGCGTGGATTTTACTGGATCGGTTTTTGGAAGCCATGTTGCTTTTCTAACTCCTCTGAACCGCTAGTGACATGGAAAACCTCTATTTTTCTGTTGACAGATCTGAGTAAGGGATCATTCACACGCCAGTTTTTCATGTACGAGTGCTATCCATTTTTTTTCACGGAGAGCACTCGTACTTATGATAGTCTATGGGCCTTTTCACATGTCAGTTTTTCCCTCAGACCGAGTGGTCCATGCAAAATCGAGGAGACGTGTCCAATAGTGATGAAAACCGCTGATAAAACTGCGTCTGTTTTTCTCGTATGTCAAAAAAACTTGTTCATCCAAAACTGTTTTTGCAGGATGAGTTGAAGTTTTTCTTGGCGCCATTTGTGGGTACATAACATTTTTAAATCACTTTTTATCCCAATTTTTGGGAAACAAAATGAACAGATATGCAGCAATTCAGGAATTGTCTTAAATTTTTTTACACCGCTTTTTGTGCGACAAACATGACAAGACAACGTTATTCTTTGGGTTAGTGTGATTACAGCGATGCCAGGGTTAATTAGTTTTTGTTTTTGCTATTTTTGCACATTAAAAACACTGATTTACAAAAATGTATTTGTTATTGCATCGCTATATTCTGAGAGCTATGAGTTTTGTAGTTTGGAGTTGAAGTTTTCATTGGTGCCATTTTGGATGACATAACAGTTTTTGATAACTTTTTTTTTTTTTTTTACTTTTCGGTGTTGGATTGAACAAAAAACAGAAATCCATACTTTTTTTTCACACCATTCACCATGCATTAAAAGCAATAAGAACATGTATGTGAAATATCACATTTGAGCGCACCCTGCATAAGTTGTCAGTCACTAGTATAAGGTAAGAAAGCAGAGTTCACCATGCTGATTCCTGGTAATGGAAACCACCTGGGCCTGGTGGGTGGAGGCGGTGATGTTACCAAGGTGGAACAAAAAATAGGACTGTTAGGGTGCATTCACATGAGGCTTTTTTGACTGCATATTGTTTTGCCAGATCCTTGAGATTTTGGGACTTGTTTTTGTTCTTTTGCTGACGAAACACATTTTATATGCATCATTATAAAAACCATGAAACTAGACTTGAGCAAAAAAATTGCCCTCCCTGGTCCAGAATCTAGTCTGGATCTTCGTACAAGATGGTTTTCATTTCTGAGCTCGGCATGATTAGGCCTTGAGATGTCATAATGGTTGTGGGACCCTGTAAGCACAAGAGGAGCTCAAAATGCTGCAGAGCTGAAGAAGCAGAGCACAAAAGTAAAGGCTGCTCTGGTCTGGCTGCCATGCAGGACTGGACTAGACGGCATAGCAGGGTAGTGCAAATATTTTTGCTGAGCTATACATGTAACCAAAAACCACATTGCAAAACTGAGATAATAAGCAGTAAAGCCATGTTTTTTTTGCCTATACAAAGTATGTGGGTCCCACAACCCCCCATTACACAGTGTGATGGCCCAACAGTCCCCCTATACAAAGTGTGATGGCCCCACAGTCCCTCAATACAGAGTGCGATGGCCCCACAACTCCCTATGCACAGTGTGATGGCCCTGCAGGCTCCTATACACAGTATGATGGCCCCACAGCCTCCATATACACAGTGTCATGGTCCTGCAGGCTCCTATATACAATATGATGGCTCAACAACCCCCATATATATAGTATGATATCCCTGCAGCTTCCTATACACAGTATGATGGCCCTGTAGCCTCCTATACACAGTATGTTGGCCCTGCAGGCTCCTATATACAGTATGATAGCCCAATAGCCCCCATATATATAGTATGATATCCCTGCAGCTTCCTATACACAGTATGATGGCCCTGCAGGCTCCTATACACAGTATGATGGCCCCACAGCCCCCATATATACAGTATGATGGCCCCACAGCCCTCATATATACAGTATGATGACCCCACAGCCCCCCTATATGTACTGCAATGGCCCTACAGGCTTCTATACACATTATGATGGCCCAGCAGCCCCCATATATATAGTATGTTGGCCCTGCAGGCTCCCATATACAATATAATGGCCCAGCAGCCCCCATATATATAGTATGTTGGCCCTGCAGCCTCCTATACACAGTATGTTGGCCCTGAAGGCTCCTATAGACAGTGTGATGTCCCCACAGCCCCCATATACATGGTGTGATGGCCTAGGAGGCTCCTATCCACAGTATGTTGGCCCCACAGCCCCTATATACAGTGTGATGGCTCCACAGCCCCCTTATACACAGTAGGTTGGCCCTGCAGGCTACTATACACAGTATGATGGCCCCACAGCCCAGATATACACAGTGTGATGGCCCCACAGCCCCCTATACATAATATGATGGCCCCACAGCCCCCAAATAAAAAGTATGATAGTCCCCCTATATGCAGTGAGATGGCCCTGCAGCCTTATATACAAAGTATGATGGCCCCACAAACGTCTATAAACAGAGTAAAGGCTTTGCAACCCCCTTGTACACATAAAGAGGCCTCCTTCCACAAATAATGACTGACAAAATAATGATAAAAAACAGCTTCTCACCTAGCTGTGTTTCCTCTAGACACTGCACCACTCTGAGCAGCTTGTGGTCTAAGGCTCCACACAGCAGGCGCAATTTAGTGATGTCATCGCACCTTCTGCGCTGAGCCTCAGACGCATAAGCTTAATTTTGTAAAATGGAGCCGTACACTCTTTTCTCCACCATTGTATTGAAATCCAGAAGCTGTGCAGGAAGCACCAGGCCCTCGTGACTCAACAGCCCCATAGCTGACATTATGGATGGTACGCCCCTGCATTAATGTCCCACCCCTGCCCCATTTCTCTTTTGCGGTGCTGGCTGTCAGACCGCCATTTGAAAATCCATCCTACCGATGTGTCATTAAAATGTTAATCCAAAAAAAAAACCTTTAATGCTGTTTTCACAGTTCGAATGAGCAACCATTAAGCACGGACCGGCCGGGGGTCTCCTTACCTGAGCTTGACAGACTCTTCTGCCTTGGAGACTGCTGAGTTTGGGTCAGGAGACCCTTTGCCATTCCGTGCATTATGGACCCAAAACATGGATGTGAGAAACTGGTCTAAGGTAGATCTTGGTCTGGGGTCTGTCTGTCTCTTTACATATTTTTGGGGTCTTGTTTCTGCATTTATTAAGGGTTTCTGTATTTGTTTAGAAGTTTAATATCCAGCATTGATGCTGAGTAGCCATGAAACATTCCTGTATACATCTGTGCACTGTGGTGGCGCCCACTATTGGTTCACTAGTGAACATCGGCCAATATTCTATGACAATCAGTGACTGCTATATAGTGGAGCAAAGGTTATGATTACTGATGAGTCCTGGTGAATGTGCACAAACCTCTCCTCTAGTTACATAACAAGTCCTGGCATATATCTAGAAAAGGATGGCCAGAGCTGGATTCTGTCACAATGTAACACAGTGCAATATGCTCCTGTATGCTGGGGATGAATCAGCTGCGACGAGTCACCGTAACCAGAGCAAAGGGCATAAAACCACATTTCTTCTCACACTATGCTCCTCTGTGTCACACCACTTCATCCATGTCACTCTCCGTAGGTCACAGGACCTCACCCTGATGAGTAGCCATGTCACATGACTTGCAGACATTGACCTCTGGCCCCATAGGCCTATCCACACTTCTGAGTGTGAGTCACAAATTTCTGTAGTCAGCTTAAGGTGTGCCCCTTTCTGACCCCTGTTATCGATTAGACCCCCTGTCAGAGGTTTCTCATCCAGCCAAATCACTTTTGCTGCTTTGCACTAATGAGGGGCAAAGACCTCGAAACATGTGTCTGCATATGGAGTGTCTGGATTGGCTTTTTATCCTACATGATGTGGCAAGACTCGTTAAAGGGTCGATATTGACTTTTCAGATTGCTACCCCAAAATAGGTGGAGCTAGGGTTCTAGCCCTCTTTCTCTCTGAAGACGCTATTGTTATTTTAGTCCATGGCTGACCATGTGGACATGAGGCTCAAGCCTCGGGCTGATCGAGTTCGCGTCCTGACATCAGACTTTGCCCATAAGCCACATACAGACACATCCTGAAATGAGTGGCGAAGATGACCAGCTCTGAAATAAAAACATCAATTTGAGATACTCTGTCGGGAGATGTCTATGCCTTATCACTACCAGTGGTTGTGATGAGAATTGCAGGCAGGTGGACATTTGTGGACACATCTCTAAATCCGTGATTGTACAACCCCATTTACAGTATGCTCATGCTGAGTATTTTTGCTGAGCAGAAATTGAGAGGAAACTCAGGAGAATTTGGAAAGTTTCTGCACAAAGTTTGCTCCCAAAACTGTACTGTACAAGGGTTTTTATGGTTTTGGAAAACCCTTGTCCCCCTGGTGCAGTTTATTTAAAAAAAAAACAAACAAACTGTGGTTTATTCACCCTCCCCGGGTTAAGCGCTATCTCCACTGCTCCTCTCGGTATCTGTTCATTGTCTGCAGTGCTAACATCACATCGACAGCGCTGCAGCCAATAACAGACAGCGCTGGACCCAGGGAGGGTGAGTAAGGCACAAATTGTTTGTTTTGAAAAGCCCTTTAAGTGCCTCAACCTTCGATGCCCTCATAGGTGACTTTGCTATTGACGTCCCCACAAATGTGTCAGCTTCAGGCTATCATTGTAACTCAGCTCCATTTTGTTGAATGGCTCTGAGCTGCAATACCAGGCACAGCCTATGGACAAGAGTGGCACTGTTTATGCACTGTTGTTATCCTATACAATCCCTTTGACCACTACAATACAAGATCCCATGCAGGAGTGGACAGTTGGGTGAGAAGACCATGAAATTGGAATCCTCCCTGATCTTGGTGTAAATCACGGCAACCCCAACTCATCCCTACGCAGTAAGCGCCATCCAATCTTCACTTCTTTTGCTTGGAGATATATTTTTCAGGCTGAAATCAGCCCCTGGCATCAACAGCTTGGCAGAAGGTGCCCAGGAACTATTGAATATCAAAGCGTCAGTGCCCTAGACAGGGTTATGTGTTCGGGGGTAATCAGGAGGTGGTGCTCCACACCCCAGAGGAGTGACATGTCTCAACTTCTTCACTGTTATCATACTTTTACATGCCACTGTCTGGGTAGGTCAGGTTGGCACGGTGGCAAGATCTGCAGTGGTCTTAATCTACTAAGCATCGAGTTAGAAAATCCTATTGACTGACTGTCTAAAAGGTTTAATGTACAGTACACTCCCTTCTTTGTCTGAGCAGGAAGCCACCTACAGCTGATTGAACGTGACGTCATTGTTACATAATTTTGGGCTGTTGCCCAGACTGGATGCTTCCAAGAGTTTTATAAAAAATGACATCCACCAGGAAAGGAAATATGCAGAGAAGAACATTGTGTACGGCCAAATCTCCGCATTCCTGAACCCTGCCTCAGCCTCAGACTCGCTTCAGCTATTTGCTCTCAGATTAAAACTTTTCAGCACGTCTGAGGTGTAGACATTGCAGAACATGTTGAAACATGAATTCAAGGGTTTAGGTGTTCAGTGTCCAGTCATGGGAAATGACTTGACACTGGGGTCCACATGGTACTTTATGATTTTTTTTATATATATATCTGGTACCTGGCCTTTTTTGGTACCTCTTAATCCCTACTTCTCTTGTGGTTGGAGACATTCGGGTCATCACTGTCTAGAAGGGCAGGTTGTCTTAATGACAGATGTCACCATAGTGGACCAAGCTGGTCTTCAAGGTGGTCTTCTACAAAGGCATGAAAAAAAATGATCTGGCCAAGAAGGCTAAGGAAGGGAAGGTCTGAATACAGAAGAGATGAGGAGCTGATGATACAGTGGTCTGGTACATAACAGATACTGGAATAAATAGCTTAGGGAGCAGGTTCTCTTTTGAGAACCTCTGATGGGTATGACCACCGATTACAAGAATGAAGGTGTTCATGGCTCCTCTACTGATTTTAAAGCAAGTGAAAGCAATGTGTAGTTAGGGATCCCCCATTAATTGATAGCTTGATCCTTTAACTATGCTCACCCTACTCAGATCGATAGGGATGTAATCGATTCCAGCAAGACCAGACAACCATCTAAAGCTTAAGTGTATGTCCTGGCTATCCCCCTTTTGGCATCTCTTAATTCCCACTTCTCTTGTGGTTGAAGACATTTTGTCCATCACTGTCAAGAAGATCAGGCTGACTTAATGTGAGATGTCACCATAGAGGACCGAGCTGATGTTCAAGGTGGTCTTCTACATAGGCATTGAAAAGAATGATCTGCCCAGGAGGGCTGAGGAAGGGGAGGTCTGGATACAGAAGAGATGAGGAGCTGATGATGTAGTGGTCTGGCACATAACAGATACTAGAATAAATGGCTTAGGGAGTAGGTTCTCTTTTGAGGAACTCTCATGGGTATGGCCACCGATCACAAGAATGAAGGGACTCGTGGCTCTTCTATTGACTCTAAAGCATGTGAAAGCAACATGTGGTTGGGGATCTCCATATTACTCACTTGCTTGCCCCTTTGGCTAGGAGTGTAATGCCCTATTAACCAATGATTCCAGCAGAACTAGCCAACCATCTAATGTATAAGCGTGCGTCCTGGCTGTCCCCTAATGGCAGATGTTGAGGGAAAAAATTATTAGGCATGTTAGAGATTAAGTGCCACCAGAGGTAATTTATTGCCCTTTTCCTATTGAGAACACATGCACGCTCAGAGAATCTAAGAGTGAAAAATGGTTAAACCAACCATTTAATAGTCATTGGTCATTTGACCAATGACTATTAAATGAGTTACAAAATCCAGCCAAAATTATCTTCACTTATGTCACAGATATTCGTGAGAAGATCACATTGAGGAAATTTGTGTTTTCTGACTACCACCAATTTCCACCATGAAATCTGATAACATGACATTTCAATCAATGGTTCATTCAAAACCTCTTCTTACTGGGAATCAGTGTTGGTCTGATGTTACAGACCTCAGTGTATCTGGAAGGCAATTTTGACTTGATTCCCCTTTTTAGTTTCATTTTTGGGTTAGTCTTCTTCTGTAATTACTGGACTAGGACAGAGTTTTCCTGTAAATTTCTCACTTCCACAAGATTATAATAATTCATGTCAATAATTTCCGAAAGACAATGAGACTTCACTCAACGTGGATAGGAGAACATTGGAAGACCGTCTTGGTTCTTAGTATTAGGGAGGTTCATGAGTGAGGGATTCCCATCTTTGATAAGGGTTGGTCAATTGGCCAAAGTCTTAATTTTTATGTAAACAATATAGACCCAGTGGTGAAATACAAGCTGAAACAATCTGTAGCCTAATTTTTTTCCTATACCAATTACAATGGCCCCATGTCCCCAAGACCTCATTAATTTATGTGGCCATAGAATACAAATGAAGTTTCACAATGAAAACACATTCATTGTTTACAAATTTGGAGATTTTGCAGAATACCAGCAGATAAAAGCTTGCGAGGTCAGTCAAAATATTCGTAATTTCATTGTGAGTTTATCTCTAGACTTTAGATAAATTGTTAACGTGTTAGTCCAAACACAGACCTCTCTGTCTAGAAGAACTGGAGCATCTGGAGAAGGTCATGTTTGCCAATGTAATCCTTGTATTTACTCTGTTGGGTCCCTTTGGCCTCAGTATGAATAAAGGTGGCCATATATCACAAATAGATGTCTGCAAACACTTATTTGCCCAACAGCTACTCCCCATACACTGGCACACTCAGCTCATCCAAAGTGCATCTAATTCATATGGCCACCTGCATTCCGACTTCTCTATAAACCGAGTACAGACTATAGTACAGACTATGATTTCTGGATCAGCCACAGGCCTACTGATCCGAATTCAACAGCCTATCAGGCTGTTGAGTTCAGGTCAAGAGCAGGAGACCAGTGGCTGACCAAGAAGTCACGGTCCATATTTGGACCACGAAACATGGACATCTGAATTCAGCATAAAAGTGTAAATAAAACTAAAAAGAGAAAGACATCTTTATGTAGGCCATGTACCAGGGTGGGCTCCCCAGGATACAGGGAAGCCTTGAACAAGGGAAACTACCAACACCAAACTTGCCAGATGAACTTTTACTAACAAATTTAGATATAATAATAAAAAAAAAAGAAAGTGAACCAAGTTAACTCACACACACCCAGCCAAGACTGACTGGGACCACTGTGCTGCACAACTCTGTAGGCCCGGAACTGTGGCGCCCAGCTGCGCTTGGTACCACAGATCCTAGGAGGGTGTATTGATGGAATCATCCACAAGAGGCCCCCATAAACATTCACACATCTCCACCTTCCACCTCAGACCAGCAGAGGGAGCCCGTTAGGGATATAAATAAGGAAAGTGGAGCTAGGCAGTTAGTCTGTTGAGAGAGCTCCTGCAGGAGAGAAGCCTGAGCGAGGTCAGCCTGCAGTGGAGCACAGTTCAGACTCAGTTGTAGCTCAGAATAGTGAGCTTTAGGTGTGCCGACGCCATAAGAGCGGCAAGCTGCCGTTAGTGTGAGTAGCCTAGTGAGGTCCGAGCGTGGCTGAAGGCGAGTGGAAAGTGAGTAGCAGTGGGGGCAGAGGAGCTTACCCAGCTCACCCCGAAACATATACCGGACACCGGGTCCGAGCTTACCGGGATCTCTACGACCCAGTAAGGCATAACCGGAATCCCTGGAGAACTACAGGTCCCAGGTTCACCAGAGAGCTGATACGTAACAGAGCCAGAAGACACATAGGCCCCGTAAGCTGGGAGCGTGCACTCCAAGAGAAGGCCCTACCACAACGTCAGCCAGTGCAGGACAGAGATAAAGTTAGGCCTAGCTTCAGGCAGGTCAGAAACTTACTACGCAGAGGCAAGAAACAGGAGGCCCTACACCCGCTCATTGGGGAGGATCCTGATATGCACCTTTCACCTTACAATGCTCCAGGACGTGCCTGAATTTCCATCAGTAAAAGGTACTGAAGTGACTATCGTGTCTGTCCCTGTTCTTGCTCTGACCTGGCTGGGTCTCGTCTGTCCTGCATCCGTACGTCAATCCAAAAACCCATGAGATGGTATGGCAGATAGTGGTCTCCAAGACAGACATCCAAATGGTGTTGGAGGCCTACCACGATCAGGCGGGGCACTTTGGCAGGAAAAAGCTAGAGACCCTGCTGAAGTGTCGATTCTACTGGGTAGGAATGCGCAGCTCCATTGAGCGGTGGTGCCGGGACTGTGGACCCTGTGGCCTTAGAAGAAAAGACTACAGCAGCCAGAAGGCACCCCTGCAACCCATCAAGACGACTCGACCCCTGGAGATCGTGGCCCTGGACCATGTCAAGCTGTCCCCCAGCAGGTCAGGGTACTCTTATGCTCTGACCATGGTGGATCACTACTCACGTTTCCTTGTGGTCGCCCCCGTCAAAGACCTGACGGCAGAGACAGCAGCAAAGACGTTCCAAGCATATTTCTGTAGACCCCATGGTTATCCTGAGCAGGTGATGACAGACCAAGGGCCGGTCTTTGAGGCTGAGTTGTTCAAGGAGTTCTGCCATCTATACAGGTGTAAGAAGATAAGAACTACAGCGTACCACCCACAAACCAATGGTCTCTGTGAGAAGATGAATAACATCATCATCGACTGTCACGGGTGTGTCGCCACGAAGATCGTCACGATTACACAGCCTGACTTCTCGCAGCTGACTTTTTGGTGCTTTGTGTTTTTCGGCAGTGAGGGAGTTAATTCTCTCTCTCTCTGTGCTAGACGAGGTCCAGCCTCGCCCAGCTGCAATCAATGCTGCTGTAGTGAGACTCCTTCAAATGCCTGCTGGTCTGTTAGGGAAGTGTCGGTGAAAGCATTTCATGCAGACTAACAGAGCGGATCGTGGTATTTGGAGTTTCAGAGATAAGTGTATTTGGAGTGTTTTTTCCCTTCCTCGCTTTATCATTTATCTCCTTTCCCGTTGGTGTTCCCTCTGTTGTAGTTGTGTAGTTTTTGTATGCAAGGTGGTTTTGGTTTTTCCCTTGTACTGTCTCGTTCGTCTAAGTACTGTGTGTGGGCATATTATTACTTGTCCCCTTTTGTTGTGATCGGGGTCCTTCTCAGGACTAGATTACTTAGGTGCAGGGATCCTCAGAAGGTAGGGGTTACGCTGGCGGCCTGGACCTCTGTACCTTTAACAGTACCTCCAGGTTGAGGGATTAGTCAGGGCCCCAGCTTAGGGTCAGCTTAGGCCCCCTACCTCCAGTATACAGAGACAGCGTGACATTTTCACCGACCACTTAGTTTTTCTCCAGCTACCATGGATCCAGTAGCCGGTCTAGCTCGGCAGTTGCAGAGTTTGTCCATGGAGCTGGCGGACGTTAGGTCCAAGGTTTTGTATCCTCAGGAGCAAGCTGGACCAGAACCTAAAGTAGCTCTCCCTGACAGGTTCACTGGGGGGCGGGACAAGTTTTTTGTTTTCCGGGAGGCATGCAAGTTGTACTTTCGGCTGCGGCCTCGGTCATCGGGGAGTGAAGAACAAAGGGTGGGAATTGTCATCTCGCTCCTACAAGGGGACCCACAATCTTGGGCGTTCTCTCTTCCCCCGGGCTCCCCGGCTCTCCAGTCAGTGGATAGGTTTTTCGCTGCTCTGGGACTCGTATATGATGACCCAGATCGGATCTCCCTTGCTGAGTCTAAGTTACGTAGGATCCAGCAGGGAGATCGTCCGGCGGAGGAATTCTGTTCGGAGTTCCGTAGGTGGGCCACGGACACCCAGTGGAATGACCCGGCTCTTAGGAGCCAGTTTTGTCAAGGTTTATCCGACAAATTACAGGATGTGTTGGCACAGTATGACTCTCCCGCGTCACTGGAAGCCGCTATGGCCCTTGCTATTCGCGTTGACAGACGGCTTCGGGAGAGGTGCGTGATAACTCTACCCCCTGTGATGACTCCACCTCCTACAAGGTCCCCTCATATGGTGGTTCCCCTGGTCAGTCCAGAGGAGCCTATGCAATTAGGAGGGACATCATTTCGGGGGAGGGGACCGGTGGTGCGCCATAAGACAGGAAGGTGTTTCTTCTGCGGGAGAAAGGGACATTTTATTGGGGGGTGTCCATCCCGTCCCTTGCAGAGTGAAGAGTCGTCGGAAAACTGTTGATCCCAGGTTGTGTTGTGGACGGCAATCTGGGAGTAGGTATTTCGTCCCTAGGTTCGTCTCAGTTTCTCGTACCGGCGGAGGTGGTGGTGGGTACGAGAACTGAGAGGATATCTGTTCTTCTGGATAGTGGGGCCGGGGCTAATCTGGTTGATGCTCGGTTTGCCCGGGTTCAAGGTATGCGATTGAGTGAGTTGGCTAAACCCATCCCCATATTCTCGATCGATGCCAGGCCTCTCGGTCAGGGAAGTTTTTTGCAAGCTGTGCATGACGTAAAACTTCAAGTGGGGGCGATACATAAAGAACTGTTGCCTTGCTACGTGTTGGAGGGTCTTCCCACTCCTATAGTGTTGGGCCTTCCTTGGTTAACTAAGCATAACCCGGTTATTAATTGGCAAACCAGAGAGATAAGCCAATGGAGTAAATTCTGTAATAAAAACTGCATGAACACGGTCATCGGTGCGGTTACTCCTTGGGTCTTACCTCCATTTCTGGCGGACTTTGAGGATGTATTCTCGGAGAAAGGGTGTCAGGAACTACCTCCTCATCGCGAGTATGACTGTTCTGTAAAACTGCTCCCTGAGGCCAAGTTACCTAAAGCTAGGTTGTATAACCTTTCTGGTCCTGAGAGGCAGGCCATGAAGGATTATATTTCAGAAAGTCTGGCTAAGGGGCATATTAGACCTTCATCTTCACCGGTGGCTGCGGGGTTCTTCTTTGTTAAGAAGAAAGATGGAGGCCTACGCCCTTGCCTGGATTTCCGTGAACTTAATCGGATTACGGTCCGAGATCCGTATCCGCTCCCACTTATTCCCGATCTCTTTAATCAGATCGTGGGCGCCAAATGGTTCTCTAAGTTGGATCTCAGGGGGGCGTACAATCTGATTAGGATGAAGGAGGGGGATGAGTGGAAGACGGCGTTTAACACTCCGGAGGGGCATTATGAGAACCTTGTCATGCCATTCGGTCTGACTAATGCCCCGGCGGTGTTCCAACACTTTGTTAATGACATTTTTCGCCGCCTGGTGGGACAGTTTGTTGTCATATATCTGGATGATATCTTAATTTACTCGCCGGATCTGGTGTCTCATCAGGAGCACGTTAGGCAGGTGTTACAGATCTTGCGGGATAATAAACTGTATGCCAAATGGGAAAAGTGTGTGTTCGCCGTACAGGAACTCCAGTTTTTAGGCTTCCTGGTTTCAGCGTCCGGTTTTCGTATGGACCCTGGGAAAGTGCGGGCAGTTCTTGAGTGGGATCGGCCAGAGAATCTTAAGGCACTACAACGTTTCCTGGGGTTTGCTAATTATTACCGGAAGTTCATTCGTAATTTCTCGTCCATGGTTAAGCCTCTCACAGACATGACTAAAAAGGGGACGGATTTTTCTAGGTGGTCTGTCAAGGCTTGTCAAGCATTCTCCTCCTTGAAAAAATGTTTTGCCTCGGCACCCATACTCATTCAACCTGATGCGTCACAGCCATTCATTGTAGAGGTAGACGCTTCCGAGGTAGGGGTGGGAGCAGTATTGTCACAAGGTTCGTCCCCTGGTAAGTGGCATCCGTGCGCCTTTTTCTCTAAAAAATTGTCGTCCGCTGAGAGGAATTACGATGTCGGCAATAGGGAACTCTTGGCCATTAAGTTAGCTTTTGAGGAGTGGCGCCATTTTTTGGAGGGGGCAATCCATCCGGTCACCGTCATCACCGATCACAAGAACCTGCTATATCTGGAGTCCGCGAAACGTCTGAATCCCAGACAAGCTAGGTGGTCATTGTTTTTTACCAGGTTTAATTTTGTCGTTACATATCGTCCTGGGTCAAAAAATGTAAAGGCGGATGCCTTAACTCGTAGTTTCCCTGGGGCCGGGAATACGGACGACCCGATTCCTATCCTTCAGGAGGGGGTGGTGGTTTCGGCAGTATGCTCTGAGCTGGAGGAGGAGGTATTGGAGGCTCAGGGGGACGCCCCTGTTGGACCTCCGGGGAGACTGTTTGTTCCAGATCAGTTGCGACAAAAGGTGATCGAGGCACACCATAACTCAGTTTTTGCAGGACACCCGGGGAGTAGAGCAACTGTGGATCTCCTCTCGCGTCGGTTTTGGTGGCCTAACTTACATAAGGAGGTGGTAACTTTTGTCGCGTCCTGTGGGGTTTGTGCGCGCTCTAAGACCTCACATACCCGTCCGTCTGGGGCCCTCTTACCTTTGAAGATCCCGGAGCGTCCTTGGACTCATCTGTCTATGGACTTTATTACGGACCTCCCTCCGTCTTCGGGTAAAACGGTCATACTCGTTGTAGTGGACAGGTTCAGCAAGATGGCACATTTTATCGCTCTTCCGGCTCTCCCTAATGCTAAAACTCTTGCGCAGGTGTTCATTGGGGAGATTGTGAGGCTTCACGGGGTACCCTCCGAGGTGGTGTCTGATCGGGGGTCTCAGTTTGTGTCCAAGTTCTGGAAGGCGTTTTGTGCACGGCGGGGGATGCATTTGTCGTTCTCATCGGCTTTTCATCCTCAGACCAATGGTCAGACGGAACGTATGAACCAGAGCTTGGAGACATATCTCCGGTGTTTTGTGTCAGAGAACCAGGAGGACTGGGCTTCTTTCTTACCTCTGGCAGAGTTTGCTCTTAATAATAGGCGGAGCGAGTCCACTGGTAAGTCCCCGTTTTTTGGGGCATATGGTTTTCACCCCCAGTTTTGTACTTTCAGTAGGGGGGGCTCTTCGGGGGTTCCTGAGGAGGAACGATTTTCCTCATCACTCGCTTCAGTATGGAGAGGGGTGCTGAAGAATCTGAATACTATGGGGAACCGATACAAACGTATGGCTGATAGGAGTAGAGTGTCTGGTCCGGACCTAAGTGTGAACGATCGGGTATGGTTGTCTACCAGGAATATAAAACTTAAGGTTCCCTCCTGGAAACTGGGTCCCAGGTTCATCGGGCCGTACAGAATCAGTTCTATTATTAATCCGGTGGCATTCCGTCTTGACCTCCCCCCTACGTTTAAAATTCACAACGTGTTCCACAGATCGTTGCTTAAGAGGTATGTGACGCCGGTGGTACCGTCACCTTTACCTCCCCCTCCAGTGGTGGTCAAGGGTAACTTGGAGTTCCAGGTATCGAGGGTCATCGATTCACGCTTTAATCGCCGGTCCCTTCAGTACCTGGTTCATTGGAAAGGGTATGGTCCTGAGGAGAGGATGTGGGTTCCTGCGTCGGATATTAACGCAGACCGATTAGTTCGGGCCTTCCACACGACTCACCCGGATAAACCTGGCCCTGAGGGTCCGGAGGCCCCTCGTAGAAGGGGGGGTACTGTCACGGGTGTGTCGCCACGAAGATCGTCACGATTACACAGCCTGACTTCTCGCAGCTGACTTTTTGGTGCTTTGTGTTTTTCGGCAGTGAGGGAGTTAATTCTCTCTCTCTCTGTGCTAGACGAGGTCCAGCCTCGCCCAGCTGCAATCAATGCTGCTGTAGTGAGACTCCTTCAAATGCCTGCTGGTCTGTTAGGGAAGTGTCGGTGAAAGCATTTCATGCAGACTAACAGAGCGGATCGTGGTATTTGGAGTTTCAGAGATAAGTGTATTTGGAGTGTTTTTTCCCTTCCTCGCTTTATCATTTATCTCCTTTCCCGTTGGTGTTCCCTCTGTTGTAGTTGTGTAGTTTTTGTATGCAAGGTGGTTTTGGTTTTTCCCTTGTACTGTCTCGTTTGTCTAAGTACTGTGTGTGGGCATATTATTACTTGTCCCCTTTTGTTGTGATCGGGGTCCTTCTCAGGACTAGATTACTTAGGTGCAGGGATCCTCAGGAGGTAGGGGTTACGCTGGCGGCCTGGACCTCTGTACCTTTAACAGTACCTCCAGGTTGAGGGATTAGTCAGGGCCCCAGCTTAGGGTCAGCTTAGGCCCCCTACCTCCAGTATACAGAGACAGCGTGACATCGACCTGCTAAAGACCATACCACTTGAGGAGAGAAATCAGTGGCCAGACCTACTACCTGACCTAGTAGATCTGTACAGTCACATACCAGTAAGTTCTGTAGCACCCTGAGGATTCGGCTGCTACAGGGGTATTGCACCTCAACCCAGAGGTGTGATATTCCACTCCCGGGTAAGGAAGGAGTGTGAAACTGAGCTCGGTAGGCTGCATGCACTACACACATCCCATTTCCGAGGAGCAGACCGACGGTACTCCCACTTAGAAATGTGCAGGTACGACCGAGTCTGTTCCTGGCTGGAGTGGGAGGGGGGTGGTACATCCCAAGTAGTGTAGGGGCAGATAGGGGGAGCAGCCTGGGTAAAGATAGGAGCTCATTGGGTGCTGGTCACCTGAGCTCACACATAGAGGGTGTATATAAGGTGGGCACCAACTAAGAACAGGGTCAGTTGCAGAGAGAAAGTCAGCGAGCAGAGGAGAAGAGAGACCCAGAGTGAGAGAGGAGAAGAAAGAGAGACCCAGAGGGGGAAACAGAAGAAAAGGACTCCAAGAACCCAACTTAAATCCCCGGGTGAAGAGTCGGCACAGGGTACCGGAACCCAAGCTGGTGGGGGCAAAAACACACCCCAGCCAGAGACCGGAGGCCGTGGGCAGCGTCTGCCACGGCCACCCACCACATCCACCACGAAGGCATACCACGTGGAGGGTCAGGGAACCCAAGGCCAAGGGTCTCCCAACAGAAGGCCCGAGGGAGCTGGACCTGGGTGGATCAATAGTGGGGACGGCCAGAGAAAGGACAGAAGGAGAGCTCAGGGTCACGCTCCGGACTTATTTGGGGGTTGGCTGGATCCAGAACCTGGTGGACGCAGCATGGCTCGGGAGGTCACTCGAAGCTGGAGTGACCAGAACATCAGCAGTGAGTAAACATCCTAAACTGCATAACCCGACTCTGTCTCTGATTGCCGTCTACACTGCATCACCACAACTCCCATCCTCTGCACCTGATCCCCCTGAGGCTATACCCCACCCATTGGGGGTTATACCATCAATAGCTGCACCTACACCATCAGCCTCAGCGGACCCTGCTGCAGCGGCGGCCATAGTGACCGCAATACAACGGGTGGCGTAGTCGACATTAAGAACTCGGTAACATCTGTAGGACTGCCACATACAACTCAGTTTGACACCCTGGGCACGGACCGGGTCACAGCCACTCGGAAGACTACAACTCCCATCTGATCCGGCTCCGGATATTCCCCCTAAAGAATATGGCCCAGGGGGCGCGTCAACTTTGGCGTAGTCGGCAGGATTACGTGCCCGCAACAACCGGGTACTGCGTGCCTGAAGAAAAGATCGCATTTACCTCAGAACGAAGTCTCCTGCCGGTTCCGGAGGGTCCCCGCCATCGGACCCCATCACCAGTCGATTCCCGCCGGGTGTCCGCCATTAACAACTTTTTCCCGCCATCTGCAGAGTTTCCCGCCACTGGGAAGCGATTCCCGCCATTTCCAAAGGTTTCCCGCCTTGGAAGAGCGGACGCCATTATGGGCGTGCCAGAGGGTGGCGAGAGGCCACCTCCCATCGTGGGCCAGGACCGAAAATGGCGCCAAAAGTGGAAACCGCCCCCACCAACAGAGACTGTGATGCTAGAGGTGTCTGTCAGCGTGAAAGAACCGCCCCTGGAGCTGACGGTCACCCAGTGGCCCCGGGACCGCCCTCGAAGTGGGAGGAGACGAAAGAAAAGAACGAAGATGGGTGCCGCCTGGAGCAGTCTGGAGCGAGCGCACCCGGAGGCAGGAAGCCTGGAGAAGAGTAGCAGAGAAGCTCACCCGGAGATGGCGAGAGAGCAGAGCAGCACCGGCCCGCTGGCCAGGAGCCTGCTGGAAGAAGAGCAGAGCAGCACCGACCCGTTGGTCAGGAGCCTGCTGGAAACCACGACCCCACTAGGCCTAGTGGAGGTCCTTGCACAGCTCCCCCGAGACCGGGAGTGTGCACAGACTGCCCTGGAGGGCCTCGCACGGAGGATGGCCCGGGTACAGCGAGAGACATTGGCGGAGTGGAGCCGAGAGATGGCCCAGCAAACCAAGACCCGGAGCACGCCAGCCAAGATGAGGAGACAGACCGCCTCTGAGGATGGCGCGGGAGGACCCAAGGCCGGAGACGGCGCCGAGAAGGGAGCCGAACGCATGGAGGCAGGTAAAGGGGACGTCTATACCCCAAACCGGGACACCGCTTACCTGCCCCAGCTCCCCGTCGCAGAGCCCGAAAGTCCCCCTGCTGTGCCTGAAAACGCCATGTCACCGACGCAGACTAGGCCCCAACCGGAAGCCGCCGCCGCGACCCCTGTGACGCCATGCGCACCGACCCCGAGCGTGGCAAAACAGGAAGTAACACCAGCCTGGTTGCAGGGCCTAGAATTTCCGGGCGTCGCATCACCAACAGCGCCCCCCACCTCCGCGGAGCCTCCGGCCTGGCCGCAAGGCCAGGTAGCCCAGGGCGCCGCCGTCCTAACGGTGCCCTTCACCTTCCAGGTGCCCCAGGCCTGGCCGCAAGGCCTGGGCAACCCGGGCGCCACCACCACCGCGCCCGCACCCGTAAAACCAAGGGTGCCGCGTCTGGGAGAGGACTTGTTTGCCCAGCACACGTGGCCGGACGGGCAGCCTTTCATCTGGCCCCAGAAATATTATGAACTGGAGCACCAGAGGAGAGTTGGGGCCATGTGTGCACCCCTGATTCCGGCTCCGAAGCCCGTGATAAGGATCTCGCCCCCGCTTGAAGAGACCCAATTTGAGTGGGACCCCACCGGAGAAGACCTAATGGGGTTCACTCAGGAAACCAGGGCAGCTGCAGCGGAGCGTGCTGAGTGCTGCCGACAGCAGCTCGAGGAGTTTGCGAGGGAGCGGAGAGAGAGGCGGGTCCGGGAACAACAGGCCCAAATAAGGAGCGCCGAGCAGAAGAGCCGAACCAGGAGGGACCCCCGTGCAGCGCACAGTCCCCGCACCACCGGGACTGTAATTAAGTTCAATATGCAGCATGGGTGGGGCTTCATCAGAGACCACAACACCCCCGGCGACGTCTTTGTCACGCGCAGAGATGTGGAGTCCCATCTGCCGGAGGGGCACAGAGGTCGTGACCTTTATATCGGGGACGAGGTCACCTTTACCCGGCACAAGTGTGCCAAAGGACCTTACGCCCTCCATGTGCATCGCCTGACAGAGGAGGAGCTGCGATGTGAGGAGGAAGAGCAAGAGGATCCGGACGGGTCTGAAGCTGAGATCCCCAAAGAAGGAGCAGGAGGAAGACGTTGTTGAGTACAGCGGAGTAGGTGCTGTAAATAGTTACCCGATCGGGGTATAAAGAAACTGTTATTGCTAATATAGTCCCCGTTGGGACCAGCTGAGTGAACTGTTTACCCGTTTACCTTAATCCCACAGGCTGAGGACTGTGAGCAGCCATTCCCTTTCCCTCCTTAACTGGCCGAGGACTGAGAGCGGCCATATCCCTGTATATAGTTGCGCGTCCTAAAGCGCCCCCTACCGGTTTTATAGGAAAACCATTTTTCTAGAAAGACTGTCGCACTTTGCCCGGTCAACAGTTGCCCAGTGACCGAAGGAGGAACAAGAGACGACGAGAATGTTTATTATAAAAAGTTTTATTGATGCTGCTAATTTATATGATGTTTTATATGTTTTATATGTTTATGTTTATATGAAAATTTTTGTATGTTTGTGGTGTTGTTTATGTCTTACAGCCCGAGAACGTGCTGTGATTTACCAGGGGGGAATGTAGCACCCTGAGGATTCGGCTGCTACAGGGGTATTGCACCTCAACCCAGAGGTGTGATATTCCACTCCCGGGTAAGGAAGGAGTGTGAAACTGAGCTCGGTAGGCTGCATGCACTACACACATCCCATTTCCGAGGAGCAGACCGACGGTACTCCCACTTAGAAATGTGCAGGTACGACCGAGTCTGTTCCTGGCTGGAGTGGGAGGGGGGTGGTACATCCCAAGTAGTGTAGGGGCAGATAGGGGGAGCAGCCTGGGTAAAGATAGGAGCTCATTGGGTGTTGGTCACCTGAGCTCACACATAGAGGGTGTATATAAGGTGGGCACCAACTAAGAACAGGGTCAGTTGCAGAGAGAAAGTCAGCGAGCAGAGGAGAAGAGAGACCCAGAGTGAGAGAGGAGAAGAAAGAGAGACCCAGAGGGGGAAACAGAAGAAAAGGACTCCAAGAACCCAACTTAAATCCCCGGGTGAAGAGTCGGCACAGGGTACCGGAACCCAAGCTGGTGGGGGCAAAAACACACCCCAGCCAGAGACCGGAGGCCGTGGGCAGCGTCTGCCACGGCCACCCACCACATCCACCACGAAGGCATACCACGTGGAGGGTCAGGGAACCCAAGGCCAAGGGTCTCCCAACAGAAGGCCCGAGGGAGCTGGACCTGGGTGGATCAATAGTGGGGACGGCCAGAGAAAGGACAGAAGGAGAGCTCAGGGTCACGCTCCGGACTTATTTGGGGGTTGGCTGGATCCAGAACCTGGTGGACGCAGCACGGCTCGGGAGGTCACTCGAAGCTGGAGTGACCAGAACATCAGCAGTGAGTAAACATCCTAAACTGCATAACCCGACTCTGTCTCTGATTGCCGTCTACACTGCATCACCACAACTCCCATCCTCTGCACCTGATCCCCCTGAGGCTATACCCCACCCGTTGGGGGTTATACCATCAATAGCTGCACCTACACCATCAGCCTCAGCGGACCCTGCTGCAGCGGCGGCCATAGTGACCGCAATACAACGGGTGGCGTAGTCGACATTAAGAACTCGGTAACATCTGTAGGACTGCCACATACAACTCAGTTTGACACCCTGGGCACGGACCGGGTCACAGCCACTCGGAAGACTACAACTCCCATCTGATCCGGCTCCGGATATTCCCCCTAAAGAATATGGCCCAGGGGGCGCGTCAGTTCCACCAACTGTACTCCGGCATATCTCATGCGGGCAAGGCCAGGAAAGCTGCCCATGGACCTGGAGCTTGGTGTTGTAGAACCAGAGGTGGATGTGACCCCTGAGGACTGGGACACGGCCAGACAGGAGCAGTACAGAAGAGTACAAGCCTGTGTTGAAGACAGTCTCACTCGGGTGAGGGACAAGCAGGAAGCTCAATACAACAGAGGTGCCCAAGCAGAACCCTTCACACCTGGTGAAGTAGTACTAAAAAGGAAAAGAAGAAACCACAAACTTGATGACCAGTGGGAGAGAGAACCCTACACTGTGTTGAATTCAAGATTTGATAATAAGAAGACCTGCATAATTAGTAGAGATGGAGGGAAAACGTCTGCAACAGTGTCCAGGGACCATCTAAAGTTGTGTCCAGAACTACTGAAACCCCAAGAAGAAGTGCCTCTTGTTATCCCGGAGGAGCCTAAAGAAGCAGTGATACACACTGATTTAGGAGATTTCCCGGCAGATTGGCCCCAACTAGGAGGAGCAGTAATCATCCCTGTACTCCAATTCTTCGAACAGACAGAAGACCCTCCACAGCAAGTGGAACCTGTAAGTGCTGAAGAAGAGCCAGCTCAAGAAGTATCCCCGGATGAAGGATCCCAAGTAGGAGCAGAGCAAGAGCCCCCAGCCAATGGTGAACTTGCCAGTCCCAGAGAGAGGTTAAGGCAGTTTTACAACTTAGTCACATGTAGAACTGTTAGGGTAACTGAAAATGCAGACATTGATACCAGCCAGACCCCCGCACTATGCAGCTCTACACGTACAACGAGAGGTCGACCCCCTGTCAGATACACTGAGTAAAATAGCTAAACTCTGACAAGTGTAGATAGTTACCCCTGGGGTATTGTGTATTATGGTACTGTATTATTGTGTATTTTCATGCAGATGTATATTATTTTGTGCTTTGCTTTGTTATTGAACAGTTTAAGTGATATGGACACTTTGCCTAATGACTTCCTTATTTATCTAAGAACTCCGTGGCTGAGGACTGTGTGCTGCCCAAAAACTATTTATTGTATATAATTGCGCTCCCTGGAGTGCCCCTTTAGGTGACCTCAGAAGCAAAACCTGTCTGGAGTGGCTCTACTGGAGGTCCAACTCGGGATCATCATGCCCTGCAGCCACCCCAGGGCCTACGTTGAGGGTTTGGGACAGCTCCCTCAAATCACCAAGTACCCTACCCTGTGAGATGGACATCCTGACTGGGAACCTCACCATAAGAGATCTGAATTCTGAGGACGCTTTGTACCTATTTATGTTGTTGTGCAACGTTTAAGAAATGTGCCTCCCGTAAAGGGAAGAGTTATTGCATTGTTAATGTTTACTATTGTTGTTTTAAAATGTACTTCAGCCCGGGAGTGCGGAGCTTTTCTAGGGGGGAATGTGGCCCCCAGCTGCGCTTGGTACCACAGATCCTAGAAGGGTGTATTGATGGAATCCTCCACAAGAGGCCCCCATAAACATTCACACATCTCCACCTTCTACCTCAGACCAGCAGAGGGAGCCCGTTAGGGATATAAATAAGGAAGATGGAGCTAGGCAGTTAGTCTGTTGAGAGAGCTCCTGCAGGAGAGAAGCCTGAGCGAGGTCAGCCTGCAGTGGAGCACAGTTCAGACTCAGTTGTAGCTCAGAATAGTGAGCTTTAGGTGTGCCAACGCCATAAGAGCGGTGAAGAGCGGCAAGCTGCCGTTAGTGTGAGTAGCCTAGTGAGGGCCCGAGCGTGGCCGAAGGCGAGTGGAAAGTGAGTAGCAGTGGGGGCAGAGGAGCTTACCCAGCTCACCCCGAAACATATACCGGACACCGGGTCCGAGCTTACCGGGATCTCTACGACCCAGTAAGGCATAACCGGAATCCCTGGAGAACTACAGGTCCCAGGTTCACCAGAGAGCTGATATGTAACAGAGCCAGGAGACACATAGGCCCCGTAAGCTGGGAGCGTGCACTCCAAGAGAAGGCCCTACCACAACGTCAGCCAGTGCAGGACAGAGATAAAGTTAGGCCTAGCTTCAGGCAGGTCAGAAACTTACTACGCAGAGGCAAGAAACAGGAGGCCCTACACCCGCTCATTGGGGAGGATCCTGATATGCACCCTTCACCCTACAGTGCTCCGGGACGTGCCTGAATTTCCATCAGTAAAAGGTACTGAAGTGACTATCGTGTCTGTCCCTGTTCTTGCTCTGACCTGGCTGGGTCTCGTCTGTCCTGCATCCCCTTCTCCGTACGCTGCCCTGAGGCCTAGCTCCACCTGTGGGGAGCTATACCATCGAGCTGCCTTATCACCGGCCTCAGTGGACTGCCGCAGCGCTGGTGATTCTCACCAAAAACCACAGGTGGCGTCACAAACTTTCATAAAATTAACAAACAATCCCCTTTTAAAGCTGACCCCAGGGTACGGGCCCGGGTGCCGACCACTGCGACATCCTCAAGGCCAGGCAAAGGCCCGGGTACCGAGTCGTCCCCATCCCCCTGGGCTAGTCCGAAGTAGTAACTATGATGCTATAATTTATCTAATTGTTCACCTGCCTAGTAAGGTCGCCAAGCATTTACCAGGGACTCACTCTGGAACAATCAAATGAATGTCTGGGATGGCCTACTGGTGGTGCAGCACAGCAGCTCACAAACTTAATGAATGACTATATCGGGGTATCAGTTCTGGCATCACAATCCCTGGCAATATGACCATACTGTCGACAATACCAGGAGTGGGGCCCTCTACGTCTCTGAACAGCAGTTGGCCCCGGAGTCGTGACAGATGAAGAGGTGGTCTCGTTCTCAACTGGGACACTTCTAGCAGAAGGTTTTTTAGTTCTGCTTTCATAGTGAGAAGCACATTCTTCAAAGACTCTGAGTCTCCGGGCCCAGGCCAGCATCCCATCATCTTGGTGCTACTGACTGCCTTCTCAGCCACAAGTGTACGCTCCATCCCCCTCCCTATGGTGGCCAAGTAGACACTCTAAAACGTCAGGTCGGCCGAGTCATCTCTTGCAACTTGTTCTGTAAGAACTTGTTGGCTAACCCTGATATGTACTGGTCTTGCAACAGCCTGTCCACCTCCCAGAGGGCCCTCATGGCCTCTGGATTTCGCCATTGTACTTCATTCAACGTTTCTTGTAAAGTGTTAAAGTATTGCATTAGAATCATAGAATGGTAGAGTTGGAAGGGACCTCCTGGGTCATCTGGTCCAACCCCCTTGTCAAAGCAGGATTCACTAAATCATCTCAGACAGATGTCTGTTCTGCCTCTGTTTGAAGACGTCCATTGAAGGGGAACTCACCACCTCTCGAGGCCGCCTGTTCCACTCATTGATCACCCTCACTGTCAAAAAGTTTTTTCTAATATCTAATCTGTGTCTCCTCCCATTCAGTTTCATCCCATTGCTTCTAGTCTTTCCTTGTGCAAATGAGAATAAAGATGATCCTTCTACAATGTGGCAGCCCTTGAGATATTTGTAGACAGCTATTAAGTCTCCTCTCAGTCTTCTCTTTTGCAAGCTAAACATTCCCAAATCCTGTAACCGTTCCTCATAGGACATGGTTTGCAGACCGGTCACCATTCTGGTTGCTCTTCTCTGAACTTGCTCCAGTTTGTCGATGTCTTTTTTAAAATGTGGTGCCCAAAACTGGACACAGTGACAGTATTCCAGATGAGGTCTGACCAAAGAGGAGTAAAGTCCGATAATGACTTCACGTGATCTAGACTGTATGCTTCTGTTAATACATCCCAGAATTGTATTTGCCTTTTTTGCTGCTGCATCACACTGTTGACTCATGTTCAGTCTATGATCTATTAGTATACCTAAGTCTTTTTCACATGTACTGTTGATTAGCTCTATTCCTCCCATTCTGTATATGCTTTTTTCATTTTTATTCCCAAGATGTAGTACTTTGCATTTTTCCCTGTTAAAAACCATTCTGTTAGTTGCTGCCCACTGCTCCAGTTTATTTAGGTCTTTTTGAATCCTTTCTCTCTTCTCTAGTGTTAGCTATCCCTCCTAGCTTTGTGTCATCAGCAAATTTAATCAGTTTACCCTCAATTCCTTCATCTAAATCATTGATAAAGATGTTGAACAATACCAGACATTAAGGTCTTGCCTTCTCACTGCGACCAGTTGAAGAAGAGTCTTCGCAGTTGTGTCACTTTGGCACACCCTCCGTGGACTCCTTCCAACAAAGCAAATATTTTTTCTAGGGTGTCCCTCTCTGACTCGGGTCGTATCATTACTGTTCGCCTAGTATCGCCCTTTAGAGCATTCAACACTATCACCGAATGCAACTCTGGCATCAAGTTGCACATTTTAATGGCACTCCGCAACCTTTCTGTCCAGTCCTGCAACGTCATGTTTTTACTATCATATTTTAGTAGATGATGCAATAGTGCTCCAGCCGGGAGGTACCCTACCTGGACCAGTGGAGAAGGGGCAGGCGGGTTTCAGCACCTGGGCCGGAGCCACTGGCACTGAGGGATTGTTTCCCTCTGCATTCTCGCCCGTGGCGGTCTCTATGTCGCTATAATCCTGCTGACTATGCCAAGTTTTAGACTGTGAACCGGGGTGTGCTCCCCAGGATACAGCAAAGCCGTGAACAAGGAAAGCAGCAAACACCAAACTTGCCAGATGAACTTTTACTGACGAATTTAGATACAATACTTTTCCAAGAAAAAAAGAAAGTGAACCAAGTACACAAACTTAACGAAATGAATCTAAACCCACTTCCCACCATTGGTGGGTAAACAGCTGGAGTTGGCATGCATGGTGGAGAGGGGGACTCTCCTAGGTAGAATCCAGTTATTGATTTAGTTCTATGCTGAACAGTGTATCCCAATGAAGGACATATTAAGTGCGGGTAAATTCACATCAAGAATGATTTTTATACCGCGGTGTTCACTTTAAGAACCATGTGAGCACGGTCGGGCTTCTCCCCGAAACACCTCTGTATACTCCGGTAAATTCTGCTTTACTGCTGTGGTCTCTATAAGACACTAGTGACTCAGAAAACTGAGTCTGCTGGACACTGGTGCCATCAAGAGACTGTATCTGCCTGTCTGAGTTTGATGCCAAACTAACTGGGTGTGCGTGCACGCTTCCACCATGACACCGGGGTGGGCCTGAGCTCAGGACTTACCGACCTGTGTTTGGTTGCTGTAATGTCCAGCCAATGACTGTGTGAGCAGGGATGGCGAGTCTCCAGACAGCAAGTAATACCACTGCTGACTTGCAGGAGGGGCCTCCAACTGCATCTCTGATACCGACTGCCAGGGATTTCAGCTCAGCTCTCTCCTGCCAGAGTCGTCACACCAACCTTCTCCCTGTCGGAGGAACTGGGATGGGACGGTATCCTCTGTTATCCGATGCCGTCTTCGTCTCCCTAGGATACACGGCTCCGTGGATGGCGCTGCATGGAGATGCATCACATCCTCCCTCTTTTAGCTCTCACCTTCTTCTCTCCAAGATGGCCGCGATCAGCAATTTCCTGTGATGCACTTCCTCCAAGTTGCTCGCACCGCCCCCCAGTGTCATGCAAACAGTTAATGGTAGGTGACTGTCAGTGGCATATTTCCCATCACCTCCCATTTAGACACCCGAAGACTGTTCCCTCAAGTAGAAAATTGTTTATTGTTTCTGGAAAAACTGTGCATCAACCAATACAGAAGTCCTAACCTCATCTGAAGATGTGGAACAGATATCTTTTCAGCAAATTTACATATAAGAAAAATGTGGATTTCTCGGGAACCCTTAATTGGATTGCAGATATCAAGGTATCATTTGATTCAACACTTTATGACCTACATGCCATATAGACAGCTTAGGAAGTGATTCTGTTTAACTCCATATAATGTTTACCTGTTCTAGTAGGATTTTTCTGACATTTCTTACTTGAATTTTACAGTAAAATCCATAGTCTGTAAACAGCTCACAACACAGCAAATGGATCTCATTGTTGAAAGTTACCACTCAGGAGAAGGGTACAAACATTTTTCCAAAGGTATTAGATACTGTATACCCTGGAACATTGTGAATACATCATCAAGAATTGGTTTAACCCCTTAAGGACCAAGCCACTTTGTAGGTTAATGACCTGGCCAATTTTTTCAATTCTGACCATTGTCACTGTATGAGGTAATAACTCTGAACACTTCAACGGATCCCCCTTATTATGAGATTATGTTTTTTTGTGACATATTGTACTTCATGAGAGTGGTAAAATTTCTTCGATATGACTTGCGTTTATTTGAAAAAAAAAATGAAATTTGGCAAAAATGTTGAAAATTTGGCAATTTTCAAACTTTGAATTGTTATGTCCTGAAATCAGAGAGATATGTCACACAAAATAGTTATTAAATAACATTTCCCACATGTCTACTTTGTCAGCGCAATTTTGGAAAAAAAAAATTTTGTTAGGAAGTTATAAGAGTTAAAAGTTGACCAGCGATTTCTCATTTTTCCAACAAAATTTACAAAACCATTTTTTTTGGGGACCACATCACATTTGAAGTGACTTTGAGGTGTCTATATGACAGAAAATACCCAAACGTGACACCATTACAAAAACTGCACCCCTCTAGGTGCTCAAAACCACATTTAAGAAGTTTATTAACCCTTCAGGTGCTTCACAGGAACTGTCGCAATGAGGAAGAAAAAAATTAACATTTAACTTTTTTTCACAAAAAATTACATTTAGACCCAATTTTTTTTATTTTCACAAGTGTAACAGATAAAAATGGACCCGAAAATGTATTGTGCAATTTCTCCTGAGCATGCTGATACCCAATATGTGGTGGAAAACCACTGTTTGGGCACACGGCAGGGCTTGGAAGGGAAGGAGCGCCATTTGACTTCAAAATTTGCTGGAATAATTAGCGGACGCCATGTCGCATTTGGAGAGCCCCTGATGTGCCTTAACAGTGGGAACTCCCCACAAGTGACCCCATTTTGGGAACTAGACTCCTCAATTAACTTATCTAGATGTGTGGGGAGCACCTTGAAGCCCCAGATGCTTCACAGAAGTTTATAACATAGAGCCGTGAAAATAAAAAAATCACAAAAATTTTCTTTTAGCCCCAAATTTTTTATTTTCACAAGGATAAGGGGAGAAAATGGACCCCAGAAGTTGTTGTGCAATTTCTCCTGAGTACGCCAATACTCTACATGTAATTGGAAACTACTTTTGAGGCACAGTGCAAAGCTCAGAAGGAAAGGAGCGCCATATTATACTGCAGATTTTACTGTTGTGGTTTGCAGGTCCCATGACCCACTGGGAGAGCCGCTGAGGTGCCAGAACAGCAGATTCCCCCATAAATGACCCCATTTTCCAAACTACACCTCTCAATGAATTCATCTAGGGGTGCAATAATCATACTGACACAAAGGGTGTGTCACAGAATTTTATACCATTGTGCAGTGAGAAAAAAAAAATTACATTTTTACAGCAAAAATTTTGTTTTAGCCCCAGATTTTACATTTTCACACTGGGATCCCCTGAGGGATCCATTCACTATAATGAGATGAGGCAGCAGAGTTACTCTGGACTCCGTCTAGCCTCTGTTTAGCGTTGTCCTTCTTTTCAGAGGTGCAAAAAACTGTGGCCGACAGTGCTTTTATCTACGCCTAAAAAGATGGACACCGCCAAATCATAGGTCAGATGGCGTCTAGAGTGCCTCCATCTGCCCCATTATAGAGAATCTTCCATCAGGGGTTCCGTCTGAATCACGTATTTCAGAGATTTACACACAAACCCCAGTGTAAGCGCTCAGTGTAGAGCGCAGGATAAATGTGCACCGAGCCTTACTGCGAACTTTGGGAGGCAGAATAAACAAATCAGCAGCAGGTGAAGAATTGGTTTTATTTATTTTTTACGCCATTCCTCTTGCAGTAAAAAAGTAATTAGGCAACTTTATTCTTCGGGTCAGTACGATTACAGCGATGCCAGATTCATATTGGGTTTGCATGAATGACAGCTGTCACGCACTAAGAGACGCTTTTTTTGCAAAAACTAATGTTTGCATTGCCATATTTAGAGAGATATAATTTTTCCATATTTCGGCCGACAGAGTCATGTAAGGGCCTGTTTTTTTGTGGGACAAGTTGATGTTTTTATTGGTTATCATTTTTGGGCAAATTACATTTTTTGATCGCTTTCTATTCTGATTTTTGGGAGGCAAAATTAACAAAATCCAGCAATTCAGGAATTTTTTTTCTTTTTTTTTTTTGTCGTTGTTACTTGTGTGGTAAAATTGATAAGGCATCTTTATTCTTCGGGTGAGTACGTTTACAGCGGTACCACATTTATGTAATTTTTTAATGTTTTTGCACTTTTACATAGTAAAAACTTTTATAGAAAAAATAATTATCTTTGCATCGCTGTATGCTGAGAGCTGTAACTTTTTCATTTTTCGACAGATGGAGCTGTATGGCGGCCTGTTTTATGTGGGACAAGATGACGTTTTCAGCTGTACCATTTTTATTAACATCCGCCTTTTTGATTGCGTTTTATTCCACTTTTTTCCAGCGGTATGATAAAAAGGCATAGTTTCCCACGTGTTTTTTTTTTTTTTTACGCTGTTCCATGAAGGGGTTAACTAGTGTGACACGTTTCTTGGTCGGGTCGTTCCAGACCTGGCGATACCAAATATGTGTACTTTTTTTTGTTTATTTTTATTTTTTTTACATAAAAATGTGCATTTATTAGTGTAATATATTTTATTATTTTTTTAACATTGTTTTTCAGATTTTTACAATTTTTTTTTTTTTTTTTTTTTACTTTTTTCCCTCTATGGAACTTTCACTTTTTCACTTTTTTCACTTTTTCCACAGGTATAATGTATTGCAATGCACTAGCATTGCAGTACATTATACCTATGGTGAAAGCTTCTGAGACCATGCTGTGCTGTTAGTGCAGGAGCTCAGCCACCAGCAGCGCTGACCTCCGGCACTGATCGGGCAGGAGGTGCTGATATTACAGCATCTCCTGCACGATCATGCTGAGATCGGTCAGTCAGATTGACTGACCGATCACAGCGATCTGGGTGCAGGGACCACCAGCATGGGTCCCAGCACCTCTGCCCCTGCCCCTGTCGGCACTGAACTGTCACTGCGTGTTTACACTTTATTTTTAGGGGTATTCATTTACATCATTTGCTTTCTTTAGATTTCACATCTTTGATGTATAGAATGAGCGTTTCCTGGGAAATGATGAATAGAGGAAGCATTTAAGCAGTCATATGATGTAATAGGATTAAAACTTATCCGGGAATGGCCACATTACCCAATATTAATACGAGAAAAATTCACACGAAATCACATAGTTATTAGGGGAAGTATGACCCACAACGAAAGCCATAATTCAGTGCATCCATTGGATCCTATCGGCCCTATAGGACAGTAGGCACTGTTGGAATGGCAGCCTATACTCGAGTCTTATGACGAGACAGGTTTCATTTCATGGTTTTCTTTGTGAATGTAGAAATTTCTTTCTTCCTCTATTTTGTCAAATTTGTAAGATAGAACTGGAGAGTTTCCCTAGGTCCCACGCAGAAGATGAAGCGGTATAATAGAGTTTCCTCATGTAGCTCCTCATTCTAATGAACACGTAATTGTTTGGTGTGTAATGGTGATATACCGGCGCTATGGTCAAGTATATGGTCTATTTGCTCCAGTGAAGAGAAGATATAGGAACCATACAGTGTGAACAATTGTGTTTGTTTTTAGGGCCTGGAGGTAGGCCTTTCATTACATACAGAAAGCTATGATGAATAGTTAGTGGCCAGATGGCCTAGATGTTGATTGTGACCAGTTTGAACATACATTCTTCACTTACCAATCATCTATCCCAGATAATGGTGATCACATAAAATATTTTTTTCAGGGTCTGAGAGTAGGCCATTCATCCGTGTAGCTAGATTTGAACTTAACTTCTTAACATATCAGTCATGTAACCCAGACAAAGGTGACCACATAAGATAATTTTGTATTTAGGACCTGACAGTAGGCCTTTCACCCGTGTAGCTACATAAAGCTATGGTGTATAGTTAGTGACCAGACGGCTTAGGATCTTGATTGCGGACAGTTTGAACATACGTTCTTCACTTACCAATCATCTAACCGAGATATTGATGACCAGATAAAATAATTTTGTTTTTAGGGCCTGACAGTAGGCCATTCATCCGTGTAGCTAGAGAAAGCTATGATGTTAGTTAGTGGCCAGATGGCCTAGGATTTTGATTGTGGCCAGTTTGAATGTAAGGTCTTCACTTACGAATCATCTAACCCAAATAATGGTGACCAAATAAACTAATTTTGTTTCTAAAGCCTGGATGTAAGTTTTTCACCCGTGTAGCTAGAAAAGCTATGTTGTTTAGTTAGTGGCCAGACAGCCTAGGATTTTCTTTGTTTCCAATTTGGATGTAAATCCATTGTGTTGGAGTATAGGTCTTCACTGACGAATCATCTACTCCAGATGATGACTAATTTACCCCAAATGTTTCCCAAATTGGAGCTATCCTGGTTGCATCGAGAGGGTATTATGGACATACGGTCATAGTCATAGTTTTAAGGTTGAAAAAAGATGCGTTCAATATATCACTCAATGTGTTGATCCAGAGGAAGGCAAAAACCCAATCAATTGCCAAGTATTAGGGGAAAAATTCCTTCCCGGTGTAAAAGGATATTTAGTAATTATGTGATTGTGAGGATGAATAGGAGAATACTGGCTACGTGGTTGTATATGAGTATATGTGGAATTATACTGACTACATGGTGATTTATGAGGACATATGGAGATGGTCATGGTGGTTCTTGAGGACGTGGAGGTATACTAGCTACATGGTGGTGGTGGATGCATGAGGCATACTGCATATGGAAATAATAGCCTTGTAGTGGGGTAGAGTATGTGATGTGCTGATATCAGCTGTTCCCCATGATATCACTATAATAACAACCATTGTACTATACACTGGTTATGGGGCAACATGAGAATTATGGTCACTTGAGTTCCCTCCTTGTTGATACTGAACACATTATGCCAAAAATATATTTCCCACGAAACCAGAGACCACGCCTAATGTGAATAAGAGGGAAACCAGTACTGCATTATATCCTCATATTTACAGTAGAGTCAATGTGATGTAAGCCGGAGGACTTTTGCAACCTATATTTACATTTCTAGGTCAGATATGGTCATCAAGGTTATTTTTTTCTTGTGAAGCTTTGATATATCCTCAATATTTCAGTTATCCTTCTTCTTCCTCACCTAATTTCCTTTTCGCCTTATTCCCGTACATGTATTATGTCATATGGGCTTTTACTTTACATTTTGATGACATAATCAGGGAATAATATGTGAGGTCTATTTCATATCAGTCTGATATCATAATAATTTACTCATGCAGTCACACCATTGTGACATTGTACGGTACCAAGACACCATGAGTAGGCAGATAGTTTTTAATTGAACAAGCAAGGAAGCAAAAAGACAATAGCAGGTAGCATGAGAAACAACTTACCTGCAACAAAGCTGGTTACAAGACATCACCTATAGGTCCTTCTACTACTAAAGGAGACACATCACTGGGTCAAAAGTGGCTAATTTCTGCTCTTGTTTTATTTCTACTGGTCCTCCAAATATTCCGTTTTTTTGGTACCAGAGATATTGGCTTTTCATTTAATGCTTTTGCGGTCTTTACAAAGGGGGGGTGGCTCACAGGATCCTCTGGGGCGTGTCTTTTGGCTGTTCTACATTATTACCCTGTGAGCAATGCCATTGGTACAGACGGTAAAAAATTGCACTAAATAAAAAATCCCATATATCAGGTACAAATGGCAGATTTAAAATCAAAAGTGAATAATGAAGGGGGAGCAAAGGGAATAAAATAAGAGCCAAAACTGCCCAACTTTGCCCTGATGACAATCTCTTTTTAAAGGGCTATTCTAGTGCAAGCAAGTTATCACCCATTAACTCAATAGGTGATTTCTGTTAAATTGGTGTTCTACTTGAGAAAGGCCGTCTGTGTCCGAAACATTGCCGCTTTGTCACTCACAAAACAACAAAGTGGGAAACGGGAGGAATAGGAGGCACAAACAAAATGGGAGAAGATAAGTATAAACATGCAGACCAAATCCACGCAGAAATCTCCTGAAAAACTCTCCGACTAGCCACGCCAAACACTGAACTTCTCCTTCAACTTCAAACCAGGAAGTGGAACAACTATCACTGGCAATTCCCAAGTGCCAGTGGCAAGCAGATATATCAAAGAGGAGTGGCTAACACAGAACAACTGAGACAATTCAGGATGGAGAGCTCCAGGAGATCAACTGAACTGATTAACCATTGCAATTACTGAGCAAGGAAAACCTGCACTGTTTAATAGGATGGTGAAGCAGTTCTAATCAGTGCAGGCATTTGTGTAACCAGACGTTGCAAACTTTTGGCCCCTCTCTGTCACGGTATCCCCGCGACAACATGGAGCTATAAGAGTGGTGGATGGATTCCAACAGTGAACTGTAAGGTGGATATACAGGCAAGCCAATAAGTGATATGCTCACCTTATTGAGTTGTAAAACTACAGGTACAATTCTTGTAAAGACAGGCAGGTATGTAACTGGTTTGTCAGCTGCTGCTCATTTTTTCGGATGGCCAAAAACCCAACGCTTCTGCTAATGACCATCCGGAAGATCACCTTTGCTAATGACCATCCAAAATACCAGCTCTGCTAATGACCATCCAGAAGATCACCTTTGCTAATGACCATCCAAAAGACCAGCTCTGCTAATGACCATCCAGAAGATCACCTCTGCTAATGACCATCCAGAATATTACCTCTGCTGTAATGACCATGCAGAAGATCACCTCTGTTAATAACCATCCAGAAGATCACCTCTGCTAATGACCATCCTGAAGATCAACTATGTTAATGACCATCCATAAGATCACAAAACAGCCATCCAGATCACCTCTGCTAAAGACCCTCCAGAAGATCACCTCTGCTCATTGCCATCCAAGAGATCAACTCTGCTAATGACCATCCAGAAGATCACCTCTGATAATGGACATCCAGAAGATCACCTTTGCTAATAACCATCCAGAAGATCACCTCTGCTAATGACCATACAGAAGATCACTTCTGTTAATGACCAACCATATGATCACAAAACAGCCATCCAGATCACCTCTGCTAATAACCATCCTTAAGATACAGAAGATCATCTCTGCTAAAACTGGAGATCAAAAATGTAATCAAACTTACTTTAGTAACAATTTTGGGCAACGTGTTTCGATACCATATCAGTTTCTTTATCAGTCTAGGTATCTATGTCATATGGTAGATACCGATATTGTATGAAAACATGTTACCCAAGAATATTAGTAAAGGAAGCTTGCTGTCATCTTTGAGCTTCTGGATGGTCATTATCAGCACCTCTACTAATAACCATCCAGAAGATCGAAGATGTAGTGAAACGTACTGTTATTTACCATCTTAGTCAACGCAAAGTTTTCTACTTCCTGAATAGTCCTTATTAACATTTTTAAAGCACAAGGAGATACGTAACACAACTGTAGAGGTCCAATGGAGTAGTGGGCTGTGGTACAAGAAGATTTACTGTTCATGGAGATCATGACGCAATGGATGATAAAAATCAATAGGTTCGAAAGTCTTCTAGTCTGTCAGTGCACTGTACTCTTGGAATTTTAGTGTATATGTTAATGAGTTAGTTAGTCTAATTTCATAACAAAAGACACAGGGCTGGATCAAGGTTTGTCAAGGACACTGAGCAAAAATGTTTATGGTGGTTTTGTCCCCCCCCAAAAAAGTTTTCATTATAAAGTTGGCCATACACGAGATAGTTGTCGGCTGAACATTCATTTGTAAGACAGCTATCGCACCATACACATGTGCAATCGGATCTGCAGAACGTTCATATATTTTTCAATAGGAGAGAGGCAAAATCCGCAGGCAGACTCCTCTGGTAGTGGCTTTTCTCTCCTGAAGACAAAAGGATCAAGCGTTGAAGTTACAACCATCTGTTCCTTCTCTCCCCCAACATAACCTTCAAGGTGAGTCAGGAGGACTCCATACTCATCAGATCGTTCACGGCTCTCACAGAAATTGGAGGGTCAGCTGACTTTCATCGTATGATTTATGGGGGCCTTAAGTGTTTTCCAATTTACTTACCTAGCCAACACCTCCTGTCCTACTGATGACCATGTCATCTGACATCCACCACCATTGGACAAATACCTCTTCTGCTCTCACTATAATTTGGACCTTAAATTAGATGTGTCGGTGGTAACAGGGGTGCTATGACTTAACTCGATCTTCATACAAAGAGTAACCCTTTTTGGATTACAACCCAATATTTGATTCTCAACTCAACAATGCCAACCTAGAAGCCCTCAACTAGAGAAAGTAGGTTCTCATAGATGAAAATATCATCTACTTAATTTGAGCTCCAGAGAACCTTACACCATTGTAGATGTATTTGACCAATCACCACGGACATGCTCACATAATAAGGAGTGGCTGAGCCAGGATCGGCTGAGGACGGGATTATAGGGGGAAAGTCCAAGAGGTAATTATTTCTTAACCTTAACCTTGCTACACCTAAAGAGAATCATTATATCATAAACTAAGCCGCCCACATATGTACTCTGTTTTTTGTTAGCAGTGATTTGATAATAAAGTTTCAGTTGAAGATTAAATGTTTTTATTATTTTCTTTGTTTTTTTATGTAATGCAAGCATGGACGCAGGACGGACTAAAGAGAACAAGCTACGGCATTTCAGAAGCCACCACTGCCACTTCATTCTTCTGATCCCAGTTGGTCAATGGGTGTCACGCCCATTGGTCCGGCAAACCCTTTTAAGCAACAATTTGGTAACTTGGGTGAAAGAACGCGATACACTAAATTCTTGTAAAAAGCTACAAAGTGCACTAGGGTCTTATCTGGGTAGTAAGATTATGGATTTGCTGTAATCAGCCCACCTGCAGGGGTTGTGTGTGACACAACCACTATCGTAGCATAATTAATTTGCCTTCGGATCCATTCTTTAACCAAAAAAAAAACAAAACCCAAGATAAAAACATGAAAATCAAAAACCCTGCAGTAAATAAATAACCAGCAATAGTGCACGAAAATAATACAGGGTGCTTAGTTAACATTTTTGGTGTGTTTTTATCTTGAGTTTTGTCTGTTTAGTGGCCAGTGTGAATATGCGCTTACACGCTGCATGCACACCAACTTATATTCCAGTTCACCTCTTCAGGTGTTTTCGTTCCAGTGTTTTTCCATTCTGTGCAAATAAAGAAGTGGCCTGCCTTTTCTTTGAGATGGATATTACATTCATGTAGTTCACCATGGATGCGTGTCTACTAGCTGGGCTCAGTCCTTCTCAGCCCTTATCCACATATACGTCACTTGATAAATGGTAAAGTTTTAATACTAGAGGTTAGGACCGTCCCGAATAGGGTCACCTTGACGTGGTGGGACGGCTTTTTCATTTTTTTGATCAAAATTATGTTAACTGAGCACCCTATATAATTTTCATGCACTATTGGTGTTTATTTATTTACTGCAGGGTATTTGCTTTTTATGCTTTTATCTTGGGTTTTGTTTGTTTAGCGGCCAGTGTGAACATGCGCTTACATATCGTTCTTTAATCAAGATCGCACTTGAAGTCCACATGTTCTGGCTCTCCCTAGTTTGTGCGCTAAATTCTTGGGTATCCTTTCACCCCATAAAAGCAAAGTTTATTGCAATACCTAAAGCTACACCAGGTGTGGCCCAAGTATGGGGTCAATCTGTTCTAAATTCTTAGTATCGGCAGGTTTGGTTTTGGAGGTGTGACATGGGTATTAAGGGAAGATTAAACATTTCTCTGCAGCATGTTGAGGTCCTAAAGGTCTCCAAACACATTAGACTATCGTTGGCCGAATCCACCTATATTGACAGGTTTGGCCAACGGTTTAATGTATATGGGGGCCCCTGTCCCTTCCCTTGGGAGAAATAAGGATCAAACATGTCCTATTTCGGAATGTCAATCCTTTTGTTCTCCAAGAGATTCGCAGATGCCAGAGATGTCTGACAGAGACTCTCTCGTAGAGAACACATCAGCACTTTGCAGAGTGAGCACTCCTGTGCATGGAGGGGTTGGGCAAGATAGCTGCCGCCTGAAACATTGGATGAACCATTGTTCCACTGACAGCTATCTACAGTGTACAGGGGGCTTAACTGACACCCAAACACTATCGCTACTGTCACCTGCAAAAACACAAAAAATGTGCCCCTTTCTACAGTTTCCGTAGCCGAATATTGTGCATGTCAGAGCCAGATCACAGATAATTACAGATACAAATGGAAATGTATCGAGGGCCAGCAAATATTTCTTTGTATGTGTTGTTCCTTTACAGGTATAATTAACCTTTATGCTCTTTCCTCCGGATATTACAGAGGTAACTTATGTAGTTTTTGTTCTTTACACTGTACACAGGATTAGCACACAAGGCATCTACAGGCTAAAAGTATCAGTCACAGAGAGTAACCAATTGTATTATTTATAAGATGCGCCAAGCAAGACCGAAAAAAAGGTGAAAAAAGAGAAGATTGCCTCTGCAGGCGACACTGTCAGCAGAGGCAATGACGGCTGCTTCATTCCATTCATCCTGCTTTAATACACCTTAGGTAAAATGCATTTATTGATTGGTTATGGCAACTTTAACACCCAGAGGCCAAAGGCAGCATGCTCAATGGCACATATTTCAGAGGGATTTTAGACATGTGGTTGAAGCTTTGTTTCTACATCACCCCCACAAGGGAAATAAAGCATTACAATTCAACATCTCTCTGGCTTTTGGTTTCCTGCAATGAGTTTGTTTTTTTTTTCTTACATTTTTGCTGTTATCAAAGTAGCAAGAATAAAATTTACAGAACACTAATAGTTGTCTACTGTGTCCTTAAACCCGTTTCACAATATTCACATAACGCAATGTACAAGGGTTGTCACAGGGGTATAGGATTTCATGTATTGGTAGTGTCAATACCATAGAAGGCTCAAATTCTTGTGTTCTCCATACAAAGATAAACACCTTTGTTAACTGATCTGTAGTTACATAGGAAATCAATACAGTTACAGCAACAGTCGTGATCAGCTGGGAGTCAGTCATGAAACTGGTGCATGGTGAGAACTGGAACCATATCCACCTTCTATACCTATCTCCAGTGAGATCGGTTCCTGTAACCTCTAGTTTCCCATGATGATCAGATATGCAGAGTAAACCCACAACTTTCTTTTAAGATAGTCTTATTATTTGGATAAAGTCCAACATCTATTGGGTTTCTAATTCTTGGGGCAATCCTGAAGATATTATTTATAAGTGGTCACATAATGAAACAGAGCACCCAACAAGAGTTGCTTATGCATCTATCCATACACATATACCATACGGAGAAAATTATTGGGTCAAGTATTGAATTTTTTATTTCCTCTAGTCCCCCTCCACCCCAGTGTATAACATCTGGTCCCTTGCCCCCATGGGGTAACATCCACCTTACATCACCAAGCACAATGCCAAGCGTTGGATGGAGTGGTGTAAAGCCGCCAACACTGGACTCTGGAGGAAACATGTTCTGTGCAGTGGCGGATCCACACTTCTTTATGTAATGAACGAGCCGGGGTTTGGTGATTTCCAGGATATCAGCTCCTGCCTGACTGCATTGTAAAGTTTTGTGGAGGAAGGATAATGATGTGGGACTCCTTTTTTAGGAGTCAGCCTTGTTGAAGGGAAAGCTTAATGCTTCAGCATTGTGGCTTCCTGCTTTCTGAGAACAGTTTGGTGAGGGCCCTTTTCTGTTCCCAATGACTGTGTCCAGTCTCACTTTTACAAGGTCCATAAAGGCATGGTTAGGGGAGTTTGGTGTGTAAGAACTTGACTAGTCTACACAGCCCCACTGAACACCTTCTTAACAGAAGACCAACTCCATAATAATGTCTATTAATATAGACTGGGATGTCATAAAAGCTCCTGTAGGTGTCATGTGTAGGTGTCCAGGTATTTTTGTCCATATAGTGTTCCTCATCTTCCCCAAAAACCTGTGCATTTGCCTATTGCAAAATATGCGCTGAATTTTACTGACACTCCCTACAATAAACTTCAGGGGATATTAACGTTCTCCCTGTACATATTAGATTCCTACTGAGATAACCAGGATCTGAAAACAATTATCTAATGTGTATGAACAGTTTTGGTATCAGGCTACCCCAAGGTTATAAATTATATAGAGGTAGGTCATGTGGCTGCATTGTAGAGAGGTGGTCCATCCATGGTAGGCATGAGCGAACCCGAACTGCAACCCCGAACACAGACTTTTTCCCGGAAGTTCGGTTTACTGGTCGGGTTCAGACGCCTAATAAAGAGTGCTGAAAGGCTGCAGCGCTGGGATTGGCCGACGCACCATGTGATCCAGCCTTTATAAATGCCAGATCACGAATGCCACCGCCATTCTACTCTGATTAGTGTAGGGACAGGACACGTCTGGAATGAGGGACAGTGTTAGGGTCTGTGTGTGCGCACTTTGCAAATAAGCATCTGTGTGTACTCCACACCTCTGCCTTTGGGAGTACTGTGCCTTTAAGCCTCTGGGGATATTATGCACCCCTGGCTGTGGGAGTACTGTGCCAAAAAGCATCTGTGGGTACTCTGCACCCCCGCCTGTGGGAGTACTGTGTCTTTAAGCCTCTGTGTGTACTCTGCAACACGCCTGTGGGAGTACTGTACCTTTAAGCCTCTGTGTGTACTCTGCACACCCGCCTGTGGGAGTACTGTGCCAAAAAGCCTCTGTGTGTACTCTTCACCCTCCCCCCCCCCCGCCTGTGGTAGTACCATGCCTCTTAGCCTCTGTGTGTACTCTTCACCCTCCCCCCCCCCCCCCGCCTGTGGTAGTACCATGCCTCTTAGCCTCTGTGTGTACTCTTCACCCTCCCCCCCCCCCCGCCTGTGGTAGTACCATGCCTCTTAGCCTCTGTGTGTACTCTGCACCCCCGCCTGTGGGGGTACTGTGCCAAAAAGCCTTTGTGTACCCTTGTAACACAGGTACTTTAGAAGCAGTGACACAGAAACACAAAGCAGCCAGTACAGGGTTAATAAGCAAGGGGGATTTACTGTAACAGGGTCAATCTCCACAAACAGCGGACATATGGGGACAACAAGGGAAGTAGCAGGTAATATGCTATAACTGACAATCCACAGTTGGACTAGATGTAGCAAAGTCGACACGGTTGTAATCGGCAGTTTTTACATTTAGCTGACTCTTGCTCCTCACAAGGCAGTTGCCGGATGGTGCCGGTGTTGCTTTCTTCCGGCTTCCCTGCCTAAACAATGCTCCGTCTTCTGGCGGCAGTGGGCAGTCTCCAGTTTGACCCACTGAGCCCATAGTCCACAACAGTGCACCTCACTTGCTCGGCTCCAGGGATCCTGGGTCTCTTCTCCCTCTAGTCGGGCCTTTTCCACCCTCTTCCTAGACACGAGCTCAGCTCCCCGGTCACCTAACTCCTCAGCTCCCTCCCTGGACACACCCCCAGCTTACCGGTCACCTGACTCCTCAGCTCCCTCCCTGGACACACCCCCAGCTTCCCGGTCACCTGACTCATGCTTCGCAGTCTGTCTTCCCCCCTGCAACAAGAGGCACGGCCCCGGCAGTTTCAGATCCCTTGTTCTGAAAGTACTTACACCCCGGTCTTACCCCTTACACCCTGCAGCCGTATCTGTATGAGTAGTGGGCCTAAAAAATATTATACTCTACCGCTATATATTACCCTATATGTTATACTCTACAACTGTGCCTGTACGAATTGTGGCCGGACCTAAAAAATAATTATACTCTGCAGCCGTTTGTGTGAGTAGTGTGCCTTAAAAATACTTAAAAAATTAGTAGACCAACAATGAGGGGACAAGGATGTGGCCGTGGTGGTGCTGGTGTAGCTGCTGCTGTTGGTGGTGGTGAAGCAGCTGGTGATGGTGGTGGTGAAGCTGCTGCAGGGAGAGGCTACGGTCATTCTGTGTATGCTACGTGACCAAATACAATACCTTCCTCTGGTGCATTCAGGTGACAGGACGATATGCGTCATTTCGTAGGCCCCATTACCGCTATACGAATGGTGAGGCCAGACATGTTGAGGCAGTGTTAGATCGAATGACTGAAAGTGCCTTCAGTTCCTTTGCATTATCTTCCACCCGGTCCACTGCAGACTGCGTGGAAGATGATGCGGGGGATGATGGGGTTCTAGACCCCACATGGAGCGAAGGCCATCCTAGTGATGTGCGCAGTTTGGAGGAAGAGGAGGTGGTCACACTGCCCCAGCAGCACAGCAAAAGAGGGAGCAGTGTGCAAAAGCACAGCGGGTGACCCCTAGTCAGTACGTCGGCTGCTACTGCGCACTGCGCTGAGGAAACAACAAAGCCAATGTGCTGTCGACAAGACACAGGTGGTTTGTACTCTGTGCCATAAGAGCCTGAAGAGAGGAATAAATCTTCTGAAACTGAGCACCACCTGCATGACGAGGCATCTGAATTCCAAGCACGAGGTGCAGAGGAGTAAACACCTTAAAAAGTATGACAGATCTGAGCCTCCTCTTGTTCCGTCTTCTGTCAAGGTGGCTGTCCGCAGGACAATGATCCCAGCCGCCACTACTTTTCCAGGCGTGCCAACCCTGCCCTGCACACACATGTAGTGAACAAAATAAGGTGTGCACTGCGCAATTCCATCAGTGGCAAGGTCCACATATCAGTCAACACTGATACGTAGACCAGTAAGTACGGCCAGGGACGTTACATCTCCCAAACTGCCCACTGGGAAAATGTAGTGGCGGCTGCGACAGGGGCGGAAAACGTTCTAGCCCATTTCCTACCTCCAGGCTGCCTCCCCTTCCTCCTTTTACTCCGCTTCCTCCACTGCCTCCTCATCTGGTCACCTGCATCACCTCATCTGAACACCTGCATCACCAACTTCAGCACAGCCAGAGGGAAACGACAGCTGGCTGTTCTGAAACTCATCTGTTTAGGGGAAAGATCCCACGCCAGGCAGGAGCTGGTGGTGTGCGATAACGGGCAAAATCTTGTAGCAGCTCTGGGCCTAGTTGGTTTGATGCACATCCCTTGCCTGGCACATGTGCTGAATTTGGTGGTGCAGAGCTTCCTTAAAAATTACCCACATATGTCAGAGTTGCTGCAGAAAGCGCGGGCAGTGTGTGCGGACTCTCGGTGTTCTCACCCTGCCGCTCGCCTGCCTGTGCTACAGTGTCACTTTTGCCTTCCCGCTCACTGCCTCATATGCGACGGACCAACAAGGTGGGACTCCACCCTGCATATGCTGGAGAGACTGTGCGAGCAGCAGCAGGCAATAGTGGAGTTTCAGCTGCAGCACGCACGGGTGAGTCATCTGCGGAACAACACCATTTCACCACCAATGCGTGGGCCTCCATGCGGGACGTGTGTGCCGTGTTGTGCTGCTTCAAATACTTCAGCAACAAGGTCAGCGCTAATGACGTCATCATGAGCCGTACTATACCACTTCTATGTCTGCTGGAAAAAAAACACTTTAGGCGATGATGGATGAGGTGGTGGCACAGGAGGAAGACGATATGCAGGGACCATTAACAACGTTATCATGCCAGTCGTCCACGCATGGCTCGTAAGGTGAGTTTCTGTACCCACAGCAGCCAGGTACACATCTGTCCAGCCAGGGGATAGTTTTGGAGGATGAGGAGGAGGAGGCACCATCTTCACAGCAGGGTGTCCCTCAAATCAGCTCACGGGCATCACTGCAGCGTGGCTGGGGGGATACAGAGGACCCAGACTATACACCTCCCACCAAGGACAGCTTGTCGTTGCCTCTGGGAAGCCTGGCACACATGAGCCAATACATGCTGTTTGCATGTGCAACGAGTTGCCCGAATTGTTACCACTGCTAATTACTGTGTGGCTACCCTGCTGGATCCCCGCTACAAGGACAACGTCCCATCATTGCTTCCTTAACTGAAGCTAAAAATGCGTCAATACAAGCATACGCTCGTAGATGCACTACTGACGGCTTTCCCACCTGACATCAGGGGCTCACTGGAAGAACAAGGCAGAGGAGGAAGTCGCCAACGCAGCTGGGGCACTGCCACCACCTCGGAAGGCAGGGTTAGCATAGCCCAAATGTGGCAAAACTTTCTCACCACACCACCACATCTGACACCACCATATGATATGGTCCGTCTTAGCAGGAGGCAGTGTTACAACAACATGGTGGCAGATTACATGTCCACATACTGAGTGATGGGTCAGCCCCATTTAACTTCTGGGTCTCCAAATTGGCCACATGGCCTGAGCTTGCCCATTATGCCGTGGAGGTGCTGGCCTGCTCTGTGGCAAGTGTACTGTCGGGAAGCTAACGTAGGGAAGCTAACATTCCTTAAAATGAACCAGGCGTGGATCCCACATGACTTGTCCATACGTTTGGCTGACTAGACAATTATACCAGCCACATCCAGCCATTGTTCAACTCTATTTTCCATTTGTTTCATTTTGGGCCTTCCCAGATATAAAAACAAATAACAGTGTTGGCTACCTCCTCCTCTGCCTGTTCCACCTACACTGCCACATCCACCTTCACCTACTCCATCTCCTCCACTTGGACCTGCGCCTTCAGGTTCTAGATTGTTATTTTTTTGTTTGGTTAATTCTATGTTCTTTTAAGTCAGTTCCATAAAAAAAAACAACACAAAAATAGTGTCGGATTACCTCTCCCTTGCCTCTTCCACCTACACCTCCACATCCGCCTCCACCTCCTCCTCCACTTGGACCTCCGCCGTCTGGGTCAAGATTATTATTCTTTCTTTTTTTAAATTCTATGTTATTTTAAATCATTTTCCTATCCACAATTGTTTTGTTCATCCTTCCATTTAGCTTTTCTTTTCAGCCCCTTAGCCCTGACTACGACCATTTTACAGCACCGAAGTTCAAGTCCCCATTGACTTCTATTGGGTTCGGAGTAAAGTTTAGGGTCACGTTCAGAAACTGAACCGAACTTTGAACTACAGTTCGGCCGAACCTGATGAACCCGAACATCAACGGGTCCACTCATCTCTAATCCATGGTTAATGCAGAACTTTCCAGTCCTTCATCCACTAGTTTGATCAGTATAATTAGGCTGCTCAACCTCATGGTAGCATCACCTTGTGCTAGAGATGTCGAGCTGCTGTCACAACTCATGGTTGTACATGACCGAAACCCGCAAAGCAATTTTCCATATCTTTCAATAACTACATACTGTGATTTGTAATATTATTTCATTGGATAACAACAAAGTTCCCATGAAAGATTCCCTTGATCTTCGACCTCATGTAGGACACTCTGTCCATGCCAGAAAATTACGTTAGACGCTTCATGGGATCCTAATTTATTTCCCACAGATACATTCTTCCTGTTGCCTGATGAACATCTATGACTGAGCGCGTGGGTGGCTGGATTTTATCACTAATGGCTTCTTATTGCCTCTCATCAACCTTGAATAAAGTCCCCAGACGTTAAAGGCTCCGTCACACATAACGAGATCGCTAATGAGTCACGATTTTGGTGACGCAGTAGCGATCTCGCTAGCGATCTCGTTATGTCTGACAGGTAGCAACGATCAGGCCCCTGCTGTGAGATCGCTGACCGTTACAAAGCTTCCTGGACCATTCCTGGGTCGTTGCGCTCCCGCTGGGCTGTGTGCATCGCTGTATTTGACACCTTATCAACGACCTCGTTAACGATTCAGAACTGAGACATGTAGGCGTGCATAACTTGGACTTTTCTGCGCTCCTCGTCCCCGATTGGTGGTCACTACTGCGTCCTTGTTTTTTCAGATCCCACCAGCGTTCTCCGGCTGTGACTCCACTTTGAAGAAATCAGCCATCTTTAGCGAGGTAGGTATTGTTTGGGGTCTCAAATGAGTTTTCATTTTTAATGGAGACGCAGTAGAGATCCCATCTGACCGGAGACGCAGTGTTAAACCAAGGCCACCCAATCTGAATGCAGTAGCGTCCACCAACTGGAGATGAGGGGGGCGCGGAAAGGCAATTTTATGCACGCCTTTCTGACACAGTACAGTCCCTATCAAGGTGTGGATCGTTGAAATAGCTGCAGTGTGAAAGCGTCCCAACGACCACCGAGTTCGTTGGTTAGATCGCTGGGGCGGCCGAGATCGTTGGAAAGTTCTGCATGTTTGACATCTCCCCAACGATCCCAAAACCGTGACGCAATAACGATCTCGCTAGCGATCTCGTTATGTGTGACAGGGCCTTTAGTCTGATTGTGTTTATCTGCTCATTCTTTAGGCTCTAAAGCTCATTGCTGAGAGACGAGGAATTCTAAACATGCCAAAACATGTGATATGTTTGTTTTCAGGACAATATCCATCTCCATCTTGTTTCTATAGCACCGTCGGGTCACACTCCCTACTTGTGGACTGCAGTCTTTGACGTGTTCTGTAGAGATGTGCAAATAAATTCTAGTGGAATTGAATTCTACTCGAATTTTAAAAAGATTTGCATTCCTCAAAATGAAGACTTTTTTGTAATTCACTTCCGTTCGGATTTAGCAAAATGGCGGTCGATAGCTAAAATTTCTCTGAACCATAAAAGGAAATCAAAAAGTAAAAAAATGTTAAAAAAATACTCACCTTACCACTCACCTCTCCGGCCTCTCCCCTTGTCATCACCTGGTCTTCGACGATCTTCTGATACCCGCCACTCATGCTGAAATGGCATCTCACATCGGATGGTTTTGTGCATATGTTGTGACATTGTGACCTTTCATGTGCTTACACAAAACCCTTCCAGGCCTCACCATCGCTGGAAGTCCCAGAGTAGCGTGAGAGGTCCCAGTTATTTCAGCTCAAGCTTCAGAGCTCAGAAGATGTGACGAGGACCAGTCAGGTGACAATGAGGAGCGCAGAGGCCAAAGAGTTGAGTGATAAGGTGAGTATAAAGATTTTTTTACATATTATATTTATTATGCTCTAGAGTCTGAAAAGGCCTCAGAGCATAATAAAGGACATTAAGTTCGAATTTCCTGGGGAAAATTATGCACAAACAGGAGAATTTGAATTTTGCTTGATCTGCTCGTCTCTAGTGTACTGTCATCTCCATTTTTTTAATGTGCAATGAAAATGTAATAAAATAATACCTCCAAGGTCAAAAAGTTGCCTTTACATTTTGGTTCCTTAACCTAAAGAAATCCAGAACTTTGCTAGGAAACTGTACAAGTTCAGGAAATCCATTAGTGTAGTGGATGAAGGGCTGGATAGAGGTCTCCTACATCTCCCCACATCTCTCATTAGTGTCTTGAGTGGTTCTTAAAATGAATAGATCCAAGGCATCGGTGGGTGTGAGGGGGGGGGTATTTCTTTCTTCTCCATTTTGAGGTTTATCTTTTTTTCCTTTCTCTATATTGGATGATGCTTGAGAATACTTGATTACGCGTCTCTTCACCATCCTATATAATTTGGAGATGGTACTCATTGTCCAACTCTAACCTTCTATCTTCTACAATGGACCATCATTCATTCGGCCAATCGTTCAACCGGCAGCCATCTATCGCGACATCTCCTTACACAAGAGCCCTCACTCCGCCGCGGTCTCCTGGGTTCTCCATGAGAGAACTGCTGTCATAACCCTATAGTTGCATCTTATCTTGCAGAGAACAGAAGGTTTGGCCATCCAGAATTGAACATGCGGGATACATACATGTGCAGCTCACAAAATTAGAATATCATCAAAAAGTTAATTTATTTCAGTTCTTCAATACAAAAAGTGAAACTAATTGATGCAAAAGGAGCCCCGACCAAGTATTGAGGGCATTCACTGAACAGACATTTCAGTAGGACATTTCGGATTTTGAAAACATTTTTCAAGCTGTTGTTATAAAGTATTCTAATTTACTGAGATAATGACTTTTGTGTTTTCATTGGCTGTAAGCCATAATCATCAACATTAACAGAAATAAACACGTGAAATAGATCCCTCTGTGTGTAATGACTCTATATAATAGATCCCTCTGTGTGTAATGACTCTATATAATAGATCCCTCTGTGTGTAATGACTCTATAGAATAGATCCCTCTGTGTGTAATGACTCTATATAATAGATCCCTCTGTGTGTAATGACTCTATATAATAGATCCCTCTGTGTGTAATGACTCTATATAATAGATCCCTCTGTGTGTAATGACTCTATATAATATAGGAGATTCACTGTTTGCATTGAAGAACTGAAATAAATTAACTTTTTGATGATATTCTAATTTTGTGAGATGCACCTGTATCTCCCCCGACATCATCTCTCGGGGAAGAACTGGGAGGCCCATACAAACAATAGACTGTTAACCAAGCCTGCCGATAAGTTTGGCTGATGTTAGTCCAATATTTATGGGGATCCTTTAGTCTACTGAGTCTCCTCGCTCTGCATCCTTAACCCCTACAAAAAAGAGGGACTTTTCCAGTTGGATTCCCAGGTTGTCGCCCTTAGAATAGTTATCGATTGTGGCAGGAGCAGTGATGAAAGCAAAGTTCAGAACGTAGGCATGGGTCATTGAAACAGGAGAAGACAGCTCCGAAACACATCATCTTTAAAACTGAGTGCCGATTCCATTCTCCCTTAAATCGTTTTGATAGATTCCTAACACGGCCTTTGGTTACAATGTAGGAACCACTGCTGCAGAGAGGAAGATACCACCAGGCAGAAGGTTGAAGAGTCTGACACCCACTAGTGGAGAAGCATTGTGAGAGCAAGAAAATGTGAGCAAATATAGAAAAGGGTTCTCTCCAGTAAGAGCAATCATGCATTGTAATACTTTACCACAAGAGGTCGTCATAGTAAACACAAAGACACAATTCATCAATGGACTAGAAATTCATCTAATGACTAATGAATTACAAGATACAATTAATAAGGGAGGTGACAGATGGTAAATTAGTTCAGGGAAATTATCCGACTGACAACATTTTTTTCCCAGGATATTTGGTTTTGTTTTCATTTTGGTCAAACAGCGATATCGGTGATCAGTTAAACTTGATGGATCGGTGTCGTTTCTCGGTCTAAGCGACCATGTAACAGAAGAAATAGTTATACAAGAGTTGGGTCTCTATTTGATAGATGTTCACATATGGATGACTCCAAATTTCATGAACATGCTCCATGATGTATGTGTGCCAATTTGGAGCGGGTAAAATAAGATATGGAGGATTTTTTAGCTTTTGTTACTGGAAAAAAATGCATTCCCATTATTTAAAGTGAAAATTCAGCCAGACATGAAGATTCTTCAATCCTACAATAGTATAGTCAATGGCTAAATGGGCTTCAAAGGGTTGACGAGACACAGCTCCATCAAGTTTAACCTTGGCTCAATTGGGTTTTCACTCCTCTTCTCCAACTCCTTCTGAATTGTCATTCCCTTTCTCCAACTCCTCATGGCTTGTCTCATTCCTCTTCTCCAATGCCTCCTGAGTTGTTATTCCCCTTTTACAACTACTCCTGGGTTGTCATTCCTCTTCTCCCACTCCTCCTGGGATGTCATTCCTCTTCTCCCACTCCTCCTGGGTTATCATTCCTCTTCTCCCACTCCTCCTGGGATGTCATTCCTCTTCTCCCACTCCTCCTGGGTTATCATTCCTCTTCTCCCACTCCTCCTGGGTTATCATTCCTCTTCTCCCACTCCTCCTGGGATGTCATTCCTCTTCTAACACTCCTCCTGGGTTATCATTCCTCTTCTCCCACTCCTCCTGGGTTATCATTCCTCTTCTCCCACTCCTCCTGGGATGTCATTCCTCTTCTCCCACTCCTCCTGGGTTATCATTCCTCTTCTCCCACTCCTCCTGGGTTATCATTCCTCTTCTCCCACTCCTCCTGGGTTATCATTCCTCTTCTCCCACTCCTCATGGGTTATCATTCCTCTTCTCCCACTCCTCCTGGGTTATCATTCCTCTTCTCCCACTCCTCCTGGGTTGTCATTCCTCTTCTCCCACTCCTCCTGGGTTATCATTCCTCTTCTCCCACTCCTCCTGGGTTATCATTCCTCTTCTCCCACTCCTCCTGGGTTGTTATTCCTCTTCTCCCACTCCTCCTGGGTTATCATTCCTCTTCTCCCACTCCTCCTGGGTTATCATTCCTCTTCTCCCACTCCTCCTAGGTTATCATTCCTCTTCTCCCAATCCTCCTGGGTTGTCATTCCTCTTCTCCCACTCCTCCTGGGTTATCATTCCTCTTCTCCCACTCCTCCTGGGTTATCATTCCTCTTCTCCCACTCCTCCTGGGTTATCATTCCTCTTCTCCCACTCCTCCTGGGTTATCATTCCTCTTCTCCCACTCCTCCTGGGTTATCATTCCTCTTCTCCCACTCCTCCTGGGTTGTCATTCCTCTTCTCCCACTCCTCCTGGGTTATCATTCCTCTTCTCCCACTCCTCCTGGGTTATCATTCCTCTTCTCCCACTCCTCCTGGGTTATCATTCCTCTTCTCCCACTCCTCCTGGGTTATCATTCCTCTTCTCCCACTCCTCCTGGGTTATCATTCCTCTTCTCCCACTCCTCCTGGGTTGTCATTCCTCTTCTCCCACTCCTCCTGTGTTGTCATTCCTCTTCTCCCATTCCTCATGGGTTGTCATTCCCCTTCTTCCACTCCTCCTGGGTTATCATTCCTCTTCTCCAACTATTTACGTGTTCTTATTCCTCTTCTCCCACTCCTTCTGGATTGTCATTCCTCTTCTTAAAATCCTTGTGGGTTGTCATTCCTCTTCTCCAACTTATCCTGGGTTGTCATTCCCTTTCCTAAACTCCTTCTTATAGCCAGAGTTAATTACATAAAAAGGGGCGATAAGTTGGGAAACTCCACCTGCCAGTTAAGTGAACATAAAGTCTGGGCACCATCATGATGGGCATGGTAGTCACATGAAAAAAAGGAATTTGGTAGCTCATTTTATTTTACCATACGTATAGAACCACTATTTAGCACACCAATTGTGACTGTAGTACATAAATACCGCCTGCAGGTGATACAGTTTCAATCAGAAGGAGGTTTCAGATTGGTAAAAAAAACATCCTGAGTTTTATGCATAACTTTTGAATGATGAGTCCAGCAGTGGACAAGGTGCAGCAGTACAACACATTGACGAAGAGCAAGGTTCATTCGCGGATGTGGCTTATGACAATCTCTCAGACTAAAGCACTGCTGACATAGTTAAGTGTCTAAGTCATGAGTGTTTTCTTATAAGACGTATAAGCTGAATCTGACTCTTCTCGCAAAATTTATAGTAAGCTTCTCATACATAGTTAGCCAACTGTACGAACAACAAGCTAAACCTGTTATTTACCACTTCAAAAGAGATTATGGTCTTAACATAAATTTCTATAAATTCACATTAAAGCAAAATCCAGTATAATATTTGATAGATAATATTTTTTATTAGTCTTTATTTTTATTAGATTTTTATTATTTATTTGTTTATTATTATTATTTTTTATTTAATTATCTACCAGGCATTGCAAAGTTATGAACTTTTATAATGTATTGCATTTAATTATTTTGCCTCCTTAATTCCCTAACACAATGCTACAGGCCTGCTTTATTGCTCAGTTAATGCATCTTTAAAAGCAGCTTTCAACTGCTGCTCAGTAATATTAAAATAATCAGGGTACATGTCTTTTCCTGTTTGAGTTTGGAGGAGGGAAGCAAAGAGGATCAGGTAGGGAAAGTTCTGTACACAGACTATTCTTTTTGTAGTGTACAGATCTTTGTTGAGCAGCAATTGAAAGCAGCTTTTAAAAGAGCATGTAAAACAGCAAGAAATCATAATTTTGAAATTCCTAGAGGATAATATAATAAGTTTAGTTATTGTTTAAGGTTTGTTTATGAGGGCTGATTTTTGGGCATTAATTCACAATGTACAAGTTAATCAGTGCTCGCTTAAAGGTTTATTCACATGGGCCAATATAAGATGGATGAAAGGTTCTTTTTATTTTTGAAGTAGTGGACCAACGAAAGGATGCCAATGAAGTCCTTGGTATCAAGAACAGATTTTAGGACATCTTTAAGCCACAATTATCTATCACAGATGTTCAACAAAGAAGAAAAGCCCCTCTCTTCTCTACTTGCTCAACATTTAATCTTAAGCCCCCCCATACACCTCAAATGGCCAAACGATAGTTCAGCCCATTGTTCGGCCAACAGCTTGCTTGTATTTTTTTTTTTAAACAAAACATAAAAATGTAAAAGGGTAAATGAGGTTTCGACTTTAGTTATTGTTTGTCACTTACATTGGGTATAATAGAGCATTTAAAGGTATGTAAAAGAGCTCAGCTGTACCCCCTGAAAAGGCTGGAGAAACACACCATCACATACATTCCTCACTGTTGTGACTACCTCGTACCATTTCCTTACTAAAAAAAAACATACTTTACATGCTTGAAATACCGAATTGCTTGTCAAAAATGTGACAGATCCACTTAACAAATTAGTTTGTGTAGCCCTTATAAAAACACATTTTCCTGAAGCTCCTATCTTAGATTGCATGCATTCTTCTGCATAATAAAATCAAATTTGTAGAATATTATTTAAAGGGTAGGTCCATCAATTTCCAATTTATAAAAAGAAATATATAAATGCATCGTGTTGCTTGACTGTATTATATTGCAGAGCTGAAATCATAATTCTGTTAGGGGTGTGTCTGACAACAAGCCCACTGTCAGACACACCCCTAACAGCATTCATTGATATAACTGGACGATTTTTCTCACTTTATTCCTTTAACACACCATGATGTAAATATATGTCATTCATTGCCGTGCATTAAGGAAAACTCTAATTCTGTATGTTTAACCTCTTAGGTGCTGCAGTCAACCACAGCATCTAAGAAGTTTGACAGAGGGAGGGGATTCCCTTTGCTTATTGGCGCAACGCGATACACTTGTGCCAATATCTCATCATGGCAAACATGACTACTAACAGGAAAATGCATTTTTTTTTTTGCATTTTTTTGGCAAAAATAAAAAAAATCTAATCAACAAATTATATGTACCTCAAAGTGATTACAAAAATACAATTCATTCTGGAAAAATAAGCTAATGGATGGAAAGGGTTATGGTGCTTTAAGGAAAAAAAAAAGTTTGGTCCCAAAGGATGTAAACAGACCCGTACACCATAAAGTAAAAACCATAATGTTACCAAAAGATATGATAGATTTTCATAGTAGCGAACTGTCCCGGATTTTCCAGGACTCCTGTGACAAGATATGGTGGAATTTATGTATACCCAGCCCAAAATGTGGGCATATCTGGGTTGCAACTGGACTAAAGTTTCCCCCTACACATTATACTAATGTCAGCCAAACCTGCCGCTATCAATGGTGAGATCAAAAATGAATATTGGGGGAGATAAGAATTCGGCATGTCCGATCCTTGTGTCCTCCCAGAGATAAGCCACCATCACAGATGTCTGGCATCGGCTCTCTCATAGAGAGCAAGAGTCCGTTCTTTTGTGTACAGGAGAGACGGCCAAGATAGTTGCTAGCCAAACCATCATTAATTACCACCAGAATGTTGGAAGCTACCATCCCTCTGCCACATCCACATAACAAGACATCAATGGCAAACATTAAGGCCCCGTCACACTTAGCGACGCTGCAACGATCCCGACAACGATACGACCTGTCAGGGATTGTTGCAGCGTCGCTATGTGGTCGCTGGTGAGCTGTCAAACAGGCAGGCTCACCAGCGATCAGGGAAGCAGCGACATCGTGGAAAGAATCTTTCCACAATGTCCTGCTCCTGGTTACCAGCCTGCTGAAGCAGGAGCAGGCTGGTAACCATGATAAACAGCAGGTTACTAGGGGCACACGCGCACCTAGTAACCCATTGTTTATCATGGTTACCAGCCTGATCGCTGGTCACACACAGCGATGTGTGCTGACCAGCGGGAGGGCAACGACCAAAAAATGGTCCAGGACACTTTGCAGCGATCAGCGACCTCACAGCAGGGGCCTGATCGCTGCAAAGTGTCACACATAGCGACATCGCTGGTGAGGTCGCTGTTGCGTCGCTAAAACCGTGACACAGCGATCTCGCTATGTGAGACGGGGGCTTTAGGTGGAGGGTGTGCCACAAATTTTTATATTGAGACCAGCAATCTTTAAATTACACCACTGGTCCATCTTAAAGGGGTTCTTCACAATTACTGCTTCCTGTCATTAGGCAATGGATGTGCCATATTAGGGAATGCCCATGAGGAACTATTGCCTTATTTAATGGAGACCTTATGGCTTACTTCAGGTTCAAGTCTACATATAGTGATCAATCTCTGCACAAGTCCTCTGCACAGTAAGCAAACCAATGGTGTAACCATAGTGGGTGCAAAGGCAGCAGTCACTCCTGGATCCTGGTCCTTCACATGCTCCAAGACCGCAGGGGTATAAATGGTTGGTGGGTGGGTCTGGTTACAAATCTGGGAGATCCTGCATGGAAAATTTCAAGATACGGTTCTAACACAAAAGTAGGCATTATGTTTGCTACTCCTTGCTATCACCTGGTTGCACTTTTATCTGAGTCCTGAATTTTCTACAGAACATTGTGTTCTCCATAGAGACTCGATAACAAAACCACCTTTACACAAGTGTTCTTCGTTTGCTTAGGTCTGTGGAAGGAGGTATCATCTTGACATTCTTTTACTCCTTTGTATTAGTGAATACCAAGACTGCGCTGTTATCAGAGTCTAAAGGTGAGGAATATAATGCAAGCAAACATGCAAGCAATGTTAGAGCAGGTAACAGCAGCACATGGACTGGGAGATGCCAACACGAGCACTGGTGATTCAATGTGTAATTAGCAATCTGGATTTACTGGAGAAATCACGTTACTAAGAATCCTTTCACACACGAAGATGAACTGCCTATAATGAGCATCGATCAACCGTCTAGGAAAACAATCGCGACTTGCTTAATTTATTCTACATAAAAAAATAGTTCTGAAGGCTTGGTCTGATCAACCATTTGTACAATTGTTTCAGCACATCCCTTATTTTCGTGGTTGGAATTACTGTTAATCAATGTTGGTGTTTGGGTCAACGTAATTCGGTAACAATTTTTCCATGGGGTAATCATAGGAAATAAGAGTTCCTATGAATGATCGTTCACAATCATTGCTTCTTGTAATAGTTCCCTAACATCTGAGACAACTTAGTCATGGGTGTAAATAATAATTCTGTATCTTCTCTAGAAAAAACTGGACCATGAATGGTTGGCCGAAAAAAGTTAAGAACTTAAAACTTTGTAACAAAATATCACAGACAGCCCCAATGATTTTGAATTAGCCCAATATCCAACTATTCAGGTATACATGCCAAATAGGCAACAATCAACACCTATAGCAAGTACCATGAGGGTCCCATCTTCAGGTTAAGTTTGGGCAATGTGCTAAGGGTAATAAAGTCCTGTTCTCTGAAGTCGAATAGAAAGAAGAAAAAAATACCAGGTCCTCCTGTCCCAAGATGGGAAACTAGCGGTATGTTCTATCTTGGCCTTCTTTCCTACGTGCCCGCTTTGTGGTCTATAAAGCTCAAGATAAAAAGCTAAAATGTAGATTTTTTTAGACTTTTTACCAGTGCTCTCTCTAAGTTCTAATCAAATAAACCATAGGCATCTACTCTAAGTTTATATTTCAAAGTATGTTTCTGCGTTTAGTTGAGATATTTAGGGGAGTGATAATGAAGTATCTTCTCTTCAACGCCATTTTGTGAACATTCGATGGAAGTCTTAATATCTATTGGCTTTATCTTCCTTTACCAGTCAATTGATCAGGTTCAGCAGCCTATGGAGCTCCTCATCATCCTTTCGATAAAGTCGAGAAGCAAACATTTATGCCAATGCTCTCCAAAACGAAACCTCTTCGAGAAGACCACTACTGATCAAGACCAAGTGTTTCTAAGATCGGGTTTTAGTTCTATTTTATCCTATGGTATGTACATGGACCCTGTTCTTTGAGAAGACCAATCCCCTAGAAGACCATTTCAAAGAGGTTTGACCCATCTTCTCAAACTTCTATTAACATCTCATAGTCAAGAATTATTAGGGCGTCTTTCTGGAATCAACTTGATGATGAAGGTGGATATCATCCTCAGAAGTCATATTTAGGCTATGGACATTTGTGTAACCACATTTTGAGGATGTAGATAGAGGCCCCTAAAAGCTCCTGTTCTATTTGGCCTTCATCGAGGTTGTACATTCTTTTTTTTACTGCATAGAAAAGTGCAATGAACCTTTTACACCCAGTGTAATACCTATAAACAAGTGTAGGTGTTGTTTCATGTCAGCATCTGGAAAGTAGGTCTTGATGTTCCTGCCTTCTGTCACATATACTAGGCAGGAAACCCTTTAGTCACACCAGCCATGTCACAGTCATCATCTCTTGTTAGTGATAATTATATTTGGCATCATGGTTCAGCCTTTAATTAACATTCCATACACACAGGCGAGACTTTTATATTCCACTAAATTCACTTACGACATCAAGGATTGTCCAACTTCCAGTCTGCAGTAAACACCATGGTCTGATGAGATGAAAGATCTCCAAAAAAAAAACATGCTTGGAACAAATTATGGAAAATTGTGAGGGTAATTGTTCTCTCTTTAGTTGCAAGTCATAAGTTCTCGGTGGAAAATTTCTGTAAGTAGTGGTGAGTCAACCCATCTTAGTAAAATGCCTAGTCACCCAACTGGCTGACCCATAATCGGGGGTCTGATTGTTGAGTTCTCAACTAAATTTGTTGATGTAAAAAAAATGGTCAAGTAATAGCCTCAAATCCATACATCAATAATCTCCAAAGTCAGGACCAGCAATGGACCAGTCGATGAGGCTGTTCCTTCACTAGTGTTTTACCGTCAGTTAGTTCGTTGAGACTCTCATGTTGAGCAATGTTTGTCCACTAGGGATTTTTCACGTCCAAGGGCCCAAGACTGTCTTGTTCCACTCTGGTCACAGTAAGTGTTTTTGAAGAATATTTTTCTTCAGCTGCCTGTAACTGAATGAGTTCAACCTAAAGAGAATCCGCCACCATGAAAATGCTGTCCAACCTACCAGCATCAAAGTATAGAAGTATAAAAAAAAATTGTGAATTATTAAGTGAAATCACTGCTCAATCTGGGCTTAGTGTTCCTACGATTGGTGTCAGCCAATGATGCATAGCCTTCTCTTGTTTGAGCAGAAATAGCTGTCAATCACTGAATAGGACCGCCCACTGATCTCTGAGAATGAGCAGAGATTTAAGTTCATAGAATTACAAGTTATAATGAATCTTTTTCCACAAAAGTATATATCAATCTAAGATCGTCTACCCAACATCATTTATTTGGGGAGAGTTGGGAAGCCACCATACACATTAGATTGTCAGGCAATGCTGCCAGCATTTTTGGAAAACTTTATTCTAAGGTGTATGGTGGGCCCTAAAATATGCTGCTGGTAGATAAGACGGCTTGCTCAATCTGACCCATTTCCTTTAAACCTAGGTGCTCAGAGTCTTCTTAGATCTAAGATCTTCTTAAAGGAAATCTGTGACCAGGTTTTGGCTACCTAATGGAAGAGAAGCATAATGTAGGGTAAAGACCCTGATTCCAGTGATGTGTCATTTACTGGGCTGCGTAGCGTAGTTTTTATAAAATCACTGTTTTATAAGCAGGAGATTATCACTAGAGGACTATTGTCCTGCTGCCTAGTAGTCCCACCCCGCCCTCACCACTGTTTGGAAGCTTTCTGCCTATGCATAGTGTACACAGAAAGCTGCCAATCAGTGATGTTGGCAGCAGTTATATAGAAAACTGGGAGATCTGTAGCAGATAAAACAGTGTTTAATCGCAACATAATCCGGATCTCTGCCCATACATCATGCTGCTCTCCGATGGGGTAGAAAAAATCTGGTGACAGGTTCCCTTTAAGGGTTGCATATTTGGAACATCCTATTAAACTGCATGTGGCCACAATCAAATGTTGGTATTCAGCTCTAGCACTTGGTTCCTTTTACTTTTTGATCTTAGATCCTGAAAATTCCAAATTGGTTGACATTACCCAACTTGAATTTTGGGCGAGTTCCAGACTATTGGTATCACCCTAAAGGAATGTTAATATATTCCAAGGTAGGAAGTAGCCGTCATTCAGTTAGAGCACATGGAAATTTGTTTTTTTGTTTTTTTTCACTGAATATTTTTCCTAAATAGTTTACCTCCTCAAGGTCAGACTACTTCTGTTATTGGCACCAGCATAAAAACAAAGCACAAAGATTAATGCCCTTGTGATAAGCAAAAAAAAGAAAAAACACAGTCTAGAGAGATCAGACTTAGGCTCCATAAATCCTGGGAGACTTCAAAAGGTTCCGAAAGATAAGGCTGGTGTATATCATGTTATTTTTCAATGACATAACCATGAGAACATTGTAATCTCGCAGCTGCTAATGACTGGAATTGGAAGAATATAAAATATTGTGCTATGATATATAGCCGTATAAATGTGAGCTGGGGCTTGGAAGGAGGGCAAGACACTGTATAAGTAGAGTTGGTTAAAATCTACATATTTTTGAACCACAGTGACCCTTTCCTCCAAGTCATTGTGGTACACAGGTTATTTTGTGCAAGAAGGGCCTTTAGACTCTCGTAGGCACTAGGACCTCTTTGTATGTCTCATTAATGGAGTTTCGATTTGCAGGACCCACTTCAGTGGGCAGGTCAGTAGTCTGGAGATGCTGGACCGAAGCCCTGAAAACTGTTTCCTACTTCCCGGAATCCTTGGCTCTTTTTTTGATTAATAATCTTGGAGAGACGTTATCGTTGCGGCATCACGCACATGTGACATCTCACCAGGTTGGCTAATCAAAAGAAGAGCTATATATGCCGGGAAGTAGGAGGTGGCTCTCAGGACTTCCACCCGAAGATCACAGATGGACCAGGCTGATGGACGAGGTCCTCCGAATGGATTGGCACCAACTCCATTTATTATTACTTATATCTGCAAGGAACCATGTTGTGTTCTAGTGACCAACGAAACATGGGTGTTTCACCCTCAATGGGTGGAAAATTTAACAAATAAGTTCTAGGACAAGACCATTCAGCACCATCTTGTTCTGTGTGGTGGTAACCCCAATCTCATTCTAGAGACCTAATTTGAATGTGATGAACCAAAGCAAAATGCCATCATGTTGGCAACATACAACCGATTTGTTAATTTTAGACTACCTTTAGAATCTTTAGAGTGCAACCTCTGGATGAAGACCTCCACTTTGAGAAGACCACCCCATTATCCCTACCAGATTTCTCGTGACAGTTTTTCAGTTCTATCATGCATTGTGCATATTGACCACCATCTTTGAGAGGACCGTTTTCTACAAGTCTATTTTTTGGTTCAGTTTTAGGTAGTCATCTCTAAGAGGTTCCGTAGTGTTTCGCTGTAAATCTGAAGCTGTTTGTAGGTGGTTCCATGGGCACAATGATTCTGTCTATATAATAACAAAACAGATAATATCTATAAAGCCCAAGAAAAGTTTTTTAGTTTTTGAAGGCTCAGCAATTCATGCAAACAAAGCTGGTGACACTCCAAAAATAAACCACACAATATTGTAGCGTAATGTGCAGATGAGGAATCTTAGAAGATCCAGCAATCAAGTGGATCCACTTCATTATGTTCTAAAATTCTAAACAGGTTACTTTTTCTTTTCCTACACTTCTGATAGGAGTGAACTCAGCCTACTCTGGATCCAAAGGATTCAAACAATTTGCTATTTGATTCGAGCAAATTGAAAAAAAAATCTCTTTTCATTTTGTACAAAGCAGAAGATTGTAAGAACCAGAGAAGGTTGAAGTGACCTCATAACCTTGCAGCAATTGCATCATAATGTATAGCACAGTCAATTAGGGGAGATTATCTTAGCCTGTATAAAAGCAGAGGCAGAGAATGCAGCAGCTGTTTTGTAGTAAATCTGGATAGTGAGAGCACGTCACAGCTTAGCCACAGAGATAGGGAGAGAAAACTTGAAAATACTGAATAGACATTAGAGACAGTGTGTGACAGGACAGCAGTCAATAACAGTAACCACCCATTTACCCATAGACATATAGTAGTGTCAATGGGCTTTAGGTCCATTTTCGGCAGAAAGATCATGTGTGGTCCCACTCTATAGAATTGCATGAAAGTGTTGCGAAAAGCCCAATTTACACTATAGGTCAATTGTAAGTTTCCCAAAGTTGATATTTTAACTGACTGTAGACTTATATAAGTAACAAAAGCGGTTGGCTGAAGACAGTCCCTTTAGGACAGACAGAAAAATATAAAAGCCTTGGTACCCATATTCTAAATTAAAATGGGCTAAAAATAGGCCAAAGTCTGAGACTGAACAAGCAGCAACAAACAAATGGGGCCCATAAATGCTAATAAGAAGTAAATGTTAGTTGTAAAATGCAAATATTTTATTTACTGTAGAACAACCCATTAAAAACTAGAATAAATGGTTTTCCAGAATGAGTTCATTTATGTTCCTTCCACAGAACACATTAAAGAAGGCCCATAACTTGCCATAAACATGGATTTTTTAGCTGGTGTAAATGCTGATGTTCTCCTAAATCCGGTGATGCTTTTATTTTGTTTGTACGCCTGTCACGCAAGGTGAGGGAAAGACTAAGTGCAACACGAAGGGAAGAGGGGGAGGAAGCCCAAACACTAAGGAAAGGGGGAATGGAGACCCTTAGGCAGATCTAATATTACTCTGCCCACCCTACCGTCACTATATAGGTTCCGCACCTATCACAGAGCAGGAACCTAAGACTTGAATGTCCCTAGAGCTTGACCCTAGATAGGGAGGGGACAGGGTGAGCTCTAGTCAAGCCCTACTACAAACTAAAGACAACAAGGTAGACAAACAAAGGGGATATACTTAGCTTGAGCAGACACAAGAGAGACAACGCCAACTGTCCTCCAAGGGCACCAGAGAAGAAACTAGCCAACTGCTTGTGCTCCAAGCCTGCACAGAGGTACATAGAACTGTCACCGGCGACTCCCTGGAGAAACTGAGAGTATTTAACTAGAAAGCAAGGGTGTGTCAATCAGCAGCAGAAGGTGGAGGAAGCTGCTGGGTCCTAAAGAAAGAAGGATATAACAATACTAAAGAGATGAGAGGATTAAGAAGGCGTCTGCAATGCCAAGTGCAGTGACCTTCTGCAGCCGGCTCCAGAGCGACTGTCTGTCACACCAGTGACAACGCATCTCTGTTCCTGAGATATGGTCTTCTCTTCTCAGTATAAAAATCTACTCTTGTTAGTCAAGTGGGTGTGATATTAAATTCCCATCTGCAGATCACGCCCAGTTGTCCAAAAACCCACTACATTTCCATACAGGGTAGAAGGAGCCATATTTCAGGAACGGAGAGGCGCGGGAACAAAAGAAAAACATCGCCGGATTCAGAAGAACAGCGGCATTTACACCAAGGTAAAAATTACATCTTTATGACAAGTGCCAGGACTTGTTTAAGGAACAGTAAAATTGAAGGACACATGTAGCATAAAACAAAATAGACAGGAAAAATGGGAATTTCTTATCTTCTATTATCTACTGTAGATCGTTGGCACCATGGATGTCTTCCACCTCTGAGCACCGACGGGCGAGATAGTTATGCAGTTATTTATGGACATTGTATTTTTTAGTATACTGTAAATTGGTGCTGAAATATGGACCTTTCCTTTATAAGAGATCTTTTAAGTATTTTATGACTTTTTTTTGTATATTTCTAGACGTCAGTAAGTGTATATTCATCTATTTTCTGCACATTTATGTTTGCTTTCGGTTATAGATGGACATCGCAGATAATGAACTTGGAAACTTTAATCTTTATAATCTTTGAAAACAGTCAGTTCTCATTTTGCATGAGACGCGCAGAGCCGACAACCATCTAAGATTATCGTGATATCTGGAACGGCCCTACAACATATGCAAAATACTTTTTTTTCATTTTACTGCTGGGGGGAAATAAAAAAATTCTAAAGAATTAAAGAAGAATGTGGCAGCCTTCATTCTACATAATTATCAGGTCTGTTCAGGCATTATAATAGGATAAGTCCATACATACTGGATATATATTGGCCAACTGTCTATTGCGAGGACCTTCTACCCTGATGACCAACGTAGGAAGAGATTAGGATGGGGCTGCTAGATTTTAGCTGCCCAATCCATTCATTCTTTAGAGATAAGTTGCAGCTCACTCCCTTTTTCTACTGAGCGGAGCATACATGATGGGGGGATCTCGGCCAAAGAGGAGTTCACGCAACCGCAGGGAACCAAGTATAGAGCTCTGTCATGGTAAGGGGTCCTGATCAATTTGGCTCCATCTTCTTTCTCCAAAATTAGGGTGAACCTTCTCATGTTTTCCCTTCTCACGGTCACCTAGGATGCCCATCTATTTTATGAGAGGGGGCATGAACAAAAGGGTCATTATGATATAGGCAAACTCTAGGTGGTTTCCGAGCAGTTCAGGAAAAATTATAGTTACACACATATAATATCAAGTAGTAAAGGGGTTGTCTCAACTTCTTAAATAGGCAAAATTGCAAAGTGGTTGGAAAAAACAAGATCAAAAATGCAGGGATCTTTTATTTTGATGGTTACTGCCAATTGCCTAAGTCACCAGCCACCACTGCAGTCTATCAGCGGTGATCAGCCTCCAAGGCAAAGAGCGTAGCACTTACAGGCTCTTTGCTATAGACTTTGTAAGCACTGCTCTAAAACTGTCCAGAATGCAAGATCCAGCCAGCTACAGTGCCCTTGTACTCCTCTGATGCTGCCAATGGAAAGCTGCCTCTGCTTGTAACAATGAACAGAACGCAGTTCGGTCCAACGGTCTGAACTACCAATAAATCAGGAGTGCACCAAACCCTGGCAAACAGAAAAATGGAAGTACAGGGAAGTGGTAGATTTCTTAACAACAATGTTGAGAAAACCCCTTTAACTAATAACCCTAGCCCACGAGGGCTATTACTTATAGACCCATGATACCTCTGGACCACCAGGTATATTAGAAATTACTATTAACACTTCCATCACTTTACACCACCAGAAATACTAAACGCATATACACTGTAAGGTGGCTAATGGTCGTGTAGTCGATGGGCGGTATGTGTCATAGAGATGGCTGGTCTCTATGATGTAGCCCGTAATGTTCTCTAGTGCACATAAGCACTAAGAGGATCGTTTGGTGCACCTGGGAGCTGGGTTATGGGTAGTTTGAGAGATGGGTGGGTCCAGGTACCCACATACCTCACTTCTGGGTGTGGTTAGCAGCCTATATAATGGAGGCTGTTGTTTGGTATATGGTCTGTGTTTGGAGGGAGAAGGCCTCCTGTGTGTTGACTGAGCTGTGTGCTGGATACTTACCAACCTGTGTGACCACAGGTCTGGTTTACCAAAGACTTTGCTTAAAGGACTGTTTACTTTGTTTTGGCCGGCCCTAAATGCTGTTGTTTTAGTTTTACTTTCTGATCGGTTTATGAAGCCAATAAAGCGCTATGAACATTTAAAGGAACATGCCTCCTGTTTGCCTCGCACCGCACCTGAGTGAGTACAATCCCTATAATTGGTGTTAGACGTGCGGGCAGCGTTCCCAGCAGAGACGTGTGACTGCTACAGGAAGGACTGCATGTCCTGGGTCAAGTCTGTCGCAAGCCAGCAAGCATCGCCAGACAAGATGGAGGACCTGCTGAAACACTTGGTCCAGTCACAGCAGCAGGAGTTCAACAGGCTGTTGTTACAGCAGATCCAGCAGCACCAGCAGGAACAACGGCAGCAGATGCAGCTTCTGGAAACTGCCATCCAGGGCAGGACGAGCACCCCAACCCCAAGTCCGGCTGATGACACCCACGTCCGGAAGGCAGTAAGACGGGCCTTACAAAAAATGACCCCGGGGGATGACGTTGAGGCCTTCCTGATGGTGTTTGAAAGGGTTGCCGAGAGGGAGAAACTTCCGCCAGAGAAGTGGGCAGAGGTACTGGCGCCATACTTGATGGGAGAGCCCCAGAAGGCGTACTATGATTTAGCTTTGCAGGACGCCAAAGAGTATGGCAAGCTAAAAACTGAGATTCTAGCGCGCTTGGGGGTGACAATGACTATCAGGGTGCAGCGGGTTCACCGCTGGGAGTATCACTGGGACAAACCACGTCGCTCCCAAATGTTTGCACTTGGTCCAGAAGTGGCTACAGCCGGAGTCTTCTACGTCTGCGCAGATGGTAGAGCGGGTGGTGATGGACCGGTTTGTGCACTCTCTACCTAGGCCCATACAGACTTGGGTTGCGCAGAGGGATCCCCGGAATGCGGATGAACTGGTCGGACTGGTCGAGAGATACCAGGGGGTTGAAGATTCTTTGGGAAGGCAGCCCACTCCATACTGGGGGTCCCAAAAGGGGGCGGAGGCCCAAAAGGGGGTGGGGCATCCAAGGTCCAAAGGGGCGGGGGAGGTGATGCCCAAGGTCCCTTGCGGTGATGTCATTTGCTGGAAGTGCCACGGCCCAGGCCATATAGCCGCAAGTTGTCCCCTGAGCCTATGGACTGCAGCATAGGATGCCGTTGTTCATATTAAGCGCATCCGGTCTGCAGTGTGAACTTTCCACCCAGCGAGAGGCCTCAAGTATGTCCCGTGAAGGTGAACGGGCGGGAGGTAACGGCACTGCTAGATTCCGGGAGTCTGGTGACCCTTGTGAGGGCCACCCTTCCTCTCTAACTGATCCCGAGGAAAAAAGTCAGCGTACGGTGCATTCATGGTGATGCTAGGGACTACCCTATGGCCAGAGTGGACATTGAAATGGCCCACAGTACTGAGTCCGACGAGGTCGGCGTCATTCAGGACTTGTTGCACCCTATAATTATAGGCCGGGACTTTTGTTTATTTTGGGATCTGTGGGGGAAGGGTTTCAGGTTCACTGGCTCAGACAGGAAACCATTTAACCCTGATGAGGTATCACCACACCCAAGGTTTCCCTTTTGTGTCCTTGTGGGGGATGAGGAGGTAGTGTCCCCTGAGACTGACATTCCGGAGTTAGGGGTGACCAGTGAGATTTTTGAGTCTGCCCAACATAGGGACCTAATTCTGAAGGAAGCCTTCAATAATGTCACCCTCATAAATGGGGTTGCACAGGAGTCGGGGGCTGACACAAGTTTTCCCTATTTTATGATGAGTGGGGTGTTGTTGTACTGGGCCACAAAAGTGAGGGAAGAGCTGGTGGAACAGTTAATAGTGCCGGGTCCCTATAGACGGAAGGTGTTGGACATGGCCCATTCGCATATCTTGGGGGGACACTTAGGGGTGGGAAAACGCAGGAATGGATTATGCAGAGGTTCTATTGGCACGGGTGTCACCGGGAAATATTAAAGTATTACAGGTCCTGCCTTACGTACTAGTTAATCGCCCCCATCTCTCACTTTCAAAGTCCCCTCGTGCCATTGTCCATTATTGAAGTGCCGTTCGAGAGAATTGCCACGGACTTGGTCGGTCCCCTGGTTAAATCTGCTCGCAGGCATCAATATATCTTAGTCTTCCTGGACTATGCCATACGCTATCCGGAAGCAATTCCCCCGAGAAACTCCTCCGCAAAGAGTATAGCTCTCAAATTGGTCCAAGTTTTCTCCCGGACTGGTTTACCAAAGGAGATCTTGACTGACCAGGGAAGACCTCTTATGAGTAAGGTGATGAGAGAGTTATGCAAGGTCCGGCAAATCTCCCAACTGAGAACTTCAGTGTACCATCCTCAGACAGATGGCCTGGAGGAAAGGTTTGCTGAGGAAGGCCATAGAAAAGGATGGTAGAGACTGGGACTGTTTCCTACTGTATCTGTTGTTCTCCATCTGAGAGGTTCCACAGGCATCTACGGGGTTCTCGCCATTCAAAATTCTGTATGGCCGACATTCGCAAGGTCTCCTGAATATAGCCAAGGAAACCTGGGAAGCCGAAGTCACTCCCCACAGAAGCGTAATCAAGCACGTTGCACTGATGCAGCAGAGGATTGCGAAAGTGATCTCCAAAGAGGTGGCTTGTATGTTGAAACTCAGGGTCATTGAGGAATCCAAGAGCAGTAGGTCAAACCCGATTGTCCTGGTCCCAAAGCCCGATGGTGAATGGAGGTTCTGCAACGACTATCGGAAGTTGAATAAGGTCTCCAAGTTTGACGCATATCCCATGCCAGGTGTCGATGAAATGATTGCGAGACTTGGGCCAGCAAGGTACATAACCACCTTGGATTTGACGAAAGGATATTGGCAGATCCCCATGGCACAGGGAGCCAAGGAGAAGACTGCGTTTTCTAAACTGGATGGATGCTTTCAGTATGTCCGGATGCCGTTTGGACTGCAGGGGGCTCCTGCAACTTTCCAGAGAGCTATGGATTGAATCCTTGCATCCCATAAGCAATACGCCGCGGCATACCTGGACGCTATTGTTATCTTCACCCCGACTGGGAGAGTCATCTGGAAAAGGTCCAGGCGGTGTTTGATGCTCTAAGGAAGGCGGGATTTTCAATAAACCCCTGAAAATGTGCCATGGGGAAAGAAGAAGCCAAATACCTGGGTTATGTAGTTGGTAGAAGCGAGATCAAACCCCAAATCAGTAAAGTGGAGGCAATTCAAACCTGGCCGAGACCGCTGTCAAAAAAGCAGGTTAGAGCCTTCCTGGAGATCATGGGATACTACAGGAGGTTCATCCCAAACTTTGCCATAATGGCTGCACCCCTGACTGACCTCCTTAAGGGGACGAAATCAGCAATGGCCAAATGGTCTGAAGAGGCAGAGACGGCCTTTCAAGAGATGAAAGTGGCTCTGTGTAGGCAACCGGTCCTGGTTGCCCCCGACTTCAAGAAAGAGTTTATACTCCAGACAGATGCCTCAGATGTTGGTTTAGGAGCAGTCCTTTCCCAGGAGATACACGGGAAGGAGCACCCTGCAATCTACCTGAGCAGAAAGCTGTCCTCCTGTGATAAAAATTATTTGGTCATAGAGAAGGAGTGTTTGGCCATAATGTGGGCAGTGGACACGTTACAGTACTATCTGTTAGGTCGAAAATTTAGATTAGTATCCGACGATGCCCCACTCAGATGGATGAGGGAAACAAAGGGAAAAAATTCCAGGGTCACCCGCTGGTTTTTAGCCCTACAGGACTTCAACTTCAAATGTAGAACATAGAGCAGGGAAGCTGCATGGTAATGTCGATGCCCTCTCGAGAATCCCCTGTTTGGTAGTAGAAGGTGCCAAGCCCCACGGCTTTAGGCAGAGGGGGGAGGTATGTAAGATGGCTAATGGTTGCGTAGTCGATGGGAGGTATGTATCACAGAGATGGCTGGTCTCTGTGATGTAACCCGGAGTATTTTCTCTAGTGCACGCAAGCACTAAGAGGACTAAATGGTGCACCTGGGACCAAGTTGCGGGCAGTTTGAGAGATGGGTGAGTCTTGCTATCCACATACCTCACCTCTGGGTGTGGTTAACAGCCTATTTAATGGAGGTTGTTGTTTGGTACATGGTCTGTGTTTGGAGGGAGAAGGTCTCCTGTGTGTGTTGTCTCCAGACTGAGCTGTGTGCTGGATACTTACCAGCCTGTGTGACCACAGGTCCGGTTTACCAAAGACTTTGCTTAAAGGACTGTTTTTTTGTTTTTGCCTGCCCTAAAGGCTGTTTGCTTGAATTTTACTTTCTGACCGGTTTATGAAGCCAATAAACCGTACTGGACATTTAAAGGAACATGCCTCCTGTTTGCCTCGCACCGCACCTGAGTGAGTACAATCCCTACAACACATTGGATAAAAGTTACTATGATGAAATGCTCCTTAAAAAAAACCCGCTCACTCTTGGTCCTCTGACAAAATCTGGACAGTGACAACCCTGCCAAGTTTTATAAAAATGGAGTTGAGCTGTAGTTGACTTGGATGAGTTCAGAAGTCATTGTGCTGTGGCTTTTCACTCATCTGTGTCCTCCCATCATTTCTGTATACGCATCAAATGGTCCCTGGGGACCACCGGTATCACCTAGTGCACTTGCCACCTGCTCCTCCTTGTGAAGCCGTGCCGGGGGAATACCATTTATGCAAACACAGGACTGCATCACCTTTACAGAAAAACATCAGGTTTCCGGTATTGCACTAGTATTTAGGTATACACATATGTCAAGGTTGAGTTGTCCCCTAGCAATAGGGAAAATCATCAGGGCCACCCATTAGGAACTACACAGTGGTTATATTAAATAATAAAAGGTCCTCCAGAGCTAAAGATGCCCATTGTAGAATCTCTCCAATGTTGCTAACTGACGGAGGTCATGAATGAAGACCGACCCCGACCCTGAGCCCAATATTGGGAGACTCGATCCTGCTGCCCTAGAAGCTATGGCTCCATCAGCAAATAGTACAGCCGGTGCCCTGTCTATAGATCCGTACACACAAGATACAGTAAATAGGTATTACATTCCCTTTAAAGAATATTTCCACCTTTAAGAGGACTTGTCATTTTCTATAAATATGTATTTTTTGTACCTGGTGTAAATGCCGCTGTTCTACTGAATCCGGCGCTGTTTTTCTTGTATTTCTGCGCCTCTCCGTTCCTGAGATATGGCCGTTTCTTCCCTGTACATAAATCTAGCCATGTTGCCAAGTGGGTGTTTTCTTTAGGACCGCACCCAGTTGGCTGAAAGATTAGATTTCTATACAGGAAAAAAAGAAGTCATATCTCAGAAACAAAGAGGCGCAGGAACAAAAGAAAAACATCGCCGGATTCAGGAGAAGAGCGGCATTTATACTAGGTAAAAGAAATGCACATTTTTACAAAAAGTGAAATTCTCTTTAAATAAGAAAAAAAAATGCAAGAAAATACAGACCCCTGATTCTGAGTCAATTGCAGTTGCTTGTCCAGATTGGGCCCAAACTGCAAATGGAAAGAGAGTGCTGTGTAAGCTGGACCTTGCTTTTAAGGCGGCTCCAAACCTTAAAGGGATTCCCCGATTTGTGATCACTGACCGGATAGTTGGGGGATTTATTGCACGCGTGATTTATCAGGTTTCGGAAGACCCCACTAGGGTATTTTTTTGTTGTCAATCACTGGGGACAGCGTGTATATTGGTGGCCGGTTTCTGAAGTCAATGTCGATACATTTACGGCTTTATCTATTTTTTTTGCAGAGAGGTGTTTGGCAATGTTGCAAACTATTCTGAGAAAAAGAGACAGTTCAGCAGAAATAGGATGTTTACCCTGCGCTTCTGTATTCAGAGTGGTTTCTAAAGTTGCAGTTTGTTTAGATGCTGCCTTTGATATTTGGTTAAAGTTTAAGTCTTCTTCCCATATACCAAAAATGTGTTAATCCCCCCACCCCCCCTGCACTTTCTGAGAAATCTGTCATGTGACTTTGAAGAAATCATGTTTGGAGCTATTTCAAGCTTCCTGTTACCAGGCAGAACCTCACATCTCTGCAAGACCTCAGCGTCTGCCAGCCAATCACATCGCCCCATAGGAGGGGTCTTGGTTTAAAGTTAAACTCGCATTCCGGCATAATGAATATAGACCTACATCAGCGCTGTAGCTTTATTGTTTGTTTGTTTTCAGTTTGGAAGTTTTTTGGCAAAAACACAGATGTCTAATGATGCAGCACAGTACAGAAAACAAGGGAGTCACACATGTGAGCTCCTATCAGAAACAGCCATCCTATGTCATATAGAAATATTCCCATGACATGCACAGCTGCAATACCATACACAGCCTGTAGACAAGAGTGGCGCTGTTAATGTACTAATCTTAATTTACATCCTGTATTATACTCCAGAGCTGCACTCACTATTCTGCTGGTGCAGTCACTGTGTACATACATTACATTACTGATCCTGTACTGATCCTGAGTTACCTCCTGTATTATACTCCAGAGCTGCACTCACTATTCTGCTGGTGCAGTCACTGTGTACATACATTACATTACTGATCCTGAGTTACATCCTGTATTATACCCCAGAGCTGCACTCACTATTCTGCTGGTGCAGTCACTGTGTACATACATTACATTACTGATCCTGTACTGATCCTGAGTTACATCCTGTATTATACTCCAGAGCTGCACTCACTATTCTGCTGGTGCAGTCACTGTGTACATACATTACATTACTGATCCTGTACTTATCCTGAGTTACATCCTGTATTATACTCCAGAGCTGCACTCACTATTCTGCTGGTGCAGTCACTGTGCACATACATTACATTACTGATCCTGTACTGATCCTGAGTTACATCCTGTATTATACTCCAGAGCTGCACTCACTATTCTGCTGGTGCAGTCACTATGTACATACATTACATTACTGATCCTGAGTTACATCCTGTATTATACTCCAGAGCTGCACTCACTATTCTGCTGGTGCAGTCACTATGTACATACATTACATTACTGATCCTGAGTTACATCCTGTATTATACTCCAGAGCTGCACTCACTATTCTGCTGGTGCAGTCACTGTGCACATACATTACATTACTGATCCTGTACTGATCCTGAGTTACATCCTGTATTATACTCCAGAGCTGCACTCACTATTCTGCTGGTGCAGTCACTATGTACATACATTACATTACTGATCCTGAGTTACATCCTGTATTATACTCCAGAGCTGCACTCACTATTCTGCTGGTGCAGTCACTGTGTACATACATTACATTACTGATCCTGTACTGATCCTGAGTTACATCCTGTATTATACTCCAGAGCTGCACTCACTATACTGCTGGTGCAGTCCCTGTGTACATACATTACATTACTGATCCTGTACTGATCCTGAGTTACATCCTGTATTATACTCCAGAGCTGCACTCACTATACTGCTGGTGCAGTCACTGTGTACATACATTACATTACTGATCCTGTACTGATCCTGAGTCACATCCTGTATTATACTCCAGAGCTGCACTCACTATTCTGCTGGTGCAGTCACTGTGTACATACATTACATTACTGATCCTGAGTTACATCCTGTATTATACTCCAGAGCTGCACTCACTATTCTGCTGGTGCAGTCCCTGTGTACATACATTACATTACTGATCCTGTACTGATCCTGAGTTACATCCTGTATTATACTCCAGAGCTGCACTCACTATTCTGCTGGTGCAGTCACTATGTACATACATTACATTACTGATCCTGAGTTACATCCTGTATTATACTCCAGAGCTGCACTCACTATTCTGCTGGTGCAGTCACTGTGTACATACATTACATTACTGATCCTGAGTTACATCCTGTATTATACTCCAGAGCTGCACTCACTATTCTGCTGGTGCAGTCACTGTGTACATACATTACATTACTGATCCTGAGTTACATCCTGTATTATACTCCAGAGCTGCACTCACTATACTGCTGGTGCAGTCCCTGTGTACATACATTACATTACTGATCCTGTACTGATCCTGAGTTACATCCTGTATTATACTCCAGAGCTGCACTCACTATTCTGCTCGTGCAGTCACTGTGTACATACATTACATTACTGATCCTGAGTTACATCCTGTATTATACCCCAGAGCTGCACTCACTATTCTGCTGGTGCAGTCACTGTGTACATACATTACATTACTGATCCTGTACTGATCCTGAGTTACATCCTGTATTATACTCCAGAGCTGCACTCACTATTCTGCTGGTGCAGTCACTGTGTACATACATTACATTACTGATCCTGAGTTACATCCTGTATTGTACTCCAGAGCTGCACTCACTATTCTGCTAGTGGAGTCACTGTATACATACATTACATTACAGATCCTGAGTTACCTCCTGTATTATACTCCAGAGCTGCACTCATTATTCTGTTGGTGGAGTCACTGTGTACATACATTACATTACTGATCTGTGCTGATCCTGAGTTACATCCTGTATTATACTCCAGAGCTGCACTCACTATTCTGCTGGTGCAGTCACTGTGCACATACATTACATTACTGATCCTGAGTTACATCCTGTATTATACTCCAGAGCTGCACTCACTATTCTGCTGGTGCAGTCACTGTATACATACATTACATTACTGATCCTGAGTTACATCCTGTATTATACTCCAGAGCTGCACTCACTATTCTGCTGGTACAGTCACTGTGCACATACATTATATTACTGATCCTGTACTGATCCTGAGTTACATCCTGTATTATACTCCAGAGCTGCACTCACTATTCTGCTGGTGCAGTCACTGTGTACATACATTACATTACTGACCCTGAGTTACATCCTGTATTATACTCCAGAGCTGCACTCACTATTCTGCTGGTACAGTCACTGTGCACATACATTATATTACTGATCCTGTACTGATCCTGAGTTACATCCTGTATTATACTCCAGAGCTGCACTCACTATTCTGCTGGTGCAGTCACTGTGTACATACATTACATTACTGACCCTGAGTTACATCCTGTATTATACTCCAGAGCTGCACTCACTATTCTGCTGGTGGAGTCACTGTGTACATACATTATATTACTGATCCTGTACTGATCCTGAGTTACATCCTGTATTATACTCCAGAGCTGCACTCACTATTCTGCTGGTGCAGTCCCTGTGTACATACATTACATTACTGATCCTGAATTACATCCTGTATTATACCCCAGAGCTGCACTCACTATTCTGCTGGTGCAGTCACTGTGTACATACATTACTGATCCTGTACTGATCTTGAGTTACATCCTGTATTATACTCCAGAGCTGCACTCACTATTATACTGGTGCAGTCACTGTGTACATACATTACATTACTGATCCTGTACTGATCCTGAGTTACAGCCTGTATTATACTCCAGAGCTGCACTCACTATTCTGCTGGTACAGTCACTGTGTACATACATTATATTACTGATCCTGTACTGATCCCGAGTTACATCCTGTATTATACTCCAGAGCTGCACTCACTATTCTGCTGGTACAGTCACTGTGTACATACATTATATTACTGATCCTGTACTGATCCTGAGTTACATCCTGTATTATACTCCAGAGCTGCACTCACTATTCTGCTGGTACAGTCACTGTGTACATACATTATATTACTGATCCTGTACTGATCCCGAGTTACATCCTGTATTATACTCCAGAGCTGCACTCACTATTCTGCTGGTGCAGTTACTGTGTACATACATTACATTACTGATCCTGTACTGATCCTGAGTTACATCCTGTATTATACTCCAGAGCTGCACTCACTATTCTGCTAGTGGAGTCACTGTGTACATACATTACATTACAGATCCTGAGTTACCTCCTGTATTATACTCCAGAGCTGCACTCACTATTCTGCTGGTGCAGTCACTGTGTACATACATTACATTACTGATCCTGTACTGATCCTGAGTTACATCCTGTATTATACTCCAGAGCTGCACTCATTATTCTGCTGGTGCAGTCACTGTGTACATACATTACATTACTGATCCTGTACTGATCCTGAGTTACATCCTGTATTATACTCCAGAGCTGCACTCACTATTCTGCTAGTGGAGTCACTGTGTACATACATTACATTACAGATCCTGAGTTACCTCCTGTATTATACTCCAGGGCTGCACTCATTATTCTGCTGGTGCAGTCACTGTGTACATACATTACATTACTGATCCTGTACTGATCCTGAGTTACCTACTGTATTATACCCCAGAGCTGCCCTCACTATTCTGCTGGTGGAGTCACTGTGTACATACATTATATTACTGATCCTGTACTGATCCTGAGTTACATCCTGTATTATACTCCAGAGCTGCACTCACTATTCTGCTGGTACAGTCACTGTGTACATACATTACATTACTGATCCTGAGTTACATCCAGTATTATACCCCAGAGCTGCACTCACTATTCTGCTGGTGCAGTCACTGTGTACATACATTACATTACTGATCCTGTACTGATCCTGAGTTACATCCTTTATTATACTCCAGAGCTGCACTCACTATTCTGCTGATGCAGTCACTGTGTACATACATTACATTACTGATCCTGAATTACATCCTGTAATATACCCCAGAGCTGCACTCACTATTCTGCTGGTGCAGCCACTGTGTAAATACATTACATTACTGATCCTGTACTGATCCTGAGTTACATCCTGTATTATACTCCAGAGCTGCACTCACTATTCTGCTGGTGCAGTCACTGTGTACATACATTATATTACTGATCCTGTACTGATCCTGAGTTACATCCTGTATTATACTCCAGAGCTGCACTCACTATTCTGCTGGTGCAGTCACTGTGTACATACATTACATTACTGATCCTAAGTTACATCCTGTATTATACTCCAGAGCTGCACTCATCATTCTGCTGGTGCAGTCACTGTGTACACACATTACATTACTGATCCTGTACTGATCCTGAGTTACATCCTGTATTATACTCCAGAGCTGCACTCACTATTCTGCTGGTGCTGTCCCTGTGTACATACATTACATTACTGATCCTGAATTACATCCTGTAATATACCCCAGAGCTGCACTCACTATTCTGCTGGTGCAGTCACTGTGTACATACATTACATTACTGATCCTGTACTGATCCTGAGTTACATCCTGTATTATACTCCAGAGCTGCACTCACTATTCTGCTGGTGCAGTCACTGTGTACATACATTACATTACTGATCCTAAGTTATATCCTGTATTATACTCCAGAGCTGCACTCACTATTCTGCTGGTGCAGTCACTGTGTACATACATTATATTACTGATCCTGTACTGATCCTGAGTTACCTCCTGTATTATACTCCAGAGCTGCACTCACTATTCTGCTGGTGCAGTCCCTGTGTACATACATTACATTACTGATCCTGAGTTACATCCTGTATTATACCCCAGAGCTGCACTCACTATTCTGCTGGTGCAGTCATTGTTTACATATATTATATTACTGATCCTGTACTGATCCTGAGTTACATCCTGTATTATACTCCAGAGCTGCACTCACTATTCTGCTGGTGCAGTCACTGTGTACATATATTACATTACTGATCCTGTACTGATCCTGAGTTACATCCTGTATTATACTCCAGAGCTGCACTCACTATTCTGCTGGTGCAGTCACTGCGTACATACATTACATTACTGATCCTAAGTTACATCCTGTATTATACTCCAGAGCTGCACTCACTATTCTGCTGGTGCAGTCACTGTGTACATACATTATATTACTGATCCTGAGTTACCTCCTGTATTATACTCCAGAGCTGCACTCACTATTCTGCTGGTGCAGTCACTGTGTACATACATTACATTACTGATCCTGTACTGATCCTGAGTTATATCCTGTATTATACTCCAGAGCTGCACTCACTATTCTGCTGGTGCAGTCCCTGTGTACATACATTACATTACTGATCCTGAGTTACATCCTGTGTTATACTCCAGAGCTGCACTCACTATTCTACTGGTGCAGGCACTGTGTACATACATTACTGATCCTGTACTGATCTTGAGTTACATCCTGTATTATACTCCAGAGCAGCACTCACTATTCTACTGGTGCAGGCACTGTGTACATTACATTACTGATCCTGTACTGATCCTGAGTTACAGCCTGTATTATACTCCAGAGCTGCACTCACTATTCTACTGGTGCAGTCACTGTGTGCATACATTACATTACTTTTCCTGTGCTGATCCTGAGTTACATTCTGTATTATACTCCAGAGCTGCGCTCACTATCCTGCTGGTGCACTCACTGTGTACATACATTACATTACTGATCCTGAGTTACCTCCTGTATTATACTCCAGAGCAGCACTCACTATTCTGCTGGTGCAGTCACTGTGTGCATACATTACATTACTGATCCTGTACTGATCCTGAATTACATCCTGTATTATACTCCAGAGCTGCACTCACTATTCTGCTGGTGCAGTCACTGTGTACATACATTACATTACTGATCCTGAATTACATCCTGTATTATACTCCAGAGCTGCACTCACTATTCTGCTGGTGCAGTCACTGTGTACATACATTACCTTACTGATCCTGCACTGATTCTGAGTTACATCCTGTATTATACTCCAGAGCTGCACTCACTATTCTGCTGGTGCAGTCACTGTGTACATACATTATATTACTGATCCTGAGTTACATCCTGTATTATACTCCAGAGCTGCACGCACTATTCTACTGGTGCAGTCACTGTGTACATACATTACATTACTGATCCTGTACTGATCCTGATTTACATTCTGTATTATACTCCAGAGCTGCACTCACTATTCTACTGGTGCAGTCACTGTGTACATACATTACATTACTGATCCTGTACTGATCCTGAGTTACATCCTGTATTATACTCCAGAGCTGCACTCACTATTCTGCTGGTGCAGTCACTGTGTACATACATTATATTACTGATCCTGAGTTACATCCTGTATTATACTATAGAGCTGCACTCACTATTCTGCTGGTGCAGTCACTGTGTACATACATTACATTACTGATCCTGTACTGATCCTGAGTTACATTCTGTATTATACTCCAGAGCTGCACTCACTATTCTGCTGGTGCAGTCACTGTGTACATACATTACATTACTGATCCTGTACTGATCCTGAGTTACATCCTGTATTATACTCCAGAGCTGCACTCACTATTCTACTGGTGCAGTCACTGTGTTCATACATTACATTACTGATCCTGTGCTGATCCTGAGTTACAGCCTGTATTATACTCCAGAGCTGCACTCACTATTCTGCTGGTGCAGTCACTGTGTACATACTGTCATAGATCGGCTCACTCGGCTGCACATGGAGGTAGACACAGGAATGCTGTCTCTAAATCTTCCAGTGGTTTATTAAAAATACTGCATAAACCAGTGCAGCATTAGAAAAGCAAACACGGCCTTTCAGGCCTAACGGGAAAACAAAAAATTAATGTATGGCACAGTCCGTGTTGCTGCAGGGATCCATTCGCACAGGGAACAAAACATAAACAAAAGGTTCAACTTTCCTTATACTCAGAAATGGCACTGGAGCTCCCAACTCCAGACACGCCCCACAATCAATGAGCCACAAGGCTGTGTATTTATCCTCTGGACTCCACGCTGGGTGGAGATATGGTGAACAGCCTCCCACCCACTCTACAGCTGTTCAATCAACCTAGCCCTAAACATGGCCGATTAACCCTTTCTGCAAAATAGTGTGCTTTAGCATTTTTCTAGGTTCATATCACTGAAGCTAATAACTTTAGTGATACCCATCTCCCCTCCAGTACTTTGCCAGTGACTTTGTCACATATTTCCCCCTCTGCCCAAAGCTGTGGTTTTTGACACCTTCAGTCATCAAACAGGGAAGTCTAGACAGGGTATTGGCATTATCGTGGAGCTTCCCAAGCCTGTGCTCCACATGAAAGTTGAAGTCCTGTAGCCCTAGAAACCAACGAGTCACCCGGGAATTCTTCCCCTTATTTTTCATCATCCATCTCAGGGGCGCATGATCTGACACAAGCCTGAACGTTCGACTTAACAGGTAGTACCTCAGGGTGTCAATTGCCCATTTGATGGTCAAGCATTTTTTTTATGTAATGGCATAGTTTTTCTCACAAGAGGAGCGTTTCCTACTTAAATTCAGGACTAGATGTTCCTCCCCGTTTGCTTCCTGGGACAACACGGCTCCCAACCCGACCTCTGAGGCATCCATCTGGACCACAAATTCCTTACTTAAGTCAGCTGCGATCAAGACCGGCTGCTCACACGGCGAGCTTCAACTCTTGGAACACCATCCCTGCTTCAGAAGACCATTTGGCCATCGATGTCTTCATGCCCTTAAGAAGGTCGGTCAGTGGTGCGGCTATCTTGGCGAAATTTGGGATAAATCACTGATAGTATCCCATAATTCCCAGAAATGCCCGAACCTGTTTCTTGGACACTGGCTGTGACCAGTTTTGGATAGCCTCCACCTTATTCACTTGTGACTTTATTTTGCCTCTTCCAACGATGTAGCCCAAGTATTTTGCCTCCTTTTTCCAATGGCACACTTCTTTGGGTTTATGGTAAACCCTGCCTTCCTTAGCACATCTAATACGGCCTGGACCTTCTGCAGATGACTTCTCCCACCCGGGCTGAAAATCACAATATCATTGAGGTAAGCTGCAGCGTACTTTTTGTGAGGGGCTAGGATTCGGTCCATGGCCTTCTGGAAGGTAGCTTGGGCTCCTTGCAGCCTGAACAGCATTCTGATATAGTGGAAGCAACTGTCAGGTGTAGAAAAGGCCGTCTTCTCCTTGGTACTTTGGGAGAGGAGTATTTGCCAGCAACCTTTCGTTAGGTCAAGGGTGGTGATATATCTGGCTGACCCTAGTCACTCTATGAGTTCATCGATTTGTGGCATCGGATAGGCGTCAAATTTAGACACCTTATTTAGTTTCCTGTAGTTGTTGCAGAAACACCACTCTCCATCAGGCTTCGGCACGGCGGCAATAGGGCTGGACCAGCTGCTCTTTGACTCCTTGATGACGCCCAGGCTCAACATTATTCTCACCTCCTTCAAAATCACCTTGCGGAGAACTTTGGGAATTCTTTACAGCTTTTGGTTGACCAGCACCTTTGGTTCCATCAGGATTTCCTTTTCAACAACCTGCGTAAATCCTGGCAACTCCGAAAACAGATCCCAGTACTGCTCAAGCAGTTCTCTCCACTCTTGTTTCTGGGCCAGTGACAGTGTCTCTGCCACTGTGACATCCTCAACTTTGGCTTCAGAATTAGCCCCCAGGCACGTAGCTTCCACCTATTCACCGTCTCGCCATGATTTAAGCACGTTGATGTGTTACACTTGGTACGGCTTTTTTCTCCCTGGCTGGTGGACCTTGTAGTTGACGTCATTCAGTTTTTCGACCACCTCGTATGGCCCCTGCCTCATGGCCAGAAATTTACTTTCAACCATGGTGATCAACACCACACTCGGTCTATAGGGCTAAACTGTCTCAGCCTCGCTAACCGATTGTAGACCCTTGCCTGGGCCTTTTGTGCTTGAAGGAGGCTCTCCTTCATGATTAGCATCACCCTTGCGATCCTATCCTGCATCTGGGCCACATGCTCAATGATACTTTGGTGGGGTGTAACCTCTGCTTCCCAGGTCTCCTTTTCAATATCCAGAAGTCCCCGAGGGTGCCGTCCATATAACAACTCGAACGGCGAGAACCACATAGAAGCCTGTGGCACTTCCCTAATAGAGAACAGCAGGTACGGGAGTAGGCAATCCCAGTCTAGGCCATCCTTCTCCATGACCTTCTTTTTTTTTTTTTAATCAAATAATTTTTAATGAAAAACTTAAAATACAAATTTTCCATCTTTCAAATAACATAAATGACATAGTAATTCCATAGTATAAACATGAACAAAGTATCTCGACTTCAATTCCCTTACCCACCCTAAACCCAAATTCCAACATTCCAGAGAGAACCATTTTCAGAGCAGTTCTAGAATAATGGAGTATAAAATTCGTAGAAGGGGGGAAGAAGATAAAAAAAAAGTGACTAACAAAGGGATCGCATTGCTAATATTCTATCTCTAATTAGAAGATTTGTGAGCAACCCTGGAGTATCCAACCAAGGACTCCATATCTTTTCGAATTTGCAAATAGATTTATGTTTATGATAGACTCCTCTTTCCAACCAGATTTCACGACCTTCTTAAGCATGGACTTCAAGGTTTTATTCAACCTTTCCACCAAGCTGTCCGTCTGCAGATAGTACACTGACGTCCTGAGTTGTGTAATCTGGAGAGCCTTACATAACTCTCTTATTACATTGGACATAAACGGCGTTCCTTGGTCCATCAGCATTTCTTTTGGCAGACCCGTCGGAGAAAATATGAACTAGCTCCTGGCGGAGGAGTTTCTTAGTGGTACCGCCTCCAGGTACCGTGTTGCATAGTCCATGACTACCAGGATATATTGGTGCCCTCTGGCTGACTTAACTAGTTGCCCGACAAGGTACATGGCAATCTGGTCAAATGGGACCTCTATAATGGGTAATGGCACCAGGGGACTGCGGAAGTGGGAGACAGGAGCAGTTAGCTGACAGGTAGGACAGGACCAGCAATAATTAATTCTCGGTGATACTCGGGCCAGTAGACCAGTAGAACCTTTGAAATATCTGCTCCTGCGTTTTGTCTACGCCCAGATGCACACCCAGGACATGAGAATGGGCCAGGTCTAGTACCCTACGCCTATAGGGTCCCAGTACTAACAGCTGCTCTAATACTTCCCCTCTCAGTTTACTGACTCGATATAGCAGATCCTCATTTACTGGGAAATAAGGAAACCTGGTGTCAGCCCCCGGCTCTTGGGCAACCCCATTTATCACAGTCACATTGTTCCATGCCCCATTTAACGTAAGGTCCTCCATTTGAGAAGTCCCCAAATTCCCCCCAGAACCCACCAATGCAGGAATCTCAGCCTCATGGGTCACCGTCTCGTCCTCTTCTCCTGCAAGAACACACAGAGGGAACTCATCCACCTCCGACTGCACTGGGAATACTTCATGGTTGAACCGGCTCCTATCTGAGTAATTTGCCGCCCCCGCCTTTCGCCACAAGTCCCAGAACAAACTAAAGTCGTGCCCTTTTATTACTGGGTGTAGCAGGTCTTCAACTACTTCGACTTCATGGGACTCAATGCCACAGTTTGTTTTATAGACACACTAGCAACGGGGTAATCCTTGGCTTCCCTGTGAATACTGCGGACTCCCCCTTTTTTTTTACGGGGATCAATGGGTGGGGGAGTGTGGCCCTTACCAGGGTCACCAAACTCCCGAGACCAAGAATTCCGACACCAGTACTCTATTTATTGTCATGGGACATGCTTGTAGCCCCTCTCCGGGCTGATGGTCCACACTGCAAGCTGGGTAGGCATAATATGAACAGTGCCTTCCTATGCTGCAGTCCATCAGTTCTGTGGACATAGGACGATGGACAGCTATGGGTCCTGGACTGTGACATCTTCAACAAATTAAGTCCTTAGCAGTGGTCTTTGGCAACCTCTGAACGACTCCTTGGGACCTCACATTCTCCTCCCCTCCCCCATTGTGATTCAACTACCCTTTTGAGAGTCAAGCTCCTTCTGGGTACCCCAGTACGGCATGCAACAATGCCTCATTTCCTTAAGGAATTCTCGACCTCCTGGTACTTTTCCACTAGGGCAACCAGGTCTTCCGCATTCCTGGGGTCTCCCTGGGCAACCCAGGTCTGCACCGGCCTAGGAAGGGAGTGAATGAATCTGTCCATAACAATTCGCTAAACCACCTGGGCTGGGTTGGAGGACTCCGGCTGCAACCACTTCTGTATCAGATATAGTAGGTCGAACATTTTCGAGGGGGTTTTTCACCGCAATACGCCCAGTGGTGGGCCTTTGAGCTCTAACAGACAAAAGTCACTCCTGAGACTGCCAATATCTCAGTTTTTAATTTGGCATACTCCTGTGCATCCCGTGGGAACAGGTATAATAAGTCTTTTGGGGTTCACCAGTTAAATAAGAGGCCAGTATCTCCGCCCACTGCTCCGGCGGCAGTTTCTTCCGCTCTGCTACCCATTCGAACACACTCAAAAATACCTCAACATCATCACCTGGGGTCATCTTTTGCATAGCTCATCTTACTGCCTTCCTGAACTTGGGGGAGGGGTGGTTTCTCTGCTGCGGACATAACCTGCTAAAAGTTCCATCTGCCGTTGCTGCTGTTGGATTTGCTGCATCAGTGCTGCTGAAGCTGCTGCTGTTCTCGGTGCTGCTGCTGGAGCTGCTGCTGCTGGAGCTGCTGCTGCTCTCAGTACCGCTGTACTTGCTGCTGCTCTCAGTGCTGCTGAAGCTGCTGCTGTTCTCGGTGCTGCTGCTGGAGCTGCTGCTGCTGCTGGAGCTGCTGCTGCTCTCAGTGCTGCTGTACTTGCTGCTGCTCTCAGTGCTGCTGAAGCTGCTGCTGTTCTCGGTGCTGCTGCTGGAGCTGCTGCTGCTGGAGCTGCTGCTGCTCTCAGTGCTGCTGTACTTGCTGCTGCTCTCAGTGCTGCTGAAGCTGCTGCTGTTCTCGGTGCTGCTGCTGGAGCTGCTGCTGCTGGAGCTGCTGCTGCTCTCAGTGCTGCTGTACTTGCTGCTGCTCTCAGTGCTGCTGAAGCTGCTGCTGTTCTCGGTGCTGCTGCTGGAGCTGCTGCTGCTGGAGCTGCTGCTGCTCTCAGTGCTGCTGTACTTGCTGCTGCTCTCAGTGCTGCTGGAGCTGCTGCTGTTCTCGGTGCTGCTGCTGGAGCTGCTGCTGGCTTAAGATCAGGTGCTTGATCAGCTCCTCCAGTTTTGTCTGACCGCTGTTCCATCCCTATAGCCGCCTTTACTCAGGACATGCAGTTTGTCCACAGCCGTCACACTAGCTTCCTGGGGATCTTGCCCGCATTCTCCCACAAACTGTGGTAGATCGACTCACTCGGCTGCACATGGAGGCAGACACAGGAATGCTGCCTCTTTAAATCTTCCACTGGTTTATTAAAGGTACTGCATAAAACAGAGCAGCGCTGGTGTAGCACCCTGAGGATTCGGCTGCTACAGGGGTATTGCACCTCAATCCAGAGGTGTGATATTCCACTCCCGGGTAAGGAAGGAGTGTGGATCTGAGCTCGGTAGGCTGCATGCACTACACACATCCCATTTCCGAGGAGCAGACCGACGGTACTCCCACTTAGAAATGTGCAGGTACGACCGAGTCTGTTCCTGGCTGGAGTGGGAGGGGGGTGGTACATCCCAAGTAGTGTAGGGGCAGATAGGGGGAGCAGCCTGAGTAAAGATAGGAGCTCATTGGGTGCTGGTCACCTGAGCTCACACATAGAGGGTGTATATAAGGTGGGCACCAACTAAGAACAGGGTCAGTTGCAGAGAGAAAGTCAGGAGCAGAGGAGAAGAGAGACCCAGAGTGAGAGAGGAGAGAGAGAGAGACTCAGAGGCACAGAAGAAAAGGACTCTAAGACCCCAAACTAAATCCCCGGGTGAAGAGTCGGCACCAGGGTACCGGAACCCAAGCTGGTGGGGGTAAAAACATTCCCCAGCCAGAGACCGGAGACCGTGGGCAGCGTTTGCCACGGTCACCCACCACATCCACCACGAAGGCATACCACGAGGAGGGTCAGGGAACTCAAGGCCAAGGGTGTCCCAACAGAAGGCCCGAGGGAGCTGGACCTGGGTGGATCAATAGTGGGGACGGCCAGAGAAAGGACTGAAGGAGAGCTCAGGGTCACGCTCCGGACTTATTTGGGAGTTGGCTGGATCCAGAACCTGGTGGACGCAGCACGGCTCGGGAGGTCACTCGAAGCTGGAGTGACCAGAACATCAGCAGTGAGTAAACATCCTAAACTGCATAACCCGACTCTGTCTCTGATTGCCGTCTACACTGCATCACCACAACTCCCATCCTCTGCACCTGATCCCCCTGAGGCTATACCCCACCCGTTGGGGGTTATACCATCACAAGCTGCACCTACACCATCAGCCTCAGCGGACCCTGCTGCAGCGGCGGCCATAGTGACCGCAATACAACGGGTGGCGTAGTCGACAATAAAGAACTTAATAACATCTGTAGGACTGCCACATACAACTGAGTTTGACACCCTGGGCACGGACCGGGTCACAGCCACTCGGAAGACTACAACCCCCATCTGATCCGGCTCCGGATATTCCCCCTAAAAGAATATGGCCCAGGGGGCGCGTCACTGGCAAAACAAACACGGCTTTTCTGACCTAATGGGAAAACAAAAACATAAAGTATGGCACAGTCCGTGTTGCAGCAGGGATCCGTTCGCTCAGGGAACAAAACATAAGCAAAAGGTTCTTCTTTAATTATACTCAAACACAGCTCTGGAACTCCCAACTCCAGACACGCCCCACAATCAATGAGCCAGAAGGCTGTGTATTTATCCTCTGGACTCCAGGCTGGGTGGAGATATGGTGAACAGCCTCCCACCCGCTATACAGCTGTTCAATTAACCTAGCCCTAAAAATATCTGATTAACCCCACTCAGCACTTAATGTGCTGGAGCATTTTTCTAGGTTCATATCACTGAAGCTGATAACCTCAGTGATACATATCTACCCTCCAGTACTTTACCAGTGACTTTGTCACAATACATTACATTTTAGATCCTGAGTTACATCCTGTATTATACTCCAGAGCTGCACTCTCTATTTTGTTGGTGCAGTGACTGTGTAAATACATTAGTTATCCTGTATGAAGATGGACCCCATAGACTTTGATAGTGTCGGTTTAGTTTCAGTCATGGTTTTCTGTAACATGGAGCTCAGAGGCAGATGTACCAATACTTGTGCAACATATCAGCGCGCTCACCCCTGGACATTATTTCTGCATGGCTTGCAGCATGAGGTTTTCTCTTCTAGAAATATCTCTCATTCAGCCTTTTAGTGTTTTGCATGAATTATGTTCTCCTTACTTTGTACATTTTTGTCTCAGTCATGTGATTACTTGAATTACCAGATTCAAGCAGTTTACTGGGACGTCAGCAAAAGTCAGAAAATGTATAATTTTATCAGTACTGTCTTAATGAAGGTCAATGTGATGATCATTGCTGACAGGAGATTGTTCATGAAGAGCAGAAGTAATATGTGGCAAGCAGGAACAGTTTTAGACAAAGTGGGGCCCTGGGCAAGATTAAAGTGGGGCCCCAAATGCTAATATATTACACCACACAGAAACATTTTGGTTGAATTTACATGCGTTGAGTTCAGGCCATTAAACGAGCGTGATCAACAATACTGAAGTCGTTTGACGCATGTTTCTTCATCTCTTTACACCACCTGAGCAAGAATGATAGGTGGGCACAGAACGATCACGAGTAGATAAAACTGTCCCCATACACAGGGCCGGCGTCAGCACCCGGCGCACCCGGGCAAGTGTCGGGGCCCTGAGCAGGCTGGGGGCCCACTCACCGTCGGGCACTCCGTCGCGCTATGGGAGGGCGCGGTGACGTCTTTCCACCGCGCTCTCTCCTGAGCCGTCACAGGTGGTGCAAAGCGGGAAGACGCCGATGCGGGTGAGGAGTCCGGAGCAGCGGCTGCAGGTGAGAAGTGAGATGAGTATTTGATTTTTTTTTATATATATGTATGGAGGCATGGGAGTTATATGGGAGGGGGACAAGTGACATCCTACATGGGGCATTATATGGGGGGGAGAGGTGACATCCTGCATGGGGAATTATATGGGGGGGAGAGGTGACATCCTGCATGGGGAATTATATGGGAGGGAGAGGTGACATCCTGCATGGGGCATTATATGGGGGGGAGAGGTGACATCCTGCATGGGGAATTATATGGGGGGGAGAGGTGACATCCTGCATGGGGAATTATATGGGAGGGAGAGGTGACATCCTGCATGGGGCATTATATGGGGGGGAGAGGTGACATCCTGCATGGGGAATTATATGGGGGGGAGAGGTGACATCCTGCATGGGGAATTATATGGGAGTGAGAGGTGACATCCTGCATGGGGCATTATATGGGAGGGAGAGGTGACATCCTGCATGGGGAATTATATGGGGGGGAGAGGTGACATCCTGCATGGGGAATTATATGGGAGGGAGAGGTGACATCCTGCATGGGGCATTATATGGGGGGGAGAGGTGACATCCTGCATGGGGAATTATATGGGGGGGAGAGGTGACATCCTGCATGGGGAATTATATGGGAGGGAGAGGTGACATCCTGCATGGGGCATTATATGGGGGGGAGAGGTGACATCCTGCATGGGGAATTATATGGGGGGGAGAGGTGACATCCTGCATGGGGAATTATATGGGAGTGAGAGGTGACATCCTGCATGGGGCATTATATGGGAGGGAGAGGTGACATCCTGCATGGGGAATTATATTGGGGGAGAGGTGACATCCTGCATGGGGAATTATATGGGAGGGAGAGGTGACATCCTGCATGGGGCATTATATGGGGGGAGAGGTGACATCCTGCATGGGGAATTATATGGGGGGGAGAGGTGACATCCTGCATGGGGAATTATATGGGAGGGAGAGGTGACATCCTGCAAGGGGAATTATATGGGGGGAGAGGTGACATCCTGCATGGGGAATTATATGGGGGGGAGAGGTGACATCCTGCATGGGGAATTATATGGGAGGGAGAGGTGACATCCTGCATGGGGCATTATATGGGGGGTGAGGTGACATCCTGCATGGGGCATTATATGGGGGGTGAGGTGACATCCTGCATGGGGCATTATATGGGGGGAGAGGTGACATCCTGCATGGGGCATTATATGGGGGGAGAGGTGGCATCCTGCATGGGGCATTATATGGGGGGTGAGGTGACATCCTGCATGGGGCATTATATGGGGGGAGTGACATCCTGCATGGGGCATTATATGGGAGGGAGAAGTGACATCCTGCATGGGGCATTATATGGGAGGGAGAGGTGACATCCTGCATGGGGCATTATGTGGGAGGGAGAGGTGACATCCTGCATGGGGAATTATATGGGGGGTGGGAGAGGTGACATCCTGCATGGGGCATTATATGGGGGGAGAGGTGACATCCTACATGGGGCATTATATGGGGGGAGTGACATCCTGCATGGGGCATTATATGGAGGGGTCGGAGAGATGACATCCTGCATGGGGCATTATATGGGGGGGAGAGGTGGCATCCTGCATGGGGCATTATATGGGGGGGTGGGAGAGGTGACATCCTGCATGGGGCATTATATGGGGGGGAGAGGTGGCGTCCTGCATGGGGCATTATATGGGGGGTGAGGTGACATCCTGCATGGGGCATTATATGGGGGGTGAGGTGACATCCTGCATGGGGCATTATATGGGGGGAGAGGTGACATCCTGCATGGGGCATTATATGGGGGGAGTGACATCCTGCATGGGGCATTATATGGAGGGGTGGGAGAGGTGACATCCTGCATGGGGCATTATATGGGGGGAGAGGTGGCATCCTGCATGGGGCATTATATGGGGGGTGAGGTGACATCCTGCATGGGGCATTATATGGGGGGAGTGACATCCTGCATGGGGCATTATATGGGAGGGAGAGGTGACATCCTGCATGGGGCATTATATGGGAGGGAGAGGTGACATCCTGCATGGGGCATTATGTGGGAGGGAGAGGTGACATCCTGCATGGGGCATTATATGGGGGGTGGGAGAGGTGACATCCTGCATGGGGCATTATATGGGGGGAGAGGTGACATCCTGCAAGGGGCATTATATGGGGGGAGTGACATCCTGCATGGGGCATTATATGGAGGGGTGAGAGAGGTGACATCCTGCATGGGGCATTATATGGGGGGGAGAGGTGGCATCCTGCATGGGGCATTATATGGGGGGAGGGGTGACATCCTGCATGGGGCATTATATGGGGGGTGACATCCTGCATGGGGCATTATATGGGGAGGAGAGGTGACATCCTGCATGGGGCATTATAAGGGGGGGAGGTGACATCCTGCATGGGGCATTATATGGGGGAGTGACATCCTGCATGGGGCATTATATGGAGGGGTGGGAGAGGTGACATCCTGCATGGGGCATTATATGGGGGTAGAGGTGACATCCTGCATGGGGAATTATATGGGGGGAGAGGTGACATCCTGAATGGGGAATTATATGGGGGGAGAGGTGACATCTTGCATGAGGCATTATATGGGGAGGAAGGGTGACATCCTGCTTGGGGCATTATATGGGGGAGAGGTGACATCCTGCATGGGGCACTATATGGGGGGAGAGGTGACATCCTGCATGGGGCATTATATGGGGGGAGTGACCTCCTGCATGGGGCATTATATTGCGGGGAGAGGTGACATCCTGCATGGGTCATTATATGGGGAGAGGTGACATCCTGCATGGGGCATTATATGGGGGGAGTGACATCCTGCATGGGGCATTATATGGAGGGGTGAGAGAGGTGACATCCTGCATGGGGCATTATATGGGGGGGAGAGGTGGCATCCTGCATGGGGCATTATATGGGGGGAGGGGTGACATCCTGCATGGGGCATTATATGGGGGGTGACATCCTGCATGGGGCATTATATGGGGAGGAGAGGTGACATCCTGCATGGGGCATTATAAGGGGGGGGAGGTGACATCCTGCATGGGGCATTATATGGGGGAGTGACATCCTGCATGGGGCATTATATGGAGGGGTGGGAGAGGTGACATCCTGCGTGGGGCATTATATGGGGGTAGAGGTGACATCCTGCATGGGGAATTATATGGGGGGAGAGGTGACATCCTGAATGGGGAATTATATGGGGGGAGAGGTGACATCCTGCATGAGGCATTATATGGAGAGGAAGGGTGACATCCTGCTTGGGGCATTATATGGGGGAGAGGTGACATCCTGCATGGGGCACTATATGGGGGGAGAGGTGACATCCTGCATGGGGCATTATATGGGGGGAGTGACCTCCTGCATGGGGCATTATATTGCGGGGAGAGGTGACATCCTGCATGGGTCATTATATGGGGGAGTGACCTCCTGCATGGGGCATTATATGGGGGGGTGACATCCTGCATGGGGCATTATAAGGGGGGTGACATCCTGCATGGAGCATTATGTGGGGGCCAGTATCCTGTATGGAGCATTATATGGGGGACAGTATCCTCTATGGAGCGTTATATGGGGGCCAGTATCCTGTATGGAGCATTATATGGGGACCAGTATCCTGTATGGAGCGTTATATGGGGACCAGTATCCTGTATGGAGCGTTATATGGGGACCAGTATCCTTTATGGAGTGTTAAATGGGGACCAGTATCCTGTATGGAGCGTTATATGGGGACCAGTATCCTGTATGGAGTGTTAAATGGGGACCAGTATCCTGTATGGAGCGTTATATGGGGACCAGTATCCTGTATGGAGCGTTATATGGGGACCAGTGTCCAGTATGGAGTGTTATATGGGGCAGTATCCTGTATGGAGCATTATATGGGGACCAGTATTCTGCATGGAGCAATATATGGGGCCCATATTATTGTATGGAGGACTATACTGTCTGGTCTGCACTGTGTGTTGAGAGAATTCGCCTTTTTCTGAGCTATTGTAGAATTTACAATAGATATTGCTCATTTAATGTAAGAAGGGAGATCTTTGGCATTGTGCTATATATATATATTTCTCTGCGGTATCTGTGCATCATGAATCATGGTATGTGTTAAAGGGGCCCACTGCGACTCTTTCGCCCGGGGCCCAGAAAAACCTGGAGCCGGCCCTGCCCATACATATCATGTTATCAGCAGCATATCTTCAGTTTTCACTGGGCGATGTGCCGCTGAGAACAATGATTTATGTTTCGGCATAAACCATCCAATCACTCAATGTATAGGCAGCATTTTGCTCATTTTGTTTAGTATAATGCACCCCATAGTCCTCCATATAGTATAATGCACCCCATAGTCCTCCACATAGGGCAATGCACACCCCATAGTCCTCCATATAGTATAGTGTACCCCATAGTCCTCCATATAGTATAATACCCTCCCCATAGTCCTCCATACAGTATAATGCACCCCATAGTCCTCCATATAGTATAATACACTCCTCATAGTCCTCAATATAGTATAATGCCACCCATAGTCCTCCATATAGTATAATGCACCCTTCATAGTCCTCCATATAGTATAATCCACACCCCATAGTCCTCCATATTGTATAATGCACCCCCCATAGTCCTCCATATAGTACAATGCACTTCCTATAGTATACTACACCCCATAATTCGCCATATAGTACAATGCGCTCCCCATAGTATAGTGCACCCCATAGTCCTTCATATAGTATAATACATTCTCCATAGCCCTCCATACAATATAATGCAGCCCCCATACAGTACACATAGTATAATGCATCCCCTATATAGTATAATGCAGCCTCCATATAGTACATATATTATAATGAACTCCCCATAGTCCTCGATATAGTATAGCGCAGCCCCATAGAGTATAATGCCGCCTGATAGAGTATAATGCAGCCCCATAGAGTATAATGCCACCTCATAGAGTACATATAGTATAATGCAGCCCCATAGTCTTCCAGTATTATGGCCACCACATACTCACTGATTTAAAAAATAAATAAATATATACTCACCTCTCCTTGTTCCCCCGCTGCTCCGGTGTCATGCAGGATGTGGGAAAGACTTAGTGCAACACAGAGGGAAGAGGGAAAGGGAGCCCAGACACTATGGAAGAGTGGAGACCTCCTAGTCTGGTCTAGTGTCACCCTGTCCCTATATTGCCTCTTCACCAATCGCCACACGCATGCCTCACCCTGAATTTCTCTGGCGTATGGCTAAGGCTCGGGAAGGGAGGCGATGAGCACTAGCCGATCTCCACTAAACTCTATAGACAACAACGGTAGACAAACAAGGGGAAATTGCTTAGCTTTAGACGACTCCAGCCAAATGCGCACACGACCTCAAACTCCAGAGAGGAGGAAGTACTGCTCTTGCTAAAACCTCACAAGTAGTAATGAATATCGCCGGCACCTCCCTCTCAGACACACCAAGTATTTATACACTCAGGCCAAGGAGCTAATTAGCCAGAGGGAGGTAGCCGTTGGGTCCTAGAGACAGCCAGCCTCTAAGAAGATGTCTGTAATGCCAAACGTAGAGATCGCCTGCAACCAACTGCAGGGCGACTGTCTGTCACCTCTGACACACCCGTGACATCCAGTCTCTGCAGTGTGTCTACTCAGCAGCTCCACTGCCTGGCACAGTGTGGCGAGCGATGAAGTGACGTCATACGCAGAGGGGGAATGATGGGAGAGGGAGAGTCACCTGACGCTCTCTCTTTCATCATTGCTTTCAACTGTGTCGGCATTTATGATGCCAAAACAGTTGAATGTGCGATGCGGGGGGAAGCGGGGGTCCGGAGCCGCTGCTGGAAGCGGGCCCCCCTGACTCACGGGCCCCATAGCGGCCGTGTGGTGTGCTGGCTGCGGCCCCTGCGGAAGTGTGGGCCCTAGGCAAATGCCTAGTTTGCCCGCCCCTAACACCAGCCATAGTGGCAAGTACAGGGACATGGCTATAGAGGTTGCAGAGGTAACCAGTGGCACCTGAGCCTTGGAGCCTAGGTGCAAATCATACGTTAGTTTGTCATTACTATCCTAGTGATGATCATTGCTGAACAGAGGAGATTGCGGGTGTAATGATGAGTCAAATCTAGTCTTCCCCTGATTGCCAAAGTACATGAAGAGCAGTGGAAACGTGGTGAATATAGGGATTTAGCTAAAGAGGTTGCAGAGGTAACATCTGAGCCTTGGTGCCTAAATACAAATCATACTTTATTATTTTATCAGTACTGTTCTAGTGATGATCATTCCTGGACTGAGAAGATTGTGGATCTACTGATGAGTCACATCTCATCTTTCCATGATTGACAAAGTATATGAAGAACCGAGGTACTATGTGGCAAGTATAGTGGCATACTGTAGCTATAGAGGTTGCAGAGGTAACCAATTGCATCTGAACCTTTGTGTCTAAATGTCGTAGTGATGGTCAGTGTGATGATTAATGCTGAACAGGAGAAAATGCACGTTTACTGATAAGTCAGATCTTGTCTTCTCCCAATCGTCAAAGCACAAGAACAGCAGAGACAATATGTGGTGAGTACAGGAATTTAGCTGTAGAGGTTGCAGAGGTAACCAGTTGCACCTGAGCCTTGGTGCCTTAGGGTGCTTTCACATTGCGTTTGTCTTCAGGTTCGTGGTTCCCATCGGGGCTTGCTTCCAAATTCCCCCGCAAATGGCATCCGGACGTATGAGCTAATGGGGCCATAGACAATAATGGTGCCGGCAGAGTGAATGTGCACTCTGCCGTGCATCATTTTTGGGCCTATGTGCCTAATGGAGGTGGACACTCAGATGTAGTAGACTGTGTCTGGGTGTCCACCTGCAGTAGGCTTATAAGTCCAAAAATGACGCATGACAGGGCGCACTCTGCCAGCACCGTTATAGTCTATGGCGCCATTCGTTCATACGTCCGACTGGCATTTGCGGGGGGGGGTATGGTGGGGGTCGGACACAAGCCCCGGGGAAGGGGGTTCAGATGCAAGCCCTGACTGCTTAGACCCATAAACGTGAAGGTAAGTGCAATGTGAATGGACCCTTAGGGAGCCTAAAGGCCCCTTTACAAAACACCTGTTCTATAAATGGCACAAAGGGCACTGTTACAGATATTGCATTTGATCTCTAAGCTTCAAGTTAAGTCATTGGTCCAGTTCATACTTACCATAAAGGAAATACTGACAATCAGTAAGAACTGGACTTTGGTGTCTAAGGCCAGTGAAGGTCTCGGTGATATCAATTTGTAGGTAGCTGTTTACATGCTGCCCCTTCCTCTTTCTTTAAAGGTCTACAGGCCCTTGTAGGATGTGCAGCACCACACTAAATCTGAATTGTTGTTAAAGTTTAATTAATGTTTAATGTGATAGAATATTTAGTAGTTGGAACATCTCCATGAAATGTCTACCTTGCTTTGAGGAGGTAAGAAAGGGTTTTCATTAAGGATACCATGTCCATGGAGTCTTATTGCACTGTACCATGCAGAAAAAAAGTTTGCAAATAAGCTCTCTTCCATTAAAAAAAAATAAAACTATCTCTTTAGTACCACTCCTTGGAGGTAACTACCTTATAAGTCAATGACCAACCCAACATGACCTATCAATAATCAACCCAATAAGTGAATGACCAACCCATTATGACCTATCAATGACCAACCCAATAAGTGAATGACCAATCCAATATGACCTATCAATGTCCAACCGAATAAGTCAATGACCAATCCAACATGAACTATCAATGGCCTACCCAATAAGTCAATGACCAATCCAACATGACCTATCAATGACCAACCCAATAAGTCAATGACCAATCCAACATGACCTATCATTGACCAACCCAATAAGTCAATGACCAATCCAACATGACCTATCAATGATCAACACAATAAGTCAATGACCAATCCAACATGACCTATCAACATGACCTATCAATGACCAACCCAATAAGTCAATGACCAATCCAACATGACCTATCAATGTCCTACCGAATAAGTCAATGACCAATCCAACATGACCTGTCAATGACCAACCCAATAAGTCAATGACCAATTGAACATGACCTATCAATGTCCAACTGAATAAGTCAATGACCTATCCAACATGACCTATCAATTATAAACCCAATAAGTCAATGACCAATTCAACATGACCTATCAATTATTAACCCAATAAGTCAATGACCAATTCAACATGACCTATCAATGACCAACCCAACATGATCCCTACTTGCAGACAGTGGTCTCTAAATATTACACTTGATCAGTACATCAGAAATTGTGGTTAGGCAATGGCCACTTAGTCTCCTATTAAGCTCCTACAAAAAGTTATCCAGAAGCTTAGCCTGATTTTTAGTTTGCTTTTTCATTCTTGAGCTAATTTATTAGAGAAACCATGCATGTCAGTTACTGAAGAACCTCATTGCCTTGGCATCAGAAGTAGAAATATGAATAACATCCTTAAAGAACATGTCGAAAGAAAAAAAAGCTTTTTGTACCATGTTGAAACTAAAAGAACTTCTGAGCGCACAGATGGAGCCAAAAAAATCTTCCGATTATTGAGAGCAATCAATTTTTCTAGAACACGTGGTGAACAGTTGTGTGCCAAAGGGCAAATAGCCCTAAAACAGGGGAATACTTCGTAGCCACCAGTGCCAGTGAAGCTGTAGGTTATTTCTGACTGCACACTAAGTTTCTTATGAGAACTATAAACATGTTATTTTCAGTTTCTTATACACCCTGCGATGTTTAGTAAATGTCTAACCTCAAATTAATCCTAATCTTCTTCCAGCCATAAAAATAACATATGCTTTGTCTGGTTATGATAAAATTGCTATTCCCTACATCCACCACTAGGGGAGCTTACAGAAAACAGATTTATTATTGCGTTTCATAGGAGCTGTACACATGTCTTCATGGAGCTCCCCCTAGTGGTGGTGAGGGCAAATCCAATTTTATCACTTAAGATCTAACCATTATTCCAAAATTCTTTTGAAATATCATTGAGACATATTAAAAGTTTTGATTGTTGTGTTCCGGGGGTTGAGACCCAAATAAATTTCTGAAGCACTTTGCCGATCACTGCTTCCCTCATTAATATGAGTTTATATCATTCTCACTAACTCCCCTGGAAAGCCCTAAAAAAAGTAGAGTCTTGGAAGATTTGGCAAATCTCCTGGGCGCCAACGAAGCCTCTTAAAGTTTCACAGAAAGAAGCAGCTCCCGAAAAAGGGATGTTAGAGATGTCTCAAGAGGACTGGCACCCAACCAGTTCTTGCTCTCCTAAGTATTCAGTTTTGTTATTTTTTTTAATAAGTGATATGATTCCAGACATATGGACCTTTTTTTAGTGCTAATTTTTATGCTCTTTACTAAGGGGCGTGGCTCACAGGATCCTCGGGGGCGTGTCCTTAGGATGCTCTGCATAATTACCATACAAATTAGCTCCAAATAAGAAAGTCAATATCTCTGGAACCGTATGGCGGATTTAAAAAAAACAAAAACCGGAATACTCAACGGAGCAGTGGGAATAAGACGAAGAGCAAAAACTGGATACTTTTCATAAGTCCCATCCAGCAATGCCCCTGACCCAAACTGCCCACTTTAAACAGAGTTTACACAACCCCTCTCCCTTTGGGCCCAGATTGTATCTGAAAATTCTGCACAGGGTCATCCAATTTGGAGCAGTTTTCAAGCATGAGATCCTGTCATGTATTTTTTTCCATGGGTACATTAGGCCTGAGGTCACCTGCTATTGCAATTTCACAGCGCTGCGTGGGTGGATTCTGCTACCACTCGGCTCATTATGGTTTTACTGTGCAAACATAGCGAGCAGAATAACAGGATGCAAGGCGGAATGAACTCATAAACATGCCATATGCTTCTCTGCCCTCATCCAGGGATCTTGTGACCAGCAGCTTTGTGTGCAAAGCAGAAACAGGAGCTGGACTGTGGGTGTAGGACGGCTTGATACATTACATTTTGCATGCTTTCTTATATGACAGCATTGCCCTATTAATGTACGTACCCTCTCCTTCATGGGTGTCCTATCAGCCACTCAGCATTTCCCTCTCCTGAAGATATTGGGTAAACTTCATTCTGCCATTAAAAATGTCTTTGTAGTTCGGTGGTAACTCATGTAATAATATTGGGGTTCTTCCTAAATTGCAATCCCCTAATACAGGGTAGGCCATGAAAAATAGAGCTCTGCTTCCCCTGTGTGATTCGTACAGAATAATGGAGGAATAATGTACTTTTCCAGGAGGTGCTGGAAGTCGTTTCCGCCGGCGGATGTACAAAGTCTTATCATGGTCTAATTTTGGATTATGAAGTAGCTGTGAATTTTCTACAGTATGTCCCGGTACCTATAGTTCTGCAAATTACTACGCCATTTTATATGGAGCAGCGCTTCGTCAGACATGGTGTATAGTTTCTGCATGGCCGAGACTCGTAGATGATTTCACCACGAGGACATATTGCTCTGATGATGGGATCATTTTCATGATGATTTCCTGGGGCTCCTCATACTCCTCTCCTGGGTGTCATGAGGCCCGAAAAGCGTCATTCTTCAATAAACCAAACAATGTAACACGGATCTGATTTTTATGACCTGTCATCAATATTTGATTGGTGGGTGTTGGAGTTCGGTCCCCAGAGCTCTGTGACCGGTGCTGTCCATCCATGTGAGAAAAATGGAAGCAGCTGAGCATACTCACTTTGTGTGTCCCTTAGACAATAGTAGAGGTTGACTGCCTATTTATGGCCAATGTATAACCCTTCATACAGGGACAAATGGATATAGAATGTGATATATGACCCTCAGGAGGAATCAAGTTTAAAGAGGATCTGTCACTTGCCGTTAAGTATTTTTCTACCTGGTGTAAATGCCGCTGTTCTCCTGAATCCGGCAATGTTTTTCTTTTGTTCCTGCGCCTCTCCGTTCTCGAGATATGGCCCCTTTACCCCTATGAGTAAATTTACTCTTTTAGGCAAGTGGGCGTGGTCATATACTTTACTCTTAAGGATCACGCCTAATTGGCTAGTAAATTTATATAGAGGCCATATCTCAGGAACAGAGAGGGGCTGGAACAAATGGAAAACATCTCCGGATTCAGGAGAACAGCAGCAATTACACCAGGTAGAAAAAGATGACAAGTGACTGGTCCTCTTTAAGGTCCTGTTATATGGTTGCTTAATAATTTCTGGTCTACAGCTTGCTCAGGGCATAATTACTGGGAAAAAGAGACCAAGAAGACTCCTAGAACTTTCTAGGAACATAAAGATTCCATCTTTATGTATAGTTTATTCCTTACTTGTGAAGCAGCCGAGAGCTGCAGAGTTGTAATACCAAACATGGCCAGTGCAAAAAGTGGCGCTGTTCCTGGAAAATAAACATTTTTTTTCGGATTGTCGACAAACAATTTCGTGCTGTCCTTTTTAACTCTAGAAGTAGTCAGAGAATAGATCCATGATTGTGTTTCTTTGGAATGTCGGAGACTTATCGTCCAGGAACAATCTCATTTTGTTGCTCGGCCTAGGACAAACGCCCTATAGCCGCCCTTTTACTATCTACAGTAAACATGGGTGAACTTCAAACATTGTATGCGGAGTCCAAAATCCCTTCCATTATTGCCTATAAATATAATCAGCGCGACTTCAGGAAACATTAATGGTCACATAAGTTGGGCGCTATTTTTACTTTATTTCAGGATCACTGTTCTGTACAGATGACCTTCTGGTAACAATAAGATGGCAAGGAAAGTTTTCATAACAGTTTGTAAATGTGTTTAATTAAGTCTACACTATGCATGCAACGCATCATATTTAAAGGGATATTACACCTAGTGTTCGCCAATCTGCAGTATTTCCTGCGGCTCCTGAAGTAAAACTTTTTGTACAAATGATGCGCTGAACACAGGAGTTAATTCCTCCTGATCTCGTCCATTTTCGGATAGCTGGTAGAGGAATAACTTCACAAGAGTCTCTATTGCAGTTGGGGAGAGCTTCTGCTGCAGGAAGTTGCCTGACAGCCAGAGAGAAGTCTGATCTAAGGAGATCCGAGATCTAAGATGGGGAAGAAAGGTTTTATAACAGTTTCTAAATGTGCCTAATTATATCTATATTTGGCATGCAATGCGTCATATTCAAAGGAAATCTGTCAGTGGGTTTTTGCTATGTAATCTGAGAGCAGCATGATGTAGGGGCAGAGAGTTTGATTCCAGCAATGTATAACTTACTAGGCTATGTTTTGCTCTTTCAATATAATCATTTATTAGCAGAAGATTATTACAACAGGACTTGTGTCTTGTATTCCATCCACACCTCCACACTTATTAGCAGCTTTCTGTCAGTATACAGTGTACACAGAAAGCTGCCAATCAGTGATGTGGGCGGGGTTATACACTGAAAGCTGCCAATCAGTGATGTGGGTGGGGTTATACACAGAAAGAAGCCAATCAGTGGTGTGGGGGGTTATACACAGCTCAGCATTCCGAGCTATGCTAGGTCTACAGCAGAGAAAACTGTGATTCTATCACACATGGGGGAGATCTACTGCTGCAGCAAGTTTCCTTATAGCCAGAGAGAAGTCTGATCTTAGGTGATCTAACATAGCAAAGAAAGTTTTTGTAACAGTTTCTAATTGTGTTTAATTATATCTATATTTTGCATGCAATGCTTCATGTTCCAAAAAAATCTGTCAGTGGGTTTTTGCTATGTAATATGAGAGCATCATGATGTAGGGGCAGAGAGTCTGATTCCAGTGATGTATCACTATGTTTTTCTGTTTCAATATAATCATTTATCAGGAGGAAATTATTACAACAGGACTTGTTGCCTGGTGTCTTGTATTCCAACTCCACCTCCACACTTATTAGCAGCTTTCTGTCAGTATACAGTGTACACAGAAAGCAGCCAATCAGCGGTGTGGGTGGGGTTATACACTGAAAGCTGCCAATCAGTGATGTGGGTGGGGTTATACACAGAAAGCTGCCAATCAGTGGTGTGTGTGTGGGGGGGGGGGAAGGGGGGGGGATTATACACAGCTCAGCATTCGAAGTATGCTAGATCTACAGCAGAGAAAACTGTGATTCTATCACACATGGGGGAGAGCTACTGCTGCAGCAAGTTTCCTTACAGCCAGAGAGAAGTCTGATCTTAGGTGATCTAACATAGGAAAAAAAGTTTTTGTAACAGTTTCTAATTGTGTTTAATTGTATCTAATCTAAACTATGCATGCAAGTGTCATATTCAAAGAGACAGTATGTGTGGACATTTTTTAAAGGGGCATTACACCATTACATATTTAAAAGGACATTACACCATTATACAAAATATTTTGTACAAATCTTGGGCTGAACAAAGGAGTTATTTTCCTCCTGATCTCGTCCATTTTCAGCCAACAGATACTAAAAAAAAAAAGTTCCTAGTACAGAGAGAGAAACGATTTAGTGATTCTGCTGCAGCAAATTGCCTTACAGCCAGAGAGACATCCGATCTATATTTTGTGAAATGTAATGGTGTTCTTTTAAATGGGTCATCAGGGAATAGAAAAAAAAAAACCCTTACTGAAAGACAAGACCCATGACCTAGGACGCAAACCCAGCTTTCTGACACTGGGCACTACATTGCAACCCAAAATCCTTTGGTAATCTTCAGATTTCATGATGCCTTGGCAACAGTTAAGGCACCCAGTGCCAGAGGCAGCAAAACAACCTGAAAAACATCTTTGAACCTCCACCATATTTGACTGTAGGTACTGTGTTCTTTTCTTTGTATGCCTCATTCCTTTTTCGGTAAACAGTAGAATGATGTGCTTTACCAAAAAGCACTATCTTGGTCTCATCTGTCCACAAGACGCTTTCCCAGAAGGATTTTGGCTTACTCATGTACATTTTGGCAAACTGCTGTCTAGCTTTATAATGTCTCTGTGTCAGCAGTGGGGTCCTTCTGGGTCTCATGCCATAGCATTTCATTTCATACAAATGTAGAAGGATAGTTCACACTGACACTGATGCACCCTGAGCCTGCAGGACAGCTTGAATTTCTTTGGAACTTGATCGGGGCTGCTTATCCACCATCCAGACTATCCTACGTTGCAACCTTTCATCAATTTTTCTCTGCCGTCCATGTCCAGGGGGATTAGCTAAAGTGCCATGGGTTATAAACTTCTTGATTATGGAGATGGACTTGTAACCTTGAGATTGTTGATATTGTTCAACAATTTTGTTTCTCAAGTCCTCAGACAGTTCTCTTCTCCTCTTTTTGTTCTCCATGCTTACTGTGGCGCACACTCACACACAATGCAAAGAATGCAAATTCTCCCCTTTTTATCTAGTTTCCGGTGTGATTTTCATATTGCCCACACCTGTTACTTGCCACAGGTGAGTTTGAATGAGCATCACATGCTTGAAACAAAGTTGTTTACCCACATTTTTGGAAAGGTGCCAACAATTTTGTTGCACCCATTTTTAGGGTTTTGTGTGAAATTATGTCCAATTTACCTTTTTTTTTTCTGTTTTTTTTTGTGCTGTTCCAACACACACAAAGGAAATAAACATGTGTATAACAAAATATGTGTAACTGCAATCATTTTATGGGCGAAATACTTCATTTTCTGGAACAGTTTCAAGGGTGCCAACACTTTTGGCCATGAATGTATATGATCGCTAAACAATATCGCCATAAAGTGCCAACATAATAGTGGTAATATAGTAAGTACAATGGACATAACAGTGCTACTGTATATGATGGCTAAAAAATACTGCCATACAGTGCCAATATAATAGTGGTGATATAGGGAGTACAATGGACATAACAGTGGTAAATGTTTGTTCAATAGTTTGGCTTATTGATTCTTTGGACCCATAAGGCAGATAATGATGGCGTTAAATGCTGTAAGAAAAAAACATAATAATTGTCTTTATCTGGTCTTGTCTAGGAAGCCCTGTGCCTATAGTCACATACACTGAGCTGGGGGGAAGGAGGGTAACTCATTTGTGGCACGTCTCTCAGGTTGAGTGGGAGTTTGCTCAGAGTCAGCTGTTCGTCATCTGTCTGGAAGGTTGAGAAATCATGAAGTGGTCTGAAGCTTCTATTACACCATAGGAAAAGTTTCCGTGTTAACCTGGCCATACAGTGCACAGTCGCAGCATTGTCCTATTCCCTTCCTCTTAAATTCACTGGGTGGCAACTACTAATGGCAGCCATTACTGCCCCCCACCTACAAAGTGCCTTTGATAATACTGCACAGTTGCCAACTGTCCCAGAACCCTGAGCTTAAATGGGGAGAGGTTTATGTAAATCTTCTCCAAAATGGGTATTCCTAGGAGGAATGGGATTTTCCCCACTTGGTCTGGGTGTTCGGCACAAGACTTCAACATCTCCAGAAAAGTTGACAACTATATTTCTTCTGTGTTCATATGTAGCAGAGAGCCTATTGAGACCACCCCAGTCTCAAGAATTTGGATGTGATTACACTCCTGCCCAAAGGAGCTGTGACCCCGCCTCTGCAGATCCCTCAATGGTCCATTGTTAAATATCACAACATGACATCTATCTATTAATGAATAAATTCATTATACACGTAGCTTTGGTTGTAAGGATGGAACTACAGCAAGTGAAGGGGTTGCAGTTGAACCTATGCCTTGGTGCCTAGGGGCACAAAAAGTCCCTTTGGCCCATATGAGTAGACCTTGTTGGAGATTTTGCATTGCATCCCACAAGCATATGTCCCAATAATCTAATGTCTATTTTACTAATGTGTCCAACACGGTGTATTGTGATATTGGAGGTGGATTTATACCAAGGCTCATTCACGGAAACACACGACTGGTCAATTTCTGGATCTTCCTATTCTAGCACATGGCAGAAGAGAAAGTGGCAGAACGTAGAACCCGTGGCCTATGCCCAAAAAAAAAGGAGGCAACCATGTGTTCGGACATCTATCATTGTTACAGACGTCAATGAGAGGATTATGAGAAGCCCCAGGAAGTCTACTCTACAATGATCCCAACAGAACAACATGCCAATGTCTACTGAAATCACCGTTTTCGAGCTGTAGCAATCCATTATGTCTGATGAAGCCTGCTTTCATTCAACTGGATGTGTTAATTCGCAGAAGAGTACGCACAAGAGATTAGCGAATACATTTGAGGGAGCCTAGTCCAGCGGCCAGGTCAGTATTCAGAGCCCGTTGGACTTGATCACTGTGATCTGCTGTTTCTTTGGCCAGCCTTGGGTGACGTTGAGTGTGCAGCACCCCATGAGCCGGAGATGGGCAGTTAGGAGGCGGTTCGCAGGACTCCCATCCATCACACATGGTATAATTTTCGGGCCGCTGGACCAGGGTCCTGAGAGTCGATTTGCTGCACCAATAGCCACTTCATGAACCAAAAATTGGCATTTAGTGTGCAGCTACAAGTACATGGATTGTGGGACAATCCACATACCGGTAGCAATTCAATTTCAAGCAACTCAATGCACAGTTAACCGATCACCGGGATTATTTATTTCAGCAAGAAACAGGGCTCTGTTTTTCGTGACGGACCCCGTATAACCTTAAAGGGATCCTCACTAAAAAAATAAATGAGTCAACACAAGGAATAAATGTCAACATACTATAGTTAACAGGGCATTGTATGAGCCGTAATCTGGTATCTCGCTGTCAGGATAAATAATAGTTTCCATGGTAAAGTATCTGTTTTGGAAGAATGTTATTCATTCTTGGTGTGGGTGAATGTGTCATCCAGCCCAGACATGACACAATGCAACTTCTAGACAGAAGTGAGAATACAATAATACTCCGCAGCCGAACAAGTGCCTGCAAGAGCATAGAGTGAAACTCTGTCTACAGAGTCAATGTCACTACTACCAATTAATTAAGTTCATGGTCCACAACCTTTATCTCTGAATCAAAGTGCAGAGCACCAAGAAAAGGCATTTCTACCCTTTGATTTCAATGCACTTCGTGTAATACTCTTTTTCTCCTGCGGAGGTGCTGCAGGGAAATTGAATAAATAAAATCTAACAATAGCCTGCTATTAGGTAATTAATATTTTTGTTATTTCTATCAGCAAAGCATGAAGTCATCATTGATTTTCTTTTTGGTGGTTCTTGCATTTTTCTTGAGGCACATGATGATCTAATAGCATCAAAATGTTGTCAGGGTTTGGCCAGTTTTTTTCTTCCTCTAATATCGATTAATGAGTTTTACTTTTCTCTAACTAAGAAGACCTCTCTGCTGCTGGTATATGAAACACAGAGCTAGGATTTTCTCCACCCGAGGCAAAAGGTTTCATGTGGTGCTATCACCTTGTGTCTAAATATAGTGGCACAGGCAAAGTGGCTTGTTGGCACCCCCTCCATTGACACTGGGGACCCTGGAGAATGCCCTGGTTTCTCCCCCTTGATATCACTAATACACATTTACATGGAGATGAACAGAACTACACAGGCGATGCTTATCTCCCATCATATTTGGTGGAGGAACATAAAGCTACAGATGAGTCCACTGGGAATGAAATGGAAGAGGAGGATCAATGGCATAACCAAGTTATTCTTCACCCAGGGCTAATATTCTGGTTGATGTCTTAGCCCATTATCTAAAGGGCAGAGTGGCATCCAGCACTTTGGGCATAGGCTCTTATGGTCCAGAATGTCGGACTGGCCATGGGTCTCTTGACCCAAACTTAATATCTTCATAAATGCCCATGAGGTTGTTGAGTTTGGGTCCACGAGCTCATGGTCTATGCGTGATTGTAATAGTTGGCCATGTGAAACCAGTCTAACTATGTCACAGAAGACAGTGCTGATGGAGCCCTAGTACTTTCTAGGGCACTGATGGGCACTGGGAGCATTCTGACTGGCATTGGGCAAATTGTTGACTCTAGTGGGAATTCTGGATAACAATGATGGCCACTGTGGATGGTGCAGTACGAAACAGTTGTATTGAGGGAAGGATGAAGATGGTACTGTATGCCAGAACGTGCACTCTATGGAGGCACACTTTAAAGTAAATTGCGGCTGGCACTGTTAGAACCCTCCTGTTTGTTTTTTCCATCTTGTGTTTTGCGGTCACGTGACCAGCTGCCTTTATATTCCAGCTCCGCCCTTTTGGCTGTGCTGGACTTCAGTGTTTGACTGCTTCTCTAGCCAGGTGCTTCGGTGCCTTTCTCTGTCACTTCTTGGTCCTTCTGGGACCTCAAGTACTTTTTGTCAGTTTGTCTTTTTGTGTTCTGCAACTACTTCTCTGTTTAGGAGGTGTCCCATTTTTGTCCCAGTCCTTAGTTCTTTTAGGGACCCCTCCCTTTATGCTATAGGTCTTCGTTCAGACTAGCCGAGGACTAAGGCGGGTCTGTTTGCTAGGAACAGGCAGCCCGCTACATCGTAGGGATTCAGCTTAGTCTTACTGTAGGGACAGCTTTCCCCTATCTTTCCTTAGTACATGTTGCAGATCATAACAGTCACAGTATGGAGAGCTGGGAATTTATTGGGGCACTGTGTAATAAAATATTTTGGTAAATTCACCATTCAGATGGTAATATCGAAGTAATCACTGTCATCACAGAGCTCTCGTGTAGTCTAGATACCTTTTCTCTTTCTCAAAAGATCATGGGATCACGGAAGAGGAAAGCACATTGGACTTGGAAAAATGGCATGTGAGTATTCAAGGGGTCGAGCTCACATCTTGAAACACAGTTTATGGCATGCCACATGCCAAGTTTTCTTTCTCATCTCCAAAGAAGCAATTCAACACGTAAGGCTTTGCCCTCATTGAAAGTGCGATCCAGATGGTATGTGGTGTAGAAGAAGACCTATCATTACTCTGACAGTTGCATATTGTGCATCCTCACGATAAACGGAAGAAGGCAGGGGGTCCAAAGAAACAAAGCCGCCCCGGTTCATGGTATTACCCTGCAATGTTAGGCATCCTTTAATTCATTTGTAAGCAAATGAGTTCCTAGATCTCACTGGGTGGTAAATGATATTTATACAATAGGAACCGTTGCACAATCGAAACAGTTGCCTAAGGCCATCACACCAGACGTGGAAACATAGTGAGGTTGAATATCGGGCTTTGCTCATTTCATAATTGAATAAAAAAGGCAGAATAAGGTTGGTATGGTGGCTCAGTGGTGGCACTGCCCCATGGATCACTGAACTGCCTTGATCCAAACATGGTGTGGGATGGCATAATGTACAGTGTTGCAATTTCCTTCCACATCCCATGGGGATTCTACATTGATAATAGAAAATGAAGAAACACAATGCTGTTACAACATCCTACATTAGCAATGCTCATCCACGTGGAACTGTTGGTCACTCAAAACCAAAAACTTCTTTAACCCTAAGTGATGTTTTATAGTCTGGAAAGGATGATTCACGTGAACACACGACATGAGTCAACTCATTGGAGGGTGGGTGACATATCGCGTGCTCATTGCAAAATGTTCTTTGTATTCTTACACTTGGAACTTATATACAATGGATAGGCAACGGGCACCCTCATTTCTGAAGTCCTGGTCAAGAGTTTTTTTTAGAATTTACAATATTAGTGTTAAAGTAAAACGGTCTAGAGTTCTCCTAAGTTATCTTGGTATATGACTATTAAGATGATGAACCTGTTCTTGTTGACCAACATGATAGGTTTATGAACACTGGGCGACTATGGTGTTTATACACTCATTGCAATGCCCAACGAAATTCCTCCAAGCCTGTTTGGTGATTCATTGAAGTCCTGCCCGCCATCCCCTCTTCACTTATCTCTTCCTAGCTTTGTCTCTTCTTCTCTCTATTTAGCTGGTTTATTCTTCTCTTTCTTCTGGACCACCCTTGAAATTTTTCTGCATTGATTTAGCTGCTAATTTTATTATCTGGTTTCATCCAAATTTTTCCTTTACCATCTCTACGACTCCACTTTGGTCTAGGAAACTTGAAGCTTACTGGCTTTTTTCTCTTTTTTTTCTATTAACAATTCTTGTCCATTAGATGATGCTGACTAGAACTGAAGTTCAGGTTATTTTTGGACACCATGGATGGTCTATTGAGTACAGATTGTATTGACTATGTGGTGTAGCTAGATAAAAGGCCCCCATGCACGTTAGACTAACATTGGCCAAACCTGACAATATTGACCGGTTTGGCGGACATTCTGTGTTACACAGATGATTGTTGGAGACTTATGGATCTGGAGTCGGACTGACGATTCTTTTGTTCTTCCTCAGATAAGCCACCACCAGAGATGTCTGGGTCTCTCATAAAGAACACAGGGCAGAGCAAGTGCTCCTGTGCATGGGAGAATCATGAGAGATGGCTGTCGACCCAACGTTCGGACAAACCATCTTTTGGCCAACAATCATCTAAGTTGCATTGGGGGCACGTTTTAGCACTTTTACTATCTAATAGCTTGGATCATAGTAAACCTATATTCACATTGTCTCCATATCCTACTCTTTCTTCATTATTACACGTCTTTAACCTTAGCACGTGGTCATTTTGTACCAGAACAGAATGTAGAAATGGGCTCCATCAATATCAACTTACAGCTGAACTTCTCCAAACCTAACCTGGATACTGTTAACAGCAGATGGTGGTGATCAACAGAGCAAAAAGAAAAGTCGAAACTTCTGAGTGCCAACGCAAAATTTATGACAGTCCCTACATACCTTGTACTATTTGTGGTCTCGTCTTCTCAGGTAGAGGGTCTCTTTAGCTCTGACTCTGCACCTCATAAAGCTATGTCTCTGAACACCAGGCGTTCATATATTGGTTGCAGAATGAGAAAAGCAAATTGTGGATGCTGATTCAGCGGAGTAGGTTTCTGCACCAGAAGTACTATGTGCACAGGATGAATAACTCATGTAGCATGGACATGTTTTCCCGACATTGCATTCAGTGGTTGACATATAAGTAAAGGCTTTGGAAACAGTACAACGTCCTGACTTCCTCTGAATGCTTACATGACAGGGCATAATTACCATGATACAGCTGATCTGTGCGATAACAGAAGGTTACAGTATTGGGTCAATGTCCCAGAACCTTCAGGACATCATAACCTTCTGGCCATTGTTCAGTAGGTAAAAACCGAGGCTGAACTTTGTGTAGGGTTAAGCTGAGAACAAATATTGTCAGATGGCCATCATAGACATGTCACTTTATGTTATGGGGTCAAGTAGCCAGGATCCTCATGATATCAAAAAGGAAAAAGTCCCAGAAAGTTCTCTTCCTGTTGCTTAATGCACTTTGACTGAAATGTCTGGACTTGTGGTGGAAAGCCTTATTCAGCCATTGGCATGGCAATTTGGATCAAATATTTATCCCATCAGAACCATACACTGCAATACTGCCCCCTATATCAAAGAATATAACTACTATAATACTACCCCTATGTACAGGAATATAACTACTATAATACTACTCCTATGTACAAGAATATAACTACTATAATACTGCCCCCTATGTACAAGAATATAACTACTATAATACTGCTGCTATGTACAGGAATATAACTACTATAATACTGCCCCCTATGTACAAGAATATAACTACTATAATACTGCTCCTATGTACAGGAATATAACTACTATAATATTGCTCCCTATGTACAAGAATATAACTACTATAATACTGCCCCCTATGTACAAGAATATAACTACTATAATACTGCTCCTATGTACAGGAATATAACTACTATAATATTGCTCCCTATGTACAAGAATATAACTACTATAATACTGTCCCTATGTACAAGAATATAGCTACTATAATACTGCTCCTATGTACAGGAATATAACTACTATAATATTGCTCCCTATGTACAAGAATATAACTACTATAATACTGCTCCTATGTACAAGAATGTAACTACCATAATACTGCTCCTATGTACAAGAATATAACTACTATAATACTGCCCCCTATGTACAAGAATATAACTACTATAATACTGCTCCTATATAAACGAATATAACTACTATAATACTGCTCCCTATGTACAAGAATATAACTACTATAATACTGTCCCTATGTACAAGAATATAGCTACTATAATACCGCTCCTATGTACAAGAATATAACTACTATAATACTGCCCCTATGTACAAGAATATAACTACTATAATACTGCTCTTATGTACAAGAATATAACTACTATAATACTGCTCCCTATGTACAAGAATATAACTACTATAATACTGCCCCCTATGTACAAGAATATAACTACTATAATACTGCTCTTATGTACAAGAATATAACTACTATAATACTGCTCCCTATGTACAAGAATATAACTACTATAATACTGCCCCCTATGTACAAGAATATAACTACTATAATACTGCTCTTATGTACAAGAATATAACTACTATAATACTGCTCCCTATGTACAAGAATATAACTACTATAATACTGCCCCCTATGTACAAGAATATAACTACTATAATACTGCTCTTATGTACAAGAATATAACTACTATAATACTGCTCCCTATGTACAAGAATATAATTACTATAATACTGCTCCCTATGTACAAGAATATAACTACTATAATACTGCTCTTATGTACAACAATATAACTACTATAATACTGCTCCCTATGTACAAGAATATAACTACTATAATACTGCCCCCTATGTACAAGAATATAAGTACTATAATACTGCTCTTATGTACAAGAATATAGCTACTATAATACCGCTCCTATGTACAAGAACATAGCTACTATAATACTGCTCCTATGTACAAGAATATAACTACTATAATACTGCTGCTATGTACAAGAATATAACTACTATAATACTGCTCCCTATGTACAAGAATATAACTACTATAATACTGTCCCTATGTACAAGAATATAGCTACTATAATACTGCTCCTATGTACAAGAATATAACTACTATAATACTGCTCCTATGTACAAGAATATAACTACTATAATACTGCCCCTATATACAAGACTATAGCTACTATAATACTGCTCCCTATGTACAAGAATATAACTACTATAATACTGCTCCCTATGTACAAGAATATAACTACTATAATACTGTCCCTATGTACAAGAATATAGCTACTATAATACTGCCCCTATATACAAGAATATAACTACTATAATACTGCCCCTATATACAAGAATATAACTACTATAATACTGCTCCTATATACAAGAATATAGCTACTATAATACTGCCCCTATATACAAGAATATAGCTACTATAATACTGCCCCTATATACAAGACTATAACTGCTATAATACTGCTACTATGTACAAGAATATAACTACTATAATTGTTAGTAGGGCGGTTGCAAACAACTTTATTATAATGGAACGCAACCGACCCCGGGGTCCGTGATGCAGCCTGGTAGACTGCTGGCGAACACTTTCCGGGTCAAAAGGAAAGCAACCAACTTAAATGATAAACCTTTCCGTGTTACTGCACACTGGAACGGGTATAGCAATTTGCACTATCTCCGTTAGCAGCACGAGAGATATGCGGTGAAAACATATCTGTAGTCCTGTTACAGCACAGGGACTACACTGGCGGCGCTAAGATGCGTGTGTGACTACGCCGAGGGGTGCACATGCCTCCAGCTGGCGTGCTACCGGACTGAAGGGTACTACTCCACGTGGCTGACAGGCGATAGCCATGGATAGGACGTCTGCAGGCTGCTCGGGGTGTTAGGCGACCCCTTTGGCACAGCCAGACTGCAAGATGAAGCTACCTGCCTATTTCCACTAAACCTGCCTATGGAAACTACGTGGAACACAGTCATCCACACAACAGCATCACTTGCTCAATGATCAGAGCGCGCCGCCATGTTTGTGGGCGGTCCTTTTAAAGACTAAGCCCTGCCCACGAACCAATCAGGCAGTGCCAGGTCATCGGATCAGGTGGTTGCCAAACCACCAATCACGGTCCGCCAGGTCACGGGCATGCTCAGTGCAGCGAATCCTGGACTTAGGCTCCAACAGCCCTGTCTCCCTCCGCAACCTATGCTTAATGTTGCTAGGCACAAATACCCAAGAGACAATCTGTACATCTCGTGGACCAGCTAGGTGTTGGGGCTGACGACGATGCTGAGCAGTATCAGCCCTCACAGGACCAGAATGGGAGACCACAGAAGGTTCTGGACCTATTTCAAATACAGCAGCAGCCCGACACCTAACATTATCCCCCCTTCTAACATCCCGCTCCACTTGATGCTCATTTTCCTCAAAGAGCAGGGGAGCATGAATGTGGTTCACAGGGAAGATCCTCAGATCCGTGACCCCTCCAGTGTACAGGGTACCCTTTATTCCCACGAACCATCTTAGACCCTATAATAGCCTGCAGCTCGAGATTATCACCCCTGGTGTCTGAAGCAGGTTGGGGTACAGCGAGTTTTGACAGGTGAACGGGTCTAAGGAGCGACACATGGAAAGTGTCGTGACTCCTCAGGTGTCGTGGTAACTGTAACCGGTACATTACAGAGTTTACTTGGGCCAAAATTTTGAACAGGCCAATAAAGCGAGGAGCAAACTTAGCAGATCTCCCGCATAATCTAGTATTGCGAGCCAAGAGCCACACTCTGTCGCCCGGATAGAATACGGGAGCAGGACGACGAGAAGTGTCAACCGACTCCCTATCTGTGGAGTCCGTCACGAGTGATGGATGGAGAAGACCAGCCGGATTTTGACGGAATGATTTATCCCTCGCACAGAAGGCACACACGAGAACAAAGTCCTTGACGTCCTGGCGCCACCGGGGCCACCAATAGGACCGTTGAAGGGACTTAGTGGTACGTTTAACCCCAAGATGGGCTCCGATCTTAGGGGCATGAGCCCAGGAGACCACCTCATCTTGTAGATTAGGGGGAACAAACGCCCTCCCTGAAGGAACCTGGCTCTTTTTGACATAATCTGACAAGACCTGGGTCTCGGGGACAGACAGAGGATCTGTGCCGGGGGCTACATCGGTAGAAGGGTCAGAGACTACCCTCCGGGTGACTGTAACCATGCACTGAGCACACAATTCTCACTCCAGGTAGAAATTCTCCCCGTATTCCAGTCAATGTGTAGAGTGTGACAACGTAACCATGGAAGACCCAATAACACTTCATCTAATCCCCCGGGAATAATAAGAAAGGAGATAACCTCCCGGTGACCCTGAGGAAATGACATGGTGAGAGGAATCGACTGGTGGGTGATTTGCGTGTCCAGGAGTGAACCGTTCACTACCCTAATGTTCACTGGTCTTGGCAGTAACTCTACAGGGATAGCATGTCTCTGGGCAAACGTAAATTACAAAAAATTGCCGTCAGTACCAGAATCCACCCACGCCTTGGGAGTAACTGCGGTTGCTCCGAAGGACAAGTACACCTTATACAATAATTTGGAGGAAGAAGCCCCAGAATCTAACACACCTCCTCCAACGGTGGTTAGACACACTCATTTACCCGACTGCTTGGAACCCTTATTAACAGGGGACTCCAAGAGATGTGCAGGTCGGGAACGAGAAGAGCTAGACTCAGTTTGGGATATATCCATAGCCTCAGGCTCCGGGTTGGGAGTCTCGAGTTTGGAAATGGGTCTAGAGAAGGATGGTGCCAACCAATACTGAGGTCTGGCGACCTCCAGCTCTAACTTGTGCTCTACATGACGCAAATCTATTCGGTTAGCAAGAGATATTAACTCCTCCAGGGAGGTTGGAATCTCTCTAGTAGATAGAGCATTTTTAATATGCCCAGCCAGACCCTTCCAGAACACCGGGATTAAAGACCGCTCAGACCTATCCAATTCAGCCGCTAAGGTTCTGAATTGGATGGCATTGTGGCTTGCGGTGACCGAACCCTGGATCAGCGCAAGAAGCTTAAGAGCCGTATCATGCGTGACCTGAGGACCAAGGAATACACTCTTTAGGGCTTTGAGAAAGAGACCCGCATTAATCACTACCGGGTCATTGCGCTTCCACAGTGGAGTAGCCCACTCCAGAGCTCTGTGGGAGAGTAACAAGATGACATAACCCACTTTGGCTCTTTCGGAGGGGAACCGTGCCTCCATCATCTCCAAGTGAATGGAGCATAAATTAATAAAGCCCCTGCAGGATTTACTGTCCCCAGAAAAATTTTCCGGGAGAGCAAAACGGGGTAAAGGGGCAGTTGCAGCTGTCGCAGCATTTATCGCAGCCGAGTTAACCAGATTGGCTGCTTGCGAAGCTGCCTGGGTAGCTACTGCAGTGATATCAGCGGCCGGAGCTTGTTCCAGAGACCTAAGTCTGGTCTCCAGTTGCTGTATGTAACGCTGCAGTTGCTGGTTGTCGGCCATGTTCGGCAAGACCCTGGCGCTCTGATACTGTTAGGAGGGCGGTTGCAGACAACTTTAATATAATGGAACGCAACCGACCCCGGGGTCCGCGATGAAGCCTGGTGGACTGCTGCCGAACACTTTCCGGGTGAAAAGAAAAGCAACCAACTTAAATGATAAACCCTTCCTCGTTACTGCACACTGGAACGGGTATAGCAATTCGCACTATCTCTGTTAGCAGCACAAGAGATATGCGGTGAAAACCTATCCGTAGTCCTGTTACAGCACAGGGACTACACTGGCGGCGCTAGGATGCGTGTGTGACTACGCCGATGGGTACACGTGCCTCCAGCCGGCGTGCTACCGGACTGAAGGGTACTACTCCACGTGGCTGACAGGCGATAGCCATGGATAGGACGTCTGCAGGCTGCTCGGGGTGTTAGGCGACCCCTTTGGCACAGCCAGACTGCAAGACGAAGATACCTGCCTATTTCCACTAAACCTGCCTATGGAAACTACGTGGAACACAGTCATCCACACAACAGCATCACTTGCTCAATGATCAGAGCGCACCGCCATGTTTGTGGGCGGGCCTTTTAAAGACTAAGCCCTGCCCACCGTCGCACCATTGGTGACGCCACCCGAGAACCAATCAGGCGGTGCCAGGTCACCGGATCAGGTGGTTGCCAAACCACCAATCACGGTCAGCCAGGTCATGGGCATGCTCAGTGCGGCGAATCCTGGACTTGGGCTCCAACAGCCCTGTCTCCCTCCGCAACCTATGCTTAATGTTGCTAGGCACAAATACCCAAAAGACAATCTGTACATCTCGTGGACCAGCTAGGTGTTGGAGCTGACGACGATGCTGAGCAGCATCAGCCCCAGCTGGACTGGAATGGGAGACCACAGAAGGATCTGGACCTATTTTGAATCCATCAACAGCCCGATGCCTAACAATAATAGTACCCTATGTACAAGAATATAACTACTATAATACCGCTCCTATGTACAAGAATATAACTACTATAATACTGCCCCTATGTACAAGAATATAACTACTATAATACTGCCCCTATGTACAAGAATATAACTACTATAATACCGCTCCTATGTACAAGAATATAACTAATATAATACTGCCCCTATATACAAGAATATAACTACTATAATACTGCTCCTATGAACAAGAATATAACTACTATAATACTGCTACTATGTACAAGAATATAACTATTATAATACTGCTCCTATGTACAAGAATATAACTACTATAATACTGCCCCATGTACAAGAATATAACTGCTATAATACTGCTCCTATGTACAAGAATATAACTACTATAATACTACACCCTATGAACAAGAATATAACTACTATAATACTGCCCCTATGTACAAGAATATAACTATTATAATACTGCTCCTATATACAAGAATATAACTACTATAATACTGCTCCTATGTACAAGAATATAACTATTATAATACTGCTCCTATGTACAAGAATATAACTACTATAATACTGCCCCATGTACAAGAATATAACTGCTATAATACTGCTCCTATGTACAAGAATAAAACTACGATAATACTGCCCCCATGTACAAGAATATAACAACTATAATACTGCCCCTATGTACAAGAATATAACTACTATAATACTGCTCCTATATACAAGAATATAACTACTATAATACCGCTCCTATGTACAAGAATATAACTACTATAATACTGCCCCTATGTACAAGAATATAACTACTATAATACTGCCCCTATGTACAAGAATATAACTACTATAATACTGCTCCCTATATACAGGAATATAACTACTATAACACTGCTCCTATGTACAAGAATATAACTACTATAATACTGCCCCCTATGTACAAGAATATAACTACTATGATACTGCTCCTATGTACAAGAATATAACTACTATAATACTGCTCTCTATGTAGTACAAGAATATAACTACTATAATACTGCTCCTATGTACAAGAATATAACTACTATAATATTGCTCCTATGTACAAGAATATAACTACTATAATACCGCTCCTATGTACAAGAATATAACTACTATAATACTGCCCCTATGTACAAGAATATAACTACTATAATACTGCTCCCTATGTACAAGAATATAGCTACCATAATACTGCTCCTATGTACAAGAATATAACTACTATAATACTGTCCCATATGTACAGGAATATAACTACTATAATACTGCCCCTATGTACAAGAATATAACTACTATAATACTGCCGCTATATACAAGAATATAACTACTATAATACTGCTACTATATACAAGAATATAATTACTATAATACTGCTCCTATATACAAGAATATAAATACTATAATACTGCTCCTATGTACAAGAATATAACCACTATAATACTGCTCTTATGTACAAGAATATAACTACTATAATACTGCCCCTATGTACAAGAATATAACTACTATAATACTGCCGCTATATACAAGAATATAACTACTATAATACTGCTCCTATGTACAAGAATATAACCACTATAATACTGCCCCTATGTACAAGAATATAACTACTATAATACTGCCGCTATATACAAGAATATAACTACTATAATACTGCTCCCTATGTACAAGAATATAACTACTATAATACTGCTCCTATGTACAAGAATATAACTACTATAATACTGCTCCTATGTACAAGAATATAACTACTATAATACCGCTCCTATGTACAAGAATATAACTACTATAATACTGCCCGTATATACAAGAATATAACTACTATAATACTGCTCCTATGTACAAGAATATAACTACTATAATACTGCTCCTATGTACAAGAATATAACTATTATAATACTGCTCCTATGTACAAGAATATAACTACTATAATACTGCCCCATGTACAAGAATATAACTGCTATAATACTGCTCCTATGTACAAGAATATAACTACTATAATACTGCTCCCTATGTACAAGAATATAACTACTATAATACTGCCCCCTATGTACAAGAATATAACTACTATAATACTGCCCCCTATGTACAAGAATATAACTACTATAATACTGCCCCCTATGTACAAGAATATAACTACTATAATACTGCCCCTATGTACAAGAATATAACTATTATAATACTGCTCCTATATACAAGAATATAACTACTATAATACTGCTCCTATGTACAAGAATATTACTATTATAATACTGCTCCTATGTACAAGAATATAACTACTATAATACTGCCCCATGTACAAGAATATAACTGCTATAATACTGCTCCTATGTACAAGAATATAACTACGATAATACTGCCCCCTATGTACAAGAATATAACTACTATAATACTGCTCCTATGTACAAGAATATAACTACTATAATACTGCTCCTATGTACAAGAATATAACCACTATAATACTGCTCCTATGTACAAGAATATAATTATTATAATACTGCTCCTATATACAAGAATATAACTACTATAATATTGCTCCTATGTACAAGAATATAACTATTATAATACTGCTCCTATGTACAAGAATATAACTACTATAATACTGCCCCATGTACAAGAATATAACTGCTATAATACTGCTCCTATGTACAAGAATATAACTACGATAATACTGCCCCCTATGTACAAGAATATAACTACTATAATACTGCCCCTATGTACAAGAATATAACTACTACAATACTGCCCCCTATGTACAAGACTATAACTACTATGATACTGCTCCTATGTACAAGAATATAACTACTATAATACTGCTCTCTATGTAGTACAAGAATATAACTACTATAATACTGCTCCTATGTACAAGAATATAACTACTATAATATTGCTCCTATGTACAAGAATATAACTACTATAATACTGCTCCTATGTACAAGAATATAACTACTATAATACTGCTCCTATGTACAAGAATATAACTACTATAATATTGCTCCTATGTACAAGAATATAACTACTATAATACTGCTCCTATGTACAAGAATATAACTGCTATAATACTGCTCCTATGTACAAGAATATAACTACGATAATACTGCCCCCTATGTACAAGAATATAACTACTATAATACTGCCCCTATGTACAAGAATATAACTACTACAATACTGCCCCCTATGTACAAGACTATAACTACTATGATACTGCTCCTATGTACAAGAATATAACTACTATAATACTGCTCTCTATGTAGTACAAGAATATAACTACTATAATACTGCTCCTATGTACAAGAATATAACTACTATAATATTGCTCCTATGTACAAGAATATAACTACTATAATACCGCTCCTATGTACAAGAATATAACTACTATAATAGTGCCCCAATGTACAAGAATATAACTACCATAATACTGCTCCTATGTACAAGAATATAACTACTATAATACTGTCCCATATGTACAAGAATATAACTACTATAATACTGCCACTATGTACAAGAATATAACTACTATAATACTGCCGCTATATACAAGAATATAACTACTATAATACTGCTCCTATATACAAGAATATAACTACTATAATACTGCTCCTATATACAAGAATATAACTACTATAATACTGCTCCTATGTACAAGAATATAACCACTATAATACTGCATTAATGTACAAGAATATAACTACTATAATACTGCTCCTATGTACAAGAATATAACTACTATAATACTGCCGCTATATACAAGAATATAACTACTATAATACTGCTCCTATGTACAAGAATATAACCACTATAATACTGCTCCTATGTACAAGAATATAACTAATATAATACTGCCGCTATATACAAGAATATAACTACTATAATACTGCTCCCTATGTACAAGAATATAACTACTATAATACTGCTCCTATGTACAAGAATATAACTACTATAATACTGCTCCTATGTACAAGAATATAACTACTATAATACCGCTCCTATGTACAAGAATATAACTACTATAATACTGCCCCTATATACAAGAATATAACTACTATAATACTGCTCCTATGTACAAGAATATAACTACTATAATACTGCTCCTATGTACAAGAATATAACTATTATAATACTGCTCCTATATACAAGAATATAACTACTATAATACTGCTCCTATGTACAAGAATATAACTATTATAATACTGCTCCTATGTACAAGAATATAACTACTATAATACTGCTCCTATGTACAAGAATATAACTACTATAATACTGCCCCATGTACAAGAATATAACTGCTATAATACTGCTCCTATGTACAAGAATAGAACTACGATAATACTGCCCCCTATGTACAAGAATATAACAACTATAATACTGCCCCTATGTACAAGAATATAACTACTATAATACTGCTCCTATATACAAGAATATAACTACGATAATACTGCCCCCTATGTACAAGAATATAACTACTATAATACTGCCCCCTATGTAAAAGAATATAACTACTATAATACTGCCCCCTATGTACAAGAATATAACTACTATAATACTGCACCTATGTACAAGAATATAACTACTATAATACTGCTCTCTATGTAGTACAAGAATATAACTACTATAATACTGCTCCTATGTACAAGAATATAACTACTATAATACTGCTCCTATGTACAAGAATATAACTACTATAATACCGCTCCTATGTACAAGAATATAACTACTATAATACTGCCCCTATGTACAAGAATATAACTACTATAATACTGCTCCCTATGTACAAGAATATAACTACTATAATACTGCTCCTATGTACAAGAATATAACTACTATAATACTGCTCCTATGTACAAGAATATAACCACCATAATACTGCTCCTATGTACAAGAATATAATTATTATAATACTGCTCCTATATACAAGAATATAACTACTATAATACTGCTCCTATGTACAAGAATATAACTATTATAATACTGCTCCTATGTACAAGAATATAACTACTACAATACTGCCCCATGTACAAGAATATAACTGCTATAATACTGCTCCTATGTACAAGAATATAACTACGATAACACTGCCCCCTATGTACAAGAATATAACTACTATAATACTGCCCCTATGTACAAGAATATAACTACTATAATACTGCCCCCTATGTACAAGAATATAACTACTATGATACTGCTCCTATGTACAAGAATATAACTACTATAATACCGCTCCTATGTACAAGAATATAACTACTATAATATTGCTCCTATGTACAAGAATGTAACTACTATAATACCGCTCCTATGTACAAGAATATAACTACTATAATACTGCCCCTATGTACAAGAATATAACTACTATAATACTGCTCCCTATGTACAAGAATATAACTACCATAATACTGCTCCTATGTACAAGAATATAACTACTATAATACTGTCCCATATGTGCAAGAATATAACTACTATAATACTGCCCCTATGTACAAGAATATAACTACTATAATACTGCCGCTATATACAAGAATATAACTTCTATAATACTGCTCCTATATACAAGAATATAACTACTATAATACTGCTCCTATATACAAGAATATAACTACTATAATACTGCTCCTATGTACAAGAATATAACCACTATAATACTGCTCTTATGTACAAGAATATAACTACTATAATATTGCCCCATGTACAAGAATATAACTGCTATAATACTGCTCCTATGTACAAGAATGTAACTACGATAATACTGCCCCCTATGTACAAGAATATAACTACTATAATACTGCCCCTATGTACAAGAATATAACTACTATAATACTGCCCCCTATGTACAAGAATATAACTACTATGATACTGCTCCTAAGTACAAGAATATAACTACTATAATACTGCTCTCTATGTAGTACAAGAATATAACTACTATAATACTGCTCCCTATGTACAAGAATATAACTACCATAATACTGCTCTTATGTACAAGAATATAACTACTATAATACTGTCCCATATGTACAAGAATATAACTACTATAATACTGCCCCTATGTACAAGAATATAACTACTATAATACTGCCGCTATATACAAGAATATAACTACTATAATACTGCTCCTATATACAAGAATATAATTACTATAATACTGCTCCTATATACAAGAATATAACTACTATAATACTGCTCCTATGTACAAGAATATAACCACTATAATACTGCTCTTATGTACAAGAATATAACTACTATAATACTGCCCCTATGTACAAGAATATAACTACTATAATACTGCCGCTATATAAAAGAATATAACTACTATAATACTGCTCCTATGTACAAGAATATAACCACTATAATACTGCCCCTATGTACAAGAATATAACTACTGTAATACTGCCGCTATATACAGGAATATAACTACTATAATACTGCTCCCTATATACAAGAATATAACTACTATAATACTGCTCCTATGTACAAGAATATAACTACTATAATACTGCTCCTATGTACAAGAATATAACTACTATAATACCGCTCCTATGTACAAGAATATAACTACTATAATACTGCCCCTATGTACAAGAATATAACTACTATAATACTGCTCCCTATGTAAAAGAATATAACTACTATAATACTGCTCCTATGTACAAGAATATAACTACTATAATACTGTCCCATATGTACAAGAATATAACTACTATAATACTGCCCCTATGTACAAGAATATAACTACTATAATACTGCCGCTATATACAATAATATAACTACTATAATACTGCTCCTATGTACAAGAATATATCCACTATAATACTGCTCTTATGTACAAGAATATAACTACTATAATACTGCCCCTATGTACAAGAATATAACTACTATAATACTGCCGCTATATACAAGAATATAACTACTATAATACTGCCCCTATGTACAAGAATATAACTACTATAATACTGCCGCTATATACAAGAATATAACTACTATAATACTGCTCCCTATGTACAAGAATATAACTACTATAATACTGCTCTTATGTACAAGAATATAACTACTATAATACTGCCCCTATGTACAAGAATATAACTACTATAATATTGCTCCTATGTACAAGAATATAACTACTATAATACCGCTCCTATGTACAAGAATATAACTACTATAATACTGCCCCTATGTACAAGAATATAACTACTATAATACTGCTCCCTATGTACAAGAATATAACTACCATAATACTGCTCCTATGTACAAGAATATAACTACTATAATACTGTCCCATATGTACAAGAATATAACTACTATAATACTGCCCCTATGTACAAGAATATAACTACTATAATACTGCTCCCTATGTACAAGAATATAACTACTATGATACTGCTCCTATGTACAAGAATATAACTACTATAATACTGCTCTCTATGTAGTACAAGAATATAACTACTATAATACTGCCCCCTATGTACAAGAATATAACTACTATAATACTGCCTCCTATGTACAAGAATATAACTACTATAATATTGCTCCTATGTACAAGAATATAACTACCATAATACCGCTCCTATGTACAAGAATATAACTACTATGATACTGCTCCTATGTACAAGAATATAACTACTATAATACTGCTCTCTATGTAGTACAAGAATATAACTACTATAAAACTGCTCCTATGTACAAGAATATAACTACTATAATATTGCTCCTATGTACAAGAATATAACTACTATAATACCGCTCCTATGTACAAGAATATAACTACTATAATACTGCCCCTATGTACAAGAATATAACTACTATAATACTGCTCCCTATGTACAAGAATATAACTACCATAATACTGCTCCTATGTACAAGAATATAACTACTATAATACTGTCCCTTATGTACAAGAATATAACTACTATAATACTGCCCCTATGTACAAGAATATAACTACTATAATACTGCCGCTATATACAAGAATATAACTACTATAATACTGTTCCTATGTACAAGAATATAACCACTATAATACTGCCCCTATGTACAAGAATATAACTACTATAATACTGCCGCTATATACAAGAATATAACTACTATAATACTGCTCCCTATATACAAGAATATAACTACTATAATACTGCTCCTATGTACAAGAATATAACTACTATAATACTGCTCCTATGTACAAGAATATAACTACTATAATACCGCTCCTATGTACAAGAATATAACTACTATAATACTGCCCCTATGTACAAGAATATAACTACTATAATACTGCTCCCTATGTACAAGAATATAACTACTATAATACTGCTCCTATGTACAAGAATATAACTACTATAATACTGTCCCATATGTACAAGAATATAACTACTATAATACTGCCCCTATGTACAAGAATATAACTAGTATAATACTGCCGCTATATACAAGAATATAACTACTATAATACTGCTCCTATGTACAAGAATATAACCACTATAATACTGCTCTTATGTACAAGAATATAACTACTATAATACTGCCCCTATGTACAAGAATATAACTACTATAATACTGCCGCTATATACAAGAATATAACTACTATAATACTGCCCCTATGTACAAGAATATAACTACTATAATACTGCCGCTATATACAAGAATATAACTACTATAATACTGCTCCCTATGTACAAGAATATAACTACTATAATACTGCTCTTATGTACAAGAATATAACTACTATAATACTGCCCCTATGTACAAGACTATAACTACTATAATATTGCTCCTATGTACAAGAATATAACTACTATAATACCGCTCCTATGTACAAGAATATAACTACTATAATACTGCCCCTATGTACAAGAATATAACTACTATAATACTGCTCCCTATGTACAAGAATATAACTATCATAATACTGCTCCTATGTACAAGAATATAACTACTATAATACTGTCCCATATGTACAAGAATATAACTACTATAATACTGCCCCTATGTACAAGAATATAACTACTATAATACTGCCCCCTATGTACAAGAATATAACTACTATGATACTGCTCCTATGTACAAGAATATAACTACTATAATACTGCTCTCTATGTAGTACAAGAATATAACTACTATAATACTGCCCCCTATGTACAAGAATATAACTACTATAATACTGCCTCCTATGTACAAGAATATAACTACTATAATATTGCTCCTATGTATAAGAATATAACTACCATAATACCGCTCCTATGTACAAGAATATAACTACTATGATACTGCTCCTATGTACAAGCATATAACTACTATAATACTGCTCTCTATGTAGTACAAGAATATAACTACTATAAAACTGCTCCTATGTACAAGAATATAACTACTATAATATTGCTCCTATGTACAAGAATATAACTACTATAATACCGCTCCTATGTACAAGAATATAACTACTATAATACTGCCCCTATGTACAAGAATATAACTACTATAATACTGCTCCCTATGTACAAGAATATAACTACCATAATACTGCTCCTATGTACAAGAATATAACTACTATAATACTGTCCCTTATGTACAAGAATATAACTACTATAATACTGCCCCTATGTACAAGAATATAACTACTATAATACTGCCGCTATATACAAGAATATAACTACTATAATACTGCTCCTATATACAAGAATATAATTACTATAATACTGCTCCTATGTACAAGAATATAACCACTATAATACTGCTCTTATGTACAAGAATATAACTACTATAATACTGCCCCTATGTACAAGAATATAACTACTATAATACTGCCGCTATATACAAGAATATAACTACTATAATACTGCCCCTATGTACAAGAATATAACTACTATAATACTGCCGGTATATACAAGAATATAACTACTATAATACTGCTCCCTATGTACAAGAATATAACTACTATAATACTGCTCCTATGTACAAGAATATAACTACTATAATACTGCTCCTATGTACAAGAATATAACTACTATAATACTGCCCCTATGTACAAGAATATAACTACTATAATACCGCTCCTATGTACAAGAATATAACTACTATAATACTGCTCCTATATACAAGAATATAACTACTATAATACTGCTCCTATATACAAGAATATAACTACTATAATACTGCTCCTATGTACAAGAATATAACCACTATAATACTGCTCTTATGTACAAGAATATAACTACTATAATACTGCCCCTATGTATAAGAATATAACTACTATAATACTGCCGCTATATACAAGAATATAACTACTATAATACTGCTCCTATGTACAAGAATATAACCACTATAATACTGCCCCTATGTACAAGAATATAACTACTATAATACTGCCGCTATATACAAGAGTATAACTACTATAATACTGCTCCCTATGTACAAGAATATAACTACTATAATACTGCTCCTATGTACAAGAATATAACTACTATAATACTGCTCCTATGTACAAGAATATAACTACTATAATACCGCTCCTATGTACAAGAATATAACTACTATAATACTGCCCCTATGTACAAGAATATAACTACTATAATACTGCTCCTATGTACAAGAATATAACTACTATAATACTGCTCCTATGTACAAGAATATAACTACTATAATACTGTCCCATATGTACAAGAATATAACTACTATAATACTGCCCCTATGTACAAGAATATAACTACTATAATACTGCCGCTATATACAAGAATATAACTACTATAATACTGCTCCTATGTACAAGAATATAACCACTATAATACTGCTCCTATGTACAAGAATATAACTACTATAATACTGCTCTTATGTACAAGAATATAAGTACTATAATACTGCCCCTATGTACAAGAATATAACTACTATAATACTACTCCTATGTACAAGAATATAACTACTATAATACTGCCGCTATATACAAGAATATAACTACTATAATACTGCTCCCTATGTACAAGAATATAACTACTATAATACTGCTCCTATGTACAAGAATATAACTACTATAATATTGCCGCTATATACAAGAATATAACTACTATAATACTGCTCCCTATGTACAAGAATATAACTACTATAATACTGCTCCTATGTACAAGAATATAACTACTATAATACTGCCACTATATACAAGAATATAACTACTATAATACTGCTCCTATGTACAAGAATATAACCACTATAATACTGCCCCTATGTACAAGAATATAACTAGTATAATACTGCCGCTATATACAAGAATATAACTACTATAATACTGATCCTACGTACAAGAATATAACTACTATAATACTGCTCCTATGTACAAGAATATAACTACTATAATACTGCCCCCTATGTACAAGAATATAACTACTATAATACTGCTCCTATGTACAAGAATATAACTACTATAATACTGCCCTCTATGTACAAGAATTTAACTACTATAATACTGCTCCTATGTACAAGAATATAACTACTATAATACCGCTCCTATGTACAAGAATATAACTACTATAATACTGCCCTCTATGTACAAGAATATAACTACTATAATACTGCTCCTATGTACAAGAATATAACTGCTAATACATCCATATATGCACAAGAATATAACTGCTAATACATCCATATATGCACAAGAATATAGCCCTGAATAGCGTGGCGGATATGTGTATCTAGATTGCATTTCATTTTCATGTTCAGTCTGGATTTGCGCTTGGTGTCATATTTCTGACATTTGATAAATTAGAAAACCAGGAAATCAGCAAGTAATAAGATATTCTGTATTTTAGCCATTATTTCCTGGACATTTTTCAGTATTTCCTTAAAGCTCCTTTGCTTCTTATATATGGTAAAAGGATACGGACTTGTGAGAATTCTATGAATGAGAAGTATTTCATTATAATATCCCAGCACGCCTCAATTTAAAACTAGCAGAACCTTTGTCAAATGTAAAAGTTCATAATGTTATGTCAAGTGAAGGACAGGGGTGTGAATCTTTTCTCTTCCATTGAACCAGTATGAAGGGCCTGTCCCGGCTCCGGCGCTAGGTTCTGTTTCTTTCTTCCACGGCAGCCATCTCCCTCTCTTATACGGTGCTTTGGGTTTCTATTGTAACTTGCAGCGCCCCTCTGATTTCACTTGCCTAGGCCTTTGTAGATCAGATCAGGCAGCGGCATGGCACCTGATTATTCAGGTAGTCAGTCCATTATGCTACCGCAGTGCTGTCTTCTTAGCTGAGCCTCTACTCTTACTCCAGGTTGCCTGTCCACATATTTGGTTCTGCAGTTCTAAGGTGCCTAGTCACATACTCAGCTCTACTGTTCCAAGGTGCTTGTCCTCATATTCAGCTTTGCTATTCCTTGTCATATACTCAGCACTTAATGTTACAAGTTGCCTGTCCGCATACATGGTTCTGCTGTTCAAAAGGAGCCTGTCTTCATGCTCGGCTCTGCTATTCTTAGGGGCCGTCCTGCATATCTAGCTCTGCTGTTCCCTGAAGTTCACTATGCCGTCCAGCCTATTCAGCTCCTCTGTTACACATTATTCCGCATGCTGCTCATCATATCTGGTTTCAATGTTCCATATGCCGTTCAGTTTACATAGCTCTTCTGTTCCATTTGCTGCTCATCATTTCCAGCTCCACTTTTCTACTTTGTTGTATGTGCAGTTCAGCCTACCCAGCTCTGCTGTTCCTTCTACTGCTCAGCATATCCAGCTCCACTGTTCCATGCCATTATGCAGTTCCAAATACTAACCAGTATATCCAACACTGCTGTTCCATGTACTGTCCAACTCTACTGTACTTCACTGTACCAACGCCTCTGGTCTGTGCTTGTCATCCAACTTACAGGAAATCCACCTCACCAGCTCAGCCAGAACATGGCCAACATAAACTAAACTGAAGTGATGGCCTAAAAAGTTGTGATTGGAATGGCACGTCTATTAATCTTACATATAAACAAGCGTCACCTACGTCAGATTCTGTGGTATTGTGTGATTCTGCTGAATACAGTGGATTTGTGTCATTTCCTTCTTTACGCGATATGTAAGTTTATTCTGATCATTATCAATGATTGTGGCATCACCGCCAGAAAAGAACATACATTACCACACTTTCCTACAAAACAGAAATAATGAAACCAATGTCATCACTGGGTCATCTCTAACAGACATTTATAAAATTCATTTTAAGATTCAGTGTCCGGTTGCCCATCAAAATATCCAAAATGGAAATGGAACCAATTATGACCTACCGTATGTAGCACTCTGGGCTTTTTTTTAACCATCACCTACTCAAACTATCACACCACAAATATGGAGTTGATTCATGTGTTTCAATAAAGCTAAAAATGTAATTTCTGACAAAGCCAGAAAGTATTTTAATGGGTTTGATATGGAGATCTGAAGTAGCCCTCAAATAGCTGAAGTCTGAGGTGACCACGATAATAGGAAAAAGTTGCCATGAGCCATTTTGGAATCTGCATAGGTAATACTCAAACTACTACTTGTAACTCGAGTCTCCAAGGTCCAGCCCCAGACACTAAGTCATCTGTCCCTCTATTCCTCATGGAGTCACCAGTTTTCCTCTTCAGTGATATCATTCTCTCAGCCATATAGTCAGGCTCTGACAGCAGTTTGCTGCTTGAGTATTCAGGTAGTTGGCATCCTTGCTGCTACCATTGTACTGTTTGAGCTCTAGAACCACGTGAAAAACCCAGCTTTGTTACTTCACTGGGCAACTCTGCTATACTGTTGGCTAACTTTTTTTAAGACTATGTGACAAACCCAGCTCTGCAATATTACTGATGAACTCTGCTATACTACAGACTAACTCTCTGCTATATTTGTAACTGTGTTTTATCGTTGTGCCAGTTTTATTTTGGACTCTCTTACAAACGCAGCTCTGCTATATTGCTGGGTTAACTGTACTATATTGCTGGACTCATGCTACCTCTGTATCTCCGGTGTAACTCATTTCTGCTATTCTGGTTTATCATAACTGAGTCTACCGTACTCCATTGTAGATGTTGGTGTCCTGCCAAAACAGCCTCCATTGTTCCAAGTGATGTATCAACAGCACTGGGTGTGGGGGAGGATTGAAATTATTAGCTCTTAATGCCACAAAGTTCCAAAATCTTTGATATCACTTGTTTGCAGTAATTTTAAGTCAGAAAAAGGTCAAAACAGTGGGTGCAGGCCAATATACATTTTTAGTTAAAGTGAGGAGAGTATTTGAAGGGATGTTAGACTCAAAATTAAGGTTAATGATAAAAAGTATAAAAACTTGAGAAGTCAAATGGGTGAGAATTTATAAATCTCATCCACAAGCTTCAGAAGTTTTTCCCACAAAAATTGACCATGGATATAGCCGGGATGTCAATTGCCAATAACACCAAATTTGCATTCATAATTGATTCTAATGGATTGTGTTCACGTAAATCTTTTGCTGGACGTTTTTTAAAGACAAGGGTTATTAATCAATGGTTAGGAAACACTGAAACCTATAAATGAGTGTTTAGGGTGTGAGGAAATAGACTAAGACGTCGAGGTGAAATTGAGACTTGTGGTTTTGTGCAGTGACCGGAGACTCCCCTTCAGTATCGACTTCCATCTATGTCAGGAAATTGTAAAACCAAGTGTTCCTACATGATAAGTCAGCACAGGCTTGTCCAAAAAGCAGAAAGTGTCTCTCTCTCGAGTTCAGCAATGAATTAGTCAAGTAGTTTTCCATTTGGCCAAGGCTAACCCATCAACCTACAGACGGTCAAACACGGACGATTTAATCAAAAGTTAGATGATAAATATATTGTTGCAGCAATACACAAATTCATAAAAACATCTAACATTTAAGACTATTACAGAACATTATTTACCAAAATAAAAAATAATCTGTAGTGAATGTTTTTGAGTTGCTTCTGCCAAGGTTGTCATCCTTGGTTCTAGAAATCTGAATGACAAATCAACTTACTACCCAACGGCCTCTACCACCTATCCTATTCTGTGACCAAGGTGTCTTCACCAACTACAGTCCACCACCACCTATCATCTTCCAACTCAAAGGGATTTTCACTATCTACAGTTCTTCATTTTTCAGTGGCTTCAACCTGCAATCCTATTCTGCGACCCTGGGGCCTTCATCAATTATAGTCTTCCATCACCTAGGGTCTTCCAACATCTACAATTCTTCACTTTTCATGGGCCTCCACCACTCATCCTGCTCTTCGAACCAGGAGATTTCACCAACTACAGTCCTCCATCACCTATCATCTTCCAACCCATGAGGCTTCCACCATCTACAATTCTTCACTGTTCAGGGACATCAACCACCTATCATCCTTTGTATACTACAGTCATCTTCCACAATCTACAGTTCTTCACTATTCAGGGGTTTTATCCGACCTATTCTACCACCTTGACCGTAGAGCCTTCACCAACTATAGATATCATCAACTATTGCCATTCAACCCATGGAGGTTTCCACCATCTACAGTTCTTCATTATTCAGGGATTTTTTACACATATTCTATTGCACGATACCAGAACTTTCATCAAGTATAGTCCTTTATCAGCTATCATTTTTCAACCCAAAAGAGCCTCCAACATCTACAGTTCTTCACTATTTCGGGGCTTTCTCCACCTGTCCTACTGTGTAACTCTGGAGACTTCACTAACTACAGTCCTTTATCACCTATCATCTTCCACCACCTAGGAGCTTCCACTATCTACAGTTCTTCACTATTCAGGGGCTTTTTCCACGTATCCTACTCAACAACCATAGGGCCTTCGCCAACTACAGTTCTTCATCACCTATCATCTTCCTTCACCTAGGGACCGCCACAATTTAGGGGCCTTCACCACTTATTTTCTGTAGCCATTGAGGGGCCTCTAACATATTTTTCACACTCTTACCAAAACCAAATCTGATAGATTGAATGATTATCATCAAATATGTTACTGTTATAGATAAGTATGCCCCTACACCAATTTTAATGATCTGCTGGTAAAGACACTGGATTTCTGTATTCTTCAGGAGATCTGGTGTCAGTACCTGATGTGTCAATAACTAGAAATATCAGTAGGCCATGGATTACTTATCAGAATTGAGTAGGAGAAAATAATGAAGAACACCAAGATAGAAAACGAAAATGAAAATATCTTTTTGTGGTATGGATGAGGGGACTTTATCTTCTTATTAGAGTCTACTTTCATAGATAATAATACATACATACAACCTTTTCATATGACCACCTGAAAACCACCCTCTAACATTGACCATAATAAGTTTTCAATTTCCTCAAATCCTATATACTTTATGTTTCTTCCCTTGCGAGGCAATTTTAAGTGGTTGTCTCATTTAAGTTTCGCCTAATGAGATGTATAGAAACTAAGGAGAAAAACAGTAGATAAAGATTGATGGAAGGTAAGAAAGTCATCACTTCGTCAGATTATACAATATATTCTTGACACTACTGCCGTGGGAGCGGCAAATACAATATACAAATATTTGACTTCCGCGTAGCAGCATATCACAAAGTAACTTTATCAATACTGTACCGCATGGAGATGACGCTTTAATGGTATGCCATGACCTTTACAAGATAGGCATCATATCGGGAAGTACAGTCTTTGAGATTTTATATATGCACCATAAAATACTCCACCGATAGTCCATAGGCTTGGTCACCAAGGATTTTATTGTCATATACAGTACACCCTTCTGTAAATAATCCAGGTGATGCTTCAGCTGGCCTAGGCTACAGACACTCCAAATATATATCACAGTAGAACAATCATGTACTTGGACAATCTAAATAAGAAGGTGGATTTGATGACTCTTTGGCTACAAACATCTGCTAAAAGCTAAAGTATATAGGCTATGACTAAGGTCTGGGGGAGACCAAAATATTGGCAATTGAAGTGAGTGCCGTGGTTTTCATACTCTTAGGCTCAAGCAGTCCTGGTCTATTATGGCCTAATACCCAACTGGGTTAACCTATGAGGGCTTATGCTATTTTGGTTCGACCTACACTACATAAACTAAGAACTTTTTTTGATAATGAAGCTCCTGATGATCATATTTGGACCTCTGTTGAACAGGCTTAGATCTTGGGCTTGCTTAGGTTCCTATGATTGACACTGACCCTTGATCCAATATCTCACAGTTCTGACTAGCAGTTTGACCACTGCTTGGTGATCTAATTTTCGATGATTTTCCATAACTCAGAACAGGTCACAAATGAGATGAGCCCAAAGGCACATGCAGCATTGTCTGGCAATCTGGGGTGAGGGATTGAGGTCTTCCCCAGATCCCCTGATGAACCCTGGTGGAAACTAGGGGGAAACGCGTTGGGACTACTAAGGATAAGTGTCATTTTTTTACTTACTAATGATATCTACTTTCTGACTGCTGGAATTGGGGACCATTAAGGTTTTAGTGTTATTGTTTTTTTACTAATGAAAATGTATATTCTGATTGCCATTTTCTGGTCTTTTGAAAAGGAATAGGGACTAATAATGATGAGTGTCTCTCTTTGAAAAGGTATAGGGACTAATAATGATAAGTGTCCTTCTTTCTGTCTACTATTATGCACATCTATGACAGACAGAGTCTGGACCTGATACTTTGATATAGATATTATGCTTTTTCAAATACCAATACTTAAATTCCATTTGATGTATGGGGAGACATCTACCTGGGTGGGATTTTGCTTTCTGAGCCCCCTTTTGAGGTATATAGCTGGACTATCAAAGTGTAGCATGTGTCCATATTTGATTGCTCTGGCTGCTATTAGATTTGTTTTGGCTATGGAGAAACAAGCACTGTGCTCCTTTACCCTAGAGCATTTATGTTTACCCGACCAAATGAATTTGGCCATCTATAATCATTGACCTATTATCGGCTTCTGTATTTATACGTTCACTTTTTCTACCCTTTCTCACTATTGTGGTTTTGTTTAATTTAAGACAAGGGTCCTTGTAGGGACATTAGGGATACCGACGTTGAGCGGGGGCGCCACGAAGTACAAATTAGGGTGCCAACCTCCGCTGTCAGGTAGGGACAGGATTTAGGGACATAACAGGGACAGCTTGAATCTGTATTCCCTCCCGGTCGGTGTATTACCTGATTCTATATGTCCTATCATTTAGAGTATTATTGTTGTTTGTCTATGGACTTTTAGGTCCTTTTTAGAGATTATTAATAAAAGTTATTTTTTAGGGGGGCTATGTGTCTGCTGGTTGTCTCTATGATTGACACTGACCCTTGATCCAATATCTCACAGTTCTGACTAGCAGTTTGACCACTGCTTGGTGATCTAATTTTCGATGATTTTCCATAACTCAGAACAGGTCACAAATGAGATGAGCCCAAAGGCTGCAATCTACAGGGAGCAGATATTGAGCTCATTACTGATGTTCACTTAAGGCACCATACACTTTAGAAAAATGTTCGCTGAACCTGCTGACATTGATGGGTTCGGTCGATAGTTCCAGACAGTTGATTGCTCGGAAGTTAAGGATTCAGCATGTCTGATTTCGTACTGCTAAACCTTTTGTTCTCCTGAAGATAAGCCACTGGAGGCTCTCTGATAGAGAACACATGAGCATTTGGCCAAACGTCTTCTCCTGTGTGGGACCGATGGCAGAGATGACTGCTAGTGCTAGCCAATAGATCAGCCCAACAATCATTCTGCCAATGGCCATCAAAGGTATAAGATGTTCCAGTAAAGATAAAACATACTTGATAATGCTCCCAAAATGTTTGAGAGGCTCCTGGAAAAAGGGGAGACCAGTCGGATTCTTGAAGCAAATCTCTTGGGTTGCCAAAGAATTCTCCAGTAACCTTTCTACAAAATTAGCTCTTCCATCATGTATTTTGCTGACACACTGAGTAGTCCAGTCTAGAGGTCTAGTGAGGGAGCAGAAATGGGTAGTAGCCTGTTGGAATGGAGCATGCAAATAAAAATTTGCCAGTGTGCTTAGCGCAGCACAATTACTCGTATTCTGGACAAAAAAAAATGAAAAGTTGGCAAGTACCAGAGAACAGGAAGCCTTCTACATGAGGTCCACAAACCTCATGGTCCACACCTTCCTGGCTGACGAACATCTACAATGCTTTATGCACAGTGCTGGCATACCCAGGTTAAGTGTAAAGTCTGCAAAAAAAAGTCTGAAAATGCCCAAGAGCTGCGGTGCTTGTTATACCAGGAGGACCGACTATAGCGTGGGAGACGCAGGTCACAGTAATCTTCGGTTACTGTATCACAAACAGGTATTATGACATGTTCATGCAAAGTCTCATCAACATCACACATACCATAAGTTATGAGAGACATTCCTGTCTATTTACAGCACGCTGCACTGTACACAGCGATATACCGTGTATCTGTCTGGTCATAAAGTTTATATGGGCATAAAGGAATCAACACTGATGGTTATTATACACGGAGCAAAGCTGAGAAGCCTCATGCACAGCAAGATGATAATATGCAAAACTTTACGTAAGTCTTCGACATTTCACTCGTAACAGAACCCGTTCCATAGATGTAGGGGTCGAGGAAGTGACAGCAGCCCCTTCAGTATTGGTGCTTGAGGAGGTCCATACACAGTCACAAAAGACGACATCAGTATTGTAAATGGCAAATAATGGCTGGGGCTCCTCTTACAGATTTTTCATTGGATTAGAGCTCATACGCTTTATGTTACTACTTCAAAATGAAAATTCAAAAATTGAAGGAAAGTAGGCAATGTTCTAAACCGGAACAGATCACTCAATATTCTGAATTAAATGGGTATTCTCAAAAAATCACTGATCATCCAGTGGTTGGACACATAGAGATCCTGAAATTGGGGCTCTGGGAACTGGGCTTTGCAGCCTCATCTTAAATCGGCCAATGGGACTGCCAGGAATGGTCAACCACAGCACTCAGCTCTGTCCGGAAGTCCTATGGAGCAGAGGCCAAGTTGATGCACCTTTGTTCTGCTCAAGACGAGATTCCAAAGTCCCGATCTTGAGAGCGGTGAGGATCCCAGCCGTCGGACCACCAGTGATCAGCAAATTATCTCGTATTCTACAGAAAGGGGATAACTTGTTTTTTCTGGAAGAAGATCAACCCAAATGGATTACCACTTCCCCTAAAACATATTTACATAAAAATAGCCGGCAAGACCTCCCAGCCTGGAAATTATGGATTGTAATAAAGTCAACCTATAGAGTGAGGACTTCCCGATGGGCTGGTTTCAGGTTATTGTATGAACATGTCACGGTTTTAGTACTAAAATACCATTTGATCACATGTATCTTGAACCTGGTTCCAAATACACATTATTTATAGTGTTCTTTCTCTGTTGTCAGTAAATAGGGAGGCTCATTTAATGAAGAAAGATTCTGAATTAAGCAGTAGAGCTTGTACACAGCGTGGAGAAAACAAAACCTATCTGGAGATATCCTGATCATCCACTATATTAGTGACCTTCTTCAGAGAAGAACATGGTTGTTTTGGAGGACAGCTTACTCCTGGTAAGATGGTGCACTTTCTCCACCTGTTGTGAAACCCCAACTATCAGCATGCCCTGACAGCTGAAGGATATTTCAAGGTTTCAAAATAGAAAAAATACCAAGATGAAGGTGCCTGGGGGATTATTTAGCTATAATTCTGTATTGAATTGGTAAACAACCCAAAATTTGGTAGCTCCTTTATACTCTGTTATCGTCACTGAACGTCTTCTTGGCCACATCATATGTAGTGTAGATTATAGTGATGAGCGTGTGTGCTCGGCACTACTCGATTCTCGATCAAGCATCGGGGTACTCGGATACGCTCGTTACTCGATTGAGTGTCACAGGTGCTTGAGCGTCATGCTCAGGTCCCCACCCCACATGTTTCATAGCTGTTAGACAGCCAATAAACATGCGGGGATTGCCTGCCATACTTGGTAATGCTGTAGCCATGTTGGCTACTGGCATTACTGTGATTGGCCGGCCGCATTGCGTCATCGGGTCTTATATAAGTTCCGGTGACGCGATGCTCAGCACACTGTCCTCAGGAAGCAGTTCAGGGAGAGTTGTTATAAGAGGGAGCCACTCAGATCCAATGTAGTCCACGTTCCTTGATTCTGTCTCCGGCACCTGTGAATAGCTGTAAAGTGACCGCTATTCACAGGCGCCGGGGAGTGACGCAACGCTCAAGACTCGGCAGCTCTGATGGTCGTTGTAGCCACTACCTGGCGCCTGTGAACAGCAGGAACTTTACTGCTATTCACAGGTGCCGGAGACAGAATCAAGGAACGCGGACTACATCGGATCTGTGTGGCAACATTTTGGGTAATAAATTGGTGAATGGTCTCTTGTTTTTATTTGTCTTTTTATGTCTTTCAGGTATCCTTTTCTGGACTACTTCGGATATATTAGATTACTGCGGACCTGCATGGGATTATTTTCATTTTTTTTTAAAAAATTGGTTATTTTTTATTACTAGGTTAGGAATGGGAGTATCTGATAGACACCTCTCCATTACAAACCCCAGGGGGTGATGGCAACTCCAACTATCATTGCCCTGATTACCACCGCACCAGTGCAATCGGGAAGAGCCGGGGCAAAGTGCCAGAATTGGGGCATCTAATGTGATGTGCCAATTCTAGGGCAGCTGCGGGCTTGTATTTTTAACCAGGGACCTTCCCAGCCTGATAATATAAGCCTGCAGCTGTCTGCTTTATCTTGGCTGGTCATCAAAAATAGGGGGACCCCACATCATTTTTTTAAATTATTTATTAGGTTAAACAAGGTTAAAACACTTGCATACACGCACTTACAATGCATGTGATTTTTTAACTGTGGATTTACCGCATCTAATGCAAATCTATTGTGAGTTCGTAAAAGTGGAGTAATACTCTGACAACATCGTTCCCAGCAGCGACCTGGGAGTCAGAGATGCTTCCAGGGGTCTTCCCCATGCTGTTCCCATGCCATTTGAGCACCGTTTCCATTCATCTCAGCGATTTTCCTGTCCCCCAGTCCTCATGTTAGGGTCTTCCGGAAAAATACTAGCGTTTCCCATTGACTTCCATTACATTAAAAGCATCCAATATGTATTCCAGAAAGATTCCTATGCGTTTTGAGCCATTAAATAGGCTCTTAGTCACCTATGCTGTTTCCATAACTCCTATAGAAATGAATGAGAGTTCCGGAGACATAGTAGCACAGTCAGGTATACTATTTCTAGGACTCCTAATTTACGGAAACAGTGTAGCTCGCTGTGCTGTGCTGTCTCCTTAACTCCTATCATTTTTATGGGAGTTTCTCAGAGGAGGAGACTGGCTTAGCTATTGAAATGAGCCAGCCCCTTTCAGACACAACACTGGTCACATTCCAACAAAGGAAGCTTTTTCCTGTGTCAAAGGTCCTTAAACTGGGACCTTCTGGGACCTAAAATTGGTACTGATATTTTTAGATCAGGGCACATTTTTTCATTTAAATATATTAATAAATTGTACATACTTATAACTTGTTTAGCAACACTTTGTCTTTATTTAGTACCTTGAGTACCCAGGGGTGCACAGAAACAGACGGAAAAATTACATACATTCCACTAAAGGTGTGTCTGTGAAATCCCCTACACAAGTATTGAGTTAATAAAAAAAAAGAAAAGGAAAAAAAGCAACATAGACAAACAGGCCCCCACTCCTGCCATTTAGAGAGCGAGACATACCAAACAGGTATTCTGGAATTTTTCTTAGACCTTCGATTTCTATTTTCAGGACGTATCATGCTCGATATTTTATCATGTTCACACCCACTGTTTATATAAAGGTCAAAGTCAGTATGAAAGTGAAACCAACTCAATGGAAATTTACAAAAAAACCTGTCAGCACATATTATACTAAGCAGCGGGGGTTCTGAACTTCAAAAAATAATACAACCTGGTTGCTATGGATTACGAAGCCCATTCTTACAATTATTTGTATAAATGTTCCTGCTTGTCATTATGTTTTATATCCCTAAGAGTCAGTGGGTGACATTCGCTAACAACAGATATTGCAATGATTGCAACGCTTCCTGCTTGCTGGAGGGGCATTGCGCTTCATATGATTGACAGGTCGGGTCGGTGGCATGGTTGCACCGCTGGCCCGAATGCTACACTCTCCCATGCTGAAAGAGGAGACAGCTTTTGCCTCTGCTGCATCGGAGGAGCGCGGGGACTCTGAAGCTGTCCTGATCAATGGATATACAAAATATACCAGAACCAAGCACCTCAGATTTCACTAGAGCCCAGATAGTACCAACACCCATACTTTGCCAGGGTAGGTTTTAGCAGCACCCATGACCCCTGTACCATTATTTAAGCACCATAACTGTTTAGCACGGTAGTTCCAGACAATTCAGAGACCCTAGACCTCAGATGATGACTTTGGCCACTCATCACCACTTGGAAGGACATCCTCAGACTGAGAGCCTTCATCCAACTGCCCACCTTCCAGACTCTCCTTTGCTGTGCTAGGCAGTATCTCAGAGGATTACATGCCATTTTTATGGTTCTTGTTGCCACCAGTGGATGTCACCTTTTCGACAACTCAGAAATGGCAAAAAAATTACGACATAACACTTATATCACCAATCATTCTTTAATGGTAGATAGGAGACTAGTGTGAGATGAAGCACAGGGACTTGGGGAGTGAGAAACTGAGCCACACATATCCATCACCCATGGACTTTATCATTGGAATATAGTAATTTCTCACATGTCTTCGTTATATAGCAAACTAACACACAGTTGATGTTCTCGAATAGGAAATTAAGGTTTGAAAACATCATCATGCTGGCAAACACAAGATGTTGATATCAAATTCTTCCATGTATTTATAAGAGGATGTTTGGACCATCCCCAGTGGTTTTCTTGGTTTCAGAGAATTGTAGAAAGGGTTCTTAGAAATCTTTCTTCTCAATGGTGTTACGCACACGCCCGGACTGACTGACGTGAGCGTGGTAAGTGATCCCACTGGACCATGAACCGAGGAGTGCCTGGAGGGGCGTGACTAAGTATCAACTCGGTCCGACCAAGGTCGCACGGCGGCTCAGTCGACTCCGTGAACCAGGGAGGAACCGAGCAGAGGGACCAGGTGCTACTCCAGGTCAGACCCCGGTCACAGTTGTTGACCCACACCGGGGAATGCAGGAACGGGCAGGTTAGGCTGGCATACAGACAGGTGGGTACTGGCAGGCACGGCTGGTATGCAGACAGGTGGGTACTGGCAGGCACGGCTGGTATGCAGACAGGTGGGTACTGGCAGGCACGGCTGGTGTGCAGACAGGTGGGTACTGGCAGGTAGGAACGCAGGCAGGATAGGGACCAGTACAGACTGGGATACAGGAACAGAGCCGCAGGTGCAGTAGACAAGCAGAGCAGAGCAAAACCCGCAGGTGCGGAAGACAAGCAGAGCAAAGCAAAACCCGCAGGTGCGGTAGACAAGCAGAGCAGAGCAAAACCCGCAGGTGCGGTAGACAAGCAGAGCAGAGCAAAAACCCGCAGATGCAGTAGACAAGCAGAGCAGAGTAAAACCCGCTGGTGCGGTAGACTAGCAGAGCAGAGCAAAACCCGCAGGTGCGGTAGACAAGCAGAGCAGAGCAAAACCCGCAGGTGCGGTAGACAAGCAGAGCAAAGCAAAAACCCGCAGGTGCGGTAGACAAGCAGAGCAGAGCAAAACCTGCAGGTGCGGTAGACAAGCAGAGAAGAGCAAAACCCGCAGGTGCGGTAGACAAGCAGAGCACAACCCGCAGGTGCGGTAGACCAGCAGAGCAGAGCAAAACCCGCAGATGCGGTAGACAAGCAGAGCAGAGCGAAACCCGCAGGTGCGGTAAACAAGCAGAGCAGAACAAAACCCGCAGGTGCGGTAGACAAGTATAGCAGAGAAAAACCCACAGGTACAGTAGACAAGCAGAGCAGAGCAAAAACCCGCAGGTGCGGTAGACAAGCAGAGCAGAGCAAAACCCGCAAGTGCGGTAGACAAGCAGAGCAAATACACACAAGGTACTTACAATGAAGTAGCGAGTGGACACTAAACTCACAAACAGAAGTACAGAGACTACGAGTTGGAGTTAGGTGCAGGTTCAGACACTGCAGGAAAAGGGAAGATACGGACATAGAGACAAACAAGTAACGGGCTAGGACACTGTTCAGACAGGAACTGAACCAGGAACAAGATACAGGAACGAGCCTGGGAACTCAGCCCCCAGGATGGCGGAAACAGACTAGAAGTCACAGATATAGGTAACGGGCCTGGGTATGCAGTCCCCAGGGTGGTGGAACAGACTAGAAGTCACAGATACAGGTAACAGGCCTGGGTATACAGCCCCCAGGGTGGCGGAACAGACTAGAAATCACAGATACAGGTAACAGGCCTAGGTATACAGCCCCCAGGGTGGCGGAAACAGACAAGATACAGGACAGGACCTGGCAACTCAGTTGTACAGAACACATTGAAAGAAAGTGTTGCTCAGGCACCTCCTACTGGGTGGAGGGGGTTTAAGTATCCAGTGACACAGCAATAGGCTGGGGACGCATTAGGACTGTGCACACAGTAACTATAAGAAACAGGCAGTAACCGCGCCGCCGCCCTAAGCAATCAGACAAGAGACATGCACACAGCAGGTACTGGAGCAAAGTGTGCAGCCAGGACTGATAGGTAAGATGGCGGTCTTGCATGATGGGAGGTGGTAAGCCATGCCAGCACGCTGCCAGGGATGTTACAAATGGTATCTTCAAAGGTTACAGATTCATGGGAGTGTGATGGAACGTGGTTTTAAATACCAAAGAAACAGGGTGCAGTCTATAAAAACTTGATATTGAGTGAAATGAGTGTTATGAACAGAGCTTTCGATCTTGGTTGAGGAGCAACTGGTCAATATTTGGGTATGAGAATTTTAAGGGCGAAGGGCTTTTATATCAGCTTTGTCTTATTTAATGAAGAAAATATATATATAAATGATCTACATGCAAAGTCTCAATATCATCTTCTTAGGTAGAGCCCTTAGTCTCTGGTCAACATCCTTTCGATAGGCCCCATTGTTGGACATCGTTTCGATTTCTCGAGGCCAAGGTCAGGGTTAAGAGGTACTTTCTTTGTTCAAAAAAGATAGACATGTTCCCATCACCTCATCATCGATGACGCCACATAAGACTGACATGACCTCATTCTACAAAGGTCCTGTACACACTGTGACAATGAGTCTACGCAAAAGATGAGTGAATTGAATTGTGTCAAATTTTTAGAAATTCATTGAAGCCGGCAAATTTGAACAATATTTTCTTCACAGGAGTCGCCAAAAGCGGTGGCCACTATTTCCCACATTCTAAAAGATTGCATCAGCCAGAGATAGACTACATGACCAAGGGAGCAGCTGGGAAAGGCTTCCCCATAATCCTATGCAGCTATTACACTACATGATATAACACAGCCAATCACAAGGGACTATAAAACAGTCATAAAGCACTGAAAAAATTGTACAGATAGTGTGTGACAGCACAGACGTGCCGAAGATCAGTGTGTAAGGAAAAGAGAATAATACAGATTGAACGGATGGGGAGACAGAGATAGGAAAGTTGGAATGTCATCCATGAGTTTTCAGTGTAGTACTTTTGATTCATAGCAAATTAAGTGACCACAAATTGAATTTCCTGCAAAATTCCTAGCACTACAGCCCCTTATGTGACAGATGAGCCTGAGCCACTTGGTTATAGAAGCTAATTTTTTAAGGGGTTGTTCGGGAAGTTTACATTGATGGACTATCGTTAGGACAGGACATCAATATCTGATCGGTAGGAGTTCGACGCCCGGCACCCCCGCCGATCAGCTGTTCCCAGTGCTCAGTTGCGGAGATGCACATCGCACAGCTCCATCAATTGTATAGTGGCCATGACCGGGGACTGCAAATCTACCGCCTAGGGGAGTTTGTGCAGTACCTGGCTTCAACCAATATGTCGTTGACGGAGCTGTGCTGTGCCGTTCTGCAACTGAACACATCCGGCCAGCACTGGGAACAGCTGGTCAGCGGTGTTCCAGGGTGTCGCACTCCCACTGATCAGAAATTGATGACCTATCCTAAGGATAGACCTTCAATGTAAAAGTCCCCGACAGCCCCTTTGGCGGTAACCTTTTCAACGCCTGTTGCTCCACTCCTGAATAGGATACAAAACACACCTTTATATATCTGATACCTTCAAGATCCCGTCATGCATACAGTATGTCCATTGACCATTGAAGGTCAGCTTTAGAAGGGTCTCTGGAGGATGATATTCCTAACGTGAAGTATTTACTGTTCCCATATCCCATTCCTTTGGTCTGCACGTTGACCACAGGGACGCAAAAGAGGTTATTTCTATCACGATGACATGGTTGAGATTGAGCAGAGCTGCTCTACTGTTGGATCATATCGGTAACTCAATCCCATGAGCTAACTGGAAACCTCACTAAGAGAAATACAGGAGATTTGCTGGCGCCCGATGTAACATGAGACAAACTATCAATAGTTCTCACAGACGTCCAACATCAACAACTGGAACACGAAACGTCGCTGTATTTATAGTTGCGTGCATGAAGGGTCTACAAGGATGTGTCAGCATATTAGGATCATGATTGATCCTCTGCTAAAAGATGACTGAATGTTCATAAATGAGGAGGCAAACATGTTGGAGCACCAGCTAGGGGTATTGGGAAATACAGGTATTATGGACGCAAATTCTCGGTCACGGTTACCCTTTTGTGTGTTGTTACACTATATCGGACCTATAACAACTAATGACTGCAACATCCATGTCTGTGCTTGCTCCCTGTGTCAACGGATGGCACAACGCCATCATTGTGAGCAACTTGGGGTGCCAGTGCAGCAGTCCTTTTTGATATTCTAGGACTTGTGGTGCCATCCAGGCAAGGAGCTAGGGTTATCTCACTAACTCTCTTCTGTGAGCCTTGGGCTGGGCGCACTCCTATATAAACTCCCAGCTCCTTGTCTTCAGTTGCCAGTTATAGGTTATACCTGACTCTGGTTCTGTCCCTATATCTGTGCTGCCATAATCGTGTGTGTTATTCAGTTGCTGACCTTGGATTGCTTTGACATTTGCCTGACTATTGTGTTTTCTGACCTCTTTGGTTTTTGATATGGCTTCTAACAATCTTCTCTGCCAGCCTGCTCCACCGGCCAGCAGCTACTTCATGGAACCAACCCTGAAGGGCCATATGTAAGATTAGATCCATGCACATGTGCAAAAGGGTGAAAGTCAGGGCTCCTCGGGGACCTGCTTGCTAGATGACATGGCTTGCACAAAGACTGTCTGGGGAAGTTCTATTAGTAGTTTCCAGGCTATCAGGAACAGAGCTACTTCACACTGATCAATTATAACTGGACTATATCTGATCAGGTTCAACATAAATCAACCAAAATTATGTGCCATTTCTAAAGTTGTTACATACAAATTGAAGATATAGCAGAAGACGGAGTAGAGTAATACATGACCACAGGATCAGACTACACAGGGATTGTTTGTAGTCTGTAGCCATGGAGACACAAAGGTCTGCATCAGAGCTGGAAACATTTAACCAATACATTATTTTAAATTAATTTGCATCAACATATCGCTGAAAACCTTGAAAAAAGCTCATTGTAATTATTTGTCCACAATTGTTTTCTATCTTTCTTCCATTGTGGAAACGTTTTTTGCATGTTCTTATTGAGTATTGTTGCAGTATTTACACATTTCCAGACATTTTTTTTGCAAATTTTTGTGGAAAATTTCTTTCAGTTGTGACATAATATTATTTGATTTGCTTATTGGGGAAATTCTCAAGATTTTTAAATAAAAAAGAAAATTGAATAATTGCAAATATTTTCTGAAGAGACGTAGATATGAGAGAGTCGATGTCAGATGTTTGCTTCTCTCTCGTAACATTCCATTTTCGGAAAAAAATGTGGTTTCTCTTGGCTCCGATTCACTGAGGAGCAATAATTCGTAGGAAAAAAACTCTGCAAGAATTCCCTTTCCTACACTGTGCCAGAGACATGTAACCAGACCCCGATCGCCATGCACATGTGAAATGCGAATCCATAAAGCACAGAGGGCTCCTTCATCTGTGGTCGGATTCTCCATGGATGAAAACAATGAGGTCATCCTACAGAAATGGCTTTCTAAATGAAGAGACTTTCAAGTGGTTTCTGGAGTAAGATCTCAAATCCTGGCTCAGAGGAGAGCGGAGAAGTATTCTCAGCACAGACAAAGCAGTCCCCCAAATCACAGCCTTACATGGTCAGATACTGGGAGGAAGACGGCTGGGGAGATTTTTGGGGAAAAAATGGAAGGAGGCTGTAAATTTGCAAAAGAGTTTCTTTTTCTTCTGACTTCTACTTAACTAATATGTACAGTACAGACCAAAAGTTTGGACACACCTTCTCATTTAAAGATTTTTCTGCATTTTCATGACTATGAAAATTGTACATTCACACTGAAGGCATCAAAACTATGAATTAACACATGTGGAATTACATACTTAACAAAAAAGTGTGAAACAACTGAAAATATGTCTTATATTCTAGGTTCTTCAAAGTAGCCACCTTTTGCTTTGATGACTGCTTTGCACACTCTTGGCATTCTCTTGATGAGCTTCAAGAGGTAGACACTGGAAATGGTCTTCCAACAATCTTGAAGGAGTTCCCAGAGATGCTTAGCACTTGTTGGCCCTTTTGCCTTCACTCTGCGGTCCAGCTCACCCCAAACCATCTCGATTGGGTTCAGGTCTGGTGACTGTGGAGGCCAGGTCATCTAGCGTAGCACCCCATCACTCTCCTACTTGGTCAAATAGCCCTTACACAGCCTGGAGGTGTGTTTGGGGTCATTGTCCTGTTGAAAAATAAATGATGGTCCAACTAAACGCAAACCGGATGGAATAGCATGCCGCTGCAAGATGCTGTGGTAGCCATGCTGGTTCAGTATGCCTTCAATTTTGAATAAGTCTCCAACAGTGTCACCAGCAAAGCACCCCCACACCATCACACCTCCTCCTCCATGCTTCACGGTGGGAACCAGGCATGTAGAGTCCATCCGTTCACCTTTTCTGCGTCGCATAAAGACACGGTGGTTGGAACCAAAGATCTCAAATTTGGACTCATGAGACCAAGCACAGGTTTCCACTGGTCTAATGTCCATTCCTTGTGTTCTTTAGCACAAACAAGTCTCTTCTTCTTGTTGCCTGTCCTTAGCAGTGGTTTCCTAGCAGCTATTTTACCATGAAGGCCTGCTGCACAAAGTCTCCTCTTAACAGTTGTTGAAGGGATGTGTCTGCTGCTAGAACTCTGTGTGGCATTGACCTGGTCTCTAATCTGAGCTGCTGTTTGAGGCTGGTGACTCGGATAAACTTATCCTCAGAAGCAGAGGTGACTCTTGGTCTTCCTTTCCTGGGGCGGTCCTCATGTGACCCAGTTTCTTTGTAGCGCTTGATGGTTTTTGCAACTGCACTTGGGGACACTTTCAAAGTTTGCCCAATTTTTCGCACTGACTGACCTTCATTTCTTAAAGTAATGATGGCCACTCGTTTTTCTTTACTTAGCTGCTTTTTTCTTGCCAATTCTAACAGTCTATTCAGTAGGACTATCAGCTGTGTATCCACCAGACTTCTGCACAACACAACTGATGGTCCCAACCCCATTTATAAGCCAAGAAATCCCACTTATTAAACCTGACAGGGCACACCTGTGAAGTGAAAACCATTTCCGGTGACTACCTCTTGGAGCTCATCAAGAGAATGCCAAGAGTGTGCAAAGCAGTCATCAAAGCAAAAGGTGGCTACTTTGAAGAGCCTAGAATATAAGACATATTTTCAGTTGTTTCACACTTTTTTGTTAAGTATATAATTCCACATGTGTTAATTCATAGTTTTGATGCCTTCAGTGTGAATGTACAATTTTCATAGTCATGAAAATACAGAAAAATCTTTAAATGAGAAGGTGTGTCCAAACTTTTGGTCTGTACTGTAGGTTTTACCCAACTGGGAAACTAGAGAGGGAATGGATAGTCAATGTTACCTGCAGTCCTATGTAACACCACAGATAACAGTGATAACTCTCTGAGTATAGATATTATAGTAGATGTCACCTGCAGTCCTATGTAACACCACAGATAACACAGTGATGACTCTCTGAGTACAGATAATGTAGTAGATGTCACCTACAGTCCTATGTAACACCACAGATAGCACAGTGATAACTCTCTGAGTACAGATAATGTAGATGTCACCTGCAGTCCTATGTAACACCACAGATAACACAGTGATAACTCTCTGAGTACAGATAATGTAGTGATGTCACCTGCAGTCCTATGTAACACCACAGATAACACAGTGATAACTCTCTGAGTACAGATAATGTAGTAGATGTCACCCTCAGTCCTATGTAACACCACAGATAACACAGTGATAACTCCGAGTACAGATAATGTACTAGATGTCACTGTGGCACCCCAGGGGTCTGGTTTCCACAGTAATGTAATGTTATGTCTGAGAGCAGGTGGGAGGTCCTTTGGTCAGGGATCCTGTGCATGCCACACCTCCTGCCCAGTCTTGGGAGGGGAAGAACTTCCCCTATATAAACCCGGGGCTGAGGCAGGGTTAGGAGTCAAGGAGAGTAGAGACGAGAAACAGTCATAGGAAGAAACAGCAGAAGCTCAGTGGGAGCAATACTACTACGAGTCAGGGGCTGGCAGCTGCAGAGCTCGCCCTGACTGAGAAGCTTTCTTACCGGACCCGGCGTCCGAGGCTGTGGGGACTAACTCTTACCCAGCAGCAGAAGCCGACCGGCAGGGGATTTCAGGTCCTCAGGCCCAGAAACCCGAAGGCAAGGTCACACGCGTGGGACCAGCACCGCCATCGTGGAGCGGAAGCCATTAGAAGGCCCCGAGTCACCGGCCATACGGGTGAGCACCACACGGCACACTCAGGGACGTGGGCTACTTATATCCGCTTCTAGCAAGGTAGCCAGAAGAGTACAGTCAGTTTGGGAGGCCTACAACTCCGCCTGGCCAGGGGAGATCCCATCTGCTCAAGGACTGACCAGGCCCCGTTCGCTAGCAAGTACTCCGGGAGGGTCTATCGTTGTTACCAGTAAAGACCCTGAATTACACCGCACCGTCTCTGAGTGGTTCCTGCTACCCCCATCTTCCACGTCGGCTGCCCTGAGGCCATACCCCTCCCGTTGGGGGTTATACTATCACGCTGCACAATTCTACACCGGCCTCAGCGGTCTGCCCTGCAGCGGCAGCTCCATAGCTGCAAATCAACGGGTGGCATAGTCGACACTCAAATAACACCTATCAAGACTGCCACACACTGAGTTTGACTCCCTGGGCACGGACCGGGTCCCCGCCACTCGGAGACTACAACCCTCATCTGATCCGGTTCCGGGTAAGCCCCCGTGCGCGAGACGCTGCGCGACACAGCAGGCCCAGGGGCGCGTCAACTTTGGCGTAGTCGGCAGGATTTCGTGCCCGCAACCACCGGGTACTGCGTGCCTGAAAAGCAAAGACTGTTCAAACTTACCAGTGGTGAGGTTTCCCGCCATCCGGCGCCATCTTCTGCCTTCTTCCCGCCATCCGCGAAGTTTTCCCGCCATCCGGCGCCATCTTCGGCCTTCTTCCCGCCATCCGTGGAGTTTTCCCGCCATTGGATGCCATCTTGAGGACGCCGCGCGGGAAGAAGAGGGGCGTGGACTCCGAAAGCGCGCGAGAACTGAAGCCCCACCTCACGTCCGGACGTTGCGTAAGGTCCTGGAAGGAGCCCAGCAGACGCCGACGTCACCGGAGCGCGACGGAAGGTCCTCAACCCTGACGATCTACTGCGGAGCCGCGGCCTACGGAACAGGATCATCGCAAGGTAGGCCACGGTCCACTAGGGGGGAGGAAGATGTCGGATGCGGAGGAGAGCTTCACTGCCTCAACCCCCGCCAGCGCCACCGCTGCTGCAGTTATGCCCTTCACCATGCCCTATATCCCGGGAGCAGCTTGGCTACCCCAGTACTCAGGGGAGTCACATACCCTGCATGACTTTAGAGAAAAGCTGGATAGCCTCTTCCAGGTGTACCCCCTCACAGAAGAGCAAAAAGTGAGCATCCTGGTGGCCCAACTAACCGGGGCAGCCAAAAGGGAAGTAAAATCCTGGCCACCTGGGAGGAAGACTGTCGCAGGGATACTAACCCGGCTGAAGGATACCTTTGATACCCGCACCTCAGCCGAGATTAAGCTTAGATTCTACGGGTGCAAGCAGCGAGCGCATGAGAGTATAAGGGACTATGCACTAAACCTACAAGAGGCCCTGAGGGCCATTAAGCAGACCGACCCTGATGGAGTGGGAAACGAGGACAGGCTGTTGACCGAACAATTTATAGAGGGACTATATTGTAATGCCCACCGAACCCAGTTGCGGGCGATGGCCTTACAGGATCCCCATCTGGGCTTTGCACAGTTCAAGGACAGAGCCATCCGGGTGCTCCGAGAACCGGCACCGGGTGGCGTTGTGACCCACAGGCGCCCAGCTATCACTTACCACCAGGAGGCGGCGCCCTTGTCGGCAGGGCCTGTGGGAGCTGATGCGCAGGCTTTGGACAATGACCCGGCTCCAGACCTACACCATCAGGTCCAAGAGCTAGCTAAGAGCGTTGCTGCGCTAACCCGAACTGTGCAGTCTTTACAGGTTTCCACCCCAGGGAAGATCCAGCTGGCATCCGGACCGGAGGACATCCCGTGGCGTCGACCAAGGAGGACCCCACCGGCCAGAGGAAGACCCAGTGACCGATACAGCGAAGACGGACGACCCATCTGCCGCCGCTGCAATCAACCCGGACATATGGCAAGGTACTGTTCTTTAAACGGGCACAACCTGGGGTAGAGGGCCAACCCCCAGGAAAAAGATCACCAGGCCCATCGAACTGGCGCGACAGATATGTGGGAGGACGTCCAGTCTTGCCTGTGGTACTGGATGGCATTCCCATGAGTGCCCTACTGGACACCGGGTCACAGGTCACCACCATCCCGTACGTGCTCTTTAAGCAGTACTGGAATGACTCGGATATTACCCGCTACCCTGACGACGACTTGAGTATCATCGCCAGCAATGGCCAGCCCGTGCCACAGATCGGATTTAAAGAGGTGACCATCAAAATCGGTAGAGTCGAACTGGCAGCACAGGGACTGATCATTGTAGATATTGACAAACATGAGAGTCACCCAAAAATAACTCTAGGAACTAATGTAATTGAAAATTGTCTTGCAGAGGTGATTTTCCTTTTACAGCAGGTTGCCAAGAACGCCAGCTCCGGCGAGCAGCGGGTGCTCCAGAAAGAGATCCGGGCACTGATGCGACGGCAACAGGTGGAACTCTCCGGCGGTGAGATTGGTAGCGTAAGAATGTGTGACCCTTTTCCTATTGCCATGCCCCCAAAAAGTGAAATGATGATTTGGTGCCGGGCAGCTATTGGTCTGAGAGGTAGGGATTACCAGGCAATGGTAGAACCAGTTTACTCGGACAGTAGGCCCACCATTTTGACAGCACGGGGGGTGGTTGATGTACGCCATGGGAGGGTGCCCGTTCGCATAATAAATATCGGGGAGAGGGAAGTGTACCTGCCCCGGTATGCTACGCTAGCCAAATTATATACCATTAACCAAAATTCTATACAATCTGTGGAACCCTTGCCTCCATCTCACCCGGAGGAAGGTAACGGCTCTAAGAAAAACATGGAGGACTGGTGTCAGCAACTACATCTGGGTACTGACTCCACTCCCGCATACCAGAAACAAGGAGTCTATCGGGTGGTTCAAGAGTACGAGAGAGTGTTCAGTAAACACCCGTTAGACTTCGGGCGAGTCAAGGGGGTAGAACACCACATCCCCACGGGAGACCATCCTCCTATAAAAGAGAGGTATCGACCCGTACCCCCTGCCCACTACCAACACGCCAAGGGGATGCTTAGAGACATGAAGGAGGCTGGGGTGATCAGGGATAGCTGTAGCCCCTGGGCAGCTCCACTAGTCTTAGTCAGAAAAAAAGACAACACCATGAGGATGTGTGTAGATTACCGGAAAATCAACCGTATCACACACAAGGATGCGTACCCCTTACCAAGGATAGAGGAGTCATTGGCTGCTTTAAGATCTGCTAACTTCTTCTCTACCTTGGATCTCACTAGCGGGTACTGGCAGGTTCCTGTAGCAGAGGCGGACCGGGAGAAGACCGCATTCACCACCCCGATGGGACTTAGCGAGTTCACCTGCATGCCGTTCGGACTCTGCAACGCACCAGGAACCTTCCAACAACTAATGGAGTGTTGTCTGGGCCACAGAAACTTCGAGACGGTCCTGTTGTACCTGGACGATGTCATCGTATATTCCAAGACGTATGAGGACCACCTGAAACACCTGGCGGAAGTGTTCGAAGCTCTGGCGAGTTACGGCCTAAAGGTGAAACCTTCCAAGTGTCACCTCCTGAAACCAAAGGTGCAGTACCTGGGACACGTGGTGAGCGCTGACGGAGTGGCTCCCGACCCTGATAAGATCACCGCAATTAAGGAATGGCCAAGCCCCTCCAGCGTAAAAGAAGTGCGGCAGTTCCTCGGGTTGGTAGGCTACTACCAAAGGTTTATTCCCGGTTTCACCAAAAAGGCAGCACCTATGCAGGACCTCCTGATAGGCCAGTCCCGGAAGGCCAAGAACCAGAAGCCGCCCTTCAAATGGAAGGAGCTGGAAGAAGAGTCCTTCCGCCAGCTGAAGATGGCCCTCACGGGGGACGAAATCCTGGCGTACCCGGATTATAGCCAGCCCTTTATCCTCTACACCGACGCCAGTAACATCGGGCTAGGAGCCGTACTGTCCCAGATCCAGCAGGGGAAGGAACGAGTAATCGCCTACGCCAGCCGAAAGCTGCGACTCACCGAAAGGAACCCCGAGAATTACAGCTCATTTAAGCTAGAGTTCCTGGCCGTAGTATGGGCAGTCACCGAGCGCTTTAAGCATTACCTCGCTTCTTCCCAGTTCACCGTGTACACGGATAACAACCCGTTGACACACCTGGACACGGCAAGACTCGGTGCCCTGGAACAGAGGTGGATGGCCCGTCTGTCCAACTACGAGTTCACAATCAAATACCGGGCCGGACGCTCCAATACCAACGCGGACGCCCTGTCCAGGATGCCCAACCTGCCGGACAAAGGAGAAGATCCGGAGGGACTGGAAGAAGTTGAACTCCCTGCGTTCCACCGTCATGGGACTATCCAGTATTCCCACCGGGTAAGGAGTAAGCAGGCTGCTACGTTGAACCCCTTACCTCACTACAACTGGGCGGAAACGCAAGACAGCGACCCTGCCGTCCGACTGGTGAAGGAGATGCTGACTCGCCCGGAGGCTTGCCTTGAACCAGACGCTCCGGAGGAAGCCAAACAACTATGGGCAGAGAAGAGTCGACTGTTCCTTTACAAGGGGAAGTTGTGCCGCAGAATGGTTAACTCCCGGACGCATGAACTACTCTGGCAAGTAGTGGTGCCACGAAGAGACGCAGCCATGGTGATGGAGGCATACCACAACGGAGCTGGACACTTCGGGTGGAAGATGCTGGAGTTCCTGCTGCGCGAGCGCTTCCACTGGGTAGGCATGAGGGGAACCATTGAGAAGTGGTGCAGAGACTGTGGCCCGTGCAACCTGAGAAGGAAGGACCGTGCCAGCCAGAAGACTCCCCTGCAGTCCATCGTCACCCGGCAACCGTTGGAACTGGTAGCCTTGGATCATGTAAAACTGACCCCAAGCAGAAGTGGCTACGTCTACGCGTTAACCATCGTGGATCATTACTCCCGGTTCTTGGTTGTCGTCCCCGTCAAGGACTTAACGGCTCAAACAGCAGCTAGAGCCTTCCAGCAGCACTTCTGCTGTCCACACGGGTACCCGGACCAAGTGCTGACGGACCAGGGACCTGCCTTTGAAGCGGAGGTCTTCCAGGAATTCTGCAATCTGTATGGCTGCCGGAAGATAAGGACGACATCCTACCATCCGCAAACTAATGGACTTTGTGAGAAAATGAACCAGGTGGTAATGGATCTTCTAAAAACGTTGCCCCTGGAAGAACGCAGTCTGTGGCCTGAGAAGTTGCCCGATCTGGTGGACCTATACAACCACATCCCGGTAGGTTCCACCAACTGTACCCCGGCTTACCTAATGAGGGCAAGACCTGGTAAGTTACCTGTTGACCTGGAAATGGGAGTCCTGACACCCGAGGACACTTCACCAGAAGCAGACTGGGACACAGAGAGGCAGCAGCAGTACCGGAGAGTACAGGAGAGCGTGGAGCGAAGTCTCTGTCAGGCTAGGGAAAGACAAGAGAAAACTTACAACCAGTATGCTCCCGCTGTTCCCCTGGTACCCGGAGAGCAGGTCTTGAAGAGGAAGAGACGGCTCCACAAGTTGGACGACCAGTGGGAGAAGGACCCGTACACCGTACTGCCCTCAAGCCACGAGAACCCGAAGGTTTGTACCATCAGTAAAGACGGAGGGGAAACCACAGCCATTGTATCCCGGGATCACCTGAAGAAGTGTCCCGAACAACTGAGGAACCCTGAAGAGGAACAAGAAGACCATCGACCCGTAGAGGAAGGGGAAGATATGGTTAGTACTGTGCTCGGGGACTTCCCTCGGTCTTGGACTCAAGTCAATGGTGCAGTTGTGGTACCCGTACTCACCTTCCTCCAACCAGCATCCCAAACACCTATGGAGCAACAGGTAGAGCTGGAAGAACAGCCGGTCCAGGAGGCAGAAGACCCCACACCCGCAGACCAGGAGGATCAACCCTCTGCTTGCAGTGAGCCTGCCATATCCCTAGTGAGCCAAAGAGCCGGTAGACAGCTGCCCAGTTTACCCTTGACAGCTTCTACACCCTGTAGTTCAGGGCTAGACAGTCAGCTCCGTAGGTCCACTAGGGCCACTAGAGGTCAGTTACCCGCACGTTGGAGGATTTGAAGTGTATAAATTGTTTTATTTATGTTTACCTGTGTATTGTTGCTTGTGTATAATTTTGTGTTTCTAGTTATTTGTAGGAGTCCTTGGTGGATTTACCGGGAATCCTTTGTACATAGTTGGAGCGTAACCCAGGACGGACTAAAGACTGTTAAGGACTCGGGGCAGGACAAACCCCTACCTGGTTACGTCTCCCTGTTTTGGTGAAATGGACACCTTGCTTTTCTTCAAAGACTGCACCCGGTTACGGACATGCCGTGACCACCTTTATGTGTTTCTTCTTATTGTACTATTATTGTTGTAATATCTTGTTATGTTTTTCTAAAATATGTTTAGTCCCGGAGTACTAAATTTCACTAGGGGGGAATGTGGCACCCCAGGGGTCTGGTTTCCACAGTAATGTAATGTTATGTCTGAGAGCAGGTGGGAGGTCCTTTGGTCAGGGATCCTGTGCATGCCACACCTCCTGCCCAGTCTTGGGAGGGGAAGAACTTCCCCTATATAAACCCGGGGCTGAGGCAGGGTTAGGAGTCAAGGAGAGTAGAGACGAGAAACAGTCATAGGAAGAAACAGCAGAAGCTCAGTCGGAGCAATACTACTACGAGTCAGGGGCTGGCAGCTGCAGAGCTCGCCCTGACTGAGAAGCTTTCTTACCGGACCCGGCGTCCGAGGCTGTGGGGACTAACTCTTACCCAGCAGCAGAAGCCGACCGGCAGGGGATTTCAGGTCCTCAGGCCCAGAAACCCGAAGGCAAGGTCACACGCGTGGGACCAGCACCGCCATCGTGGAGTGGAAGCCATTAGAAGGCCCCGAGTCACCGGCCATACGGGTGAGCACCACACGGCACACTCAGGGACGTGGGCTACTTATATCCGCTTCTAGCAAGGTAGCCAGAAGAGTACAGTCAGTTTGGGAGGCCTACAACTCCGCCTGGCCAGGGGAGATCCCATCTGCTCAAGGACTGACCAGGCCCCGTTCGCTAGCAAGTACTCCGGGAGGGTCTATCGTTGTTACCAGTAAAGACCCTGAATTACACCGCACCGTCTCTGAGTGGTTCCTGCTACCCCCATCTTCCACGTCGGCTGCCCTGAGGCCATACCCCTCCCGTTGGGGGTTATACTATCACGCTGCACAATTCTACACCGGCCTCAACGGTCTGCCCTGCAGCGGCAGCTCCATAGCTGCAAATCAACGGGTGGCGTAGTCGACACTCAAATAACACCTATCAAGACTGCCACACACTGAGTTTGACTCCCTGGGCACGGACCGGGTCCCCGCCACTCGGAGACTACAACCCTCATCTGATCCGGTTCCGGGTAAGCCCCCGTGCGCGAGACGCTGCGCGACACAGCAGGCCCAGGGGCGCGTCATCACCTGCAGTCCTATGTAACACCACAGATAACACAGGGATAACTCTCGGAGCACAGATAATGTACTAGATGTCACCTGCAGTCCTATGTAACACCACAGATAACAGTGATAACTCTCTGAGGACAGATAATGTAGTAGATGTCATCTGCAGTCCTATGTAAGACCAGAGATAACACAGTGATAACTCTCTGAGTACAGATAATGTAGTAGATGTCACCTGCAGTCCTATGTAACACCACAGATAACACAGTGATAACTCTCTGAGTACAGATAATGTAGTAGATGTCACCTGCAGTCCTATGTAACACCACAGATAACACAGTGATAACTCTCTGAGGACAGATACTGTAGTAGATGTCACCTGCAGTCCTATGTAACACCACAGATAACACAGTGATAACTCTCTGAGTACAGATAATGTAGTAGATGTCACCTGCAGTCCTATGTAACACCACAGATAACACAGTGATAACTCTCTGAGTACAGATAATGTAGTAGATGTCACCTGCAGTCCTATGTAACACCACAGATAACACAGTGATAACTCTCTGAGGACAGATACTGTAGTAGATGTCACCTGCAGTCCTATGTAACACCACAGATAACACAGTGATAACTCTCTGAGTACAGATAATGTAGTAGATGTCACCTGCAGTCCTATGTAACACCACAGATAACACAGTGATAACTCTCTGAGTACAGATAATGTAGTACATGTCACCTGCAGTCCTATGTAACACCACAGATAACACAGGGAGAACTCTGAGTACAGATAATGTAGTAGATGTCACCTGCAGTCCCATGTAACACCACACATAACAGTAGAGGTTACCTGCAGTCCTATGTAATACTATGGGTTCCATGTTCACTGCCTGTCACGTGACCCAGAAGGTCCTGGCAGGACCTTAGTTCATTACAAAGCCTGAAGGGTGAAGTTCCTTTTGGCTCTCTCCTCCACCGTCATATTCAGCTGCGTCTGTGATTGTAGGACACTGATATTGGGACGTAACCCGACCTCCCGGGACAGCTCCCCATAGTCAGAACAACTCCCCATAGTCGGGACAGTCCTGCTGGGGCCGGGACAGTTCCCCATAGTCGGGACAGTTCCTCATAGTCGGGACAGCTCCCCATAGTTGGGACAGTCCTGCTGGAGCCGGGATGGCTCCCCATAGTCGGGACAGCTCTCCATAGTCGGGACAGCTCCCCATAGTCAGGACAGTCCTGCTGGGGCCGGGACAGCTCCCCATGGTCGCGACAGCTCCCCATAGTTGGGACAGTCCTGCTGGAGCCGGGATGGGTTCTCATAGTCGGGACAGCTCCCCATAGTTGGGACAGTCCTGCTGGAGACGGGACAGCTCCCCATAGTCGGGGCAGCTTCCCATAGTCGGGACAGTCCTGCTGGGGCCGGGACAGCTCCCCATGGTCGCGACAGCTCCCCATAGTTGGGACAGTCCTGCTGGAGCCGGGATGGGTCCCCATAGTCGGGACAGCTCCCCATAGTCGGGACAGTCCTGCTGGAGACGGGACAGCTCACCATAGTCGGGGCAGCTTCCCATAGTCGGGACAGTCCTGCTGGAGCTGGGACAGTTGGGAGATACATATGGGAATATAGTTAGGAGCATCATACTGAGACGCTAATAAGTTTCATTATTTGTATAGTGTGAATGTGGATGGGGGAGGCAGAATTTGGTCACTTTTCTTGAGCCCAAGAACACTTTACCAACCTCTGGCTCTAAAATGCCAGTGTCTACATTTACTAGAGGCCAGCTAACGACAAGGGAACGTGTCATCAGAAAACAACAACTACTGTTTAAATCAGTTTTTTGGATAGGTGTAATTTTTACACACTTTTGATAATGCACATTCTTTTATTTATTTCTCATATCACGATCTGTATTAAAAAAATTAAAACATTTTTCAATATCCACACCAGACACTGAGGGTATTAGGCCATTCTAGGCTCACACTTCCTGTTCTTTCACAAAATTCACATGTATATTAGCAGTAATAGACTGACTCCGCCTCCATCTTATTTAATGAATCATCTAATGAGCGTGTGCAGAGGGAGGGGAAGGTGAGCTGTGACATCTGCTACTGTGAATAGTGGATCCTGTGTTATCTACTGTATATACAGGTGTTATCAGTCATCGTACAGGAGGAGGAGGTGAGCTGTGACATCACCTATTGTGAATGGTGGATCCTTTGTTATCTACTGTATATAGAGGTGTTATCATTCATTGTACAGGAGGAGGAGGTGAGCTGTAACATCACCTATTGTGAATGGTGGATCCTGTGTTATCTACTGTATATATAGGTGTTATCAGTCATTGTACAGGAGGAGGAGGGGGTGAGCTGTGACATCACCTATTGTGAATGGTGGATCCTTTGTTATCTACTGTATATAGAGGTGTTATCAGTCATTGTACAGGAGGAGGAGGAGGTGAGCTGTGACATCACCTATTGTGAATGGTGGATCCTGTGTTATCTACTGTATATAGAGGTGTTATCAGTCATTGTACAGGAGGAGGAGGAGAGCTGTGACATCAGCTATTGTGAATGGTGGATCCTTTGTTATCTACTGTATATAGAGGTGTTTTCAGTCATTGAATGGGAGGAGGAGGTGTGCTGTGACATCACCTATTGTGAATGGTGGATCCTGTGTTACCTACTGTATATACAGGTGTTATCAGTCATTGTACAGGAGGAGGAGAGCTGTGACATCAGCTATTGTGAATGATGGATCCTTTGTTATCTACTGTATATAGAGGTGTTTTCAGTCATTGAACGGGAGGAGGAGGTGCGTTGTGACATCACCTATTGTGAATGGTGGATCCTGTGTTACCTACTGTATATAGAGGTGTTATCAGTCATTGTACAGGAGAGAGAGGAGGTGAGCTGTGATATCACCTATTGTGAATGGTGGATCCTGTGTTATTAACTGTGCATAGAGGTGTTATCAGTCATTGTACAGGAGGAGGAGGTGAGCTGTGACATCATCTATTGCGAATGGTGAATCCAGTGTTATCTACTGTATATAGAGGTGTTATCAGTCATTGTACAGGAGGAGGAGGTGAGCTGTGACATCACCTATTGTGAATGGTGAATCCAGTGTTATCTACTGTATATAGAGGTGTTATCAGTCATTGTACAGGAGGAGGAGGAGGTGAGCAGAGTTGAGTAGACAGGCGCTTTCTTGTAGCAGTACTGGGTGTGTAGATAGCACTGAGGTACAGCAAAGTTGCGTAGACAGTCAGGCATTTTGTTGTAGCAGTGCTGGGTGTGCAGATAGCACTCAGGTACAGCAGAGTTGCGTAGACAGTCAGGCGCTTTGTTGTAGCAGTACTGGGTGTGCAGATAACACTCAGGTACAGCAAAGTAGAGTACAGTCAGGCCTTTGTTGTAGCAGTGCTGGGTGTGCAGATAGCACTCAGGTACAGCAAAGTTGAGTAGACAGTCAGGCATTTTGTTGTAGCAGTGCTGGGTGTGCAGATAGCACTCAGGTACAGCAGAGTTGCGTAGACAGTCAGCCCTTTGTTGTAGCAGTGCTGGGTGTGCAGATAACACTCAGGTACAGCAGAGTTGAGTACAGTCAGGCCTTTGTTGTAGCAGTGCTGGGTGTGCAGATAGCACTCAGGTACAGCAGAGTTGAGTACAGTCAGGCCTTTGTTGTAGCAGTGCTGGGTGTGCAGATAGCACTCAGGTACAGCAGAGTTGCGTAGACAGTCAGGCGCTTTGTTGTAGCAGTGCTGGGTGTGCAGATAACACTCAGGTACAGCAGAGTTGAGTACAGTCAGGCCTTTGTTGTAGCAGTGCTGGGTGTGCAGATAACACTCAGGTACAGCAGAGTTGAGTACAGTCAGGCCTTTGTTGTAGCAGTGCTGGGTGTGCAGATAGCACTCAGGTACAGCAGAGTTGAGTACAGTCAGGCCTTTGTTGTAGCAGTGCTGGGTGTGCAGATAGCACTCAGGTACAGCAGAGTTGCGTAGACAGTCAGGCGCTTTGTTGTAGCAGTGCTGGGTGTGCAGATAACACTCAGGTACAGCAGAGTTGAGTACAGTCAGGCCTTTGTTGTAGCAGTGCTGGGTGTGCAGATAACACTGAGGTACAGCAGAGTTGAGAAGACAGTCAGGCCTTTGTTGTAGCAGTGCTGGGTGTGCAGATAACACTCAGGTACAGCAGAGTTGAGTACAGTCCGGCCTTTGTTGTAGCAGTGCTGGGTGTGCAGATAACACTCAGGTACAGCAGAGTTGAGTACAGTCAGGCCTTTGTTGTAGCAGTGCTGGGTGTGCAGATAACACTGAGGTACAGCAGAGTTGAGAAGACAGTCAGGCCTTTGTTGTAGCAGTGCTGGGTGTGCAGATAACACTCAGGTACAGCAGAGTTGAGTACAGTCAGGCCTTTGTTGTAGCAGTGCTGGGTGTGCAGATAACACTCAGGTACAGCAGAGTTGAGTACAGTCAGGCCTTTGTTGTAGCAGTGCTGGGTGTGCAGATAACACTCAGGTACAGCAGAGTTGAGTACAGTCAGGCCTTTGTTGTAGCAGTGCTGGGTGTGCAGATAACACTCAGGTACAGCAGAGTTGAGTACAGTCAGGCCTTTGTTGTAGCAGTGCTGGGTGTGCAGATAACACTCAGGTACAGCAGAGTTGAGTACAGTCAGGCCTTTGTTGTAGCAGTGCTGGGTGTGCAGATAACACTCAGGTACATCAGAGTTGAGAAGACAGGCAGGCACCTTGTTTACGGACAGCTCAATGTGTGAGTAGACAATCAGGCACTTGGCTGCAGCAGAGCCGAGTTGTGAGTCTAGGCCTCCTGGAAAGTTGTGCACTTGCTACCTAAATACTCAGGAGGAAATCAGTGCATCAGTCGCAAGCACCATTTTTCTGTCCGGTCATGAATATTAATTATACAGGTGCACAACCTTGTCATTAGTTGTGCCCGGCACAGGGATGAAAAAAAGCTGGACACACCTGATATATGCAAACCCAAGATTAGGTTCAACCTTAAAGTTGTCTTACCCACTGAGCCACCATGGTCAGGTATCTTCACGGTCACATTTAATTGTACATGAAGCTAAGATGGCCTGCTTTCATCCACCTTCTTATGCAGCTCTGCCCATCTTGCTGGCATCATACGACACAGCACATGACACCGAGCTTCCTGCCCATACATACTCACAATGTCTGAAAGACGGCATAACGACACATAAATTGCTATTTCATCCTTCTTCTCTGCTAGATTTCTAAAACTTAACATGGACAAAACAGAATTCATCATCTTTCCGCCATCTCATTCAACCCTCCCAACTGACCTATCCATCATAGTCAATGGCTGCCCACTCTCCCCAGTCCCTCAAGCTCGCTGCCTCGGGGTAACCCTGGACTCGGAACTCTCCTTCAAACCACATATCCAAGCCCTTTCCACTTCCTGCCGACTCCAACTTAAAAATATCTCCCGGATCCGCACATTCCTAAACCATGAATCTGCAAAAACACTAGTGCACGCCCTCATCATCTCCCGCCTTGACTACTGCAACCTCCTGCTCTGTGGCCTCCCCTCTAACACTCTCACACCCCTCCAATCTATCATAAACTCTGCTGCTCGACTAATCAACCTGTCCCCCCGCTATTCCCCGGCCTCTCCTCTCTGTCAATCTCTTCACTGGCTCCCCATTGCTCAGAGACTCCAGTTCAAAACCCTAACCATGACATACAAAGCCATTCACAACCTGTCTCCTCCATATATCTCCGACCTAGTCTCCCGTTACATACCTGCACGCAACCTCCGATCCTCACAAGATCTCCTGCTCTACTCCCCTCTTATCTCCTCCTCCCACAACCGTATACAAGATTTCTCCCGTGCTTCCGCCCTACTCTGGAACTCTCTACCCCAACGTATCAGACTCTCGCCTACCGTGGAAACCTTCAAAAGGAACCTGAAGACCCACCTCTTCCGACAAGCCTACAACCTGCAGTAACCACCGCTCCACCATACCGCTGCACGACCAGCTCTACCCTCACCTACTGTATCCTCACCCATCCCTCGTAGATTGTGAGCCCTCGCTGGCAGGGTCCTCGCTCCGCCTGTACCAGTCGCTGTCACATTGTGTTCAAGATTATTGAAATTGTTCTTGTATTATACCCCCTTTTTCACATGTAAAGCGCCATGGAATAAATGGCGCTATAATAATAAATAATAATAATAATAATAATAATAATAAATCTGCCTATTTTTGACCCCCTGCATCTACTTTTGGGAGGCCTCTATCAGTCTCTAGATCTAAACCTCTGCACTGCAGATAGTTGGTCTTTTGCCGATATGAAGCGGTGAGTTGTTTACCAGGATCCAGAACTGAATAAAGAAATCATTAGCTGGAAATGTTTCCAGTCTGGGCAGTAATTCAAAATACCTACAGGGAAAAACAGGCCGTCCGTTATGAGGTAATGATCAACGTGCTAAAAATCCCGCTCCAAAATATTCCAGGAAAGGAAGAAGAGGAGAACTCCCAATGCCAGGCAAAACTGATGTGATGCACATTAGGGGAAATAGTCGTTATACGAGGGGTGCTATATACCAGTAAGCTAGAACCAGAATTATGGCATCCTCACAGGACGAAAAAAGGAGGTAAGAAGATCACCCATCACTCAAATCTAATAGGGCTCCACAGCTGGCCATACCCATAAGATAGCTGTAAGCTGAATGAACGCTATCTCTCCCGAATCCCCCATACACACGAGATTGATCCGATCCTTCTCTCCTCTGATGTCATCTGTTAGGGGAGTAACGAGACATCAAATGGTAGGCCGGTCTCTTCAAAATCAGTGTGTGACTTACCTCTAATGACTATGGGGTCTTTAAAGGCCCCCATACACATTAGAGTAATGTCGGTTGGGGCTTCGGACAAATGATCGTTCAGTGAGTTGCCAATCGGGCATGCCCGATTTTGGACTGCAGATGACTTTGTTCTCCCAGAGGTACGACATGTCTGGTGAGGGCTTTCTCATAGGGAACACAAAAGAACAATTGTTCCAAGATGGCTGTCTGCCAAACAATCTGCAGAAGCATCGTTCTCCTGACAGCCATCTAATGTGTACGGCCAGCTCAAGTTGGCTAGAAGATGAGCTTGTGTCTCACCTGAACCAGGATAGTAAAAATATGGGTGTTTAGATGATCAGAAGAAGAATGTGAATAAATGTTTAACTAAAGTTGTAAGGGAAGATAAGTTAGATAGTTGGCAATACAGTATTGTCGGGGCAGGCAAATGTTCTATCAACAAGACACCTGGTATGGATTTGGCTCCAGCAAATACAAAGTTGAAGAGGACTTGAGCATGGAAATCCAAAAGGTATCGCTGGTGAGGACAATGAAAGAGCTGAAAGAAGCTCTGGAGCTCAAAAGAGAAGAAATGGTGCTCCAGAAATCGAATCCAGAAGGACATCAATAAACATCAATGTCTAGATGTCTATGCGAACTATAAGTTGCCTGTGTGCAAGGAGATTGGTTCTGTTAAGACTTTCTCTTCTCGGGAGTGTGAAGTTCAATCCGTCAGAGACCTGGTGATCTATGCGGGATAGATGGATAGTCCAAGTGAGGGTTGATTGCTCACATTTGTTAGAGGACAACAGAACCTATTGTTACTGAACCACATACAAGCACCATTAGGACGCCCCAAAAAAGGTTTACCCTCCACCCACAATGTTACAGGTCTCCTTCACAATACGGACCGCGAAAGTGAAAGAATCCGATATGAGAACGATGTATTGTGTTGGTTCCCATGTTGCTTAGGATGATTCAGGCTTGAGGCGTTCAATTACATTGAAAAAGTATTTGTACAAGATAAGGCACAAAGGGCACTAAAGCTGAAAGTGAAAATGTTAAGGGGTTTGGTAGTTGAATAAAAAAAAAACAAAAAGTTAATATATTAATCTTGCATCCCTTGTTGATGCAGAACAAAAGTTCTGATGGTCCCCCACTGGGTCCTTGTTTTCATGCTACAAGTGATAACGTGGGGGACATTTTCAGCTAATGGACAGCCACTTAAAATGTTTATTTTCATATATAAGTTGAAAAACCAAATATTTTTCAGGATTCAGACATTAGAGGTACAAAACGACAAAAATCATCTGCTACCTCCATACCCTGTATAGTTACGCCCCAACATAGGACCATTGGTCGGTGGAAGGAAATTAATTTGTTTCTGTAATTCCCCAATCAGTGCACTGGATTATATCACTATCATATTATTTTGATAGTGGGTTGCAAAGAGCTGCACATTAGATATTAACTTTTCATGTACTTTACCGAGAATTCCAAGTAGTCTTAATATTTAATCAATTTAAGTCACAAGATGGAATCTACTAAAACGGAATCTGGGGAACTTCTATAGAGGGAATTTGGGGGATTTCTGCCAATTTATTGCCTACTACTCTAAAGGAGTACGGTAATTTTGAACTCTACCAAGTGGAAATATTGATAGTTTGCTGTTTGTTTCTTCTTCATTCTACTGTAATGTGTTTTTCCAGAGAGTTCCCCTAGAGTTTGAAGCTCGCCATACACAGATGTTTATTGGTCAAACCTGTTGATTTTGCCAGTACAGTCCAAAAGTCGAACGTGAATGGGGACTTCCCGACTAGGGCAGATGTAGAGCGATGAGGATCAGGCAGCTGGATTTCACCTGCCTGATCCTTTTATTCATGGAGAAATAAGCCATTGCCAGTCTGGTAGTAGCCCATTTTTTCCCAATGAGAAAAATGTGTGCCAGGAAAAATAACTGTGGGGCAAGTTATCGCATGTTTGTGACCAGTCTAAAGGACCCCATACACATTCGTCTAAAGTTGTCTGAACACACTGATATCGAAGGGATTGTTTGACACCCTAATGTATATCTATCGGGGCATCCCAACTCTTCTTTGACAGATGATGTCCAACGAGAGAAGAATCACCATGTTGGAATTTCAACGAGCCAAGCCATTCATCACGTTGTATGGTGGAGGTGGGGAAGATGGCATCAGCCGAACAATCGCTCTAATGTGTTTTAGATGAATAGTTTTACGTGGACAGCCATTTTTGCTTCATATCCAATGTGGTGGCGCTACTGGGAAATGGACTACTTGAAGCTCGGTCTCCAACTGGGTGATCGACAACTCTGTGATCAGCTTATAGTTGTGGGACCCTTCTAAAATAATAGGGATTTTCTAAGCTGGGCAACTTATTTGTTAGGTACTGACTTAAATATGAGAGGGACATTACTTTGCAGTAGAACCTACACGTTCCTGTCAAGACAAGAACATTTCACACCATCTTTGGAATATATGCAATGAACATTTTTCATAAAGAACATGGAAAAGTCTAGCATATTTAGTATGAAGTTGTACCGAACATTTCCACTGGGTCATGCAGAGAATCCTAATTTAACTGTACCTGTCGGGGAAGAGAAGGATCCGACATGTCCGATTATGGACTGACAATCCTTTTGATTTTTGAAAGATAAGCAGCCACAAGAGGAATCTGGCAGCCGCTCTCTCAAAGAGAAAACAGGACTGCTCAGCAGAGCGAGCGCTCCTGTGTATGGAGTCAGCAGAGACAGCTGTCAACCGAACGATTGGCCGAACCATCATTCGACCAATAGTCGTCTTGAGGCCTTGAGAGAACTCAATTTGTGGTAAAGATTGAGGTGAGGAATAGTTACATCTCCACCCAAAACTGAAATTTCTAGATGTATTTGGAATTCACATAACAAAGTTTATAGGATACTTTCCAATAAGTTCGGTTAGTTCCAACTGTGTAAAAGGGACTAAATCTCCAGTTTTTGGAAAATTATAGAATTTTTAATATTTTATTAAGTTCCTTTTTTTTTTAGAAAAACAAAAGCGTTAGCTACCTTGTCACTAACAAGTAGAGAAAGTGAAAAAGTACCTAAAATTCAAAGATTCAATCTCAGACTAAATCTCAAGTGCTTGAAAAATTATCAAATTTTCATTGTTGTCCTAAGTTCCTTTTTTCCTGGCAAAAAAAAAGCCCTGAAAAGTAAGCAAAGCTAAAAAGTACCAAAACTCCAAAGGTTTCCTAATATCAATCAGAATTTCCCGGTTACCTCCTAAAGCAAATAAAATAAAATATATTTATTAAGCCGTACCCTCTCGAAATACAGATTTAAAAGGAATCTGTCACCCTCTGGGATGTATATAACCTATTAATATGGGCACACAGGTGATAGAGATGTTAAATTAGTCCTACCTGTATGCCTCATATTAGTGGTCTTGTTCAGAAATCTTATTTCTTTATGCTAATGATTTCTTCCAGGCTCCTGGGCGTTGGATGCCTGGAAGAAATCCCTGCCTCCTCTCTTCATTATAATACCCCCCCCCTCATGCACGTCACATTGCCCAGTGACGTGCGGTTGTGGTGCGAGAATCCTGTACCTCTTCCTCCCTTCTATGGACAGTGTATGCAGGGATCTTCTGCGCAGGCGCCAGCGAGTTACTGCGACTTCCGCTCCAGTGACATCCAGCGTGCGCGACTATAAGGTGCTTTCTCCACTTCCTCCCTGCATAGTCATCGCTAAGAACCATGTATGTGTGTGTATATATATATATATATATATATATATATATATATATATACATAAATAAACAGTACAGACCAAAAGTTTGGACACACCTCATTTAAAGATTTTTCTATATTTTCATGACTATGAAAATTGTACATTCACACTGAAGGCATCAAAACTATGAATTAACACATGTGGAATTATATACTTAACAAAAAAGTGTGAAACAACTGAAAATATGTCTTATATTCTAGGTTCTTCACAGTAGCCACCTTTTGCTTTTATGACTGCTTTGCACACTCTTGGCATTCTCTTGATGAGCTTCAAGAGGTAGTCACCGGAAATGGTTTTCACTTCACAGGTGTGCCCTGTCAGGTTTAATAAGTGGGATTTCTTGCCTTATAAATGGGGTGGGGACCATCAGTTGTGTTGTGCAGAAGTCTGGTGGATACACAGCTGATAGTCCTACTGAATAGACTGTTAGAATTTGTATTATGGCAAGAAAAAAGCAGCTAAGTAAAGAAAAACGAGTGGCCAAAATTACTTTAAGAAATGAAGGTCAGTCAGTCTGAAAAATTGGGCAAACTTTGAATGTGTCCCCAAGTGCAGCTGCAAAAACCATCAAGCGCTACAAAGAAACTGGCTCACATGAGGACCGCCCCAGGAAAGGAAGACCAAGAGTCACCTCTGCTTCTGAGGATAAGTTTATCCAAGTCACCAGCCTCAGAAATCGCAGGTTAACAGCAGCTCAGATTAGAGACCAGGTCAATGTCACACAGAGTTCTAGCAGTATACACATCTCTACAACATCTGTTAAGAGGAGACTTTGTGCACCAGGCCTTCATGGTAAAATAGCTGCTAGGAAACCACTGCTAAGGACAGGCAACAAGCAGAAGAGACTTGTTTGGACTAAAGAACACAAGGAATGGACATTAGACCAGTGGAACTCTGTGCTTTGGTCTGATGAGTCCAAATTTGAGATCTTTGGTTCCAACCACCGAGCCTTTGTGCGACGCAGAAAAGGTGAACGGATGGACTCTAGATGCCTAGTTCCCACCGTGAAGCATGGAGGAGGAGGTGTGATGGTGTGGGGGTGCTTTGCTGTTGACACTGTTGGGGATTTATTCAAAATTGAAGGCATACTGAACCAGCATGGCTACCACAGCATCTTGCAGCGGCATGCTATTCCATCCGGTTTGCGTTTAGTTGGACCATCATTTATTTTTCAACAGGACAATAACCCCAAACACACCTCCAGGCTGTGTAAGGGCTATTTGACCAAGGAGGAGAGTGATGGGGTGCTACGCCAGGTGACCTGGCCTCCACAGTCACCAGACCTGAACCCAATCGAGATGGTTTGGGGTGAGCTGGACCGCAGAGTGAAGGCAAAAGAGCCAACAAGTGCTAAGCATCTCTGGGAACTCCTTCAAGATTGTTGGAAGACCATTTCCGGTGACTACCTCTTGAAGCTTGTCAAGAGAATGCCAAGAGTGTGCAAAGCAGTCATCAAAGCAAAAGGTGGCTACTTTGAAGAACCTAGAATATAAGACATATTTTCAGTTGTTTCACATTTTTTTGTTAAGTATATAATTCCACATGTGTTAATTCATAGTTTTGATGCCTTCAGTGTGAATGTACAATTTTTCAAAGTCATGAAAATACAGAAGAATCTTCAAATGAGAAGGTGTGTCCAAACTTTTGGTCTGTACTGTATGTACAGTGGTGTGAAAAAGTGATTGCCCCCTAGACCTAATAACTGGTTGGGCCGCCCTTGGCAGCAACAACTGCAATCAAGCGTTTGTGATAACTGGCAATGAGTCTTTTACAACTCTCTGGAGCAATTTTGGCCCCTCATCTTTGCAGAATTGTTGTAATTCAGCCACATTGGAGGGTTTCCAAGCATGAAACTCCTTTTTAAGGTCTTGACACAGAATCTCAATCGGATTAAGGTCAGGACTTTGCCTAGGCCACTCCAAAGTCTTCATTTTGTTTTTCTTAAGCCATTCAGAGGTGGACTTTCTGGTGTGTTTTGGATTATTGTCCTGCTGCATAACCCAAGTGCACTTCAGTTTTGAGGTCATGAACAGATGGCCGGACATTCTCCTTCAGCATTTTTTGGTAGACAGCAGAATTCATGGTTACATTTACCACAGAAAGTCTTCCAGGTCCTGAAGTAGCAAAACAGTCCCAGACCATCACACTACCACCACCATATTTTACTGTTGGTATGATGTTCCTTTTCTGAAAAGCTGTGTTACTTCTATGCCAAATGTAGTGGGACATACACCTTTCAAAAAGTTCAACTTTTGTCTCGTCAGTCCACAGAGTATTCTCCCAAAAGTCTTGGCGATCATCAAGATATTTTCTGGCAAAACTGAGACAAGACTTTATGTTCTTTTTGCTCAGCAGTGGTTTTTGTCTTGGAACTCTGCCATGCTTGCCATTTTTGCCCAGTCTCTTTCTTATGGTGGAGTCATGAAAACTGACCTTAACTGAGGCAAGTGCGCCTGCAGTTCTTTGGATATTGTTGTGAGTTCTTTTGTGACCTCTTGGATAAGCCGTTGCTGCGCTCTTGGGGTAAATTTGGTTGGCTGGCCACTTCTGTGAAAGTTCACCACTGTTCCATATTTTCATCATTTGTGGATAATGGCTCTCGCTGTGGTTTGCTGGAGTCCCAAATCTTTAGAAATGGCTTTATAACCTTTTCCACACTGATAGATCTTAATTACTTTGTTTCTCATTTGTTCCTGTTCTTTGGATCGCAGCATGATGTGTAGCTTTTGAGGACCTTTTAGTCTACTTCACTTTGTCAGGCAGGTCCTATTTCAGTGATTTTTTTATTGAGAATTAGTGTGGCAGTAATCAGGCCTGTTTGTGGCTAGGGAAATTGTACTCTGCTTCCCAAAGATGTGATAAACCACAGTTAATTTATGTTTTAATGGGGGGAGGCAATCACTTTTTCACACAGGGCCCTGTAGGTTTGGATTCCTTTTCCCCTTAATAATAAAGACCTTCATTTGAAAACTGTAATTTGTGGTCACTTGTGTTATCTTTGTCTAATATTTAAATTTGTTTTGTGATCTGAAACATTTAAGTACGACAAACATACAAAAGAATAAGAAATTAGGAAGGGGGCAAACACTTTTTCACACCACTGTGCATATATTTATATATATATATATATATATATATATATATATATATATATATATATATATATATATATATACAGTACAGACCAAAAGTTTGGACACACCTTCTCATTTAAAGATTTTTCTGTATTTTCATGACTATGAAAATTGTACATTCACACTGAAGGCATCAAAACTATGAATTAACACATGTGGAATTATATACTTAACAAAAAAGTGTGAAACAACTGAAAATATGTCTTATATTCTAGGTTCTTCAAAGTAGCCACCTTTTGCTTTGATGACTGCTTTGCACACTCTTGGCATTCTCTTGATGAGCTTCAAGAGGTAGTCACCGGAAATGGTCTTCCAACAATCTTGAAGGAGTTCCCAGAGATGCTTAGCACTTGTTGGCCCTTTTGCCTTCATTCTGCGGTCCAGCTCACCCCAAACCATCTCGATTGGGTTCAGGTCTGGTGACTGTGGAGGCCAGGTCATCTGGCGTAGCACCCCATCACTCTCCTTCTTGGTCAAATAGCCCTTACACAGCCTGGAGGTGAGTTTGGAGTCATTGTCCTGTTGAAAAATAAATGATCGTCCAACTAAACGCAAACCGGATGGAATAGCATGCTGCTGCAAGATGCTGTGGTAGCCATGCTGGTTCAGTATGCCTTCAATTTTGAATAAATCCCCAACAGTGTCCCAAGCAAAGCACCCCCACACCATCACACCTCCTCCTCCATGCTTCACGGTGGGAACCAGGCATGTAGAGTCCATCCGTTCACCTTTTCTGCATCGCGCAAAGACACGGTGGTTGGAACCAAAGATCTCAAATTTGGACTCATCAGACCAAAGCACAGATTTCTACTGGTCTGATGTCGATTCCTTGTGTTCTTTAGCCCAAACAAGTCTCTTCTGCTTGTTGCCTGTCCTTAGCAGTGGTTTCCTAGCAGCTATTTTACCATGAAGGCCTGCTGCACAAAGTCTCCTCTTAACAGTTGCTGATGAGATGTGTCTGCTGCTAGAATTCTGTGTGGCATTGACCTGGTCTCTAATCTGAGCTGCTGTTAACCTGCGATATCTGAGGCTGGTGACTCGGATAAACTTATCCTCAGAAGCAGAGGTGACTCTTGGTCTTCCTTTCCTGGGGCGGTCCTTATGTGAGCCAGTTTCTTTGTAGCGCTTGATGGTTTTTGGAACTGCACTTGGGGACACTTTCAAAGTTTTCCCAATTTTTCGGACTGACTGACCTTCATTTCTTAAAGTAATGATGGCCACTCGTTTTTCTTTACTTAGCTGCTTTTTTCTTGCCATAATACAAATTTTAACAGTCTATTCAGTAGGACTATCAGCTGTGTATCCACCTGACTTCTGCACAACACAACTGATGGTCCCAACCCCATTTATAAGGCAAGAAATCCCACTTATTAAACCTGACAGGGCACACCTGTGAAGTGAAAACCATTTCCGGTGACTACCTCTTGAAGCTCATTAAGAGAATGCCAAGAGTGTGCAAAGCAGTCATCAAAGCAAAAGGTGGCTAGTTTGAAGAACCTAGAATATAAGACATATTTTCAGTTGTTTCACACTTTTTGGTTAAGTATATGATGTCATTACTACCAGACACAGTTGCACAGCGCCCAGCCATGTCTGGGGAAGTGCCGGCAATCAAGCAGCAGCACCGGCGGTCCTGAAGAGATCCTTGAGGAGCGGCGCCTGGGCCCCAATGGCAAGTGGGCCTCCCTGATGGTCCAGGGCCATGTCTCTGATGGCCAAAGACACACCGGCAGCCCTGCACAGCTGGACGGGACACAGGCCGGGGGCAGGTAAGTGAAGCTTGTTGCCAGCTTCCCCAATCCCCATATTAAATATATTTCTAATGTGCCTGTGTGTGTGCATGTATGACTGTATATATATATTTATGTGTTTTTAAGAATTTCTGTTCAATTATGTATGTATTTCTGTATGTGCACATATCTGTGCATATGTTTGTGTATGTGCGTGTCTGCGTAATGTATGTGTGCATATCTGTGTACCGTGTGTGTGCATGTCTGCGTACCATGCATGCATGTCTGCATACTGTGTGCATATGTGCGTGCATGTCTGCGTACTGTGTGCATGTGTGCGTGCATGTCTGCATACTGTGTGCATATGTGCGTGCATGTCTGCGTACTGTGTGCATGTGTGCGTGCATGTCTGCGTACTGTGTGCGCGTGCATGTCTGCGTACTGTGCGCATGTGACTCGCCCCCTGGGCCGTGGGGCACTCTGAGCCGGGCAACAAGGCAATAATGGGGGTAGTAGTGGCAACCCGGTCCGTGGCTCAGGGTGGTCAGACCAAATTGCTGTGGCAGTCTAATTGTATGGTTTTGAATGTCCGACTACGCCACCCACGGATTGCGGTCAGAGTGAACAGCCGCTGCAGAGCAGACCGTTGAGGCTGGTGTTGTCTGTGCAGCAGGGAATAGTATAACTCCCCACGGGAGGAGTGTAGCCTCAGGGCAGTGAGCGTAGATGGTGGGGGTTGTGGTGCAGGGCGTCCCAGTACCGTTAGTGCTGGCGCGGTAAGAAACACAGAGACAACGTGTTGCAGTCCAGGGTCTTTTACTCACAGTTGATATCCAAGTCACTTCCGCCGGTAATGACTGCCCAAGCCGTGCTGCGTCCACCAGGTGAGGGGCTCGGTCAACCCTCAGGCAATTCAGGAGTATGGCACAGGACTCCCTTCTATCCTTTCTCTGGCTCATGCCCCACCAGTGACCACACTTCTGTCCAGCTGCCGCGGATCTATGCGGGCAAAAATGGACCCCGTTTCCCGCTATCCTTTATGGTGCCTTCTTAGCAGGTTTGGCGGGGGGGTCGCACCAATAGATGATCACGACCTCCGGTCTTTGGCTGAGGGATGATTTACCTCCACCAACTTGGGATCCGGTACCCTTATTCTGCCTGACCCTTCACCCGTTATCTCGTGGGTTCTTAGGGTCCCTTCTGCCTTCTTGTTTCTGTGCCTTTCTACTTCTCTGTCTCTTCTCCTTCTTTCCTGTTCCTTCTTCTCCCCCTTCCCTCGGCCTCTTCTCCAGGCCTACTTCTCCTTCCTTCCTCCTCTCTGGCCCCGGCCTTTTCTCTAGGCCTGCCTCTGAGCAGAGCTCCTACAGAGCCTCTGCTCCCTGTCACTTCTCCACTGAACTTCTCTCTTTTCTCTCCCTGAACTAAAATGGTGCCCACCTTTTATACCTCCTCCTCTGTGTGTGAGCTTAGGTGACCGGCAACCAATGGGCTCCTACCTATGCTCAGAACCCAACCCCTATCTGCTCCTACACCACTGGGTTTTCCTCCCCCCTCCCCACTCCAGCCAGGGACATAGTCAGATGTGCCTGCATAAATACATAAATGGGAGCACCGTAGAGCTGTCCCCCGGAAATGGGGTGTGTGTGGTGTATGCAGCTAACTGAGCCCTGGTCCACACTCCATCCTTACCTGGGAGCGGAATATCACACCTCTGGTTGAGGTGCAATACCCCTGTAGCAGCCGAGCCCTCGGGGCGCTACACATGTCTGTGTACTGTGTGTGAGTGCATGTCTGAGTACTGCGTGCGCATGCATGTCTGCGTACTGTCTGTGCGTGCATGTCTGCTTACTGTATGTGTGCATGTCTGCGTACTGTGTGTGTGCATGTCTGCGTACTGTGTGTGTGCATGTCTGCGTACTGTGTGTGTGTGCATGTCTGTGTACTGTGTGTGTATGTGTGCATGTCTGCGTACTGTCTGTGTGCATGTCTGTGTATTGTGTGTGTGCATGTCTGTGTACTGTGTTTGTGCATGTCTGCGTACTGTGTGTGCGTGCATGTCTGCGTACTGTGTGTGCGTGCATGTCTGCGTAGTGTGTGTGCATGTCTGTGTACTGTGTGTGCATATGTCTGCGTACTGTGTGTGCATGTCTGCGTACTGTGTGTGTGCATGTCTGCATACTGTGTGTGCGTGCATGTCTGCGCACTGTGTGTGCATGTCTGCGTACTGTGTGTGCGTGCATGCCTGCGTACTGTGTGTGCATGTCTGCGTACTGTGTGTGCGTGCATGCCTGCGTACTGTGCGTGCATGTCTGCGTACTGTGTGTGCATGTCTGCGTACTGTGTGTGTGTGCATGCCTGCGTACTGTGTGTGCATGTCTGTTGTAATGCAGCGGCTTGCGGCATTACTGTAATGGTCCAGGGTGTGTTTTGGCTGACCATGTACCTCCGCCTCAGGTGACTGGTCACATGACTGTGACATCAGCACAGGTCCTGTGCACACAGAAGGTCTGATCACTTGACTGTGACATCAGCACAGGTCCTGTGTGTGCACTGGAGGATATATAAACCCGGGTAGTTTTGAGACAGGGTGTGAAAGGCGTGAGGCCTGTTCCCTGTGTGGGACACCGTTAGAGTGTGAGGCCTAGTGAAGCCTGGTGAAGCCTGAAAGGCAAAGGCTGGATCCTTATGTGTAAGCGATGCCAGTAGCCTTGGAGGGCCAGAGGCTTGGAAGTCAGAGGCTGGATGTTAGGTGTGAAAACATACCAGTAGCCTTTGAAGGTACAAGGGCTGGAGACCCCCATCTGGGAAGCCGTAAAGCCATAGCTGTGGCAGAACAAACCTGAAGCAGCTAAAACCCGGCAAAGGTAAAAACACTACTTGATGTGGACATTTATATTGTTACCTTGCTGAAGGCTGTATCTGGAGCCAAGTGGACATATCTGTCACTGGAAAGGCTCTTGGACATTATATGTGTAATATGTCGGCGAGCCACTGAGTTGGACTTGGCTATAAGCAGTTATGAAGTGTAATAAACTGCTAGATTGAGAAATACTGGAAAACGTGGCTGGTGTGCTTTAATTGACCAGGTGAAGCGAGTGTCCCCCAGCATGATGACTAGCTCTGCCTTACATGTGGTTGGAGAATGCGGGCAACTGCAGCCCGGTTGCTAGGGGCAACTGCAGCCCGGTTGCTAGGGGCAACTGCAGCCCAGATGCTAGGGGCAACTGCATCCCGATTGCTAGGGGCAACGGCACAGGACGACGAGTGTGGATACAAGCATCTTGCTGTGACTCGGCGGGGTCACGAAGATTAAAGCATCTTGCTGTAACTCGGCGGGGTTACAAAAATTGTCCTTGCACTCAAACCTGGTTTGCTGTGGCTCGGCGGGGTCACAAAGATTAAAGCATCTGGCTGTAACTCGGCGGGCTTACGAAAATTGTCCTCGCACTCAAACCTGGTTTGTTGTGGCTCGGCGGGGCCACGAAAATTTTCCGGGGAGAGTGGTGTGAAGTGTCTAGTGTGAATAGTGTACCGCGATGGCTGTGAATGGAGCAGCAAAAGAAAATGAAGCTATTGAGCGATTAAAGTGCCGGTTAAAACCGCAGCAGGTATTTGAGAAACGTCTACAGGACATGGTGCAGGAACTGCAGGAGCTGTGGGCACCGTATAGAATGGCAGCAGTGAACCATTCTGTGAACTCTCCGGGGGCGCCAATATTGTCCCAGGGTGCCCAGGGAGGTGGTAAGAGATGTTGTGAACTGGGTCCTAAGACTATTGCTGATTTTTTTTGTAAAAATTCCCCTACCTGTGTGGTTGTTCAAAAGGGGGCGGAGTCTAAAAAGGGGCAGCTTTTCACAAGAGCGTGGAGTATAGAAAACCAAAATTTGTTACTGGTTGTGGGTTGGTACCGCCTAAAAATTACAATTTGACCGTTGATAACGGGGTAGCTCCAGTAGAAGGGGTTGACGTCAAGGTGGGAGGTGACTTGTTGGTCCACAACACCATGGGGAGTGACACAGACCCCACAACTGACGGTGACACTATGAAAGTAGAAAGAGAGTTCAGTCAGGAGGGGCTAGACGAGGGGAGAGAGTCCCCCTCTCGTCGTCAACGGCGCAAGGGCCACAAAAAGGTTGATCCTGTAGTCTTGGCTGCAAGTGAAAATAAAGAATATGTAGTACTGTGTGCCTTTGTTCCAAGTGTGGATCCTCCTTTAGAGGCAGAAGAGGAGGTGACGTTGCCAGTAGCAACCTCCGGTACAGTACTGAGACAGAAGGATCAGGATCTGACAGCCCTGAAAGAGGAGGTGGCCAGTCATGGCCAAGAGCTGGAGCCTGTCAGGCAGCAGTGTCAGAGTGACGTGCAGCAACTATGGGAAAACCTGGAGAACGTGTCCTCAGACCAGCGGAGCCTGGAGTCTGAACGGCAGAAAATATACCAGGTTGTGAGGAACTTACAGCGAGACCTGTAGGGAAGCAAAGAGGAAATTAACCAATGGAAGGAAATGTTCCAGGAAATTAAGGTGGACCGCCGCAAAACCAAGGAGGAGGTTTTGCAGTTGAAGTTTGAGAAGGAGACGCTGCAGGATGAAGTTTCTGGACGTGATCAGGAACTAGAACGACTGCGCGAACAGTTCAACCAGGAGCTGTGTGAATCCAAGAAGGAATATGGTGAACACAGTGGGGAACTGCAACAAATTAAGAGAGACTATGAGGATCTCCTCAAGGTTAAAGAAAAACTAGAGGATGATAAGGCGGATGCAGAGCACATGCGCCAAGTGGTTGAGACCACTCTGCAGGACACCTGTGATGAAAATGGTGATCTCCGCAGAAAGACCCTAGGTCTGGAAGCTCAGGTGAAGGAGCTGCAGACATTCTGTGATAATCTCCAGAGGGCAGAGACGTGCCTTAAGGAAAGTTTCTGCAGGATGGAGGAGTCTATAGGAGAAGGGAGGTATGAAGCAAATGCCTCTTTGAATAATGCGAGCTTGGGTGATTTGGTGGATGTAAAAGCCGAGATCAAGGAGCTCAAGGAGTTGCTACAAGCCCATCTGAAGCAAGAGAAGCTTGAGAAACTGGCTGTTGAGAGCCCGAGTGGGCGTATGGGAGACAGAGAGGTCTGAGAGAACTCTACTGTTAAAGGAGCAGTTGAAGCAGGAAGAGCTTCAGAGATGGGCTGCTGAGAGGCGAGTAGCTGAGCTAGAGGAAGTTTTCAAGCTCAAAGGTCGCCTGGCAAAGTATCACTCAGTGAACGAGGCCTCCTTGGAGAAGGAAAAGGAAAAAAAAGTTGCACTTACTCCTTTATACCATGAGAAGGTAGACCTGAGGAGAGCTAAGAGTGTGTTAACAGAAGATAAGTATGAGATGGAAGTGGTCAAGACGAAAATTCTTGAATTTGTAGCTGTAAGTCAGCTCAGGGGAAGCATACAGGGTGAAGAAGCTGAAAGTCAGTTGCCCCTGAAACCTGAGCTAGATGATTGTTTGGAGACCACTGGTGAGACAGAAACCTCTCAGTACAAGTGCCTCATAGATGTACCCAAGGATTTGAGAGAAGAATGCACCAGTGAGTCCGTGCATGAAGAGTTTAAGAAGGCCGTGGGAGCCTGTAAGGTGTACTCGACCTCAGAAGCTAAACAGCTGCTGGTCCTATCCACAACCGAAGTCACAGTGAAGAGGGTGGCTATCCTAAGTGACATGCACTGGCGAGGAGATGTATTCGCACGAACCGGTTTCTCCGGTTGAAGACGGAACAAGCCGTTAGACAACTGGAGCTTATGAGAAAAGCTCAAAGTCTGCATGAAGAGGTCATCCGGGTGCCTCAGGCTCTGGTAAGAAAGCTTATTGGGAGAAATGGCCAAGCCATGCAAATGATGGTAAAGAAGTCTGGTGTGATGAGAGTAAGCAGTCCACGTGATCGTCAGGATTGGATACCGGATGAAGACGGCATGGTGTTATTCTACGCTGTAGGAACGGAAGAAAGTCTTGCATATATACGCATGCTGATGGAGTACCGAGTGACTTACCTGCGAGAGGTAGAACAGTTGAATCTCGCTAGACTGTGAGTGGAAAGACAGCATCGTCTGAGCAGCAGAAGATGGCAGCCATCTATAAATTGTGAGATCAGACAGAGAAAGGGCCCTTCAAATAATAGAACGGCTACAGTAGAAGTTAGAGACTTTCCAAGATGTCCTGAGGATAGTGGGCGTGGGTTTAGAGGTAGTGAGACCTCCAGTAACTCAGGTCTGAGTGGCCCATACAAACGACCCAATAGAGTACGGGACAGTAAGGAGTCGAACCGGACCTTAGATACCAGGGCATGTGAGTCACACTGCTGTATTGACCGCTGGGAGCGGGGGAGGTCTGACAAGGTTATGACTGACCGCTGGGAGCGGGGGAAGTCTGACAAGGTGTAACGGGTCTGGGAGGCGGAACCTCTGAGCTACTATACAAGGGGGCGGTCCTTGTAAGGGAGCGGGTGGCGACCAGGCAGGCAGTCACAGCAGGTGACCGGGACAGTCTCTAGAAGAACGGGCAGGAGGTCACGGCAAGTGACCGGGGCAGTCTCTGGATAAACGGGCAGATGGTCACGGCAAGTGACCGGGGCAGTCTCTAGAAGAACGGGCAGGAGGTCACGGCAAGTGACCGGGGCAGTCTCTAGATAAACGGGCAGATGGTCACGGCAAGTGACCGGGGCAGTCTCTGGGTAAAGGGTTGGTACGACCTGTGGCGGCTGATGGTAGACGTGAGCTCCCAGGTGAGCAAGCGAGAGTCTCTGGATAAACGGGTGGTCACAGCATGTGACGGCGGAGCCTCCAGGAAGACCAACAGACAGGCGGCAGATGAGCGCTCCCAGGTGAGCGGGCAGAAGTCTCTGGACAGGCGGGTGGTCACAGCACGTGACGGCAGAGCCTCCAGGTAGGCTAGCAGACAGGCAGCAGATGAGCGCTCCCAGGTGAGCGGGCAGGAGTCACTGGACAGGCAGGTGGTCACACCACGTGACGGCAGAGCCTCCAGGTAGGCTAGCAGGCAGGTAGCAGGAGTGCGCTCCCAGGTGAGCGGGCAAGCTGGTCCATAGACAGACTGACAGGAGTAGTAAGGCAGACCGTCGGACCTCAGGCAGGCAGGCAGGTAGCAGGAAATCAGGCAGGAATTAGACAGCAGACTGGCAGGAATCTGGCAGGTATCTGGCAGGTAACTGGCAACGGGACCTGAGGGCTGAAGCAGAGTAGTGAACAGTGCTACAACATTGCTCGGGCACCTCCATTTTGGAGGAGGTGCCTTTTATATGGGAGGTCCTCCGGCAATTGGCCGGGGACTCCTTAGGATGGCGCGCGCGCGCCCTAAGCACACTGCCGGGGAAGGAGCGCGTGCCGGAAGCAGCGGGGAGAGCAGCGCTGGAGGACGCCGCGCCAGGAGCGGGGAGGTGAGAGGGACGGCGTCTCTGCCTAGAACGGGGCAGAGACGCCGATGCTACACAAGGTTACGACTGACCGCTGGGAGCGGGGGAGGTCTGACAAGGTTACGACCCAGAAATGTGACTTGACAAAGTCAGTGACAATGACAAATGGTAGGTCCCTAAGGAATGGGCTAATGTCAATGACTAATGTTCCAGGGGCTGAGCAGCGCAATTGTCAAGTACATGGTCTCTGTGTGAACTGTGGGTTATAATGTGATTGTGTATATTATGTGTTCAACCCCACAAGTTTGAACAGAGGGGGGGGGATATGTAATGCAGCGGCTTGCGGCATTACTGTAATGGTCCAGGGTGTGTTTTGGCTGACCATGTACCTCTCCCTCAGGTGACTGGTCACATGACTGTGACATCAGCACAGGTCCTGTGCACACAGAAGGTCTGATCACTTGACTGTGACATCAGCACAGGTCCTGTGTGTGCACTGGAGGATATATAAACCCGGGTAGTTTTGAGACAGGGTGTGAAAGGCGTGAGGCCTGTTCCCTGTGGCCTCTTGAGAAAGCCCTCTATCTAGGGGCGAAACGCGCGTCGAGGCTCTAATTAGGGCCACCTGGTATCTCTGTCTCTCCTAGTCCTTGGCCTGTCTTTCACTTTTATCCATTATTGCGTTTGGTAAGCGACATCTGATATTTACATTGACACTGCATATTTACCCGTACACTTGTATGGAGCTGTGCATTTGCATGGTGTGTCTTATATCCTTTTGTGCTTGCCCTCTTTTCCTCTTTTTTTCCTGAGGAAATTTTTCTCAAAGTATATATATCCTGTATTTATATGACTATGTGCTGCATTTTGTAATCTATTACTACTTTATGTCGCCACCTGTCGTGGCCCTTTTTATATTTGATATCTAATAAAGCTATACTGTTTTTATGCCCATACGTACTCTGTTTCTCCTATTATTATATTTAATGCTGAGTAGGCTTGTGGTAATTACTAGCCATGCATTCTTTAACTGGCGTTTTTGCCACGATCATTTAAAAATGAAGGCCCCCTTATGTATACTGTTTGTGTGCATGTCTGCGTACTGTGTGTGCGTCCATGTCTGCTTACTGTATGTGCGCGCATGTCTGCGTACTGTGTGTGCGTGCACATCTGCGTACTGTGTGCGTGCATATCTGCGTACTGTGTGCGTGCATGTCTGCGTACTGTGTGTGCGTGCACATCTGCGTACTGTGTGTGCGTGCACATCTGTGTAGTGTGTGTGCGTGCATGTCTGCGTACTGTGTGTGAGTGCACATCTGCATAGTGTGTGTGTGTGCATGTCTGCATACTGTGTGTGTGCATGTCTGCATACTGTGTGTGTGCATGTCTGCGTTCTGTGTGCGTGCATGTCTGCGTACTGTGCGTGAATGTCTGTCTACTGTGTGCGTGCATGTCTGCGTACTAATGTGTGCGTGCATGTCTGAATACTGTGTGTGCGTGCATGTCTGCGTACTGTGTGTGTGCATGTCTGCGCGCTGTGTGTGCATGTTTATGTGCTGTGTGAGCATGTCTGCGTACTGGTTTTGTGCATGTTTGTGTACTGTGTGTGCATGTCTGCGTACTGTGTGTGTGCATGTCTGTGTACTGTGTATGTGTGTGCATGTCTGCGTACTGTGTGTGCGTACATATCTGCGTACTGTGTGTGTATGTGTGCATGTCTGCAAACTGTGTATGTGTGCATGTCTGCTTACTGTGTATGTCTGCGTATTGTGTGTGCGCGTGCATGTCTGTGTAATGGGTGTGCGTGCATGTCTGCTTACTGTATGTGCGTGCATGTCTGTATACTGTGTGTACGTGCATGTCTGCGTACTTGTTTTGTGCATGTCTGCGTACTGTGTGTGTGCATGTCTGCGTACTGTGTGTGTGCATGTCTGTGTACTGAGTATGTGTGTGCATGTCTGCATACTGTGTCTGTGCATGTCTGCATAGTGTGAGTGCATGTCTGCGTACTGTGTGTGTATGTGTGCATGCCTGCATACTGTGTATGTGTGCATGTCTGCGTACTGTGTGTGTATGTGTGCATGCCTGCATACTGTGTATGTGTGCATGTCTGCTTACTGTGTGTGTATGTGTGCATGTCTGCGTACTGTGTGTGCGTGCATGTCTGCTTATTGTGTGTATGTCTGTATACTGTGTGTGCATGCATGTCTGTGTACTGTGTGTGTGCATGCCTGTGTACTGAGTGTGTGTGCATGCCTGTGCACTGTGCGTATGTCTGTGTACTGTGTCTGTGCATGTCTGTGTATGTCTGCGTAGTGTGTGTGCATGTCTGCGTACTGTGTGTGCATGTCTGCGTAGTGTGTGTGTGTGCATGTCTGCGTACTGTGTGTGTGCATGTCTGCGTACTGTGTGTGTGCATGTTTGCGTAGTGTGTGTGTGCATGTCTGCGTACTGTGTGTGTGCATGTCTGCGTACTGTGTGTGTGCATATCTGCATACTGTGTGTGTATGTGTGCATGTCTGCTTACTATGTGTGTGCATGTCTGCTTACTGTGTGTGTATGTGTGCATGTCTGCGTACTATGTGTGCGTATCTGCGTAGTGTGTGTGCGTGCATGTCTGCGTACTGTGCGTGCATGTCTGTCTACTGTGTATGTGCATGTCTGCGTACTGTTTGTGTGCATGTCTGAGTACTGTGTGTGCATGTCTGCGTACTGTGTGTGCGTGCATGTCTGCTTACTGTATGTGCGTGCATGTCTGCGCACTGTGTGCGCGTGCATGTCTACATACTGTGTGCATGCATGTCTGCGTACAGTGTGTGCGTGCATGTCTGCTTACTGTATGTACATGCATATCTGCGTGCGTGCATGTCCGCGTACTGTGTGTGCGTGCATGTCTGCGTACTGTGTGTGCGTGCATGTCTGCGTACTGTGTGTGCGTGCACATCTGCGTACTGTGTGTGCGTGCACATCTGCGTACTGTGTGTGTGCATATCTGCATACTGTGTGTATGTGTGCATGTCTGCTTACTATGTGCGTGCACATCTGTGTAGTGTGTGTGTGTGCATGTCTGCATACTGTGTGTGTGCATGTCTGCATACTCTGTGTGCATGCATGTCTGCGTACTGTGTGTGCGTGCATGTCTGAATACTGTGTGTGCATGTCTGCGTACTGTGTGCGTGCATGTTTGTGTGCTGTGTGTGCATGTCTGCGTACTGTGTGTGTGCATGTCTGTGCACTGTGTATGTGTGTGCATGTCTGTGTACTGTGTATGTGTGTGCATGTCTGCGTACTGTGTGTGCGTACATATCTGCGTACTGTGTGTGTATGTGTGCATGTCTGCTTACTGTGTATGTCTGCGTATTGTGTGTGTGCGTGCATGTCTGCTTACTGTATGTGCGTGCATGTCTGCGTACTGTGTGTGCATGTTTGTATACTGTGTGTACGTGCATGTCTGCGTACTGGTTTTGTGCATGTCTGCGTACTGTGTGTGCATGTCTGTGTACTGAGTATGTGTGTGCATGTCAGCATACTGTGTCTGTGCATGTCTGCATAGTGTGAGTGCATGTCTGCGTACTGTGTGTATGTGTGCATGCCTGCATACTGTGTATGTGTGCATGTCTGCTTACTGTGTGTGTATGTGTGCATGTCTGCGTAGTGTGTGTGCGTGCATGTCTGCTTATTGTGTGCATGTCTGCGTACTGTTTTTGTGCATTTCTGTGTACTGAGTGTGTGTGCATGCCTGTGCACTGTGTGTATGTCTGTGTAGTGTGTGTGCATGTCTGCGTACTGTGTGTGTGCATGTTTGCGTACTGTGTGTGTGCATGTTTGCGTACTGTGTGTGTGCATGTCTGTGTAGTGTGTGTGTGCATGTCTGCGTACTGTGTGTGTGCATGTCTGTGTACTGAGTGTGTGTGCATGCCTGTGCACTGTGTGTATGTCTGTGTACTGTGTCTGTGCACTGAGTGTGTGTGCGTGCCTGTGCACTGTGTGTATGTCTGTGTACTGTGTCTGTGCATGTCTGCGTAGTGTGTGTGCATGTCTGCGTAGTGTGTGTGCATGTCTGCGTACTGTGTGTGTGCATGTTTGCGTACTGTGTGTGTGTATGTCTGTGTAGTGTGTGTGTGCATGTCTGCGTACTGTGTGTGTGTGCATGTCTGCGTACTGTGTGTGTGCATGTCTGCGTACTGTGTGTGTGCATGTTTGCGTACTGTGTGTGTGCATGTCTGTGTAGTGTGTGTGTGCATGTTTGCGTACTGTGTGTGTGCATGTTTGCGTAGTGTGTGTGTGCATGTCTGCGTACTGTGTGTGTGTGCATGTCTGCATACTGTGTGTGTGCATGTCTGCGTACTGTGTGTGTGCATGTCTGCGTACTGTGTGTGTGCGTGCATGTCTGGTTACTGTGTGTGTGCATATCTGCGTACTGTGTGTGTATGTGTGCATGTCTGCTTACTGTGTGTGTGCATGTCTGCTTACTGTGTGTGTATGTGTGCATGTCTGCGTACTATGTGTGCGTGTCTGTGTAATGTGTGTGTGTGCGTGTCTCCATATTGTGTGCGTGCATGTCTGTGTACTGTGTATGTGCATGTCTGCATATGTGAAGAATGATGGGACAGCCTGGGCCCTGTGTTGTATACCTATATTTCTCCGCCGTGTCTGTGCATCATGAATGTATGTTTTAGGCTGTGTGCCCACTATGCGTTTTTTAAGCGTTTCTGAAGCGGCAATTCCACTGCAGAAACACTTAAAAAATGCTTGGTAGAAGGCCTGCCATGTTCCCCAATGATAATCCGCATGTGCTGTGCACAAGCTGCGGAAATTTCCGCTGCGGATTATCATTGCGGAAAAATACACAGCACTACCAATTATTTTGCATAATCGCGGCGTTTTTGCCGCCATTGACTTGCATTGAATCACTTAATATCCGCATCACTGCATCTGCACATGCGGATTCCATGCGTTTCAATGTGCGGATGATACCCGGGTGTGGAGAAGAGGAGACTCTCCTCCGGACCCGGGTACCATAGAACCTGTAAAAAAAGAATAAAATAAAAAATATACATTATACTTACCTTCTGACGGCCCCCGGTTTCCTTAGCGATGCGTCCTGGCTCCCCGGCAGCCCGCGATGGTCTAAAAGGACCTGCCATGACGTCATTTAGTCATGTGACAGATCACGCAACGGAAGGTGAGTATGTTTTTTTTTATTTTTTACCATTTTTATTCTTTTTTTTAACTAACTTGGTCACACTATATTAAATCCATGCTGGTTGCCGGTTGCATGGATTTATATAGTGTGACCAAGTTGTCAAGCCCTTTCCAAGTAATGCTAAAATCGCTTGGAAAGAGCTTGTCAACCCGCATTCACATCCGCATGTCCCTGGCAGGAAAAACGCATGTACAATCCGCATGTACAATCCGCATGCACAATCCGCATGTACAATCCGCATGTACAATCCGCATGCACAATCCGCATGTACAATCCGCATGTACAATCCCCATGCGTTTTTTCTGCCAGGGAGATGCAGAAACGCTCAGGAAAAATCCGGAGCATTTCTGCATCGTGGGCACGTAGCCTAAAAGGGACCCACTGAGACTCTTTCGCCTAGGGACCATGAAAACCTGAAGCCGGCTCTGGGGGAGAGCACCTTATAGTTGCGCACGCCGGAGGTCACTGGAGCAGAAGTTGCAGTTACTCGCCGGCGCCTGCGCAGAAGATTCCTGAATACACTCCCCATAGAAAGGTAGAAAAGGTCCGGATTGTGGAGGGAGTGCAGGGCGCAGGCCCAGGATTCCAGGCTCCACAGCACAGGGCACGGTGACGTACATGGTCTACTTCCCTTTATACTCCCTTTTGGACATTACATACAGAGTGTACAATTGAGAAAGCTCATCAAATTTTAGGTTCAAAATATTCTAGGTAGAGTTTAAAGGGTGGAAAAAATTAAAGTTGACAGTACATTATTTTGAGCCCAGCTATTAAAGAATTCCCTTTATTTCTTTTGATCTTAAATAGGACCTGTCACTTGCAAAAAAAATTGAGTTAAATACCTTTTTTTAAATCCTTGAACGTCTATGATTCTGATGCTCCTTTCCGTTTTGATCTGTGTCGCTCCATTACAGAGATAGTCACATTAGTTTCTTCTGGAGAACAATATGTGAAGTCTCTTCTTGCAGGGCGTGTCTTCAGAGTCTTCTCTGCGGGCGTGTGCTTTGCTTCGTCACTCTCAGATGCTACCAATCACAGCTCGGCAGCATCTGAAACCAACAGACTGTTAGATTATCTGCTGAGCTGTGATTGGCAGCGTCTGGGAGGGAGGAGTGAAAGCTCAAGCCACCCAGAGAAGACTCTGAAGAAACACCCAGGTGGACTGCAGGCAGAGATTTCACATACTGCGCTCCAAAAGCAACAAATGTGAATATCTCCGCAGTCAGGTGATGCATTGCAAAATAGAAAAGAGAGGCAGAATCAGGATTTTAACAAGGTATTTAACTTAATTTATTTGACCAAGTGACAGAAAATATATAACAGCCACAAGGTATCTCTTAAAATATGTCTTAGGATTTTTTTTTTGCCTATTTTGGACATTTTTTGTCCCTTGTCTGATATATTTTTAGAGGTTGTATTTGTTATCCTGATGTGAAAAAGATGTAATTAAGGACTGGTATCATATTTTGCAGGTATTTATTATACACTCTTTTTAGAGATTTATTAAAGGTTATATTTTAAGAGATACCTCGTGGCTGTTATATGTTGTTAATACTGAGGAAAATTGTCTGCCGTATGTTAAGCAGATTATAGCTATTCTAAAGTGACAGAAAACAATGAACTCCAAAAGACTGCACCTTGGGTTGGGACCTAATCTAAGAAACCACCACCTTCATGCCAAGGTGGTCAAAGCCAATAATTCAGCATTTCCAATCAACAGTAGAGATATGGCTTGCATATTAAAAAGTACAACTATAGCGGACTTGTGTTGGTCTTGTCCTGCCTGCCTTAAGCTTTTTAAGGTTGCATTTTAAAGTAGTGGACAACCCCTTTAAAATGAGCCTTGGAATTCTGGCTTATCAAAGATATGCAAAGAAGTTACTATGGAGCCCTGGACAAGTCCTCATGCAGCATGGCAACGTTATTCAAATGTTCAGAAAATTTGCAAGTTTCTAGGGTGATAATCTATTCAACTGGGAGCAGAAGTACACACGGAAATTCCTGCACCGGCTGAGCGTAAGACGACTTCACAAAGACGGCATTCACCCATGTGTGGGAGGCAAAACCAGACTTATTGCTCTTGCCAGGTATTTTAACTCACAAGTCACCACATGACATGCGATTTCTCTACACATCTTCCAAGGATGCCGCTGATGAAAGTCAGTCTAGAAAGACATTGTAGCATCGGCGTCTCTGCCCCCTGACAGGCAGAGATGCCGTCCCCCTTACCGACGCACTCCCCGCCCGGCGTCTTCCGGCTCTCCTGCTGCTGCTGCCGGCGCGCGCAGCTTCCCGGGCACTGTGCTTAGGGCGCGCACTCCCTCCCTCTTAAAGGGGCAGCGCGAGCCGTCCTAAGGAGTCCCTGGCCAATGGCCAGAGGACTTCCCATATAAAAGGCACCTCCTCCAAAATGGAGGTGCCCGTGCAAGGTTGTAGCTCTGTGTACTTACTCTGCTTCAGCCCTCAGGTCCCGCTGCCAGCCTGACTAACAGTCCTGTCCGCGAGCCTGACTACCAGTCCTGTCCACCAGCCTGACTACCAGTCCAGTCCGCCAGCCTGACTACCAGTCCAGTCCGCCAGCCTGACTACCAGTCCAGTCCGCCAGCCTTACTACCAGTCCAGCCCGGCAGTCTGCTCACAGCCCAGCTCACCAGTCTGTCTATGGGCTTGGCCAGTCCGCTTATCCGGAGCCTTTACCTGCTGTGCCTACCGGCCAGCCTACCTGGAGGCTTCTGCTTGTTACCTGCTGTGCCTACCAGCCTGCCTACCTGGAGGCTCCTGCTTGTTACCTCTCGTGCCTACCAGCCTGCCTATCTGGAGGCTCCTGCCAGTTACACGTGGTGTCTGCCAGTCCGCCTACATGGATCACCCGTCAGCCTGCCTGCCGTGCTCATCTGCTGTACTGGTCAGTCCCTGCCTTCTGACCCGTGGGAGTCACCTGCTCTCATACAAGGACTGGCCCAGAGTAGCACCTGGTCCCTCTGCTCGGTCCTTCCTTGGTTCACGGAGTCGACTGAGCCACCGTGCGACCTTGGTCAGTCCGCGTTGATACCTAGTTACGCCCCTCTGGTCCCTCCTTGCACCACAGCACAGAGGTTCCACCACCCGGATCCGTAACAGACATAGTGGGCTCCATTGCCCTTAGGCTGCCAATTCTAGATTATAGTGGCATGCCTCTGGATGGAATATCATGGGCAAAAATCTGGATGCACTAATGTCTAATATCGACGGCTTCAGCCGACAGTCTAATGTGCATGGGAAAGCAGACCGATGGTCCGGAGAGATCTTGAATGTCTGATTTCGAACTGCCAATCGTAGATAGACTGTCGGTCGACGAGTCCGTCAGCGGCTTTCTCATAGAGGACACAGGAGCGCTCAGCCGGATAAGCGATCCTGTGTATGGGAGAGTCGGCTGCCAGCTGAACAATCGGCCAAAGCAGTGTTCTGCCAACAGCCATCTTGTATGGCCAGCCTAAACGGACACTCTTTGGGACTCCTACAGAACAATCAGACTATAACATAACACAGGTGTAAATTAGAGGGAAGGTATCAAGGATCGACTGTCTAGGATCCACCACAAAACAGGATGAAAAACGGACTTTATGAAAACTTCCAACAGCAAAGTATTGAAACTCCATTTTTCTGTTCAAGACTCAAACGACTCAGCTGTCTGTGTACAACGCTACATAAAAGAAATCCACTGGTTGAGTGATCAGATATATTTTTAGAATGAATGGGGGTTGAGTATGGGGGCTTAAGGAAGGGGCTACACAGCGATTTTACCTGCAACACGGGTTGTGCGACCAAAGTGTCGCTGTTACACCACAGTGTAATATGAGTCAATGGGATTGCATAGTGACCCTTCAAGTATTAGGATAAGCGAGTTTCAACAACTCTAACTGGATCCGATTTTTGGGACTTGTTTACCCATACAATGCGTCCTCTGGTGGGACCTCAGTGGACACAATGCAATCCAATTGACCTGCATTACACTACAATGTAGGAGTGACCAGGAGTGAGCGTACAATCTGTGTCACGGCCAATGTCACCCCAGCCTAAAGGGTCATTTGTGACTCAACCAAAAGAAATATGAAAAAATGGGAGAAGCACAAGATGACTGTCAATCTTCCTTGGTCTGGGGCTCCATGCAGGATCTCACCTCATGGGGTAAGGATGATTCTGAGAAAGGTCAGGAATCAGCCCAGAACTACACGGGAGGACTTGGTCAATGACGTGAAGAGAGCTAGGACCACAGTCTCAAACATTACCGTTAGTAATACACTACACTGTCATGGATTAAAATCCTGCTCACGCCAGTACATGTCCAGGCCCCTGTGAAGCTTGCCAGTGACCATCTCGATGATCCAGAGGAGGCATGGGAGAAGGTCATGTGCTCAGATGAGACCAAAATAGAACTTTTTGGTATCAACTCCACTCGCCAAGTTTGGAGGAGGAAGAAGGATGCGTACAACCCCAGAGCACCGTCCCAAAAATGAGGCATGGTGGGGGAAACATCATACTTTGGGGGTGCTTTTCTGCAAAGGGGATAGGATGACTGCATCGTATTGAAGGGGGATGGATGGAGTCATATATCTTTTGGCCAACAACCTCCTTCCCTCAGTAAGAGCATTGAAGATGGGTCGTGGCTGGGTCTTCCAGCATGACAATGACCCGAAGCACACAGTCAGGGCAACTAAGGAGTGGCTCCGTAAGAAGCATTTCAAGGTCCTGGCGTGGTCTAGCCAGTCTCCAGTCCTGAACCCAATAGAAAATCTTTGGAGGGAGCTGAAACTCAATGTTGACCAGCGACAGCCCCGAAACCTGAAAGATCTGGAGAAGATCTGTATGGAGGAGGGGGCCAAAATCCCTGCTTCAGTGTGTGCAAAACGGGTCAAGAAGTACAGGAAACGTCTGACCTCTGTAATTGCAAACAAAGGTTTCTGGACCAAATATTAAGTTCTGCTTTTCTATTGTATCAAATTCTTATTTCATGCAATAAAATGCAAATTAATTATGTAAAAATCATACAATGTGATTTTCTGGATTTTATTGTTAGATTCTGTCTCTCACAGGTCAAGTGACTTACGATAAAAATTAGAGACCTCTCCCTTCTGTGTAGGTGGGAAAATGTGTAAAAACGGCAGTGTATGAAAAACTTATTTTCCCCACTGGATATACAGTACAGACCAAAAGTTTGGACACACCTCATTTAAAGATTTTTCTGTATTTTCATGAATATGAAAATTGTACATTCACACTGAAGGCATCAAAACTATGAATTAACACATGTGGAATTATATACTTAACAAAAAAGTGTGAAACAACTGAAAATATGTCTTATATTCTAGGTTCTTCAAAGTAGCCACCTTTTGCTTTGATGACTGCTTTGCACACTCTTGGCATTCTCTTGATGCGCTTCAAGAGGTAGTCACCGGAAATGGTCTTCCAACAATCTTGAAGGAGTTCCCAAAGATGCTTAGCACTTGTTGGCCCTTTTGCCTTCACTCTGCGGTCCAGCTCACCCCAAACCATCTCGATTGGGTTCAGGTCTGATGACTGTGGAGGCCAGGTCATCTGGCGTAGCACCCCATCACTCTCCTCCTTGGTCAAATAGCCCTTACTCAGCCTGGAGGTGTGTTTGGGGTCATTGTTCTGTTGAAAAATAAATGATGGTCCAACTAAAAGCAAACCGGATGGAATAGCATGCCGCTGCAAGATGCTGTGGTAGCCATGCTGGTTCAGTATGCCTTCAATTTTGAATAAATCCCCAACAGAGTCACCAGCAAAGCCCCCCCACACCATCACACCTCCTCCTCCATGCTTCACGGTGGGAACCAGGCATGTAGAGTCCATCCGTTCACCTTTTCTGCGTCGCACAAAGACACGGTGGTTGGAACCAAAGATCTCAAATTTGGACTCATCAGACAAAAGCACAGATTTCCACTGGTCTAATGTCCATTCCTTGTGTTCTTTAGCCCAAACAAGTCTCTTCTGCTTGTTGCCTGTTCTTAGCAGTGGTTTCCTAGCAGCTATTTTACCATGAAGGCCTGCTGCACAAAGTCTCCTCTTAACAGTTGTTGTAGAGATGTGTCTGCTGCTAGAACTCTGTGTGGCATTGACCTGGTCTCTAATCTGAGCTGCTGTTAACCTGCGATTTCTGAGGCCAGTGACTCGGATAAACTTTTCCTCAGAAGCAGAGGTGACTCTTGGTCTTCCTTTCCTGGGGCGGTCCTCATGTGAGCCAGTTTCTTTGTAGCGCTTGATGGTTTTTGCAACTGCACTTGGGGACACTTTCAAAGTTTTCCCAATTTTTCGCACTGACTGACCTTCATTTTTTAAAGTAATGTGGCCACTCGTTTTTCTTTACTTAGCTGCTTTTTTCTTGCCATAATACAAATTCTAACAGTCTATTCAGTAGGACTATCAGCTGTGTATCCACCAGACTTCTGCACAACACAACTGATGGTCCCAACCCCATTTATAAGGCAAGAAATCCCACTTATTAAACCTGACAGAGCACACCTGTGAAGTGAAAACCATTTCCGGTGACTACCTCTTGAAGCTCATCAAGAGAATGCCAAGAGTGTGCAAAGCAGTCATCAAAGCAAAAGGTGGCTACTTTGAAGAACCTAGAATATAAGACATATTTTCAGTTGTTTCACACTTTTTTGTTAAGTATATAATTCCACATGTGTTAATTCATAGTTTTGATGCCTTCAGTGTGAATGTACAATTTTCATAGTCATGAAAATACAGAAAAATCGTTTGGTCTGTACTGTATATATATAGAACAGTCCCTCTCTTTCGGCAGATTGGCTCTATGGTCTTTTTTATTTTGCCTCTACATCACCTGGTTATTCTTGGCTCTCTTGGTAAAATAAAACTCCAAAGTCGGCCCCAAATTAGCCCCCCAATGTAGCAATAAGGTGTGTACATACAGTTGAAACCAGAATTTTACATACACTACACTGTGTGCAGAATTATTAGGCAAGTTGTATTTTAGAGGATTATTTTTATTATTGATCAACAACTATGTTCTCAATCAACCCAAAAGACTCATAAATATCCAAGCTTAATATTTTTGGAAGTTGGAGTGTTTTTTTTTAGATTTGGCTATCTTAGGAGGATATCTGTTTGTGCAGGTAGCTATTACTGTGCCGAATTATTAGGCAACTTAATAAAAACCAAATATAATCCCATCTCACTTGTTTATTTTCACCAGGTAAACCAATATCAGTGCACAACATTTAGAAATAAAAATTTCTGACATGCAAAAACAAAAAAAACAAAAAAATTAGTGATGAATATAGCCACCTTTCTTCATGATGACACTCAACAGCCTCCATCCATAGATTCTGTCAGTTGCTTGATCTGTTTTCGATCAACATTGCGTGCAGCAGCCACCACAGCCTCCCAGACACTGCTCCGAGAGGTGTACTGTTTTCCCTCCCTGTAGATCTCACATTTTATGATGGACCACAGGTTCTCTATGGGGTTCAGATCAGGTGAACAAGGGGGCCATGTCATTATTTTTTCTTCTTTTAGACCTTTACTGGCCAGCCACGTTGTGGAGAAGTTGGATGCACGTGATGGAGCATTGTCCTGCATGAAAATCATGTTTTTCTTGAACGATACCGACTTCTTCTTGTACCACTGCTTGAAGAAGTTGTCTTCCAGAAACTGGCAGTAGGTCTGGGAGTTGAGCTTCACTCCATACTCAACCTGAAAAGGTCCCACAAGTTCATCTTTGATGATACCAGCCCATACCAGTACCCCACCTCCACCTTGCTGGCGTCTGAGTCGGAGTGGAGCTCTCTGCCCTTTACTGATCCAGCCTCTGGCCCATCCATCTGGCCCATCAAGAGCCACTCTCAATTCATCAGTCCATAAAACCTTTGAAAAATCAGTCTTAAGATATTTCTTGTCCCATTCTTGACGTTTTACCTTATGTTTCTTGTTCAAAGGTGGTCATTTTTCAGCCTTCCTTACCCTGGCTATGTCCCTGAGTATCGCACACCTTGTGCTTTTTGATACTCCAGTAACGTTGCAGCTCTGAAATATGGCAAAACTGGTGGTGAATGACATCTTGGCAGCTTCACGCTTGATTTTCCTCAATTCATGGGCAGTTATTTTGCGCCTTTTTTGGCCAACACGCTTCCTGTGACCCTGTTGGCTATTTGCCATGAAACGCTTGATTGTTCGGTGATCACGCTCCAAAAGTTTGGAATTTTCAAGACTGCTGCCTCCCTCTGCAAGACATCTCACAATTTTGGACTTTTCAGAGCCCGTCAAATCTCTCTTCTGACCCATTTTGCCAAAGGAAAGGAAGTTGCCTAATAATTAAGCACACCTTATATAGGGTGTTGATGTCATTAGACCACACTCCTCCTCATTACAGAGATGCACATCACCAGATTTACTTCATTGGTAGTTGGCTCTCAAGCCTATGCAGCTTGGAGTAGGACGACATGTACAAAAAGTATCATGTGATCAAAATACGCATTTGCCTAATAATTCGGCACACAGTGTATATAAAAAGACACATCTGCATGTTTTTCTCAATATCTGACATGAAATCAGAATAAACCTTTCCCGTTTTAGGTCAATTAGGATTATACCATAATTTTTAATATTTGCCAAATGCCAGAATAATGAGAGAGAATATTTTAAGGCATTTTTATTACTTACTTCAAAGTCAAAAGTTTACATACACTGAGATTACTATGCCTTTAAACAATTCTGGACTGCCCATATGATGATGTCATGTGTTTGAAAGCTTCTGATACACACTGCTTCTTTGTGTAGCATCATGGGAAAGTCTAAAGAAATCAGCCAAGATATCAGGAAGAGAATTATGGACTCGCACAAGTCTGACTTATCCATGGGTACAATTAAAAGATACCTGAAGGAGCCTCGTTCATCTGTACAAACAATTATACGCAAGCACAAACAAGATGGGAATGTTCAGCCGTCATACCACTCAGGAAGGAGACGGGTTCTGTGTCCCAGAGATGAATGTGCTTTGGTCCAACATGTGCATATCAACCCAAGGACAAAAGCAAAAGACCTTGTGAAGATGATGGCGGAAGCTGGTAAGATTGTGTCAATAACCACAGTGAAAAGAGTACTGTATCAACATGGGCTGAAAGGCCACTCTGCCAGGAAGAAGCCAAAACTCCAAAAGAAACATAAAAAAGCCAGATTAATGTTTGCAAATGCACACAGGAACAAAGACCTTAACTTTTGGAGACATGTCCTGTGGTCTGATGAAACTAAAATTGAACTTTTTGGACATAATGACCATTGTTGCGTTTGGAGGAAAAAGGGAGAAGCTTGGAAGCCTAAGGACACCATCCCAAATGTGAAACATGTGGGTGGCTGCATCATGTTGTGGGGTTGTTTTGCTGTAGGAGGGACTGGGGCACTTCACAAAATAGATGATATCATGAGAAAAGAAGATTATGTGGCAATACTGAAGCAACATCTCAAGACATCAGCCAGGAAGTTAAATCTTGGGCGGAAATGGGTCTTCCAAATGGACAATGACCCGTAGCATACTGCCAAAATGGTCACAAAGTGGCTTAAGGATAACAAAGTCAATGTTTTGGAGCGGCCATCACAAAGCCCTGATCTCAATCCTATTGAAAATTTATGGGCAAAGCTGAAAAGGCTGCGAGCGCCGAGCAAGGCGACCTACAAACCGGGATCAGTTACACCAGTTCAGTCAGGAGGAATCGGCCCAAATCCCGACCAACTATTGTGAGAAGCTTGTGGAAGGAGATCCCAAACGTGTGACCCAAGTCATTCAGTTTAAGGGCAATGATATCAAATACTAATGAAATGGATGGAAACTTTTGACTTTGCACTAAGTAATAAAAATGCCTTAAAGGGAATCTGTCACCACTTTGGAGTCATCAGACCTCTACTATGGCCATACAGGGTATAGAAAAGTGAATCTATACTTACCTGTATGGCCCATAGTTAAGGTTTGATTGCAGAGAAATCACGTCCTGTGACGTGCAGGGGAGAGGGGGATATAATTAAGCATACAGGTGGGGATTGCTTGGTGTCTGGGGGATGCCAAGCCTGTGAAAAAGGAGTTTGTAAAACCAGAGTTCTCTGCAATCAGACCTCTACTACGGGCCATACAGGTATGTATAGATTTACTTTTCTATACCCTGTATGGCCAAAGTAGAGGTCAGATATCACCCGGGAGGTGACAGATTCCCTTTAAACCATTCTCTCCTCTCATTATTCCGGCATTTGGCAAATATTAAACATTATGGTAATCCTAATAGACCTAAAACGGGAAAGGTTTCTTCTGATTTCATGTCAGATACTGAGTAAAGCATGCAGATGTGTCTTTATATATAGTGGATGGAAACTTCTGGTTTCTACTGTATGCAGTAGGAAGAAAATCCAGCACTACTGGGGACAGATTTTTGTCATCCAATTGTGAGACTTGTGAGACCGGAGCCATGTGAGCGCCCCGGGCATTCATCCGGGAAAAACAAGAGAAATTCACCATGAGAATTAAATTGTGAGTAAAATGTCATGAGAACAAAGTCCTTGGACACGGCCAAACGAAATTAATTACATGGCCTTAAATATCGTGACGCTTCATTATTGAAGTGAATGAAATCCTACACTCGTGGGACAGGGAGATTCTCATAAAAGAATATGATGTGAGAAGGAAACTGAATGTAGAGGAGCACCAAGTACCAGAACTGGAGGTGAAAGGCACCGGAACATATATATATATATATATATATATATATATATATATACAGTACAGAGCAAAAGTTTGGACACACCTTCTCATTTAAAGATTTTTCTGTATTTTCATGACTATGAAAATCGTACATTCACACTGAAGGCATCAAAACTATGAATTAACACATGTGGAATTATATACTTAACAAAAAAGTGTGAAACAACTGAAAATATGTCTTATATTCTAGGTTCTTCAAAGTAGCCACCTTTTGCTTTGATGACTGCTTTGCACACTCTTGGCATTCTCTTGATGAGCTTCAAGAGGTAGTCACCGGAAATGGTCTTCCAACAATCTTGAAGGAGTTCCCAGAGATGCTTAGCACTTGTTGGCCCTTTTGCCTTCACTCTGCGGTCCAGCTCACCCCAAATCATCTCGATTGGGTTCAGGTCTGGTGACTGTGGAGGCCAGGTCATCTGGTGTAGCACCCCATCACTCTCCTTCTTGGTCAAATAGCCCTTACACAGTCTGGAGGTGTGTTTGGGGTCATTGTCCTGTTGAAAAAAATAAATTTTGGAGGTTGCCATTTTGTGGCTAAACGTGGCACCACCATTTCTTCCATTGTATCTCCCAGTGATCACACCAATGCTGCCACACGTAGGACGAGCTGCTGGCTCTCCGTTAAAGGCTCATATAAATGCGGACAGAGAGCATGCGGTTTGTGTCCCTACATGGATAATACAAAAAAAATGTTTTTCTACTAAAAGATAATAATGAATTTTGCATTTATGACTTTATGAATTGTAATAGCACGCTTCTTGTATATGTTATCACATGTAGAAAATGCCTTGACAGTATGTGGGGCGCAGCACACGGGCTCTGAAGAAAAAAGAGCACATATATGATGCGCAGAACAATACTACCCGCAGCTTCTCAGGAGCGGCGAAACATTTTCTATATACTGTATGCATAAAGGCGATGTCAGCAGCTCGTCAGTAACTGCTATAGACAGGGGTCTTCCCCCAAAAAGAGGTGGGGACAGAACACGCTTGTTACAATGTAAGGAAGCAGCATGGATCTTAAAACTCAATAGTAAAATCCCCAATGCAATGAACATTCGCTCTAATAATGTATATACACTGAGTCTGTATTATTTTCTATACATTATCATGTAAAGGTTTATAATTAACCCTATTTCCGTGTTCTTTTCTCCTCCCACTATTTCCTTTCTCTATGTAAGCAGCCATGAGGTGCCATGTGCTCATGCTCAGACTATGATAAAGAACTAGTTTCAGTTCGAAACGCGCCATCGCACACATGCAAGCGGTTGCATCCGCGACCAGTTTTTAACCTCTCATGTTTTGTTTTTTTTTAATTTTTCATTAAGGGTTGTTTTTACAATTTTTTTTTTTCCCACATTGGACGCTGGACCTTTTTTTCCCACCATTTGCCCCATAATTGCAGAGTCCAGACCTCCTCTGCGCCCCCGCCAGAAGCTGTATGCAGCTGTACATCACCAAGCACAATGCCGAGTGTTTGATGGAGTGGTGTAAAGCTGCCGCCACCACTGGACTCTGGAGGAGACGTGTTTTGTGCAGTGACGGATCGCACTTCTCTATCTGGCGTCTGATGGAGGAGTCTGGGTTTGGTGATTCCAAACTGCATTGTGCCGCTGTACAGTTTGGTGGCGGGATAACGCTATGGGCTGTTATCAGGGGTTGGCATTGGGCCCTTTAGCTCCAGTGAAGAGAATCGTAATACTTCAGCATACAAGACATTTAGGACAACATTGTGGGAACAGTTAGGAGAAGGCCCTTCTTTTGTGTCCCACTGCACCATATAAACATGTTTGGCGGAGACCCAACCACAACCCCATTCAACCCAGAACCCAACCAACCTCTGACAGGGCAAACATTCCCATAGAGACCTCCAAAATCTTGTAGAAATCCTTCCCAGAAGAGCAGGAGCTGTTATATCTGCAGAGGAGCAACTCCATATTAATGTTTATGGATGTAGGATGAGAGGTCAGAAAAACTTCAGGAGGGGGCACATACTTTTCTACAGATAGTGTACTTTTAGTATATAAAGTGTATTTACCACATTTTGCCTTTAACAAAAAAATATATAGGCTGTGGTTCATATGACAGGAATATTGATTTGTGTTCACGGCTGACAAACGTCGTAACATGATAGGAGTGGGGCATAGAAGGAGTGGCGCATAGGAGTGGCGCATAGCTGCACCTCATTCCTGCGATAACGCACTGTAAATGCTGTGGCACCAGGTAACCCAGAAACTGGGGATATTCTCGTATCATTAGCGAAAGTGTAAAAGATAAAGAGCGACAGTGTGCAGTCACAGCTGGTCATACATGGTACAATTTGTTGTTTTGTTAGTATGGACCCTCAGGATTCGGAACGTTTTTCTGTTTTGGGGGGCAAAAGGAGCCATAATTTCTATGTAATTTGACATCACAAGGGTTGATCGGACAGACTCCAAGATGTGGCTGTGAGGTGGTGACTGTCAGACAAAGAGACCCAAGGGCGATCGCTCTGACACAAGCGCCGTACCCATGCCAACTTTCTCCTGTTTTCAGATGCAGGTGGAAATTCCAAATTACCGGAAAACTAATAGTGTAGCAGCTCTTGGCGGTGATCCTAATTATTCTGTTTCATCCCACAACAGAAAATACTGGCGAAAGACGTCAGCCAATCACAGCAATATCAGATACCTGGATTACGATGGTCCTTAGGGTTGCGTGCCTTCCTCCGAGCGCCCCACTGGCCCTGGTAATCGGACCACCTGGGACTTGGGACTTCAACACTTACGAAAACGGCTACACGGAACAAAGCGTCATTCCGGCGTAGTGATTGGGCAGTGTCTCACCTCCAACTAGTCTCCTATTGGCACTGATGAGGGGCAACCCACCCAAAACAGCAGCATACAAATGGAGGATTTGCTTTGGCTTTCTAAGGTGGCAAGGCTGCTTTAAGGGTTGTTGTTGGTCTCTACTGGAGATGAGCAAATCAATTCAGTGCAAATCAAATTTGCATTAACTTTTTAAGAAATTGTTGAATCTGGTGAATTTGAAAAATATGCAGTAATAGCTGCTGCTATTTCAGACATCGCATTAGCACGAGAAGGATTACATGACTTCAGATGCGCTTTCCCATAATGCCTTGCAGCTATCACATCACATGGTATAGCGCATCCAAGCAGGAAGAACTATTAGACTGTATAAAAGTTGAGGCAGAGAAGGCAGCAGCCACTTTGTATTGAATCTGGATAGTGAGAGGACATCACAGGACAGGGGTTCGCCATAGAGAATGAGACTGAAGAAACTGTATCGATAGTGTGCACCAGCACAGCAGATAAGATTAGTGTGTGAGGAAAGAGAATAGTTTCATACACTTTTATGGTAATTGGATTCTTTGGAGTGCCTTTTGCCTCAAACCAAATCTCTTGGGAAAATTTGTCAAATCCGAACTATCGCTCCTTTTCTATTGCTGCTTCCAATATGTGGCAGTAAGGACAGTTCTGCGGTGTAAAGAGGATATTTGTATAGTTATAATTTCCCTAAACCAGCTGGGTGCGCTCCTTATGGAGAAGCACGGCCCCTGTACATGAGGTAGTGCTCAGCTCAGGGCACCATCCAAACACCAGCTGCGCTTGGGGGCGACCAAAAAAGAAAGGAGATGAGGAATAACTAGGGTGCAACACTTATACTGAGTGGGTCATCGGAAGATGGAGAACAGTGTGGAAATCGAGCTTGTAACGTGGGAGAGCAGATGGTGAGATCGGGTTGATGCCCACAGGAGCTATCACTTTTGCCTAATTGTAATATTTTGGGGGCTGGCAATGGTTGAGGACTCATCACATGATGTTGGTGTGGGTGAAACAAAGGCAAAAAACCAGTCCCATCTCTGGTCTGAGTCAAATGTGGAGGCTTAAAGGGTCCCCCTCCCCCACCCTTTACACGCAACTTCAAAACAGCACTAAAACCATGAGGCGTACAGCATATATCGGTGGCATTACCATACGTCATGTGTGGGCACCGTACAAGCCACAGCTTGTGAGAGAACACCAATAAGAGTAATTATAATAATGCAAGTACAATCACTTCCTTTTGCAAATGCTACTTCGTGTTTCCTGTTACCAACCGCATTAATGAGTGGTTAAGGTAAATGTCTAATATTGCGTAGGTCTCCATCGTGCTGCCGAAACAGCTCTGCTCCATCATGGCACGGACTCTCCGGATCTCTGCAGGTGCCGTAAGGAAGACGGAGAAGGAGCCTTCAAAAATCAAACTAGTCTTTAAAGTATATACCAAAGATCAACCGGAATGAGAACTGATTAATCTGGTCATCGAGCCATCACCTTATACTGTTATGCTCCGCAAAGCATTCCTGAACGGTGTGGCGGGATGGCAGGGACATTACCTTGCTGAAAGAGACCACTGCCATTAGGGCACACTGCTTACATGAAGTCCTTAGTCTTAATGGTGATGAACCCAGGAGGGGGTGGGCAAACCTTGTAGAAAAATCTCCAGGAAGAGCAGATGTTACAGCTGTATTAAGGGGGTGAGGGTGGGAGATCCAACTTCATATTCATGAATATGGACTTAGAAAGGGAATGCAGCCAATACTTCAGTCTATAGTATGAGAACTGCTCGTCTGGGTTTGTAGAATAGACTTAACGTGACAGCCACTAAGCCAGCCGAGTGACCTTGGATGGCACCACCGTGATGGAAGCTCTTGGCTTCTGCTTACCATTCTGGTCCCAGGAATCCAGTCTGTATTGTAATAACGATGTTGAAGAGGAGGTCTCTAATTGGAAGTAATACCTTATCCTAATTAATAGGGGTGTAACCATTGGGAAACCAGCACTGAGCCCTTCAACCAAGTGCTCTACAGGGCCCTCTCCATCAGTCCCATCGAGAATGAGAGCAGCAGAGATTCGTATGCGGCCACGATTCTGCCGAGCCTCGGCCTCTAGCAGGGAAGGAGGTTACCAGTTACACAAAGATTCGGTGAAAATTTTTTAAAAAATTTCCATAAAGTTTTGGAGGTGACATAATAGCATAGTGAAAATTTGGTATCAATTTTGGTTGATTTTCCAGAGCCTCTCCTCCTCCGGCCAAGACACTGAGCAGGCGTTTACTGTTGTGTGACATGACGTATGGCGGCAGATGGATGCACATGACATACAGACTCCGAGGCGAGAGCAGGGTTCACTAACAGATGAGGCAGGAAATGGGCATTCAGTAACATGAGAAGCAGCCAGCTGCAGAGGCAGCTTTGATGTGGAGCCAAACGAGATAGAAAAGCAAATATAGTCTTCAAAAAGATGCGATAAAGAAGCACAAGACTCCAACTGAGCTTTAGATCCGGGGAGAGAAGTGGTGGAGGCCGGGTGTATCAGAGCGCACCTGTCGCCTGTGCCTCAGCTATTGTGCCGGCCACACCGGAAGGAATCCTAGCCATCCCCTAACACATGCTACAGAGGAATAGGTTTTAATTTATTTTTCTATCACTGGGTTAATTCTAGTATCACCGTAACATATTACAAATATAATTGGAAATAACATTTTCCTTTGTTTTTAATTCCATAGCCGCCATTAGTATCCTTACAAGCACTTTATTCACAAAGTCAAAATGGTCTCAGAATTGTGGGGTTTTTTTTTGGAGACATTAAGAGGTCAGTAGTAGTAGTAGTAAGAGGTCCACTTCCTATACAAGAGTCACCAAGTTTATTTTAATGTTTCATGTACTGGACTTAAAAGTTTTCACCATAACATATTTACCATGTACACTCTTCTGTTTTGTACACAGATCTCCCTGCCGGCAGCCCGGCCATTTATCATGTGTGAGCTTGTGAAAACACACGGCGAGCACAGACTGTACGGAGAGTCTGCCAAGTCAGCAACCCTCCGCAGAGTACAGGCAGAAGCCTCACAAGCGCACACTCCCAACTACCCTCCGCAGAGTACAGGCAGCCACCTCACAAGCGCACACTCCCAACTACCCTCCGCAGAGTACAGGCAGAAGCCTCACAAGCGCACACTCCCAACTACCCTCCGCAGAGTACAGGCAGCCGCCTCACAAGAGCACACTCCCAACTACCCTCCGCAGAGTACAGGCAGCCACCTCACAAGAGCACACTCCCAACTACCCTCCGCAGAGTACAGGCAGCCGCCTCACAAGAGCACACTCCCAACTACCCTCCGCAGAGTACAGGCAGCCACCTCACAAGAGCACACTCCCAACTACCCTCTGCAGAGTACAGGCAGCCACCTCACAAGAGCACACTCCCAACTACCCTCCGCAGAGTACAGGCAGCCACCTCACAAGCGCATACTCCCAACTATGAGAGTCAGGTTTTAAAGTCATCACATCCTCGCGTACAAATGAAGTCCACACACCAATAAAGGGAAACAAAGACTGAAGGAAAATACTGAAAATAGTCTTTTATTCCTTTGTGTAAACAAGTGGTAGCACCGTGCGCGGTGGAAAATATGGCGGAACATTCTACAGCGATGTCACAACAGGTGCATGCCAACTGACCCAAAACAACAAGGGTTAATGTAACCCAAAAAAAGGTCATTCTTTAAATTTTAGATATTTAAGTTCAGAAAATAAATTTGAGATTTGTAGGGATGGAAGTAACTTAAAGGGGGGGGTTTCTTTTATTTTGAGAGGCTGAAGTAGGAAGTTTCCATACTTTTGTAGGAAATATTATAAAACAATAGGGGAGGGAGAACGCAAGTCAGAGAAGAACTCTAAGTGCTTTACGCCCAACACCCAAGGGCTCTTCCCTTCCCAGGTATTGGCCATTAAATGGCCGGTTAAGATCTGTGTTTTTGTGCTTTTTTATTATTTTGTACAAGAGTTAAGGTTATTGTACATCGTTCTACATTTGTACAACATTTACAACAAAAAATATTTACAGTTTTTTCCCTTGGGATGAAGGGGCAGAATATGAAAGAAATAGCAACTGGGTCTTGAAACTTACTGGTGCCAGTTTGGTACTTTTTACAGTGGAGCACCAGAAGTATACTTAACACAATTTTCACACATTTTGTGAAAATATATTAATTTATTCATAGGAAAATAAAGATTTAAACAATTTACATTTTTTTTTTATCAAAAAAAAAAAAAAAAATAAAAAAAATAATAGATACACCTTATCTTCCGCGTAGCATGGGCGAGCCCAAGCCTCCAGGCCCTCTGTGGCTGATGTTGAACTTTGCGGAGGGCCTGGTTTCCGTCCTAACTACAAAGCCGAGTCAGGGGAAAAAAAAGTTGGTAATTTTATGTAAAAAAATCACCTAGAGGAGTTCTTAAAATCAAAAGAGACAGACTTTCACCGGATCATGTATGCCAAACTTGCTCCAAGACCGGCTACACCAGCAAAGGCCATCAACACTGTTCTTAGACCACCTTCATAGTCCTCAACATGGAAGAACTCAACACAACCGTCCTGGAAAAATAAAGGAAAGGTTATTAAAGACTTGAAGACCAGAAGGGCCATTAAAAACTATTGGGCGAGTAAGGGTTGAGTCCCTTTTGGTTGGCTTTAAGCAATGCTTTATCCTTGCCATATTTAGGGTTGATGGGAATCCATTCATGAAACCTTGTCCTTGGGCCACATCAGCCATTTGTGGCCTCTGAATGGGAACAGCCTCTTGTCTGATGGCCTTTTTGATTAGCTGACTGGTGCAATGGTACACCGACTAATCTAAAGAGCCGCAGATGTCAGGCAGGTAAGAAGTGCTAGGACCGTGGCTGATACAGTCCCGTGAAGAGATTCCCACCAAATCTACTAGCTACGTAAAGTAATATCCAGCTTTAGAGGTGAGCCCGAACAACGTAGATCTCATTTGAAGGGGGCTTTTCTCCTTAAGTATATCATATCTTAAGTCTGTTCATAATCCATGAAAGCCCTGCCCCTTGGACTACGAGTTAAGAGCAGTGGCTTAAAACTGGAGGGAAACCATGCAAGCCAGGTTGAGTTACACTAAACCTTAATAGGGAAGACCCTACAATCCCATAGCAGGGCATCTCCAAAAGGAAAAGCAATGGACACTTCAGATTATAGGCCTTTCATTTTAACCACTGATGGGTCACTTCCAGAAAAACTTTTTGGAAGCCTTTAAAAGCCCATGTTAAGTCCTTGGTCCATCAATTGTACATTTGTCACCAATGGTCCCAAATACACAGGAGAGAGCTCTGCAGACGACCGCACGGCGAACACTCACCCAGCCATTGTGCTCCATTATCCACGCTCTTTTTTGGGACATGAGATACTCTGTGAAGTTGTCAGCCAGTGTGCCAATGCAGTTTTCCAGGTGTATACTTTTCAGATGTTTAGCAACAAAGGCCCCAAAGCTTATCAGGGTAACAATACGGCCCCAGTTCGTTATTCCATCACTGAAGACCATGGATGGAACTTCGGAAAGTTTCTGGATGTCGTCAGGATGCTGTATGGACAGCTGATGCAACATGCCTGGAGGGGAGAGAGATGCCAGGTGAGAACTAAAAGCAGGATTTCACAGGTTTTGGTGTAGACCCACAGAAAACAAAACCACCAGTAGAAGACACTCCAGCATCATGTCACCAAGCAGAGATGACCACCTGGTCTGCACTATGAACTGGACCATTACAGACCCCCATATAAGAGACCATGTCAAGACCCCTTCATCAGTGCCACAAAGATCAGATCTCAGCATCACAAGACAACTTGAACACTTCACTAAAGGAGGGCAAAATATAACCATCTAGCCCCGCACACAGTTTGCCAGCAAGGTACAGTCTTACTTAGGGATTCCAGCTCTGGTCAGTTGTGACTGCAGCCCTGGGCGTTTTCGTTTTCACGGTCTACGCACAAGTACGGAAGAGTGAACTACAGAGCTGTAGGAATGAGGAAAAAAAAGTGTCCAAAAAGCCGGGGATTTTTCTGCAAGCGATGTAAAGTCATTTTTGGGCATAAAAGTAAAGTAGTCGAGGACTGGCAGCTTTACACAAACTAAGAATTGTCAGGTTCCTGCTTTTTCCAAGTTGAGAGAAATAAAAAGCAATATATCTATAACCTATGAAAAAAAGAAGAGAGCTAGGCATACCAAGTCCCAATAATGGCTACTAGCATTGGAAATGCAGAAAGGTACAGTATCTGAGCAAATCCCAAGCACCAACCTGACCCTTTAAATTATTAAATGGGGTTGCACAATGGAAATGGAAATATATATATATATATATATATATATATATATATATATGCACTTGATTATATATAAAATAAACCAATACAAAAAAACAAAATATAAACAGCATCACTTTCTTCATAAGCGGCATCCAGACTCACCCTTGGCCAAGTTGTAATACCAGATGCAGCCTGTGAACAAGGGGGGGGGGCACTGATTTTTGTAAATAGACATGCATGCCAAGTTGTTATAAAGCGATTCACCAGGCAGTTCTCACTTCCATCTACTGGCATTGTTATTTTCTGTGACGAGGGACAGTGCGGTTACAGCGAGCCCTCTGGGGTGCGCTCCAGTCAGATCTGGAAAAATACCAGAAATCAATAGGAATGTGGAGCGGGGGATGGGATCATCCATTATTCACAGCAGCCGCTCATGAGTTATACAAGAGCTCACAGGATGCAGCTTGCAGAGCAGGAGGTTACTGCCGGGCCCATGGGGTGAACGGCCGCCTGCTCTCCAGGGCCTGGGGCGGAACACGGGGCAAAAGGGCGAAACGTCACAGGCCAACACTGGAAAACCCCAGTCAGACAGGAACCACGGCCACATTCCAGCTGTGATACAGCCCTGCGCCCACCGGATGCAAGTGACAGACTGCACAGCACCAAAACTGATAGCAACCACCACAAATAAAGTTTTTTTTTTTTTTTTTTTAAACTCAAATCGTTCATATGAATAAAGCTACTAAAATCCAAACAGTGAAAAAAAAAAAAAAAAAAAAAAAAGGATTCAAAATGTCAATAAAGCTACAAAATGTAAGGATGGCAAATCAGCACAGAACCAATAAAGCTGTTGTCATTCAAAAATATGAAGCCAATAAAGCTACAGGATTCAAGAGACTGGGGTATTGGCTTAACTCTTTACTTACTCTACAACCAAGACAGAGGAGGAGCCGTCATACGTGCAGAGCACCACATATACACTGCTGTATCATCCACACCTTCAACCCTATTAACAGTATTTACACTGACGACTCAATATTAGGATTAGACTTCCAGCCATAAAGCATCACATTGTGAGAGCATAGCAAATGCAACAGAAAAAAAAAAAACAATTAGAAGCCAGTTACACCGTGTCCACCCCCATTTTACACATTTGGAATAGCCCTCCAACACAATTGTGGGAGCATACCAAGTACAGCAGGAGGGTTTGAAATTTAAGCCATTTTAACTCCGTACACCTCCCCCCCCCCATTTAAAAGAAAAATGGATTAACCCTCCAGTGAAAGCATAATTGAAGGAGCATACCAAATGCAGCAGAAAAGGAGTGTTACTGTAAGCCATGCAAAACCATTCCACAATCTTCACATTTAGAAGAGACCTCCAGCCATGAAGCATAGTTGTAGGCGCATTCCAACTACAGCACAAGAGGAGCTTTAACAAATCTAAGCCATTCAAACTCTGTGCACCACCCCCATTTTCAAATTTGGATTAGACCTTCGGCCATAGGAAAATAATTCTAAGGAGCATACCAAATGCACCAAAAGAGGGGAGTGCTACACAATTCTAAAAATGTACAGTTCGCAGCCTCCTTTTTAAAGTATTGTAGTAAACCGTCAGCCATAGAGCACAGTTGTACGGAGCAAACCAAGTGCAAAACCAGAGGGGGAAGCTGAACACTCCGTGCACAAAGAGCAGCCATATGCAAAGCAGCGTATAATAAAGTGTCGTTAGACAACATGGCGGACGCGGGTCTCACCCTGGAAGACCAGCCGGTGCTTGTCGTTGATCTCCGCCCCCAGCCTCCTCAGGGTGGGCAGCGCTTTGGGGCTGCCGCCGTCCGTCTTCATGCCCCCGGCCCACTCCCGGTAGTAGCTGTGCAGCAGAGCGCGCGTGTCCACGTACAGGGGGTCGCGGGGGCAGTCGGAGGTCGGGCTGAGCGGGGGGGACGTGGAGCCCCGGGAGTCTGACTGTAGGTCCATGTCGTCGTCCTCGTCCAGCTCGGACTGTGAGGACGGTAAGGAGCCGTCCGTGTTGTAGCCGCCATGCCGCTCCCAGCTGCCCTTCTCCAGCTCCGGGAGCACGGCGCCGTCCTTGCCCAGCAGACTGCCCCCGCCGGCGGTGTACAGGTACGGCATGATGCCGGCGGCCGGCTTCCGAATCATGGCATGGTTCATCATCTTACAATGGAGTCTGCCGTTACGTCGCACCGAGAACCTTCTACTACCGACGCCTGCTCGGAATGAACCTCCACCAGGGCCAGGGGGTCGGAAAAGAGCGGAAACCCCGCCCCTGGAGATGACGTCAATGACGGCCACGCCCCGGAATCACCAAATGTGGAAAAAGCTGCTGAGAAGGGGTATTCCGGTATAAGTGGTGATTGCTGCCTGGTGGTCTTCTGCTCCTGACGGCTGTGACCGGCTCATCCCCTATAGATGTGGCCTTCTATGAGCCGCCCATCCCCCGGCAGGGATGCGCTGTGGGGTCTGTACTCTGGGGTCTGCGCTCAGTGGTCCGCTGATCCAGGCTCTGGGGTCTGCGCTCAGTGGTCCGCTGATCCAGGCTCTGGGGTCTGCGCTCAGTGGTCCGCTGATCCAGGCTCTGGGGTCTGCGCTCAGTGGTCCTCTGATCCAGGCTCTGGGGTCTGCGCTCAGTGGTCCGCTGATCCAGGCTCTGGGGTCTGCGCTCAGTGGTCCGCTGATCCAGGCTCTGGGGTCTGCGCTCAGTGGTCCGCTGATCCAGGCTCTGGGGTCTGCGCTCAGTGGTCCTCTGATCCAGGCTCTGGGGTCTGCGCTCAGTGGTCCTCTGATCCAGGCTCTGGGGTCTGCGCTCAGTGGTCCTCTGATCCAGGCTCTGAGGTCTTCACTCAGTGGTCCTCTGATCCAGGCTCTGGGGTCCGCGCTCAGTGGTCCACTGATCCAGGCTCTGGGGTCCGCGCTCAGTGGTCCACTGATCCAGGCTCTGGGGTCCGCGCTCAGTGGTCCGCTGATCCAGGCTCTGGGGTCCGCGCTCAGTGGTCCGCTGATCCAGGCTCTGGGGTCCGCGCTCAGTGGTTCGCTGATCCAGGCTCTGGGGTCCGCGCTCAGTGGTCCGCTGGTCCAGGCTCTGGGGTCCGCGCTCAGTGGTCCGCTGATCCAGGCTCTGGGGTCGCTCAGTGGTTCTCTGATCCAGGCTCTGGGGTCCGCGCTCAGTAGTCCGCTGATCCAGGCTCTGGGGTCCGCGCTCAGTGGTCCGCTGATCCACGCTCTGGGGTCTGTGCTCAGTGATCCGCTGATCCACACTCTGGGGTCTGTGCTCAGTGGTCTGGGGTCTGCGCTCAGTGGTCCGCTGATCCAGGCTCTGGGGTCAGTGGTCTGGGGTCCGCGCTCAGTGGTCCGCTGATCCAGGCTCTGGGGTCCGCGCTCAGTGGTTCTCTGATCCAGGCTCTGGGGTCCGCGCTCAGTGGTCCGCTGGTCCAGGCTCTAGGGTCCGCGCTCAGTGGTCCGCTGGTCCAGGCTCTGGGGTCCGCGCTCAGTGGTCCGCTGATCCAGGCTCTGGGGTCCGCTCTCAGTGGTCCGCTGATCCAGGCTCTGGGGCCGCTCTCAGTGGTCCGCTGATCCAGGCTCTGGGGTCCGCTCTCAGTGGTCCGCTGTTCCAGGCTCTGGGGTCCGCTCTCAGTGGTCCGCTGATCCAGGCTCTGGGGTCCGCTCTCAGTGGTCCGCTGATCCAGGCTCTGGGGTCCGCTCTCAGTGGTCCGCTGATCCAGGCTCTGGGGTCCGCGCTCAGTGGTCCGCTGATCCAGGCTCTGGGGTCCGCGCTCAGTGGTCCGCTGATCCAGGCTCTGGGGTCCGCTCTCAGTGGTCCGCTGATCCACGCTCTGGGGTCTGTGCTCAGTGATCCGCTGATCCACACTCTGGGGTCTGTGCTCAGTGGTCTGGGGTCTGCGCTCAGTGGTCCGCTGATCCAGGCTCTGGGGTCTGTGCTCAGTGTTCTGGGGTCTGCGCTCAGTGGTTCGCTGATCCGCGCTCAGTGGTCTGGGGTCTGCGCTCAGTGGTCCGCTGATCCACACTCTGGGGTCTGTGCTCAGTGGTCTGGGGTCTGCGCTCAGTGGTCCACTGATCCAGGCTCTGGGGTCTGTGCTCAGTGGTCTGGGGTCTGTGCTCAGTGGTTCGCTGATCCGCGCTCAGTGGTCTGGGGTCTGCGCTCACTGGTTCGCTGATCCGCGCTCAGTGGTCCACGCTCAGTGTCTGCGGTCCGCTGAGTGTGGTCTGCGCTCAGTGACCCATAGCGTCGTTTATTCTTTGCTTGCCCGGCTGACGTTTATATTGATACCATTTTGGGGTAGATACAATCTTTTGATCGCTCGTTATTGCATTTTATTGCAATGTTGTGGCGACCAAAAAACCGTACTTCTGGCGTTTTGATTTTTTTCTCGTTACATAGTTTACCGATCGGATTAATTCTTTATATATATTGATAGATCGGGCGATTCTGAACGCGGCGATACCAATATGTGATTTTGCTTTTAATGGGGCACTAGGGGGTGATTTTAACTCTTGTAGGTTTTTATTTTTCCCTCTGTAGCTGTTTTCCTGTGTGTACAGCCCCTGCGGAGACCTGAGGCTGCTCGTCCCATCGCCCGTGCTGTGCATAGCGCTGCACCCTGCTGTGTGTATACAATCTCCTGCGCCTGCCAGCCGCAGGCTGGAGTCACAGGGGCGTCCTAATGACTGGCATGGAGGGTCTCCGGGGGCCCTAGCTGTCATGGCCTCCCAGCCTCACAAGCTAATGGGCAGGATGAATGGCTCCCCCGCTGACTCGTGTTACATGTCCTTCTCAGAGATTCACAACGACATTTAATAGATTGACAGCTGTGCACACCGCTCCGCTCCACCTGCTGCTGTTTAGAGGCAGATGATGGCTGATTAAATCAACCATCATCTCCTGGGAAAGATGGTGACTCAGCCTACAAGCCCACAGCAGTCAGAGGGCCGGTGTGCGATGGGCCGGCACGTCACAGTCATGAGGCCGGCGTGCGATGGGCCAGCACGTCACAGTCAGTGGGCCGGCTTGCGATGGGCCAGCATGTCACAGTCAGGGGGCCGGCGTGCGATGGGCCTGCACGTCACAATCAGGGGGCCGGCGTGCGATGGGCCAGCATGTCACAGTCAGGGGGCCGGCGTGCGATGGGCCAGCACGTCACAGTCAGGGGGCCGGCGTGCGATGGGCCAGCACGTCACAGTCAGGGGGCCGGCGTGCGATGGGCCAGCACGTCACAGTCAGGGGGCCGGCGTGCGATGGGCCAGCACGTCACAGTCAGGGGGCCGGCGTGCGATGGGCCAGCACGTCACAGTCAGGGGGCCGGCGTGCGATGGGCCAGCACGTCACAGTCAGGGGGCCGGCGTGCGATGGGCCAGCACGTCACAGTCAGGGGGCCGGCGTGCGATGGGCCAGCACATCACAGTCAGGGGGCCGGCGTGCGATGGGCCAGCACGTCACAGTCAGGGGGCCGGCGTGCGATGGGCCAGCACGTCACAGTCAGGGGGCCTGCGTGCGATGGGCCAGCACGTCACAGTCAGGGGGCCTGCGTGCGATGGGCCGGCACGTCACAGTCAGGAGGCCGGCGTGCGATGGGCCAGCACGTCACAGTCATGGGGCCGGCGTGCGATGGGCCGGCACGTCACAGGGGGCCGGTGTGCGATGGGCCAGCATGTCACAGGGGGCCGGCGTGCGATGGGCCGGCACGTCACAGTCGGGTGCTAAAAACTCTGGGCACATGTTCCCCTACATTCCTATTGGAGATTATTCATTGTCCTAGGAGGAGTCTGGATAAAAGCTGCTGGAGAGCAGATGGCGCACGTTAGGCCGCGTGCACACACAGTCTTACTGCTGAGTTTTCACAGCAGGAACTGAGTGGAAAATCAAACTGTTTGAGGAGATTTGAGATTTGGAGAGGTTTCAGCTCAAAAAAACTCCTCAAAAACTTCAGTGTGTACACAGCCGAACAGCCCAAATCTCTCTTGGTGTCACAATGAGCCCCTGCACCAGACGGCTCTGCTCTCTTTATACATTCAGGGTTTTTCTAGCACATTTTTTATCATTGCTTTTTGGCCAAAACATTTTAACACATTATAAACTGATCCACCATGAAGTCACCCCACATCCATGCGGCCCGTGTCAAATCGTGCATCCGCCAGGCCTCTTCATACAGTTGAAACCAGAAGTTTACATACACTATATAAAAAGACACAGATTTTAATAGGAGTTAATTAAAGACACACCTGTGGATGTATTTTAATGCACACGTGAAACACACTGCTTCTTTGTGTAGCATCATGGGAAAGTCTAAAGAAATCAGCCAAGATATCAGGAAGAGAATTGTGGACTTGCACAAGTCTGGCTCATCCTTGGGCACAATTTCAACATACCTGAAGGCGCCTCGTTCATCTGTACAAACAATTATACGCAAGTACAAACAAGATGGGAATGTCCATCCATCATACCGCTCAGGAAGGAGACGGGTTCTGTGTCCCAGAGATGAGCGTGCTTTGGTCCGACATGTGCATATCAACCCAAGGACAAAAGCAAAAGACCTTGTGAAGATGATGGCGGAAGCTGGTAAGATTGTGTCAATAACCACAGTGAAAAGAGTACTGTATCAACATGGGCTGAAAGGCCACTCTGCCAGGAAGAAGCCAAAACTCAAAAAGAAACAAAAAAGCCAGATTAATGTTTGTAAATGCACACAGGAACAAAGAGCTTAATTTTTGGAGACATGTCCTGTGGTCTGATGAAACTAAAATTTTACTTTTTGGGCATAATGACCATCGTTACTTTGGGAGGAAAAAGGGGGAAGCTTGGAACCCTAAAAACACCATCCCAACTGTGAAACACGGGGGTGGCAGCATCATGCTGTGGGGTTCTTTTGCTGCAGGAGGGACTGGTGCACTTCACAAAATAGATGGCATCATGAGAAAAGAAGATTATGTGGCAATACTGAAGCAACATCTCAAGACATCAGCCAGGAAGTTAAAGCTTGGGTGGAAATGGGTCTTCCAAATGGACAATGACCGGAAGCATACTGCCAAAATGGTCACAAAGTGACTGAAGGATAACAAAGTCCATGTTTTGGAGCGGCCATCACAAAGCCCTGATCTCAATCCTATTGAAAATTTATGGGCAAAGCTGAAAAGGCTGCGAGCGCCGAGCAAGACGACCTACAAACCTGGATCAGTTACACCAGTTCTGTCAGGAGGAATCGGCCCAAATTCCCACCAACTATTGTGAGAAGCTTGTGGAAGGAGATCCCAAACGTGTGACCCAAGTCATTCAGGTTAAGGCCAATGGGACCAAATGCTAATGAAATGTGTGGAAACTTTTGACTTTGCACTAAGTAATAAAAATGCCTTAAACCATTCTCTCCTCTCATTATTCTGGCATTTGACAAATATTAAACCTTATGGTAATCCTAATTGTCCTAAAATGGGAAAGGTTTATTCTGATTTCATGTCAGATATTGAGTAAAACCTGCAGATGTGTCTTTATATATAGTGGATGGAAACTTCTGGTTTCAACTGTATCTGTGTGTATGTGCACATGATGGAAGTCACACTGATGTTACCCAGTGAGGTATTAGAAGCAGCAGAGCTTGGTTTGTCACATCGTCCATCCGCCAGGCCTCTACATGTGTGTATGTGCACATGATGGAAGTCACACTGATGTTACCCAGTGAGGTATTAGAAGCAGCAGAGCTTGGTTTGTCACATCGTCCATCCGCCAGGCCTCTACATGTGTGTATGTGCACATGATGGAAGTCACACTGATGTTACCCAGTGAGGTATTAGAAGCAGCAGAGCTTGGTTTGTCACATCGACCATCCGCCAGGCCTCTACATGTGTGTATGTGCACATGATGGAAGTCACACTGATGTTACCCAGTGAGGTATTAGAAGCAGCAGAGCTTGGTTTGTCACATCGTTCATCCGCCAGGCCTCTACATGTGTGTATGTGCACATGATGGAAGTCACACTGATGTTACCCAGTGAGGTATTAGAAGCAGCAGAGCTTGGTTTGTCACATCGACCATCCGCCAGGCCTCTACATGTGTGTATGTGCACATGATGGAAGTCACGCTGATGTTACCCAGTGAGGTATTAGAAGCAGCAGAGCTTGGTTTGTCACATCGACCATCCGCCAGGCCTCTACATGTGTGTATGTGCACATGATGGAAGTCACACTGATGTTACCCAGTGAGGTATTAGAAGCAGCAGAGCTTGGTTTGTCACATCGTCCATCCGCCAGGCCTCTACTTGTGTGTATGTGCACATGATGGAAGTCACGCTGATGTTACCCAGTGAGGTATTAGAAGCAGCAGAGCTTGGTTTGTCACATCGACCATCCGCCAGGCCTCTTCATGTGTGTATGTGCACATGATGGAAGTCAAGCTGATGTTACCCAGTGAGGTATTAGAAGCAGCAGAGCTTGGTTTGTCACATCGACCATCCGCCAGGCCTCTACATGTGTGTATGTGCACATGATGGAAGTCACGCTGATGTTACCCAGTGAGGTATTAGAAGCAGCAGAGCTTGGTTTGTCACATCGTCCATCCGCCAGGCCTCTACATGTGTGTATGTGCACATGATGGAAGTCACACTGATGTTACCCAGTGAGGTATTAGAAGCAGCAGAGCTTGGTTTGTCACATCGTCCATCCGCCAGGCCTCTACATGTGTGTATGTGCACATGATGGAAGTCACACTGATGTTACCCAGTGAGGTATTAGAAGCAGCAGAGCTTGGTTTGTCACATCGACCATCCGCCAGGCCTCTACATGTGTGTATGTGCACATGATGGAAGTCACACTGATGTTACCCAGTGAGGTATTAGAAGCAGCAGAGCTTGGTTTGTCACATCGTCCATCCGCCAGGCCTCTACATGTGTGTATGTGCACATGATGGAAGTCACGCTGATGTTACCCAGTGAGGTATTAGAAGCAGCAGAGCTTGGTTTGTCACATCGACCATCCGCCAGGCCTCTACATGTGTGTATGTGCACATGATGGAAGTCAAGCTGATGTTACCCATTGAGGTATTAGAAGCAGCAGAGCTTAGTTTGTCACATCGACCATCCGCCAGGCCTCTACATGTGTGTATGTGCACATGATGGAAGTCACGCTGATGTTACCCAGTGAGGTATTAGAAGCAGCAGAGCTTGGTTTGTCACATCGACCATCCGCCAGGCCTCTTCATGTGTGTATGTGCACATGATGGAAGTCAAGCTGATGTTACCCAGTGAGGTATTAGAAGCAGCAGAGCTTGGTTTGTCACATCGACCATCCGCCAGGCCTCTACATGTGTGTATGTGCACATGATGGAAGTCACGCTGATGTTACCCAGTGAGGTATTAGAAGCAGCAGAGCTTGGTTTGTCACATCGACCATCCGCCAGGCCTCTACATGTGTGTATGTGCACATGATGGAAGTCACGCTGATGTTACCCAGTGAGGTATTAGAAGCAGCAGAGCTTGGTTTGTCACATCGTCCATCCGCCAGGCCTCTACATGTGTGTATGTGCACATGATGGAAGTCACACTGATGTTACCCAGTGAGGTATTAGAAGCAGCAGAGCTTGGTTTGTCACATCGTCCATCCGCCAGGCCTCTACATGTGTGTATGTGCACATGATGGAAGTCACACTGATGTTACCCAGTGAGGTATTAGAAGCAGCAGAGCTTGGTTTGTCACATCGACCATCCGCCAGGCCTCTACATGTGTGTATGTGCACATGATGGAAGTCACACTGATGTTACCCAGTGAGGTATTAGAAGCAGCAGAGCTTGGTTTGTCACATCGTCCATCCGCCAGGCCTCTACATGTGTGTATGTGCACATGATGGAAGTCACGCTGATGTTACCCAGTGAGGTATTAGAAGCAGCAGAGCTTGGTTTGTCACATCGACCATCCGCCAGGCCTCTACATGTGTGTATGTGCACATGATGGAAGTCAAGCTGATGTTACCCATTGAGGTATTAGAAGCAGCAGAGCTTAGTTTGTCACATCGACCATCCGCCAGGCCTCTACATGTGTGTATGTGCACATGATGGAAGTCACGCTGATGTTACCCAGTGAGGTATTAGAAGCAGCAGAGCTTGGTTTGTCACATCGACCATCCGCCAGGCCTCTACATGTGTGTATGTTCACATGATGGAAGTCACGCTGATGTTACCCAGTGAGGTATTAGAAGCAGCAGAGCTTGGTTTGTCACATCGTCCATCCGCCAGGCCTCTACATGTGTGTATGTGGACATGATGGAAGTCACACTGATGTTACCCAGTGAGGTATTAGAAGCAGCAGAGCTTGGTTTGTCACATCGTCCATCCGCCAGGCCTCTACATGTGTGTATGTGCACATGATGGAAGTCACACTGATGTTACCCAGTGAGGTATTAGAAGCAGCAGAGCTTGGTTTGTCACATCGTCCATCCGCCAGGCCTCTACATGTGTGTATGTGCACATGATGGAAGTCACACTGATGTTACCCAGTGAGGTATTAGAAGCAGCAGAGCTTGGTTTGTCACATCGTCCATCCGCCAGGCCTCTACATGTGTGTATGTGGACATGATGGAAGTCACACTGATGTTACCCAGTGAGGTATTAGAAGCAGCAGAGCTTGGTTTGTCACATTGTCCATCCACCAGGCCTCTACATGTGTGTATGTGCACATGATGGAAGTCACACTGATGTTACCCAGTGAGGTATTAGAAGCAGCAGAGCTTGGTTTGTCACATCGACCATCCGCCAGGCCTCTACATGTGTGTATGTGCACATGATGGAAGTCACGCTGATGTTACCCAGTGAGGTATTAGAAACAGCAGAGCTTGGTTTGTCACATCGACCATCCGCCAGGCCTCTACATGTGTGTATGTGCACATGATGGAAGTCAAGCTGATGTTACCCAGTGAGGTATTAGAAGCAGCAGAGCTTGGTTTGTCACATCGACCATCCGCCAGGCCTCTACATGTGTGTATGTGCACATGATGGAAGTCACGCTGATGTTACCCAGTGAGGTATTAGAAGCAGCAGAGCTTGGTTTGTCACATCGACCATCCGCCAGGCCTCTACATGTGTGTATGTGCACATGATGGAAGTCACGCTGATGTTACCCAGTGAGGTATTAGAAGCAGCAGAGCTTGGTTTGTCACATCGACCATCCGCCAGGCCTCTACATGTGTGTATGTGCACATGATGGAAGTCAAGCTGATGTTACCCAGTGAGGTATTAGAAGCAGCAGAGCTTGGTTTGTCACATCGACCATCCGCCAGGCCTCTACATGTGTGTATGTGCACATGATGGAAGTCACGCTGATGTTACCCAGTGAGGTATTAGAAGCAGCAGAGCTTGGTTTGTCACATCGTCCATCCGCCAAGCCTCTACATGTGTGTATGTGCACATGATGGAAGTCACGCTGATGTTACCCAGTGAGGTATTAGAAGCAGCAGAGCTTGGTTTGTCACATCGTCCATCCGCCAGGCCTCTACATGTGTGTATGTGCACATGATGGAAGTCACACTGATGTTACCCAGTGAGGTATTAGAAGCAGCAGAGCTTGGTTTGTCACATCGACCATCCGCCAGGCCTCTACATGTGTGTATGTGCACATGATGGAAGTCACACTGATGTTACCCAGTGAGGTATTAGAAGCAGCAGAGCTTGGTTTGTCACATCGTCCATCCGCCAGGCCTCTACATGTGTGTATGTGCACATGATGGAAGTCACGCTGATGTTACCCAGTGAGGTATTAGAAGCAGCAGAGCTTGGTTTGTCACATCGTCCATCCGCCAGGCCTCTACATGTGTGTATGTGGACATGATGGAAGTCACACTGATGTTACCCAGTGAGGTATTAGAAGCAGCAGAGCTTGGTTTGTCACATTGTCCATCCACCAGGCCTCTACATGTGTGTATGTGCACATGATGGAAGTCACACTGATGTTACCCAGTGAGGTATTAGAAGCAGCAGAGCTTGGTTTGTCACATCGACCATCCGCCAGGCCTCTACATGTGTGTATGTGCACATGATGGAAGTCACGCTGATGTTACCCAGTGAGGTATTAGAAACAGCAGAGCTTGGTTTGTCACATCGACCATCCGCCAGGCCTCTACATGTGTGTATGTGCACATGATGGAAGTCAAGCTGATGTTACCCAGTGAGGTATTAGAAGCAGCAGAGCTTGGTTTGTCACATCGACCATCCGCCAGGCCTCTACATGTGTGTATGTGCACATGATGGAAGTCACGCTGATGTTACCCAGTGAGGTATTAGAAGCAGCAGAGCTTGGTTTGTCACATCGACCATCCGCCAGGCCTCTACATGTGTGTATGTGCACATGATGGAAGTCACGCTGATGTTACCCCGTGAGGTATTAGAAGCAGCAGAGCTTGGTTTGTCACATCGTCCATCCGCCTGGCCTCTACATGTGTGTATGTGGACATGATGGAAGTCACACTGATGTTACCCAGTGAGGTATTAGAAGCAGCAGAGCTTGGTTTGTCACATCGTCCATCCGCCAGGCCTCTACATGTGTGTATGTGCACATGATGGAAGTCACACTGATGTTACCCAGTGAGGTATTAGAAGCAGCAGAGCTTGGTTTGTCACATCGTCTATCCGCCAGGCCTCTACATGTGTGTATGTGCACATGATGGAAGTCACACTGATGTTACCCAGTGAGGTATTAGAAGCAGCAGAGCTTGGTTTGTCACATCGTCCATCCGCCAGGCCTCTACTTGTGTGTATGTGGACATGATGGAAGTCACACTGATGTTACCCAGTGAGGTATTAGAAGCAGCAGAGCTTGGTTTGTCACATCGTCCATCCGCCAGGCCTCTACATGTGTGTATGTGCACATGATGGAAGTCACACTGATGTTACCCAGTGAGGTATTAGAAGCAGCAGAGCTTGGTTTGTCACATCGTCCATCCGCCAGGCCTCTACATGTGTGTATGTGCACATGATGGAAGTCACACTGATGTTACCCAGTGAGGTATTAGAAGCAGCAGAGCTTGGTTTGTCACATCGACCATCCGCCAGGCCTCTACATGTGTGTATGTGCACATGATGGAAGTCACACTGATGTTACCCAGTGAGGTATTAGAAGCAGCAGAGCTTGGTTTGTCACATCGACCATCCGCCAGGCCTCTACATGTGTGTATGTGCACATGATGGAAGTCAAGCTGATGTTACCCAGTGAGGTATTAGAAGCAGCAGAGCTTGGTTTGTCACATCGACCATCCGCCAGGCCTCTACATGTGTGTATGTGCACATGATGGAAGTCACGCTGATGTTACCCAGTGAGGTATTAGAAGCAGCAGAGCTTGGTTTGTCACATCTCTGGTCACAAGAACAAGATTTGAATTTAGAATTTGGCACTTTGCTCAAATTTGGACGGGAAATTCATTCTTTTCTAAGCAAATCTGCCTTATTGTGGTCAAAATGCCAGCGCATACAAAACGTTTGGGTTCAAAAATGAGGGATTCATCTGTCTCGCTGCTGCCACTCTGCCTGATCTTACTCTGCTCCTTCGGTGTCCCGTCTCTCGTCCTCTTCTGCGTCTTCGCTCACTCTTCTCCTCGGACAGCTCACACTCCGGCATTGACTGACGGGCCACCAAAGTCTTCATCGCTGCCTATGCCTTATAGATGGGCACCACGAGCCTCGGAGAGGACATTCTGCTCACCGGTTTACTAACATGGCTGTACTTGGACACAAATGAGGATGAAGTACCCCCACAGGGGGCAGCCCTGACTGTTAGGCTTAAAGGCTCTATTCCCATCTTCATGAGTGGGAGCTGGCAGACAGGACTTGTACATACAAGCAACTTATTGCTGATTAAAATTTTCAGCCATTGAGATTTTTTTTGTTCTTTTGTTTACAGCTCGTTGTCTCGGAGACCGACCACCGCTGCTAGACAGCAGAACGTGTAGTGCTTGCAAGCTCTTTCCTATTGAGATTGTAAGCACTGTTTTAAAGCTGGACAGGATTGATGTAGCAAATTGTTACCTCCTAATCCCGGCCAGCTTCAGTACAGTGCTTACAAGCTAGAGAGCAGCGGTGGTCGGTCTCCTAGGCAACAAGCTCTAAATAACAGAAAAGTGTTATCTCAAGAACGGCTGAAAATGTTGATAAGCAATAAAATACAAAAGTTCCTGTTATTACAATCACTATCCAAAAATATCCATTTATGAAGAGGGCATTAACACTGACTCTGATTTTGGGGAATGTAGACCCTTTCCTAACACTTCATGAAGTTTTCTTGGTCTCACTGTGCCATGTCTGTTCACATACCTAATAAAAGTTTAGGCCGAAAATCAGAACTTTTAGGTCCCACCCTCTGAACTTTCCAGGACGCCGCTGTCACCACCCGAATTGAACGTTGACTTTAAGGACAATGCATATGTCACTGATACTGGAAGCTGTGGTATTCGGCCCCAGAAGTCGGACTCCCACGCTCGGCGTCATTTGTGAGTTGGTCGGTGGTGATTCCACTTCGTGGTGTCACATGAGTCGTCCTTTACATGTCTACGTTCCTACTAAGTATCTGTAGGTGGGGAAACTTCACCAAAACTGCCTCATTGAGCCTCAGAAATGTGGACTTTCCTCATTTCAGATCTATTTTAGAGGAAGAACGAAAAATCTGAAAACAAAGAATTTAGACAGAAGACGATGTACTGAGGGCAGTATGGAGGAGCTGATGTGCGGGGGCACCATGGCCCACGTTGTGCTCATTGGGGTGGGTACAGGGCATCAGACCCCCACCCATCAGACATAACAATAGACTATCAATGGTAAAGTCCTTCTAGTATGAACTGAAATCTGAGGGGCCATGACCAGCTGTGAGTGGCCCATTGTGGCTGGTACTAGGGGGCATTATGGCTCCCTCTTGCTGGCATGCTGTAGCTTGCTCTGCAGGGGCAGTGTTGCTGGCACTGTACGGTAGCACAGTATGGATCACAGGGTCTGGGGCGCAGTCTATGAATGACATGGTACAGGTAGGTGGCAATGTAGAGGGCATATTGCACATAACATAGTGGTACTTAATGAAACCACGATGACTGGCACTGTATTGGGCTCACTGTGAAGAGCATTGTATAGGACCACTATGACTGGCACTGTATCAGGCTCACTGTGAATAGCATTGTATAGGACCACTATGACTGGCACTGTATCGGGCTCACTGTGAATAGCATTGTATAGGACCACTATGACTGGCACTGTATCAGGCTCACTGTGAATAGCATTGTATAGGACCACTATGACTGGCACTGTATCGGGCTCACTGTGAATAGCATTGTATAGGACCACGATGACTGGTACTGTATCGGGCTCACTGTGGATGGTACTGTATTGGCCCACTATGACTGGCACTGTGTAACACTATTTGCCGGCGCCCCTGCATGGTTCTCCTTCCCCCTCGATGCAGGAACGCCGCCATACTCACCGCCCCGGCCGTGTGCCATGGTCCCCGGTGTGTTGCCTGCTCCCTTCCTGCTTCTGAGGCTCTGTGTCAGTAATCATTTTGCAATGGATCCTGAACCTAGTAGTGTGAACGAAGCCCGAGTCAGTATCAGTAACCATTCTGCAGAGGATACAGAACCTATTAGACTGAACGGAGCTGTAGTCCTTTCCCTGTCTGCGTACCTAACCCCTGGGGTCAGCAGGTGCAGTATCGGGGACTGCCTAGGAGAGGGATCTGGCGGCTACCTGCAGGCAAGCTTAACCTCACCATCAAGAGCTCCAGTGAATACCTGGTAGCCGCTTAGCTACGCCCCATCTAGGTAAGCCTGGCCTCGTGGCACAGTGGGTCACAAACCACATGCGCCACCAGCATGGGCCCCTCTGATCCCCAGTCCTCTCTGCGCTCGGAGCTGTGTTGGCAGCTGCCTTACCAGCGAGAATGCCAGGAAGAAATTTTGTTTCATCCTCAGACACTAGATGCCCTATTGGAAGCCCTCACGTCAGTTGCGCCAGCCCAAGTTGCAGTACCTATGGCTGTGCTTATTCAACCTGAAACTTATGCCTCTGGAGTGGAACCCATCCTATCTGATCTACCTCGGTACTATGGGGATCCGAAGCAGTGCCATGGGTTCCTAGAGCACTGCATACAGCAACATGAAGTTTTGCGCCATCAGTTTTCTTCTAACTGGGTCAAGGTGGGATTCGCAATCTCCTACCTAGCAGGAGATGCCCTAGCATGGCTCAACCCCCTATGGAAAAAAGGGGCTCCTATCACCTCGACCTGCAGGCCTTCCGGGTGGACTTCTGACAGGTCTTCGATGAGTCGAAGTCGATCGCAGCATTGCGGAGGCAAGGGGAGGTGATTGCAATACTCACCTCTTCTTCCGACCACCAGCGCTGTCTGCAGCGGCTTCCTGGATGTTGTCATGACGACCCGATGTCGTCATGGCAACATCCGGGTCACCAGACAGCAGGAAGATTCTTTGGTCATGCGCAGTGCATGACCAAAGAATCTTCTCCCTGTGCAGCACTGACAACCTGTATAGCACAGGGATGGTGCTGCATTTATGTGCTATACAGGCGATCAGAGTAAAAAAAGTGAAAGTCCCAGAGTGGGACACAAAATAAAAGTCCAAAAAGTGTTAAAAAATTAAAAAAGAAAATTGTAAAAATATATACAGTACAGACCAAAAGTTTGGACACACCTTCTCATTTAAAGATTTTTCTGTATTTTCATGACTATGAAAATCGTACATTCACACTGAAGGCATCAAAACTATGAATTAACACATGTGGAATTATATACTTAGCAAAAAAGTGTGAAACAACTGAAAATATGTCTTATATTCTAGGTTCTTCAAAGTAGCCACCTTTTGCATTGATGACTGCTTTGCACATTCTTGGCATTCTCTTGATGAGCTTCAAGAGGTAGTCACCGGAAATGGTTTTCACTTCACTGGTGTGCCCTGTCAGGTTTAATAAGTGGGATTTCTTGCCTTATAAATGGGGTTGGGACCATCAGTTGTGTTGTGTAGAAGTCTGGTGGATACACAGCTGATAGTCCTACTAAATATACTGTTAGAATTTGTATTATGGCAAGAAAAAAGCAGCTAAGTAAAGAAAAACGAGTGGCCATCATTACTTTAAGAAATGAAGGTCAGTCAGTGTGAAAAATTGGGAAAACTTTAAAAGTGTCCCCAAGTGCAGTGGCAAAAACCATCAAGCGCTACAAAGAAACTGGCTCACATGAGGCCCGCCCCAGAAGAGGAAGACCAAGAGTCACCTCTGCTTCTGAGGACAAGTTTATCCGAGTCACCAGCCTCAGAAATCGCAGGTTAACAGCAGCTCAGATTATAGACCAGGTCAATGCCACACAGAGTTCTAGCAGCAGACACATCTCTTCAACAACTGTTAAGAGGAGACTTTGTGCAGCAGGCCTTCATGGTAAAATAGCTGCTAGGAAACCACTGCTAAGGACAAGCAACAAGCAGAAGAGACTTGTTTGGGCTAAAGAACACAAGGAATGGACATTAGACCAGTGGAAATCTGTGCTTTGATCTGATGAGTCCAAATTTGAGATCTTTGGTTCCAACCACCGTGTCTTTGTGCGACGCAGAAAAGGTGAATGGATGGACTCTACATGCCTGGTTCCCACCGTGAAGCATGGAGGAGGAGGTGTAATGGTGTGGGGGTGCTTTGCTGCTGACACTGTTGGGGATTTATTCAAAATTGAAGGCATACTGAACCAGCATGGCTACCACAGCATCTTGCAGCGGCATCCTATTCCATCCGGTTTGCGTTTAGTTGGACCATTACTTATTTTTCAACAGGACAATGACCCCAAACACACCTCCAGGCTGTGTAAGGGCTATTTGACCAAGACGGAGAGTGATGGGGTGCTACGCCAGATGACCTGGCCTCCACAGTCACCAGACCTGAACCCAATCGAGATGGTTTGGGGTGAGCTGGACCGCAGTGTGAAGGCAAAAGGGCCAACAAGTGCTAAGCATCTCTGGGAACTCCTTCAAGATTGTTGGAAGACCATTTCCGGTGACTACCTCTTGAAGCTCATCAAGAGAATGCCAAGAGTGTGCAAAGCAGTCATCAAAGCAAAAGGTGGCTACTTTGAAGAACCTAGAATATAAGACATATTTTCAGTTGTTTCACACTTTTTTGTTAAGTATATAATTCCACATGTGGTAATTCATAGTTTTGATGCCTTCAGTGTGAATGTACAATTTTCATAGTCATGAAAATACAGAAAAATCTGTAAATGAGAAGGTGTGTCCAAACTTTTGGTCTGTACTGTATATATATATAAAAAAAAATCCACCAAAAATAAAAATATAATGTACCCATCAATAAATATTATTATGAAAAAAAAACAATAAAAGTACACATATTTGGTATCGCCGCGTCCGGAATAACCTGACCTATAAAACTGTCCCACTAGTTAACCCCTTTAGTGAACAAACTAAAAAAATAAAATAAAAAAACGAAGCAAAAAAACAATGCTTTATCATCATACCGCCCAAAAAAAATGAAATAACACGCGATCAAAAAGACAAATAAAAATGGTACCGCTGAAAACGTCATCTTGTCCCGCAAAAAACAAGCCGCCATACAGCTCCATCAGCCGAAAAATAAAAAAGTTATAGCTCTCAGAATAAAACGATGCAAAAAAATATTTTTTTCTATAAAATAGCTTTTATTGTGTAAAAGCGCCAAAACATAGAAAAACGATATAAATATGGTACCGCTGTAAACGTACTGACTCGAAGAATAAAGCTGCCTTATCAATTTTACCACACGCGGAACAGCATAAAAAAAACCCTGCTTCGTGGCCAAAAAAACCTCGCAGGGATTGCCTGCCATGCACAAGCGATTCCCGCATGATTTTTTTGGGTTTCTAATAACCATGAAACATGCGGGCGGGGACTCGAGCATGTCACTCGAGCACCCGCGATACATGGTGCATACCCGTGTACCCGATGCAAACTCAAGTAGCGAGCACTTGCACTTAACACTAATGACAACTTATTCAATATGATGACCTAATGTTATAAAATTCTGTGTCGTACCTCTGGACTCAAAATGTTCACTATACCCCTTGATAAAATCCTTGAGGGGTGTAGTTTCCAAAGTGGGGTCACTTGTGTGGGGTTTCCACTATTTAGGCACATCAGGGGCTCTCCAAACGCAACATGGAGTCTGCTCTCAATTCCAGCCAATTTTGCGTTCAAAAAGTCACACAGTGCTCCTTCCCTTCTGAACTGTGCCGTGCGTCCAAACACTGTATTTTCCCCACATATGGGGTATTGGCGTACTCAAGAGAAATTGCACAACAGTTTTTTGGGGTCCATTTTCTCCTCTTACCCTTGTGAAAATAAAAAAAATTGGAGCTAAAACATTATTTTTGTGGAAAAAGTTTGATTTTTTTATTTTCACGGCTCCATGTTATAAACTTCTGTAAAGCTCTTGGGGGTTCAGGGTGCTCACCACACATCTAGATAAGTTCCCTGAGGGTCTAGTTTCCAAAATGGTGTCACTTGTGGGTGGTTTCCACTGTTTAGGCACATCAGGGGCTCTCCAAACGCAACATGGCGTCCGCTAAGTATTCAAGCAAATTTTACAATCAAAAGTCAAATGGTGCTCCTTCCCTTCCGAACTCTGCCGTGCGGCCAAACAGAGGTTTTCCCCAATTTATGGGGTATCGGCGTGCTCAGGAGAAGTTGCACAACAAACTGCATGGTGCAATTTCTCCTGTTACCCTTATGAAAATGCAAAATTGGGGGCTGAAAAACATTTTTGTGGGAAAAATGTGAAAATTTTATTTTTACGGCTCAATGTTCTAAACTTCTGTGAAGCACCTTGGGGTTCAAGGTGCTCACCCCACATCTAGATAAGTTCCCTGAGGGGTCTAGTTTCCAAAATGGAGTCACTTGTGGGGGGTTTCTACTGTTTAGGCACATCAGGGGCTCTCCAAACGCGACATGGCGTCCGCTAATTATTCAAGCAAATTTTACATTCAAAAAGTCAAATGGCGCTCCTTCTCTTCCGAGCTCTTCCGTGCGCCTTAACAGTGTTTTTTCCCCACGTATGGGGTATCTGCGCGCTCAGGTGAAATTGCACAACAAATGTTGGGGTCCATTTTTTCCTGTTACCCCTGTGAAAATAAAAAAAAATTGTGTCTAAAGTAACATTTTTGTGAAAAAAGTTAAATGTTAATTTTTTTCTTCCACATTCCAAAAATTCCTGTGAAGCACCTGAAGGGTTAATAAAGTTCTTGAATGTGGTTTTGAGCACCTTGAGGGGTGCAGTTTTTAGAATGGTGTCACTTTTGGGTATTTTCTGTCATAAAGGCCCCTCAAAGTCACTTCAAATGTGATGTGGTCCCTAAAAAATGGTTTTGTAAATTTTGTTGGAAAAATGAGAAATCGCTGGTCAACTTTTAACCCTTATAGCTCCCCAATAAAAAAAAATGTTGGTTCCAAAATTGTGCTGATGTAAAGTAGACATGCGGGAAATGTTATTTATTAACTCTTTTGTGTGACATATCTCTCTGATTTAAGGGCATAAAAATTCAAATTTTGAAAATTGCAAAATTTTCAAAATTTTCGCCAAATTTCCGTTTTTTTCACAAATAAATGCAAGTGATATCGAGGAAATTTTACCTCTATCATGAAGTACAATATGTCATGAAAAAACAATCTCAGAATCAGGGGGATCCGTTGAAGCGTTCCAGAGTAATTACCTCATAAAGTGACAGTGGTCAGAATTGTAAAAATTGGCCTGGTCATTAACGTGCAAACCACCCTCGAGGGTAAAGGGGTTAAAGGAGAGAAGCATCCTGGTCGTGAAGATGGTGAGAGGTGTCACTTTTCTTCTAGTGGAGAAAAGTCATGTTCCTGAAGAGAAGTCGTTGGAGTTTGTGAAGAGGTGTCAGCTTCCAGGTTTTCTGCAGAGAGTCATCATGGGCTTGAAGAAGAGGGGGCATAAGGGGGGTACTGTAACGCTATTTGCCAGAGCCCCTGCATGGTTCTCCTTCCCCCTCAATGCATGGATGCCGGAATACCCTCTGCCCTGGCTATGCGGCGTGGTCCCCGGCGTGTTCACTGTTTCCTTCATGCTTCTGAGTCTCCATGTCAGTAACTGTTCTACAGAGGATTCAGAACCTATTAATCTGAATGGAGCTCTAGTCCTTTATGTGTCTGTGTACCAGGCCCCTGGGGTCAGCAGCTGCTGTGCCAGGGACTGCCTAGAAGTGGTACCTGGCGGCTCCCTGTAGCCCCTCCTAGGTAAGCCCAGCCCCGTTGCTCATTGGGTCCTCAAACCATGTGCACCACCAGCGTGCGTAACACACTGTATCAGGGGCTGACTGTGGATAATATTGTATAGGACCACTATGACTGACTGATACAGTTATCAAGAGCTCACTGTGGATAGTACTGAATGAGACCACTATGACTGGCACTGAATCAGGGGTTCACCGTGAATGGTACTGTATGGGACCACTATAACTGGCACTGTATGTTAAGCTCATCAGCTGAGGTAGATCCTCCAAGCCCAATGTCCGGGTGGGCACATGAGCATCGGTGCAGCAGATAGGTGGAACACGGATAGCCGAGGGACAGGAGACCAAAGCAGGTAGGCAGGATATAGGAAACCGCAGGCAGGTGGAAGATGTCCAGAAAACTGCAGGCAGGAGGGATGACTGAGACTGCAGGCAGACAGCGACATCTAGGAGACCACAGGCAAGCAGGTGGGATCTTGGAAACCGCTGACAGGAGGGAGATATCCAGGAGACCCCAGGAGATGTCCGGGAGACTGCAGACAGCAGCTGAGCAGGTCAAGGTGTATAGAGCAAGCCAGAGTCTAGCAACACTGAAGTCCTAATACCAAGACACAGTGTGTGCTGATGAGCCTTATATAGGCCCAGGCTGATGCTCACATGGGATCACGCCGCGCCGTCTGCAAAGCTCAATGTGCAGCACAACAGAGTCTAGCGGACCGGGGTGAGGGAGTAAGGCACGGATCCAGGACAGATGCGTAACACTGTATTAGGGGCATACTGTGGATAGTACTGTATGGGAACAGCATAATTGACACTATTAAGGCTCATTGTGGTTGACACTGTATGGGACCACTATGTTTGGCACTGTATTAGAGACAACTGTATGGGACCGCTATTGTTGGCCCTGAATTAGGGAGGACTGTATGGGACCGCTATTGTTGGCCCTGTATTAAGGAGGACTGTATGGGACCGCAATGGTTGGCACTGTATTAGGAAGGACTGTATGGGACCACTAGGACATATTTACTGTCTTTATATTGTACATCCAGATCTACTTGGTGAATATACATATATACAGTGATGTGAAAAAGTGTTTGCCCTCTTCCTGATTTCTTATTCTTTTGCATGTTTGTCACATTTAAATGTTTCAGATCACAAAACAAATTTAAATATTAGACATAGATCTCAATTACTTTGTTTCTCATTTGTTCCTGAATTTCTTTGGATCGCAGCATGATGTCTAGCTTTTGAAAATCTTTTGGTCTACTTCACTTTGTCAGGCAGGTCCTATTTAAGTGATTTCTTGATTGAGAACAGGTGTAACAGCCCTGTGTGTGACTAGGGAAATTGTACTCAGCTTCCCAAAGATGTGATCAACCACAGTTAAATTTATGTTTTAATGAGGGGGATCACTTTTTCACACAGGGCCCTGTAGGTTTGGATTTCTTTTCCCCTTAATAATAAAGACCTTCATTTAAAAACTGCATTTTGTGTTTTCTTTGTCTAATATTTACATTTGTTTTGTGATTTGAAACATTTAAGTGTGACAAACATACAAAAGAATAAGAAATCAGGAAGGGGCAAACACTTGTTCACACCACTATAGTTGTAAGAGACCGAGACCTACACATAAAAGTCTTTAATGGACAAGTGCTCGGTGCCTTTATGTGTTGCCAGTGACTGATAGACAGATGGCACCCGGTCTCTGCAGCAGTAATAACCTCATGTGCTGCCATTCCTCTCCCATCAGATATTGGCAGCAGTACAGAGGACACTTGATGCTTCAGGATACACACGGCTGTGTTTTTCCACTCATTTTCCATACTGAGCTGTGAGCACCAGGCAGACATCAGGATCGAGTATCCATCAGATATATGTACAGTACAGACCAAAAGTTTGGACACACCTTCTCATTTAAAGATTTTTCTGTATTTTCATGACTATGAAAATTGTACATTCACACTGAAGGCATCAAAACTATGAATTAACACATGTGGAATTATATACTTAACAAAAAAGTGTGAAACAACTGAAAATATGTCTTATATTCTAGGTTCTTCAAAGTAGCCACCTTTTGCTTTGATGACTGCTTTGCACACTCTTGGCATTCTCTTGATGAGCTTCAAGAGGTAGTCACCGGAAATGGTCTTCCAACAATCTTGAAGGAGTTCCCAGAGATGCTTAGCACTTGTTGGCCCTTTTGCCTTCACTCTGCCGTCCAGCTGACCCCAAACCATCTCGATTGGGTTCAGGTCTGGTGACTGTGGAGGCCAGGTCATCTGGCGTAGCACCCCATCACTCTCCTTCTTGGTCAAATAGCCCTTACACAGCCTGGAGGTGTGTTTGGGGTCATTGTCCTGTTGAAAAATAAATGATGGTCCAACTAAACGCAAACCGGATGGAATAGCATGCCGCTGCAAGATGCTGTGGTAGCCATGCTGGTTCAGTATGCCTTCAATTTTGAATAAATCCCCAACAGTGTCACCAACAAAGCACCCCCACACCATCACACCTCCTCCTCCATGCTTCACGGTGGGAACCAGGCATGTAGAGTCCATCCGTTCACCTTTTCTGCGTTGCACAAAGACACGGTGGTTGGAACCAAAGATCTCAAATTTGGACTCATCAGACCAAAGCACAGATTTCCACTGGTCTAATGTCCATTCCTTGTGTTCTTTAGCCCAAACAAGTCTCTTCTGCTTGTTGCCTGTCCTTAGCAGTGGTTTCCTAGCAGCTATTTTACCATGAAGGCCTGCTGCACAAAGTCTCCTCTTAACAGTTGTTGAAGGGATGTGTCTGCTGCTAGAACTCTGTGTGGCATTGACCTGGTCTCTAATCTGAGCTGCTGTTTGAGGCTGGTGACTCGGATAAACTTATCCTCAGAAGCAGAGGTGACTCTTGGTCTTCCTTTCCTGGGGCGGTCCTCATGTGAGCCAGTTTCTTTGTAGCGCTTGATGGTTTTTGCAACTGCACTTGGGGACACTTTCAAAGTTTTCCCAATTTTTCGCACTGACTGACCTTCATTTCTTAAAGTAATGATGGCCACTCGTTTTTCTTTACTTAGAATTTGTATTATGGCAAGAAAAAAGCAGCTAACAGTCTATTCAGTAGGACTATCAGCTGTGTATCCACCAGACTGCACAACACAACTGATGGTCCCAACCCCATTTATAAGCCAAGAAACCCCACTTATTAAACCTGACAGGGCACACCTGTGAAGTGAAAACCATTTCCGGTGACTACCTCTTGAAGCTCATCAAGAGAATGCCAAGAGTGTGCAAAGCAGTCATCAAAGCAAAAGGTGGCTACTTTGAAGAACCTAGAATATAAGACATATTTTCAGTTGTTTCACACTTTTTTGTTAAGTATATAATTCCACATGTGTTAATTCATAGTTTTGATGCCTTCAGTGTGAATGTACAATTGAAATATTCATGAAAATACAGAAAAATCTTTAAATGAGAAGGTGTGTCCAAACTTTTGGTCTGTACTGTATCTACAAGTGGGAGGGGCGTGTAGGTGGGCGACAGGTGGGCCGGGTGTAGGTGGGCGACAGCTGCGGACAAGGCAAATAACAAAAATTATGTATAGATGCATAGAATTACCCTTTCACGCTGTGCCAATTTTTAATTTTTCCGCTTTTGTTTTTTTGGTCCTCCTCTTCCAAAAGCCATGACTTTTTTGTTATTTTTCCATCAACAATAGTCGGATAACGACTTGCCTTTATACTGACTGGTTAAAAAAAAGCTCAGTTCCTCCATTGTTGCATTGGTTTAGTTTTTACAGAGTTCACTGACAAGTAAAAAAAATGATCTGGAAACTTTATTCTGGATATCTCCTAATTCCTCTGCTTCTTGCTCCTATTCCTCTTCGTCTCAGGAAAGATTGTGTTGCACATGCTTGGAAGCAGAAGCCATGCAGTGCAGTGAGTGGTCCGCAGAGCAGACAGCGAGGAATTACAGCCCTACTTTAGAAATTGTAATAGATGTCTGTGCAGTTCATGTTGTGTTTTTTTTTTAATCTTTTCCTATTAAAAAAAACCATGACCATAGGATAGAAGTTGGACAGTGATCGGGACTAGCTCTGTTTGCTGCATCTGCTTCCAAGCATGTGAAACACAATCTCTCCTGAGATAATGAGGGATGGGGTGAGCCAGGGAGTGGAGGAGATAAGAGGCATATCATATGTGACTTTAACCATAATGGTGTCAAAGAATTCTAAAATATATAAGTTCAGGTGTTTTAGACTTGGTAGTACCAAATATGGTCCTTTGGAACCTGCAACAAACCACTTAGATGCTCCTGACCCCAAGATTGGAACTGGCTCTGTTTGCTGCAGTTACAATATTCACTGTCGCACAGCACTAGACGTGTGATTCATGATTGTCACCTGTCGGGAAGGGGTTAAAACATACTGCTACCCCTTCACCAATGACTGATCAGACCAGGCATCGAATATTTCTCCGTTTTGTAATTTCATGCACCATTATGACTTTACCTGTTACACATCCTCCATAGTTTTACAGTTATGTTTCATGACTTTGTTTTTCTTACCTCACCATGCAAATTACATTATTCATAGTGAAGCTTGAGAAATACTATATTTTCCATAGGTAATGGATTAATGGATATTTTTACAAACTTACGCATCATGTACCCGGATGACAGAATTTTCCCCACAATGACCCCGATGACCTTGGACAATCTGGATACAAGTCTAGAGCTTCTTCCCTAGTTTTGGCACATAGTAGATCCTGGGCAACCACACAATGATATAGAACTTATTCCCACGCACAGTACCAACATCGAAGGGGATCGGAAACAAGAATAAGGGGTTTTCAGAGAAAAGTACCTAAATCTGTCTATCTGATCATCATGGGGATGGTGTCACAACAGGTCTGAAGGGGTTTCTGCACCTTTGTTTGATGCCACCAGGACTTGTTGTGAGTAGGATTACCAATAAAAAGGACTGTACCCCTATAAGACACCGTGCCATTATTTACATCTGCACGCATGCCTCATTATTATTATTGTCTGCACTGCAGACATTGCACTGCATTGCATCTGCTGCCCAGCATGAGAAATACAAACCTTTATGAGATAGAAAGGGACAAGAGTAAGCTAATATGCTGCAGATTAGAGACATACGACGTGTGACTTGTACTATGAGGCATGGACATGGTTTTCAAAGATCAGAAAGTCCCTTGACTTATTTGCTCCAGATAATCTTCCAAAGGGTTCAAACCTGCTGTTCACACCTCCAACTCTGCTGCAACATGAACTCATCTCTGCTACTCTGGTGCTGTTCACACCTCCAACTCAGCTGCAACATGAACTCATCTCTGCTATACTGCTGCTGTTCACATTTATATCTCTGCTACTCTGGTGCTGTTCACATCTATATCTCTGCTGCAACGTGAACTCATCTCTGCTATACTGGTGCTCTTCACACCTACAACTGCTAAACATAAACTCATTTCTGCTACACTGCTGCTGTTGACACCTACAACTCTGCTGAACATGAACTCCTCTCTGCTAGACTGCTGCTGTTTATATGTATATGTATATATATATATATATATATATATATATATATATATATATATATATATATATACATATATATATATAAAATGTTTGCTGCAACATGAACTCATCTCTGCTATACTGGTGCTGTTCACACCTAAAACTCTGCTGCAACATGAACTCATTTGTGCTATACTGCTGCTGTTCACATCTAGATCTCTGTTGCAACATGAAATCATCTCCACTATACTAGTGCTGTTCACACCTATCACTCTTAACTCATCTCTGCTATTCTGGTGCTGTTCACACCTAACCCTGCCAATCTGCTGCAACATAAACTCATCTCTGCTATTCTGGTGCTACCACATCTACAACTCTACTGTGTCATGTTAATTAATAGCGAACTTGACTCGGCTGTCCTGGTGCTGCCAGGTGAGCCCATAATATTCCCTAAAATAACATCATGTCTCCTAAAACAACACTAATCCTTTGTGTCAACCTTAACGACAATGCAGAAAAAGTCTCCCCAAAACTGGTTCAGCGCAGGCTATTCCCGTATACACGCCTATTCCAGTATTTATCTTTCATTAGCCTAATATATATTTCATATAGCAAATGTAAATGAGTTCAGGATGCCTCAGACATTACACACTAAACATTCATTATCAGTAAATTTAATTAGTTCAGCCCTAAATAGTGATTCATCCAGAGAAACTGGCTATAAAACAATAGTTCCCTATGGCGAGACACAAAACCCAGGACAGGAGAAATCGCAGGTTCACTTACAGAGCTGCTGCCACATGGAAAAGAGCAATATTATCCTCAGGCCTGGACTAGTGATGTGAATATTTACCCTTAAAGCATACATGTCAAACTCTGGCCCGCAGGGTAATTATATTTGGCCCACAACACCAGAAACACCACCCCAATGTGGGGCCATTATACTGTATGGAGGACTATGTGGGGCCCATTATACTGTATGGAGGACTATGTGGGGCCTATTATAGTGTATGGAGAACTATGTGGGGCCCATTATACTGTATAGAGGACTATGTGGGGCCCATTATTCTGTATGGAGGACTATGTGGGGCCCATTATACTGTATGGAGGACTATGTGGGGCCCATTATACTGTATAGAGGACTATGTGGGGCCCATTATTCTGTATGGGGGACTATGTGGGGCCCATTATTCTGTATGGGGGACTATGTGGGGCCCATTATTCTGTATGGGGGACTATGTGGGGCCATTATTCTGTATAGAGGACTATGTGGGGCCCATTATTCTGTATGGGGGACTATGTGGGGCCCATTATTCTGTATGGGGGACTATGTGGGGCCATTATTCTGTATAGAGGACTATGTGGGGCCATTATTCTGTATAGAGGACTATGTGGGGCCCATTATACTGTATGGAGGACTATGTGGGGCCCATTATACTGTATGGGGGACTATGTGGGGCCATTATTCTGTATAGAGGACAATGTGGGGCTCATTATACAGTATGGAGGACTATGTGGGGCCATTATTCTGTATGGGGGACTATGTGGGGCCATTATTCTGTATAGAGGACTATGTGGGGCTCATTATACTGTATGGAGGACTATGTGGGGCCCATTATACAGTATGGAGGACTATGTGGGGCCCATTATACTGTATGGAGGACTATGTGGGGCTCATTATACTGTATGGAGGACTATGTGGAGCCCATTATACTGTATGGAGGACTATGTGGGGCCATTATACTGCATGGAGGACTATGTGGGGCCCATTATACTGTATGGAGGACTATGTGGGGCCCATTATACTGTATGGAGGACTATGTGGGGCCCATTATACTGTATGGAGGACTATGTGTGGCCATTATACTGTATGGAGGACTATGTGGGGCCCATTATTCTGTATGGGGGACTATGTGGGGCCCATTATTCTGTATGGGGGACTATGTGGGGCCCATTATTCTGTATGGGGGACTATGTGGGGCCATTATTCTGTATAGAGGACTATGTGGGGCCATTATTCTGTATAGAGGACTATGTGGGGCCCATTATACTGTATGGAGGACTATGTGGGGCCCATTATACTGTATGGGGGACTATGTGGGGCCATTATTCTGTATAGAGGACAATGTGGGGCTCATTATACTGTATGGAGGACTATGTGGGGCCATTATTCTGTATGGGGGACTATGTGGGGCCATTATTCTGTATAGAGGACTATGTGGGGCTCATTATACTGTATGAAGGACTATGTGGGGCCCATTATACTGTATGGAGGACTATGTGGGGCCCATTATACTGTATGGAGGACTATGTGGGGCTCATTATACAGTATGAAGGACTATGTGGAGCCCATTATACTGTATGGAGGACTATGTGGGGCCATTATACTGTATGGAGGACTATGTGGAGCCATTATACTGTATGGAGGACTATGTGGGGCCATTATACTGTATGGAGGACTATGTGTCGCCCATTATACTGTATGGAGGACTATGTGGGGCCCATTATACAGTATGGAGGACTATGTGGGGCCCATTATACTGTATGGAGGACTATGTGGGGCTCATTATACTGTATGGAGGACTATGTGGAGCCCATTATACTGTATGGAGGACTATGTGGGGCCCATTATACTGTATGGAGGACTATGTGGGGCCCATTATACTGTATGGAGGACTATGTGTGGCCATTATACTGTATGGAGGACTATGTGGGGCCCATTATTCTGTATGGGGGACTATGTGGGGCCCATTATTCTGTATGGGGGACTATGTGGGGCCCATTATTCTGTATGGGGGACTATGTGGGGCCATTATTCTGTATAGAGGACTATGTGGGGCCATTATTCTGTATAGAGGACTACGTGGGGCCCATTATACTGTATGGAGGACTATGTGGGGCCCATTATACTGTATGGGGGACTATGTGGGGCCATTATTCTGTATAGAGGACAATGTGGGGCTCATTATACTGTATGGAGGACTATGTGGGGCCATTATTCTGTATGGGGGACTATGTGGGGCCATTATTCTGTATAGAGGACTATGTGGGGCTCATTATACTGTATGAAGGACTATGTGGGGCCCATTATACTGTATGGAGGACTATGTGGGGCCCATTATACTGTATGGAGGACTATGTGGGGCTCATTATACAGTATGAAGGACTATGTGGAGCCCATTATACTGTATGGAGGACTATGTGGGGCCATTATACTGTATGGAGGACTATGTGGAGCCATTATACTGTATGGAGGACTATGTGGGGCCATTATACTGTATGGAGGACTATGTGTCGCCCATTATAGTGTATGGAGGACTGTGTGGGGCCCATTATACTGTATGGAGGACTATGTGGGGCTCATACTGTGTGGAGGAGTATGTGGGGCCATTATTCTGTATGGAGGACTATGTGGGGCCCATTATACTGTATGGAGGACTATGTGGGGCCCATTATACTGTATGGAGGACTATGTGGGGCTCATTATACTGTGTGGAGGAGTATGTGGGGCCCATTATTCTGTATGGAGGACTATGTGGGGCCATTATACTGTATGGAGGACTATGTGAGGCTCATTATACTGTATGGAGGACTATGTGGGGCCCATTATACTGTATGGGGGACTATGTGGGGCCATTATTCTGTATAGAGGACTATGTGGGGCTCATTATACTGTATGGAGGACTATGTGGGGCCCATTATACTGTATGGAGGACTATGTGGGGCCCATTATACTGTATGGAGGTCTATGTGGGGCTCATTATACTGTATGGAGGACTATGTGGGGCCCATTATACTGTATGAAGGACTATGTGGGGCCATTATACTGTATGGAGGACTATGTGGGGCCCATTATACTGTATGGAGGACTATGTGGGGCCCATTATACTGTATGGAGGACTATGTGGGGCCCATTATACTGTATGGGGGACTATGTGGGGCCATTATTCTGTATAGAGGACAATGTGGGGCTCATTATACAGTATGGAGGACTATGTGGGGCCATTATTCTGTATGGGGGACTATGTGGGGCCATTATTCTGTATAGAGGACTATGTGGGGCTCATTATACTGTATGGAGGACTATGTGGGGCCCATTATACAGTATGGAGGACTATGTGGGGCCCATTATACTGTATGGAGGACTATGTGGGGCTCATTATACTGTATGGAGGACTATGTGGAGCCCATTATACTGTATGGAGGACTATGTGGGGCCATTATACTGCATGGAGGACTATGTGGGGCCCATTATACTGTATGGAGGACTATGTGGGGCCCATTATACTGTATGGAGGACTATGTGGGGCCCATTATACTGTATGGAGGACTATGTGTGGCCATTATACTGTATGGAGGACTATGTGGGGCCCATTATTCTGTATGGGGGACTATGTGGGGCCCATTATTCTGTATGGGGGACTATGTGGGGCCCATTATTCTGTATGGGGGACTATGTGGGGCCATTATTCTGTATAGAGGACTATGTGGGGCCATTATTCTGTATAGAGGACTATGTGGGGCCCATTATACTGTATGGAGGACTATGTGGGGCCCATTATACTGTATGGGGGACTATGTGGGGCCATTATTCTGTATAGAGGACAATGTGGGGCTCATTATACTGTATGGAGGACTATGTGGGGCCATTATTCTGTATGGGGGACTATGTGGGGCCATTATTCTGTATAGAGGACTATGTGGGGCTCATTATACTGTATGAAGGACTATGTGGGGCCCATTATACTGTATGGAGGACTATGTGGGGCCCATTATACTGTATGGAGGACTATGTGGGGCTCATTATACAGTATGAAGGACTATGTGGAGCCCATTATACTGTATGGAGGACTATGTGGGGCCATTATACTGTATGGAGGACTATGTGGAGCCATTATACTGTATGGAGGACTATGTGGGGCCATTATACTGTATGGAGGACTATGTGTCGCCCATTATACTGTATGGAGGACTATGTGGGGCCCATTATACAGTATGGAGGACTATGTGGGGCCCATTATACTGTATGGAGGACTATGTGGGGCTCATTATACTGTATGGAGGACTATGTGGAGCCCATTATACTGTATGGAGGACTATGTGGGGCCATTATACTGCATGGAGGACTATGTGGGGCCCATTATACTGTATGGAGGACTATGTGGGGCCCATTATACTGTATGGAGGACTATGTGGGGCCCATTATACTGTATGGAGGACTATGTGTGGCCATTATACTGTATGGAGGACTATGTGGGGCCCATTATTCTGTATGGGGGACTATGTGGGGCCCATTATTCTGTATGGGGGACTATGTGCGGCCCATTATTCTGTATGGGGGACTATGTGGGGCCATTATTCTGTATAGAGGACTATGTGGGGCCATTATTCTGTATAGAGGACTACGTGGGGCCCATTATACTGTATGGAGGACTATGTGGGGCCCATTATACTGTATGGGGGACTATGTGGGGCCATTATTCTGTATAGAGGACAATGTGGGGCTCATTATACTGTATGGAGGACTATGTGGGGCCATTATTCTGTATGGGGGACTATGTGGGGCCATTATTCTGTATAGAGGACTATGTGGGGCTCATTATACTGTATGAAGGACTATGTGGGGCCCATTATACTGTATGGAGGACTATGTGGGGCCCATTATACTGTATGGAGGACTATGTGGGGCTCATTATACAGTATGAAGGACTATGTGGAGCCCATTATACTGTATGGAGGACTATGTGGGGCCATTATACTGTATGGAGGACTATGTGGAGCCATTATACCGTATGGAGGACTATGTGGGGCCATTATACTGTATGGAGGACTATGTGTCGCCCATTATAGTGTATGGAGGACTGTGTGGGGCCCATTATACTGTATGGAGGACTATGTGGGGCTCATACTGTGTGGAGGAGTATGTGGGGCCATTATTCTGTATGGAGGACTATGTGGGGCCCATTATACTGTATGGAGGACTATGTGGGGCCCATTATACTGTATGGAGGACTATGTGGGGCTCATTATACTGTGTGGAGGAGTATGTGGGGCCCATTATTCTGTATGGAGGACTATGTGGGGCCATTATACTGTATGGAGGACTATGTGAGGCTCATTATACTGTATGGAGGACTATGTGGGGCCCATTATACTGTATGGGGGACTATGTGGGGCCATTATTCTGTATAGAGGACTATGTGGGGCTCATTATACTGTATGGAGGACTATGTGGGGCCCATTATACTGTATGGAGGACTATGTGGGGCCCATTATACTGTATGGAGGTCTATGTGGGGCTCATTATACTGTATGGAGGACTATGTGGGGCCCATTATACTGTATGAAGGACTATGTGGGGCCATTATACTGTATGGAGGACTATGTGGGGCCCATTATACTGTATGGAGGACTATGTGGGGCCCATTATACTGTATGGAGGACTATGTGGGGCCCATTATACTGTATGGATGACTGTGTGGGGCCCATTATACTGTATGGAGGACTATGTGGGGCTCATTATACTGTGTGGAGGAGTATGTGGGGCCATTATTCTGTATGGAGGACTATGTGGGGCCCATTATACTGTATGGAGGACTATGTGGGGCCCATTATACTGTATGGAGGACTATGTGGGGCTCATTATACTGTGTGGAGGAGTATGTGGGGCCATTATTCTGTATGGAGGACTATGTGGGGCCCATTATACTGTATGGAGGACTATGTGGGGCCCATTATACTGTATGGAGGACTATGTGGGGCCCATTATACTGTATGGAGGACTATGTGGGGCCCATTATACTGTATGGATGACTGTGTGGGGCCCATTATACTGTATGGAGGACTATGTGGGGCTCATTATACTGTGTGGAGGACTATGTGGGGCCATTATTCTGTATGGAGGACTATGTGGGGCCCATTATACTGTATGGAGGACTATGTGGGGCCCATTATACTGTATGGAGGACTATGTGGGGCTCATTATACTGTGTGGAGGAGTATGTGGGGCCATTATTCAGTATGGAGGACTAGTGAGGCCATTATACTGTATGGAGGACTATGTGGGGCCCATTATACTGTATGGAGGACTATGTGGGGCTCATTATACTGTATGGAGGACTATGTGGAGCCCATTATACTGTATGGAGGACTATGTGGGGCCATTATACTGTATGGAGGACTATGTGTGGCCCATTATACTGTATGGAGGACTATGTGGGGCCCATTATACTGTATGGAGGACTATGTGGGGCTCGTTATACTGTGTGGAGGACTATGTGGGGCCATTATACTGTATGGAGGACTATGTGTCACCCATTATACTGTATGGAGGACTGTGTGGGGCCCATTATACTGTATGGAGGACTATGTGGGGCTCATACTGTGTGGAGGAGTATGTGGGGCCATTATACTGTATGGAGGATTATGTGGGGTCCATTATACTGTATGGAGGACTATGTGGACCCATTATACTGTATGGAGGATTATGTGGGGTCCATTATACTGTATGGAGGACTATGTGGACCCATTATACTGTATGGAGGACTATGTGGACCCATTATACTGTATGGAGGACTATGTGGGGCCCATTATACTGTATGGAGGACTTTGTGGGGCCATTATTCTGTATGGAAGACTATGTAGGCCCATTATTCTGTACGGAGGACTATGTGGGGCCTATTATACTGTATGGAGGGCTATGTGGGGCCATTATTCTGTATGGAGGACTATGTGGGGCCCATTATTCTGTATGGAGGACTATGTGGGGCCCATTAATCTGTATGGAGGACTATGTGGGGCCCATTATACTGTATGGAGGACTATGTGGGGCTCATTATACTGTGTGGAGGAGTATGTGGGGCCCATTATTCTGTATGGAGGACTATGTGGAGCCATTATATTGTATGGAGGACTATGTGGGGCCATTATACTGTATGGAGGACTATGTGGAGCCATTATACTGTATGGAGGACTATGTGGGGCCCATTATTCTGTATGGAGGACTATGTGGGGCCATTATTCTGTATAGAGGACTATGTGAGGCTCATTATACTGTATGGAGGACTATGTGGGGCCCATTATACTGTATGGGGGACTATGTGGGGCCATTATTCTGTATAGAGGACTATGTGGGGCTCATTATACTGTATGGAGGACTATGTGGGGCCATTATTCTGTATGGGGGGCTATGTGGGGCCATTATTCTGCATAGAGGACTATGTGGGGCTCATTATACTGTGAGGAGGAGTATGTGGGGCCATTATTCTGTATGGAGGACTATGTGGGGCCATTATACTGTATGGTGGACTATGTTTCGCCCATTATACTGTATGGAGGACTGCGTGGGGCCCATTATACTGTATGGAGGACTATGTGGGGCTCATTATACTGTGTGGAGGAGTATGTGGGGCCATTATTCTGTATGGAGGACTATGTGGGGCCCATTATACTGTATGGAGGACTATGTGGGGCCCATTATACTGTATGGAGGACTATGTGGGGCTCATTATACTGTGTGGAGGAGTATGTGGGGCCATTATTCAGTATGGAGGACTATGTGAGGCCATTATACTGTATGGAGGACTATGCGGGGCCCATTGTACTGTATGGAGGAATATGTGGGGCCATTATACTGTATGGAGGATTATGTGGGGTCCATTATACTGTATGGAGGACTATGTTTACTCATTATACTGTATGGAGGATTATGTGGGGTCCATTATACTGTATGGAGGACTATGTGGACCCATTATACTGTATGGAGGACTATGTGGACCCATTATACTGTATGGAGGACTATGTGGGGCCCATTATACTGTATGGAGGACTTTGTGGGGCCCATTATACTGTATGGAGGACTTTGTGGGGCCATTATTCTGTATGGAAGACTATGTAGGCCCATTATTCTGTACGGAGGACTATGTGGGGCCTATTATACTGTATGGAGGGCTATGTGGGGCCATTATTCTGTATGGAGGACTATGTGGGGCCCATTATTCTGTATGGAGGACTATGTGGGGCCCATTATTCTGTATGGAGGACTATGTGGGGCCCATTATTCTGTATGGAGGACTATGTGGGGCCCATTATTCTGTATGGAGGACTATGTAGGGCCCATTATTCTGTATGGAGGACTATGTGGGGCCCATTATTCTGTATGGAGGGCTATGTGGGGCCATTATTCTGTATGGAGGACTATGTGGGGCCCATTATTCTATATGAATGAGTGTCTGGGGCCCATTATACTGTATACTGGTTGGCTCGCAACTTTCTCTAAGTTTTTCATTCTGGCCCTCTGTGTGTTTGAGTTTGATATCCCTGCCTTAAAGAGGACCTGTCATCAGAAAATGATGGCTTATTATTTACATAAGGTTTTTTATAAAATGTGTTTTTGAGGGCATTTTTTATATCACAACCTGAAATAAAAAATCTATTTAAAAAAAATGAACTTTCAATACTTGTTACTTTGCAGAATAATTTTCATCAGTCTCATTCTCATCACAGGAAGGGGACACCTCTATATCCAGTAGATTACACGTGATCCACCATTCACAATAGCTGATGTCACAGCTCACCTCCCCCTCCTGTAGAATGACTGATAACATTTCTATATACAGTAGATAACACAGGATCCACCATTCACAATAGGTGATGTCACAGCTCACCTCCTCCTCCTGTAGAATGACTGATAACACCTCTATATACAGTAGATAACCTACTGTGAATGTTGGATCCTGTGTTATGTCACAGCTCACCTCCTCCTCCTGTACAATGACTGATAACACCTCTATATACAGTAGATAACACAGGATCCACCATTCACAATAGGTGATGTCACAGCTCACCTCCTCCTCCTGTACAATGACTGATAACACCTCTATATACAGTAGATAACCTACTGTGAATGTTGGATCCTGTGTTATGTCACAGCTCACCTCCTCCTCCTGTACAATGACTGATAACACCTCTATATACAGTAGATAACACAGGATCCACCATTCACAATAGCTGATGTCACAGCTCACCTCCTCCTCCTGTACAATGACTGATAACACCTCTATATACAGTAGATAACACAGGATCCACCATTCACAGTAGGTTGTCACAGCTCACCTCCTCCTCCAGTACAATGACTGATAACACCTCTATATACAGTAGATAACACAGGATCCACCATTCACAATAGGTGATGTCACAGCTCACCTCCTCCTCCTCCTGTACAATGACTGATAACACCTCTATATACAGTAGATAACACAGGATCCACGATTCACAATAGGTGATGTCACAGCTCACCTCCTCCTCTTGTACAATGACTGATAACACCTCTGAACACAGCTGATAATAGCTCCTTTTACAATGGCCTGTGTACACGCTCATTAGATGCTTCAATAGAAAAGATAGGGGCGGAGTTGGTTTATTGCTGCTAATGTATGGTGTTTCCCCTGAAAGATCAAGTTTGGTGTCTATGAAATCCCCAGTGGCCAGTGTGAGAATTGCAAGATTATTTTTTTTTTAAATATAGATTGTGATGATATGATCTGAATCTCCTAGTGATCTCTGGATCAGCGGCATTCCAATGGCGTGGCGATGCAGGTGCCCAACGGCCCGCACAACATGATTATAGTGAGTGCGACTGCAACAAGGACTCATGCGGGGGAGGCGGGCAACGCCAGCAGCTATTTCAGCTGGATGCGCTCGGACACAAATTCAGCTGAAATGTATTGTGGCTCAGAGACCACTGGGTCCCTGCACTCCAATACATGCTGAAGGCCAATCAGACGGCGGCGTGTAAGTCACATGCTGCTCATGGCAGTAACGTCATGCGCTGCCCATCGCTGAAGTCCGCTGCCGGCTTCTGCACCAGCTATGCAAGAGGACGACGCACATTGTGGGAGCAGAGGAAGATGAGTAGAATCATTTATTTTCTATATATTTGTTAGAGAAGCGGCGCAGAACAAGGACATTATTACTGGAAAGGTCCCAGGATGGGGATCAGTATACCAGGATAGGGGACATTATTACAGGAAAGGTCCCAGGATGGGGGACAGTATACCAGGATGGGGGACATTATTACAGGAAGGGTCCCTGGATGGGGGACAGTATACCAGGATGAGGGACAGTATGCCAGGATAGGGGACATATATTACTGGAAGGGGCCCAGGATGAGGAACAGTATATGATTAAACACCTGAACAAGGAATATATAAGCGGGGCCCAATTGCAAAACTAGACAACCAACAGGTTGGGGGACAGTATACCAGGATAGGGGACATATATTACTGGAAGGGGCCCAGGATGGGGGACAGTATACCAGGATGAGGGACAGTATGCCAGGATAGGGGACATATATTACTGGAAGGGGCCCAGGATGAGGGACAGTATACCAGGATAGGGGACATATATTACTGGAAGGGGCCCAGGATGGGGGACAGTATACCAGGATAGGGGACATATATTACTGGAAGGGGCCCAGGATGGGGGGCAGTATACCAGGATAGGGGACATATATTACTGGAAGGGGCCCAGGATGGGGGACAGTATACCAGGATAGGGGACATATATTACTGGAAGGGGCCCAGGATGGGGAACATTATACCAGGATGGTGTACATTTATTACAGGAAGGGGCCCAGGATGGGGAACATTATTAAAGGAAGGGGCCCAGGAGGGGGGACAGTATACAAGGATGGTGTACATATATTACTGGAAGAGGCCCAGGAAGGGGGACATTATACCAGGATGGTGTACATATATTACTGGAAGGGGCCCAGGATGGGGGACATTATACCAGGATGGTGTACATATATTACTGGAAGGGGCCCAGGATGGGGGACATTATACCAGGATAGGGGATATATATTACAGGAAGGGGCCCAGGATGGGAGGAATAATACTAGGATAAAGGACGTACATTAGTGAGAGGGGCCTAGAATGGGGGACATTATACCAGGATGGTGTACATATATTACTGGAAGGGGCCCAGGATGGAGGACATTATACCAGGATGGTGTACATATATTACTGGAAGGGGCCCAGGATGGGAGGAACAATACTAGGATAAAGGACGTACATTAGTGAGAGGGGCCTAGAATGGGGGACATTATACCAGGATGGAGGACATATATTACAGGAAGGGGCCCAGGATGGGGGACATTATACCAAGATGGTGTACATATATTATTGGAAGGGGCCCAGGATGGAGGACATATATTACAGGAAGGGGCCCAGGTTGGGAGGAATAATACTAGGATAAAGGACGTACATTAGTGAGAGGAGCCTAGAATGGGGGACATTATACCAGGATAGTGTACATATATTACTGGAAGGGGCCCAGGATGGGGCACATTATACTGATGTCAAAAAATGGCGACACAATACATTTTTCTTTTTTCACTTAAAGTTCATTTTTTGGGGGTTTTATTGGCCACCGAAATATAAAATAAAAAAAATATTCAAATGTATCACCAAAATCGTACTAAGCTGTAGGTCTTTACTGCACAATGAATGTGTAAAAAAAGAAAATATTATCTATCTATCTATCTATCTATATATATATATAGTTTTGTTTTTTGTTTTTTCACTATTTCAACTTTTCTTCTATGTTTCAGTATATTACATGGTAAAACGAAATAGAGTTTTTATGATAGGACAAACAAAGAAGATAAGTTACACAGGTCCATGAGAATGTTCTGGTCCCGTCCGGCCCGGCTCCCATCCACAATAGACAGAAAGAGGCTTTGGGGGATGAATGAAGTCTGTGTACACACTGATGCCGCCATCAATGACTGAAGTCTTTGTGTATCTGTATCCACAGAGGAGGCTAGGACACAATGTTCAGGCCGTCTGTTATTGAGAATGGCCTGACGTCAGAAGCCTCCTCAGATGTCTGCTGAAGCTATCAATTATACTCATTGAGTTAATTAGCCGGGGCCTCGCCGGTGGCCACTTCACAAGGGTGAACCCATTACTGAGTGAAGTGGAACCCAGCAAATACATAAAAGGAAACACTGCGCTGCCTGAAGTGGTTCATTCTTCTGGTACCTGGAACCCCCCTCAGGAGAAAACATTGAGGGACCCTACCAAAAACTGATATATAATTGAGTTTAAAGAGGACCTGTCACCATATTAATAGTGGCCATTTTTTGCCTTCAGCCATTCTCGCCGCTCCTCGGCGTATTCCATTTTTTTTTTTTTTTCTTAAATCCCCCTTACGGGTCTGGAGATATCGGCCTTTATATGTAATACTAATTTTTATACTCTTTACAAAGAGGAGGCGCTAACGGTAATTATGCAGAGACACGCCCCCGAGGAGCCACACCATCAGTAACAATCACTACATAACAATCTTATGGCAGATTTACTCTGAGAATACTCCAAGAAGCAGCGGGAATAAAATAAGAGTAAAAACTGCTCACCTATGATCCGATGACTCTTTAAAGGGGTTATCTGGTGGGTAAAATTGTTTGTACAAAAAAACAATAATTACTCCACTAATCCTCCACGCCTTCCGTTCCAAAGCTTTTTTTGTCCCTCAAAGGGTCCAATTTCCTTCTGACAAGTGACCACTGCAGACGATCACTGAGTGGTGACATCATCAATGCAGCAGGAAGTTGAAAACAGAGGGGACATGTCACCGCTGGCTTCACCCCACAACTTATATGTGTATAGGGAAAGGCCTGTTAGCAGGGCCGGCTTCAGGTTTTTGTGGGCCCTGGGCGAAAGAGTCTCAGTGGGCCCCTTTAGCACATACCACGATTCATGATGCACAGATACCGCAGAGAAATATATATACACTGCTCAAAAAAATACAGGGAACACTTAAACAACAGAATATAACTCCAAGTAGATCAAACTTCTGTGAAATCAAACTATCCACTTAGGAAGCAACTCTGATTGACAATCAATTTCGCATGCTGTTGTGCAAATGGAATAGACAATAGATGGAAATTATTGGCAATTATCAAGACACCCTCAATAAAGGAGTGGTTCTGCAGGTGGGGACCACAGACCACATCTCAGTATCAATGCTTTCTGGCTGATGTTTTGGCCACTTTTGAATGTTGGTTGTGCTTTCACACTCGTGGTAGCATGAGACGGACTCTACAACCCACAGAAGTTGCTCAGGTAGTGCAGCTCATCCAGAATGGCACACCAATGCGAGCTGTGGCAAGAAGGTTTGCGGTGTCTGTCAGCGTAGTGTCCAGAGGTGCTACCAGGAGACAGGCCATTACACCAGGAGACGTGGAGGGGGCCGTAGGAGGGCAACAACCCAGCAGCAGGACCGCTACCTCCGCCTTTGTGCAAGGAGGAACAGGAGGAGCACTGCCATAGTCCTGCAAAATGACCTCCTGCAGGCCACAAATGTGCATGTGTCTACACAAACGGTTAGAAACCGACTCCATGAGGGTGGTATGGGGGCTCGACGTCCACAGATGGGGGTTGTGCCCACAGCCCAACACCGTGCAGGACGCTTGGCATTTGCCACAGAACACCAGGATTGGCAAAGTCGCCACTGGCGCCCTGTGACTCAAAATCCAGGCCTCCATTAGTTAATAAATGCGATTTCCATTGATGATTTTTGTGTGATTTTGTTGTCAGCACATTCAACTTTATACAGAACAAAGTATTCAATGAGAATATTTCATTCATTCAGATCTAGGATGTGTTATTTCAGTGTTCCCTTTATTTTTTGAGCAGTGTATATATAGCACAATGCCAAAGATTTCCCTTCTTACATTACATGAGTGATATCTATTGTAAATTCCACAATAGCTCAGAAACCGGCGAATCGCTCCATACAGTATACTGGCCCCCATATAACGCTCCATACAGAATATTGGCCCCCATAAAATGCTCCATACATGATACTGGCCGCCATATAACGCTCCATACAGAATACTGGCCCCCATATAACGCTCCATACAGAATACTGGCCCCCATAAAATGCTCCATACATGATACTGGCCTCCATATAACGCTCCATACAGGATACTGGCCCCCATATAACGCTCCATACAGGATAATGGCCCCCATATAACGCTCCATACAGAATACTGGCCCCCACATAACGCCCCATGCAGGCTGTTCCCCTCACATAATGTCCCACACAGGCTGTTCCCCCCACATAATGCCACACGCAGGATGTCACCCCCCCTTATAATGCCCCACGCAGGATGTCACCCCCCTTATAATGACCGATGCAGGATGTCACCCCCCTCCCTTATAATGCCCCATGCAGGATGTCACCCCCCCTCCCTTATAATGCCCCATGCAGGATGTCACCCCCCATATAATGCCCCATGCAGGATGTCACCCCCCCTCCCTTATAATGCCCCATGCAGGATGTCACCCCCCCTCCCTTATAATGCCCCATGCAGGATGCCACCTCTCCCCCCCATATAATGCCCCATGCAGGATGTCACCCCCCCTCCCTTATAATGCCCCATGCAGGATGTCACCCCCCATATAATGCCCCATGCAGGATGTCACACCCCCTCCCCCTTATAATGCCCCATGCAGGATGTCACACCCTCTCCCTTATAATGCCCCATGCAGGATGTCACACACCCCCCTCCCTTATAATGCCCCATGCAGGATGTCACCCCCTCCCTTATAATACCCCATGCAGGATGTCACACCCCCCTCCCTTATAATGCCCCATGCAGGATGTCACACACCCCTCCCTTATAATGCCCCATGCAGGATGTCACACCCCCCTCCCTTATAATGCCCCATGCAGGATGTCACCCCCCTCTCCCTTATAATGCTCCATGCAGGATGTCACCCCCCCATATAATGCCCCATGCAGGATGTAACCCCCCGCTCCCTTATAATGCTCCATGCAGGATGTCACCCCCCATATAATGCCCCATGCAGGATGTCACCCCCCCCTCCCTTATAATGCCCCATGCAGGATGTCACACCCCCCCTCCCTTATAATGCCCCATGCAGGATGTCACCTCCTCCCTTATAATGCCCCATGCAGGATGTCACCCCCCGCTCCCTTATAATGCTCCATGCAGCATGTCACCCCCCGCTCCCTTATAATGCTCCATGCAGGATGTGACCCCCCATATAATGCCCCATGCAGGATGTCACCCCCCGCTCCCTTATAATGCTCCATGCAGGATGTCACCCCCATATAATGCCCCATGCAGGATGTCACACACCCCCTCCCTTATAATGCCCCATGCAGGATGTCACCCCCCCTTATAATGCCCCATGCAGGATGTCACCCCCCTCCCTTAAAATGGCCCATGCAGGATGTCACCCCCTCCCTTAAAATGGCCCATGCAGGATGTCACACCGCCCCTCTTACAATGCCCCATGAAGGATGTCACCCCCCTTATAATGCCCCATGCAGGATGTCACCCCTCCCCCCCTTATAATGCCCCAAGCAGGATGTCACCCCCTCCCTTATAATGCCCCATGCAGGATGTCACACCCCCTTATAATGCGCCATGCAGGATGTCACACCCCCTCCCTTATAATGCCCCATGGAGGATGTTATCCCCGTTCCCTTATAATGCTCCATGCAGGATGTCACCCCCCCCTTATAATGCCCCATGCAGGATGTCAACCCCCCCTTATAATGCTCCATGCAGGATGTCACCCCCCTTATAATGCCCCATGCAGGATGTCAACCCCCCCTTATAATGCTCCATGCAGGATGTCACCCCCCTTATAATGCCCCATGCAGGATGTCACCCCCCCTCCCTTATAATGCCCCATGCAGGATGTCACACCCCCTTATAATGCTCCATGCAGGATGTCACACCCCCCTCCCTTATAATGCCCCATGCAGGATGCTATCCCCCTTCCCTTATAATGCTCCATGCAGGATGTCACACACCCCCATATAATGCTCCATGCAGGATGTCACACACCCCTCCCTTATAATGCTCCATGCAGGATGTCACCCCCCTCCCTTATAATGCTCCATGCAGGATGTCACCCCCCCTTATAATGCCCATGCAGGATGTCAACCCCCCTTATAATGCTCCATGCAGGATGTCACCCCCCCTTATAATGCCCCATGCAGGCTGTCACCCCCCCTTATAATGCCCCATGCAGGATGTCAACCCTCCCTTATAATGCTCCATGCAGGATGTCACCCCCCTTATAATGCCCCATGCAGGATGTCATCCCCCCTCCCTTATAATGCCCCATGCAGGATGTCACACCCCCTTATAATGCTCCATGCAGGATGTTACACCCCCCTCCCTTATAATGCCCCATGCAGGATGTCACCCCCCTTCCCTTATAATGCTCCATGCAGGATGTCACACACCCCCATATAATGCTCCATGCAGGATGTCAGACCCCCTCCCTTATAATGCTCCATGCAGGATGTCACCCCCCTCCCTTATAATGCTCCATGCAGGATGTCACCCCCCGCTCCCTTATAATGCTCCATGCAGGATGTCACCCCCATATAATGCCCCATGCAGGATGTCACCCCCAGCTCCCTTATAATGCTCCATGCAGGATGTCACCCCCATATAATGCCCCATGCAGGATGTCACACATCCCCTCCCTTCTAATGCCCCTTGCAGGATGTCACCCCCCCTTATAATGCCCCATGCAGGATGTCACCCCCCCTCCCTTAAAATGGCCCATGCAGGATGTCACCCCCCTCCCTTAAAATGGCCCATGCAGGATGTCACACCGCCCCTCTTACAATGCCCCATGAAGGATGTCACCCCCCCCTTATAATGCCCCATGCAGGATGTCACCCCTCCCCCCCTTATAATGCCCCATGCAGGATGTCACCCCCCTCCCTTATAATGCCCCATGCAGGATGTCACACCCCCTTATAATGCCCCATGCAGGATGTCACACCCCCCTCCCTTATAATGCCCCATGCAGGATGTTATCCCCCTTCCCTTATAATGCTCCATGCAAGATGTCACCCCCCCCTTATAATGCCCCATGCAGGATGTCACCCCCCTCCCTTATAATGCTCCATGCAGGATGTCACCCCCCCCTCCCTTATAATGCCCCATGCAGGATGTCACACCTCCCCCCCCTTATAATGCCCCATGCAGGATGTCACCCCCCCTCCCTTATAATGCCCCATGCAGGATGTCACCCCCCCTCCCTTATAATGCCCCATGCCTCCATACAATAAAAAAAAAAAAAAATCAAATACTCACCTCACTTCTCACCTGCTGCCGCTGCTCCAGACTCCTCACCCGCGCCGGCGTCTTCCCGCTCTGCGCTGTGACGGCTCAGGAGAGATCGCAGTGTAAAGATGTCACCGCATCCTCTGACCTGAGACGTCACAGTGCAGCAGCCGCGGAAGAGACCGGAGCTGCTGCAGAGGCACGGGGAGAGGTAAGTATTGTGCTGGCTGCGGGGGCCCTGAGCAAGCGGGGGGGCGGGAGCTGACACCGCTCTCCTCCGCTCACGGGTCTCATAGCGCGCAGGGGTCCCCGACAGTGAGTGGGCCCCCCCGCCTGCTCAGGGCCCCGGCACTTGCCCGTGTGCTGAAGCCGGCCCTGCCTGTTAGTCTAGCGGAGCGGGCGTGGAGAGGTCAGTGGGAACAAGCCGAGACTTGTCACCTCACTTATACTATGAGGGGCACTAACAGGGGCATTTGAGGGTACTAGGGTGGCACTAATACCTTTGGGGTAACTTTTGGGGGACACTATGGGAGAGCACTGTTACTCTGGACAGAATTTGGGTCGGCACATTTAGTTTTGGGGGTATTGTAGTGGATTACAAGTGGGGGCCCTGCTTGGTACAATTATTTTAGGGGATACTGTGTGAGGATTATTACCTCTAGGGGCCCTCTGCTTCATACAGTTATTTTTGGAAGCGCTGTGTGCACATGGTCCACTTTTGCTGATTTTGTTACAAAATATGAAGGGTTTCCTAGTATCAGCGAAGTGAATGAGAATCCTGAAGCCCCGTGCACACGTCGCTTATTTGTGACTTGCAAACTTGGTGCAGATGTAAAGCTGCAGGATGTCAATTCTTTCAGCGTTTTTGGTACAGATTTCACCCGTACTAATGAGTGGGGGAAAATCTGCACCAAAAACGCAAGTGAAAAACACGCTTTTTTTGCCGCTGCGTTTGTCCTGCCAAGAGATGCAGAAAATTCTGCATTAAATACCTAATATGTGCACACAGTCAGGGCCACTACCTACTTGCACATTATTACTGTCAGGGACACAATATATTTGGGGGGTGGGGGGGGCACTGTTAGGGTGTGTTCACACTCTTTTTGTTGAGTTTTTGGAGCAGAAACTCTAATTTTTTGAGAGGTATTTGCAGACTTTATCCTCCAAAAACTCCTTGAAGAACCCAGTGTGAACATACCCTTACTGTCAGGGGCAATATTTCTGTAGCACAGTTATTGTCAGGGGCACTATATATATGTATGTATATAACTAAGTACTGTAGGGGGTCCTACCTATGGGGTAGTAGTATTTTTAGGGGTCTAGCTGTATAGTACTAACATCTGTTCATTGGAATATTTGGGTGGTGCCGAGCAGCACCACAGGCACAGTATTGGGGGAAGCAGCAGGGTAACACGGCGAGATGGGGAACTTGGGTTGAGTAGATGGGAAGAATCATGGAAAAATTAGGTGCAACAAACTTTGCAAAGAGGAATTTCAGCTGGAAGAAGTGTCATGACGGTGTAGGCCGGACGGAGAACATATACAAAGAAAAAGAATGTCTCCAATATGAGAAGATGGCATCTCATCTAATAAATGAAATCCACCTAGATCTCCACAGGGGTAAGAAAGAAACTTCTATCACAGATAATGATGATGACTGCACATGCCAGTCACACAGTTATTATGTAGGAGATCACAGGTCAGCCTACCTGACTGTATACTTAGATCTTAGCCTATGTAGGAGAATATAAATGAAGGATGATCACAGGGTCATGTGATGCTGTACTAGTACTTAATGGGAGTTACAGAAAAGTATAGAGGAGAGGGCAAGGAACAAAATATCCCTAAGAACGACCCTTTTCAGCTGCCCATATTCTAATATTTATTACATCATATCTGAACACTCCTATAATTCCAGTCCACTAACGGTAACTGTGTAATGCTTCATTTAACCAGTGGTGGCGCTGCAAGGGAGGTAAAACAAGGTCAAGAACACCTTCCTTTCGAGTGTCCCAGGTAACATGTCCGCAGTGATCACACAATGATGACATTACCCAGCAATGGGTCTTCACCATCTACGGAAGAAAAAAAAAAGTCTGCCATCTAGTGGATGTATAAGGAATATTGCCTGCACATCGGCCAAAACTAGGGCACCTGTAAGTAAGTGCATGCTCATTTTGATCATCTTTTGAAATTAGGATGTAGAAATGAAAAGTACAACTATCAGACACACATCTTGTCCCAATGGTTACATCTGCTACAAAACCCTGCCTGCTGTGCTGAAAATGCAAAGTGTGAACTGAACCTAAAAAATCCAGGAGAGTTGGCATGTAAGGAGGGATAGCTGCACCAGTCTTTTTTAGGGGGAGGGGGTGTGGGTTGAAACTATTTTAGACCCCTGAAAGTTGAAGCTTTACTTTTTGACCCAGCTTTCCCAGCATCAGTCTCAGGATATATAATCACTGAGCAGTAACCCAGCTTTCCCAGCATCAGCCTCAGGATATATAATCACTGAGCAGTAACTCAGCTTTCCCAGGATCAAACTCAGTATATATAATCACTGAGCTGTAACCCAGCTTTCCCAGCATCAGTCTCAGGATATATAATCACTGAGCTGTAACCCAGCTTTCCCAGCATCAGTCTCAGTATATATAATCACTGAGCAGTAACCCAGCTTTCCCAGCATCAGTCTTAGTATATATAATCACCGAGCTGTAACCCAGCTTTCCCAGCATCAGTCTTAGTATATATAATCACTGAGCTGTAACCCAGCTTTCCCAGGATCAAACTCAGTATATATAATCACTGAGCTGTTACCCAGCTTTCCCAGGATCAAACTCAGTATATATAATCACTGAGCTGTAACCCAGCTTTCCCAGGATCAAACTCAGTATATATAATCACTGAGCTGTAACCCAGCTTTCCCAGCATCAGTCTCAGGATATATAATCACTGAGCAGTAACCCAGCTTTCCCAGGATCAAACTCAGTATATATAATCACTGAGCAGTAACCCAGCTTTCCCAGTATCAGTCTCAGGATATATAATCACTGAGCTGTTACCCAGCTTTCCCAGCATCAAACTCAGTATATATAATCACTGAGCAGTAACCCAGCTTTCCCAGCATCAGTCTTAGTATATATAATCACCGAGCTGTAACCCAGCTTTCCCAGGATCAAACTCAGTATATATAATAACTGAGCAGTAACTCAGCTTTCCCAGGATCAAACTCAGTATATATAATCACTGAGCTGTAACCCAGCTTTCCCAGCATCAGTCTCAGGATATATAATCACTGAGCTGTAACCCAGCTTTCCCAGCATCAGTCTCAGTATATATAATCACTGAGCAGTAACCCAGCTTTCCCAGCATCAGTCTTAGTATATATAATCACCGAGCTGTAACCCAGCTTTCCCAGCATCAGTCTTAGTATATATAATCACTGAGCTGTAACCCAGCTTTCCCAGGATCAAACTCAGTATATATAATCACTGAGCTGTTACCCAGCTTTCCCAGGATCAAACTCAGTATATATAATCACTGAGCTGTAACCCAGCTTTCCCAGGATCAAACTCAGTATATATAATCACTGAGCTGTAACCCAGCTTTCCCAGCATCAGTCTCAGGATATATAATCACTGAGCAGTAACCCAGCTTTCCCAGGATCAAACTCAGTATATATAATCACTGAGCAGTAACCCAGCTTTCCCAGTATCAGTCTCAGGATATATAATCACTGAGCTGTTACCCAGCTTTCCCAGCATCAAACTCAGTATATATAATCACTGAGCAGTAACCCAGCTTTCCCAGCATCAGTCTTAGTATATATAATCACCGAGCTGTAACCCAGCTTTCCCAGGATCAAACTCAGTATATATAATAACTGAGCTGTTACCCAGCTTTCCCAGGATCAAACTCAGTATATATAATCACTGAGCAGTAACCCAGCTTTCCCAGCATCAGTCTTAGTATATATAATCACTGAGCAGTAACCCAGCTTTCCCAGCATCAGTCTTAGTATATATAATCACTGAGCTGTAACCCAGCTTTCTCAGCATCAGTCTCAGGATATATAATCACTGAGCTGCAACCCAGCTTTCCCAGGATCAAACTCAGTATATATAATCACTGAGCTGTAACCCAGCTTTCCCAGCATCAGTCTCAGGATATATAATCACTGAGCAGTAACCCAGCTTACCCAGCATCAGTCTCAGGATATATAATCACTGAGCTGTAACCCAGCTTTCCCAGCATCAGTCTCAGGATATATAATCACTGAGCTGTAACCCAGCTTTCCCAGCATCAGTCTCAGGATATATAATCACTGAGCTATAACCCAGCTTTCCCAGCATCAGTCTCGGGATATATAATCACTGAGCTGTAACCCAGCTTTCCCAGCATCAGTCTCAGGATATATAATCACTGAGCAGTAACCCAGCTTTCCCAGCATCAGTCTTAGTATATATAATCACTGAGCTGTAACCCAGCTTTCCCAGCATCAGTCTCAGGATATATAATCACTGAGCAGTAACCCAGCTTTCCCAGCATCAGCCTCAGTATATATAATCACTGAGCTGTAACCCAGCTTTCCCAGCATCAGTCTCAGTATATATAATCACTGAGCTGTAACCCAGCTTTCCCAGCATCAGTCTCAGTATATATAATCACTGAGCTGTAACCCAGCTTTCCCAGCATCAGCCTCAGTATATATAATCACTGAGCTGTAACCCAGCTTTCCCAGCATCAGTCTCAGTATATATAATCACTGAGCTGTAACCCTGCTTTCCCAGCATCAGCCTCAGTATATATAATCACTGAGCTGTAACCCAGCTTTCCCAGCATCAGCCTCAGTATATATAATCACTGAGCTGTAACCCTGCTTTCCCAGCATCAGTCTCAGTATATATAATCACTGAGCAGTAACCCAGCTTTCCCAGCATCAGTCTCAGGATATATAATCACTGAGCAGTAACCCAGCTTTCCCAGCATCAGTCTCAGGATATATAATCACTGAGCAGTAACCCAGCTTTCCCAGCATCAGCCTCAGTATATATAATCACTGAGCTGTAACCCTGCTTTCCCAGCATCAGTCTCAGTATATATAATCACTGAGCTGTAACCCAGCTTTCCCAGCATCAGTCTCAGTATATATAATCACTGAGCTGTAACCCAGCTTTCCCAGCATCAGTCTTAGTATATATAATCACTGAGCTGTAACCCAGCTTTCCCAGCATCAGTCTCAGGATATATAATCACTGAGCAGTAACCCAGCTTTCCCAGCATCAGTCTTAGTATATATAATCACTGAGCTGTAACCCAGCTTTCCCAGCATCAGTCTCAGGATATATAATCACTGAGCAGTAACCCAGCTTTCCCAGCATCAGCCTCAGTATATATAATCACTGTGCTGTAACCCAGCTTTCCCAGCATCAGTCTCAGTATATATAATCACTGAGCTGTAACCCAGCTTTCCCAGCATCAGTCTCAGTATATATAATCACTGAGCTGTAACCCAGCTTTCCCAGCATCAGTCTCAGGATATATAATCACTAAGCTGTAACCCAGCTTTTCCAGCATCAGCCTCAGTATATATAATCACTGAGCTGTAACCCAGCTTTCCCAGCATCAGCCTCAGTATATATAATCACTGAGCTGTAACCCAGCTTTCCCAGCATCAGCCTCAGTATATATAATCACTGAGCAGTAACCCAGCTTTCCCAGCATCAGTCTCAGTATATATAATCACTGAGCTGTAACCCAGCTTTCCCAGCATCAGCCTCAGTATATATAATCACTGAGCTGTAACCCAGCTTTCCCAGCATCAGTCTCAGGATATATAATCACTGAGCTGTAACCCAGCTTTCCCAGCATCAGTCTCAGGATATATAATCACTGAGCAGTAACCCAGCTTTCCCAGCATCAGCATCAGTATATATAATCATTGAGCTGTAACCCAGCTTTCCCAGCATCAGTCTCAGTATATATAATCACTGAGCTGTAACCCAGCTTTCCCAGCATCAGTCTCAGGATATATAATCACTGAGCTGTAACCCAGCTTTCCCAGCATCAGTCTCAGGATATATAATCACTGAGCTGTAACCCAGCTTTCCCAGGATCAAACTCAGTATATATAATCACTGAGCAGTAACCCAGCTAACCCAGGATCAAACTCAGTATATATAATCACTGAGCAGTAATCCAGCTTTCCCAGCATCAGTCTTAGTATATATAATCACTGAGCTGTAACCCAGCTTTTCCAGCATCAGTCTCAGGATATATAATCACTGAGCAGTAACCCAGCTTTCCCAGGATCAAACTCAGTATATATAATCACTGAGCTGTAACCCAGCTTTTCCAGCATCAGTCTTAGTATATATAATCACTGAGCTGTAACCCAGCTTTTCCAGCATCAGTCTCAGGATATATAATCACTGAGCAGTAACCCAGCTTTCCCAGGATCAAACTCAGTATATATAATCACTGAGCTGTAACCCAGCTTTTCCAGCATCAGTCTTAGTATATATAATCACTGAGCTGTAACCCAGCTTTCCCAGGATCACAGTCAATATATATAATCACTGAGCAGTAACCCAGCTTTCCCAGCATCAGTCTTAGTATATATAATCACTGAGCAGTAACCCAGCTTTCCCAGCATCAGTCTCAGGATATATAATCACTGAGCTGTAACCCAGCTTTCCCAGCATCAGTCTCAGGATATATAATCACTGAGCTGTAACCCAGCTTTCCCAGGATCAAACTCAGTATATATAATCACTGAGCTGTAACCCAGCTTTCCCAGGATCAAACTCAGTATATTTAATCACTGAGCAGTAACCCAGCTTTCCCAGCATCAGTCTCAGGATATATAATCACTGAGCTGTAACCCAGCTTTCCCAGCATCAGTCTCAGGATATATAATCACTGAGCTGTAACCCAGCTTTCCCAGGATCAAACTCAGTATATATAATCACTGAGCTGTAACCCAGCTTTCCCAGGATCAAACTCAGTATATATAATCACTGAGCTGTAACCCAGCTTTCGCAGCATCAGTCTCAAGATATATAATCACTGATCTGTAACCCAGCTTTCCCAGGATCAAACTCAGTATATATAATCACTGAGCTGTTACCCAGCTTTCCCAGCATCAGTCTTAGTATATATAATCACTGAGCTGTAACCCAGCTTTCCCAGCATCAGTCTCAGGATATATAATCACTAAGCAGTAACCCAGCTTTCCCAGCCTCAATCTCAGGATATATAATCACTGAGCTGTAACCCAGCTTTCCCAGCATCCGTCTCAGGATATATAATCACTGAGCTGTAACCCAGCTTTCCCAGCATCAGCCTCAGTATATGTAATCACTGTGCTGTAACCCAGCTTTCCCAGCATCAGTCTCAGGATATATAATCACTGAGCAGTAACCCAGCTTTCCCAGCATCAGTCTCAGGATATATAATCACTGAGCAGTAACCCAGCTTTCCCAGCCTCAGTCTCAGGATATATAATCACTGAGCAGTAACCCAGCTTTCCCAGCCTCAGTCTCAGGTTATATAATCACTGAGCTGTAACCCAGCTTTCCCAGCATCAGTCTCAGGATATATAATCACTGAGCAGTAACCCAGCTTTCCCAGCATCAGTCTCAGGATATATAATCACTGAGCAGTAACCCAGCTTTCCCAGCATCAGTCTTAGTATATATAATCACTGAGCTGTAACCCAGCTTTCCCAGCATCAGTCTCAGTATATATAATCACTGAGCTGTAACCCAGCTTTCCCAGCATCAGTCTCAGGATATATAATCACTGAGCAGTAACCCAGCTTTCCCAGCATCAGCCTCAGTATATATAATCACTGAGCTGTAACCCAGCTTTCCCAGCATCAGTCTCAGTATATATAATCACTGAGCTGTAACCCAGCTTTCCCAGCATCAGTCTCAGTATATGTAATCACTGAGCTGTAACCCAGCTTTCCCAGCATCAGTCTCAGTATATATAATCACTGAGCAGTAACCCAGCTTTCCCAGCATCAGTCTCAGGATATATAATCACTGAGCAGTAACCCAGCTTTCCCAGCATCAGCCTCAGTATATATAATCACTGAGCTGTAACCCAGCTTTCCCAGCATCAGTCTCAGGATATATAATCACTGAGCAGTAACCCAGCTTTCCCAGGATCAAACTCAGTATATATAATCACTGAGCTGTAACCCAGCTTTTCCAGCATCAGTCTTAGTATATATAATCACTGAGCTGTAACCCAGCTTTTCCAGCATCAGTCTCAGGATATATAATCACTGAGCAGTAACCCAGCTTTCCCAGGATCAAACTCAGTATATATAATCACTGAGCTGTAACCCAGCTTTTCCAGCATCAGTCTTAGTATATATAATCACTGAGCTGTAACCCAGCTTTCCCAGGATCACAGTCAATATATATAATCACTGAGCAGTAATCCAGCTTTCCCAGCATCAGTCTTAGTATATATAATCACTGAGCAGTAACCCAGCTTTCCCAGCATCAGTCTCAGGATATATAATCACTGAGCTGTAACCCAGCTTTCCCAGCATCAGTCTCAGGATATATAATCACTGAGCTGTAACCCAGCTTTCCCAGGATCAAACTCAGTATATATAATCACTGAGCTGTAACCCAGCTTTCCCAGGATCAAACTCAGTATATTTAATCACTGAGCAGTAACCCAGCTTTCCCAGCATCAGTCTCAGGATATATAATCACTGAGCTGTAACCCAGCTTTCCCAGCATCAGTCTCAGGATATATAATCACTGAACTGTAACCCAGCTTTCCCAGGATCAAACTCAGTATATATAATCACTGAGCTGTAACCCAGCTTTCCCAGGATCAGTCTCAAGATATATAATCACTGAGCTGTTACTCAGCTTTCCCAGCATCAGTCTTAGTATATATAATCACTGAGCTGTAACCCAGCTTTCCCAGCATCAGTCTCAGGATATATAATCACTAAGCAGTAACCCAGCTTTCCCAGCCTCAATCTCAGGATATATAATCACTGAGCTGTAACCCAGCTTTCCCAGCATCCGTCTCAGGATATATAATCACTGAGCTGTGACCCAGCTTTCCCAGCATCAGCCTCAGTATATGTAATCACTGTGCTGTAACCCAGCTTTCCCAGCATCAGTCTCAGGATATATAATCACTGAACAGTAACCCAGCTTTCCCAGCCTCAGTCTCAGGATATATAATCACTGAGCAGTAACCCAGCTTTCCCAGCCTCAGTCTCAGGTCATATAATCACTGAGCTGTAACCCAGCTTTCCCAGCATCAGTCTCAGGATATATAATCACTGAGCAGTAACCCAGCTTTCCCAGCATCAGTCTCAGGATATATAATCACTGAGCAGTAACCCAGCTTTCCCAGCATCAGTCTTAGTATATATAATCACTGAGCTGTAACCCAGCTTTCCCAGCATCAGTCTCAGTATATATAATCACTGAGCTGTAACCCAGCTTTCCCAGCATCAGTCTCAGGATATATAATCACTGAGCAGTAACCCAGCTTTCCCAGCATCAGCCTCAGTATATATAATCACTGAGCTGTAACCCAGCTTTCCCAGCATCAGTCTCAGTATATATAATCACTGAGCTGTAACCCAGCTTTCCCAGCATCAGTCTCAGTATATATAATCACTGAGCTGTAACCCAGCTTTCCCAGCATCAGTCTCAGTATATATAATCACTGAGCAGTAACCCAGCTTTCCCAGCATCAGTCTCAGGATATATAATCACTGAGCAGTAACCCAGCTTTCCCAGCATCAGCCTCAGTATATATAATCACTGAGCTGTAACCCAGCTTTCCCAGCATCAGTCTCAGGATATATAATCACTGAGCAGTAACCCAGCTTTCCCAGCATCAGTCTCAGGATATATAATCACTGAGCAGTAACCCAGCTTTCCCAGCATCAGCCTCAGTATATATAATCACTGAGCTGTAACCCAGCTTTCCCAGCATCAGTCTCAGGATATATAATCACTGAGCAGTAACCCAGCTTTCCCAGCATCAGTCTCAGTTTATATAATCACTGAGCTGTAACCCAGCTTTCCCAGCATCAGTCTTAGTATATATAATCACTGAGCTGTAACCCAGCTTTCCCAGCATCAGTCTCAGGATATATAATCACTGAGCAGTAACCCAGCTTTCCCAGCATCAGCCTCAGTATATATAATCACTGAGCAGTAACCCAGCTTTCCCAGCATCAGTCTCAGTATATATAATCACTGAGCTGTAACCCAGCTTTCCCAGCATCAGCCTCAGTATATATAATCACTGAGCTGTAACCCAGCTTTCCCAGCATCAGTCTCAGTATATATAATCACTGAGCTGTAACCCAGCTTTCCCAGCATCAGTCTCAGTATATATAATCACTGAGCTGTAACCCAGCTTTCCCAGCATCAGTCTCAGGATATATAATCACTGAGCTGTAACCCAGCTTTCCCAGGATCAAAGTCAGTATATATAATCACTGAGCAGTAATCCAGCTTTCCCAGCATCAGTCTCAGGATATATAATCACTGAGCTGTAACCCAGCTTTCCCAGGATCAAAGTCAGTATATATAATCACTGAGCAGTAATCCAGCTTTCCCAGCATCAGTCTTAGTATATATAATCACTGAGCAGTAACCCAGCTTTCCCAGCATCAGTCTCAGGATATATAATCACTGAGCTGTAACCCAGCTTTCCCAGCATCAGTCTCAGGATATATAATCACTGAGCTGTAACCCAGCTTTCCCAGGATCAAACTCAGTATATATAATCACTGAGCTGTAACCCAGCTTTCCCAGGATCAAACTCAGTATATTTAATCACTGAGCTGTAACTCAGCTTTCCCAGCATCAGTCTTAGTATATATAATCACCGAGCTGTAACCCAGCTTTCCCAGCATCAGTCTCAAGATATATAATCACTGATCTGTAACCCAGCTTTCCCAGGATCAAACTCAGTATATATAATCACTGAGCTGTTACCCAGCTTTCCCAGCATCAGTCTTAGTATATATAATCACTGAGCTGTAACCCAGCTTTCCCAGCATCAGTCTCAGGATATATAATCACTGAGCAGTAACCCAGCTTTCCCAGCCTCAATCTCAGGATATATAATCACTGAGCTGTAACCCAGCTTTCCCAGCATCCGTCTCAGGATATATAATCACTGAGCTGTAACCCAGCTTTCCCAGCATCAGCCTCAGTATATATAATCACTGTGCTGTAACCCAGCTTTCCCAGCCTCAGTCTCAGGTTATATAATCACTGAGCAGTAACCCAGCTTTCCCAGCATCAGTCTCAGGATATATAATCACTGAGCAGTAACCCAGCTTTCCCAGCATCAGTCTTAGTATATATAATCACTGAGCTGTAACCCAGCTTTCCCAGCATCAGTCTCAGGATATATAATCACTGAGCAGTAACCCAGCTTTCCCAGCATCAGCCTCAGTATATATAATCACTGAGCTGTAACCCAGCTTTCCCAGCATCAGTCTCAGGATATATAATCACTGAGCAGTAACCCAGCTTTCCCAGCATCAGCCTCAGTATATATAATCACTGAGCTGTAACCCAGCTTTCCCAGCATCAGTCTCAGTATATATAATCACTGAGCTGTAACCCAGCTTTCCCAGCATCAGTCTCAGTATATATAATCACTGAGCTGTAACCCAGCTTTCCCAGCATCAGTCTCAGGATATATAATCACTGAGCAGTAACCCAGCTTTCCCAGCATCAGCCTCAGTATATATAATCACTGAGCTGTAACCCAGCTTTCCCAGCATCAGTCTCAGTATATATAATCACTGAGCTGTAACCCAGCTTTCCCAGCATCAGCCTCAGTATATATAATCACTGTGCTGTAACCCAGCTTTCCCAGCATCAGTCTCAGGATATATAATCACTGAGCAGTAACCCAGCTTTCCCAGCCTCAGTCTCAGGATATATAATCACTGAGCAGTAACCCAGCTTTCCCAGCCTCAGTCTCAGGTTATATAATCACTGAGCTGTAACCCAGCTTTCCCAGCATCAGTCTCAGGATATATAATCACTGAGCAGTAACCCAGCTTTCCCAGCATCAGTCTCAGGATATATAATCACTGAGCAGTAACCCAGCTTTCCCAGCATCAGTCTTAGTATATATAATCACTGAGCTGTAACCCAGCTTTCCCAGCATCAGTCTCAGGATATATAATCACTGAGCAGTAACCCAGCTTTCCCAGCATCAGCCTCAGTATATAAAATCACTGAGCTGTAACCCAGCTTTCCCAGCATCAGTCTCAGTATATATAATCACTGAGCTGTAACCCAGCTTTCCCAGCATCAGTCTCAGTATATATAATCACTGAGCTGTAACCCAGCTTTCCCAGCATCAGTCTCAGTATATATAATCACTGAGCTGTAACCCAGCTTTCCCAGCATCAGTCTCAGGATATATAATCACTGAGCTGTAACCCAGCTTTCCCAGGATCAAAGTCAGTATATATAATCACTGAGCAGTAATCCAGCTTTCCCAGCATCAGTCTCAGGATATATAATCACTGAGCTGTAACCCAGCTTTCCCAGGATCAAAGTCAGTATATATAATCACTGAGCAGTAATCCAGCTTTCCCAGCATCAGTCTTAGTATATATAATCACTGAGCAGTAACCCAGCTTTCCCAGCATCAGTCTCAGGATATATAATCACTGAGCTGTAACCCAGCTTTCCCAGCATCAGTCTCAGGATATATAATCACTGAGCTGTAACCCAGCTTTCCCAGGATCAAACTCAGTATATATAATCACTGAGCTGTAACCCAGCTTTCCCAGGATCAAACTCAGTATATTTAATCACTGAGCTGTAACCCAGCTTTCCCAGCATCAGTCTTAGTATATATAATCACCGAGCTGTAACCCAGCTTTCCCAGCATCAGTCTCAAGATATATAATCACTGATCTGTAACCCAGCTTTCCCAGGATCAAACTCAGTATATATAATCACTGAGCTGTTACCCAGCTTTCCCAGCATCAGTCTTAGTATATATAATCACTGAGCTGTAACCCAGCTTTCCCAGCATCAGTCTCAGGATATATAATCACTGAGCAGTAACCCAGCTTTCCCAGCCTCAATCTCAGGATATATAATCACTGAGCTGTAACCCAGCTTTCCCAGCATCCGTCTCAGGATATATAATCACTGAGCTGTAACCCAGCTTTCCCAGCATCAGCCTCAGTATATATAATCACTGTGCTGTAACCCAGCTTTCCCAGCCTCAGTCTCAGGTTATATAATCACTGAGCTGTAACCCAGCTTTCCCAGCATCAGTCTCAGGATATATAATCACTGAGCAGTAACCCAGCTTTCCCAGCATCAGTCTCAGGATATATAATCACTGAGCAGTAACCCAGCTTTCCCAGCATCAGTCTTAGTATATATAATCACTGAGCTGTAACCCAGCTTTCCCAGCATCAGTCTCAGGATATATAATCACTGAGCAGTAACCCAGCTTTCCCAGCATCAGCCTCAGTATATATAATCACTGAGCTGTAACCCAGCTTTCCCAGCATCAGTCTCAGGATATATAATCACTGAGCAGTAACCCAGCTTTCCCAGCATCAGCCTCAGTATATATAATCACTGAGCTGTAACCCAGCTTTCCCAGCATCAGTCTCAGTATATATAATCACTGAGCTGTAACCCAGCTTTCCCAGCATCAGTCTCAGTATATATAATCACTGAGCTGTAACCCAGCTTTCCCAGCATCAGTCTCAGGATATATAATCACTGAGCAGTAACCCAGCTTTCCCAGCATCAGCCTCAGTATATATAATCACTGAGCTGTAACCCAGCTTTCCCAGCATCAGTCTCAGTATATATAATCACTGAGCTGTAACCCAGCTTTCCCAGCATCAGCCTCAGTATATATAATCACTGTGCTGTAACCCAGCTTTCCCAGCATCAGTCTCAGGATATATAATCACTGAGCAGTAACCCAGCTTTCCCAGCCTCAGTCTCAGGATATATAATCACTGAGCAGTAACCCAGCTTTCCCAGCCTCAGTCTCAGGTTATATAATCACTGAGCTGTAACCCACCTTTCCCAGCATCAGTCTCAGGATATATAATCACTGAGCAGTAACCCAGCTTTCCCAGCATCAGTCTCAGGATATATAATCACTGAGCAGTAACCCAGCTTTCCCAGCATCAGTCTTAGTATATATAATCACTGAGCTGTAACCCAGCTTTCCCAGCATCAGTCTCAGGATATATAATCACTGAGCAGTAACCCAGCTTTCCCAGCATCAGCCTCAGTATATAAAATCACTGAGCTGTAACCCAGCTTTCCCAGCATCAGTCTCAGTATATATAATCACTGAGCTGTAACCCAGCTTTCCCAGCATCAGTCTCAGTATATATAATCACTGAGCTGTAACCCAGCTTTCCCAGCATCAGTCTCAGTATATATAATCACTGAGCAGTAACCCAGCTTTCCCAGCATCAGTCTCAGGATATATAATCACTGAGCAGTAACCCAGCTTTCCCAGCATCAGCCTCAGTATATATAATCACTGAGCTGTAACCCAGCTTTCCCAGCATCAGTCTCAGTATATATAATCACTGAGCTGTAACCCAGCTTTCCCAGCATCAGTCTCAGTATATATAATCACTGAGCTGTAACCCAGCTTTCCCAGCATCAGTCTTAGTATATATAATCACTGAGCTGTAACCCAGCTTTCCCAGCATCAGTCTCAGGATATATAATCACTGAGCAGTAATCCAGCTTTCCCAGCATCAGTCTTAGTATATATAATCACTGAGCTGTAACCCAGCTTTCCCAGCATCAGTCTCAGGATATATAATCACAGAGCAGTAACCCAGCTTTCCCAGCATCAGCCTCAGTATATATAATCACTGTGCTGTAACCCAGCTTTCCCAGCATCAGTCTCAGTATATATAATCACTGAGCTGTAACCCAGCTTTCCCAGCATCAGTGTCAGGATATATAATCACTGAGCAGTAACCCAGCTTTCCCAGCATCAGCCTCAGTATATATAATCACTGAGCTGTAACCCAGCTTTCCCAGCATCAGCCTCAGTATATATAATCACTGAGCTGTAACCCAGCTTTCCCAGCATCAGTCTCAGTATATATAATCACTGAGCAGTAACCCAGCTTTCCCAGCATCAGTCTCAGTATATATAATCACTGAGCAGTAACCCAGCTTTCCCAGCATCAGCCTCAGTATATATAATCACTGAGCTGTAACCCAGCTTTCCCAGCATCAGTCTCAGGATATATAATCACTGAGCTGTAACCCAGCTTTCCCAGCATCAGTCTCAGGATATATAATCACTGAGCTGTAACCCAGCTTTTCCAGCATCAGTCTCAGGATATATAATCACTGAGCAGTAACCCAGCTTTCCCAGGATCAAACTCAGTATATATAATCACTGAGCAGTAATCCAGCTTTCCCAGCATCAGTCTTAGTATATATAATCACTGAGCTGTAATCCAGCTTTCCCAGCATCAGTCTCAGTATATATAATCACTGAGCTGTAACCCAGCTTTCCCAGCATCAGCCTCAGTATATATAATCACTGAGCTGTAACCCAGCTTTCCTAGCATAAGCCTCAGTATATATAATCACTGAGCAGTAACCCAGCTTTCCCAGCATCAGCCTCAGTATATATAATCACTGAGCTGTAACCCAGCTTTCCCAGCATCAGTCTTAGTATACATAATCACTGAGCTGTAACCCAGCTTTCCCAGCATCAGTCTTAGTATACATAATCACTGAGCTGTAACCCAGCTTTCCCAGCATCAGTCTCGGGATATATAATCACTGAGCTGTAACCCAGCTTTCCCAGGATCAGTCTCGGGATATATAATCACTGAGCAGTAATCCAGCTTTCCCAGCATCAGTCTTAGTATATATAATCACTGAGCTGTAACCCAGCTTTTCCAGCATCAGTCTCAGGATATATAATCACTGAGCTGTAACCCAGCTTTCCCAGCATCAGTCTCAGGATATATAATCACTGAGCTGTAACCCAGCTTTCCCAGGATCAAACTCAGTATATATAATCACTGAGCTGTAACCCAGCTTTCCCAGGATCAAACTCAGTATATATAATCACTGAGCAGTAACCCAGCTTTCCCAGCATCAGTCTCAGTATATATAATCACTGAGCAGTAACCCAGCTTTCCCAGGATCAGTCTCGGGATATATAATCACTGAGCAGTAATCCAGCTTTCCCAGCATCAGTCTTAGTATATATAATCACTGAGCTGTAACCCAGCTTTTCCAGCATCAGTCTCAGGATATATAATCACTGAGCTGTAACCCAGCTTTCCCAGGATCAAACTCAGTATATATAATCACTGAGCAGTAACCCAGCTTTCCCAGGATCAAACTCAGTATATATAATCACTGAGCTGTAACCCAGCTTTCCCAGGATCAAACTCAGTATATATAATCACTGAGCTGTAGCCCAGCTTTCCCAGCATCAGTCTTAGTATATATAATCACTGAGCTGTAACCCAGCTTTCCCAGCATCAGTCTCAAGATATATAATCACTGATCTGTAACCCAGCTTTCCCAGGATCAAACTCAGTATATATAATCACTGAGCTGTTACCCAGCTTTCCCAGCATCAGTCTTAGTATATATAATCACTGAGCTGTAACCCAGCTTTCCCAGCCTCAGTCTCAGGATATATAATCACTGAGCTGTAACCCAGCTTTCCCAGCATCCGTCTCAGGATATATAATCACTGAGCTGTAACCCAGCTTTCCCAGCATCAGCCTCAGTATATATAATCACTGTGCTGTAACCCAGCTTTCCCAGCATCAGTCTCAGGATATATAATCACTGAGCAGTAACCCAGCTTTCCCAGCCTCAGTCTTAGGATATATAATCACTGAGCAGTAACCCAGCTTTCCCAGCCTCAGTCTCAGGTTATATAATCATTGAGCTGTAACCCAGCTTTCCCAGCATCAGCCTCAGTATACATAATCACTGAGCTGTAACCCAGCTTTCCCAGCATCCGTCTCAGGATATATAATCACTGAGCTGTAACCCAGCTTTCCCAGGATCAAACTCAGAATATATAATCACTGAGCTGTAACCCAGCTTTCCCAGCATCAGTCTTAGTATATATAATCACTGAGCTGTAACCCAGCTTTCCCAGCATCAGTCTCAGTATATATAATCACTGAGCTGTAACCCAGCTTTCCCAGCATCAGCCTCAGTATATATAATCACTGAGCTGTAACCCAGCTTTCCCAGCATCAGTCTCAGGATATATAATCACTGAGCTGTAACCCAGCTTTCCCAGCATCAGTCTCAGGATATATAATCACTGAGCAGTAACCCAGCTTTCCCAGCATCAGCATCAGTATATATAATCACTGAGCTGTAACCCAGCTTTCCCAGCATCAGTCTCAGTATATATAATCACTGAGCTGTAACCCAGCTTTCCCAGCATCAGTCTCAGGATATATAATCACTGAGCTGTAACCCAGCTTTCCCAGGATCAAACTCAGTATATATAATCACTGAGCAGTAATCCAGCTTTCCCAGCATCAGTCTTAGTATATATAATCACTGAGCTGTAACCCAGCTTTTCCAGCATCAGTCTCAGGATATATAATCACTGAGCAGTAACCCAGCTTTCCCAGGATCAAACTCAGTATATATAATCACTGAGCAGTAATCCAGCTTTCCCAGCATCAGTCTTAGTATATATAATCACTGAGCTGTAACCCAGCTTTTCCAGCATCAGTCTCAGGATATAGAATCACTGAGCAGTAACCCAGCTTTCCCAGCATCAAACTCAGTATATATAATCACTGAGCTGTAACCCAGCTTTCCCAGCATCAGTCTTAGTATACATAATCACTGAGCTGTAACCCAGCTTTCCCAGCATCAGTCTCGGGATATATAATCACTGAGCTGTAACCCAGCTTTCCCAGGATCAAACTCAGTATATATAATCACTGAGCTGTAACCCAGCTTTCCCAGCATCAGTCTTAGTATATATAATCACCGAGCTGTAACCCAGCTTTCCCAGCATCAGTCTCAAGATATATAATCACTGATCTGTAACCCAGCTTTCCCAGGATCAAACTCAGTATATATAATCACTGAGTTGTTACCCAGCTTTCCCAGCATCAGTCTTAGTATATATAATCACTGAGCTGTAACCCAGCTTTTCCAGCATCAGTCTCAGGATATATAATCACTGAGCTGTAACCCAGCTTTCCCAGCATCCGTCTCAGTATATATAATCACTGAGCTGTAACCCAGCTTTCCCAGCATCAGCCTCAGTATATATAATCACTGTGCTGTAACCCAGCTTTCCCAGCATCAGTCTCAGGATATATAATCATTGAGCAGTAACCCAGCTTTCCCAGCCTCAGTCTCAGGTTATATAATCACTGAGCTGTAACCCAGCTTTCCCAGCATCAGCCTCAGTATACATAATCACTGAGCTGTAACCCAGCTTTCCCAGCATCCGTCTCAGGATATATAATCACTGAGCTGTAACCCAGTTTTCCCAGGATCAAACTCAGAATATATAATCACTGAGCTGTAACCCAGCTTTCCCAGCATCAGTCTTAGTATATATAATCACTGAGCTGTAACCCAGCTTTCCCAGCATCAGTCTCAGGATATATAATCACTGAGCAGTAACCCAGCTTTCCCAGCATCAGCCTCAGTATATATAATCACTGAGCTGTAACCCAGCTTTCCCAGCATCAGTCTCAGAATATATAATCACTGAGCTGTAACCCAGCTTTCCCAGCATCAGTCTCAGGATATATAATCACTGAGCAGTAACTCAGCTTTCCCAGCATCAGCCTCAGTATATATAATCACTGAGCTGTAACCCAGCTTTCCCAGCATCAGTCTCAGTATATATAATCACTGAGCTGTAACCCAGCTTTCCCAGCATCAGTCTCAGGATATATAATCACTGAGCAGTAACCCAGCTTTCCCAGCATCAGTCTCAGGATATATAATCACTGAGCTGTAACCCAGCTTTCCCAGCCTCAGTCTCAGGATATATAATCACTGAGTTGTAACCCAGCTTTCCCAGCATCAGTCTCAGGATACATATTCACTGAGCAGTAACCCAGCTTTCCCAGCATCAGTCTCAGGATACATAATCACTGAGCAGTAACCCAGCTTTCCCAGCATCAGTCTCAGGATATATAATCACTGAGCAGTAACCCAGCTTTCCCAGCATCAGTCTCAGGATATATAATCACTGAGCTGTAACCCAGCTTTCCCAGCATCAGTCTCAGGATATATAATCACTGAGCAGTAACCCAGCTTTCCCAGCCTCAGTCTCAGTATATATAATCACTGAGCTGTAACCCAGCTTTCCCAGCATCAGTCTCAGTATAAATAATCACTGAGCTGTTACCCAGCTTTCCCAGCATCAGCCTCAGTATATATAATCACTGAGCTGTAACCCAGCTTTCCCAGCATCAGTCTCAGTATATATAATCACTGAGCAGTAACCCAGCTTTCCCAGCATCAGTCTCAGGATATATAATCACTGAGCAGTAACCCAGCTTTCCCAGCATCAGCCTCAGTATATATAATCACTGAGCTGTAACCCAGCTTTCCCAGCCTCAGTCTCAGTATATATAATCACTGAGCTGTAACCCAGCTTTCCCAGCATCAGCCTCAGAATATATAATCACTGAGCTGTAACCCAGCTTTCCCAGCATCAGCCTCAGTATATATAATCACTGAGCAGTAACCCAGCTTTCCCAGCATCAGCCTCAGAATATATAATCACTGAGCTGTAACCCAGCTTTCCAAGCATCAGTCTAAGGATATATAATCACTGAGCAGTAACCCAGCTTTCCCAGCATCAGTCTCAGGATATATAATCACTGAGCAGTAACCCAGCTTTCCTAGCATCAGCCTTGGTATATATAATCACTGAGCTGTAACCCAGCTTTCCCAGCATCAGTCTCAGTATATATAATCACTGAGCTGTAACCCAGCTTTCCCAGCATCAGTCTCAGTATATATAATCACTGAGCTGTAACCCAGCTTACCCAGCATCAGTCTCAGTATATATAATCACTGAGCTGTAACCCAGCTTTCCCAGCATCAGTCTCAGTATATATAATCACTGAGCTGTAACCCAGCTTTCCCAGCATCAGCCTCAGTATATATAATCACTGAGCTGTAACCCAGCTTTCCCAGCATCAGCCTCAGTATATATAATCACTGAGCAGTAACCCAGCTTTCCCAGCATCAGCCTCAGTATATATAATCACTGAGCAGTAACCCAGCTTTCCCAGCATCAGCCTCGGTATATATAATCACTGAGCTGTAACCCAGCTTTCCCAGCATCAGTCTCAGGATATATAATCACTGAGCTGTAACCCAGCTATCCCAGCATCAGCCTCGGTATATATAATCACTGAGCTGTAACCCAGCTTTCCCAGCATCAGTCTCAGTATATATAATCACTGAGCTGTAACCCAGCTTTCCCAGCATCAGTCTCAGTATATATAAATCACTGAGCTGTAACCCAGCTTTCCCAGCATCAGTCTCAGGATATATAATCACTGAGCTGTAACCCAGCTTTCCCAGCATCAGCCTCAGTATATATAATCACTGAGCAGTAACCCAGCTTTCCCAGCATCAGCCTCAGAATATATAATCACTGAGCTGTAACCCAGCTTTCCCAGCATCAGTCTCAGGATATATAATCACTGAGCTGTAACCCAGCTTTCCCAGCATCAGTCTCAGTATATATAATCACTGAGCTGTAACCCAGCTTTCCCAGCATCAGTCTCAGTATATATAATCACTGAGCTGTAACCCAGCTTTCCCAGCATCAGTCTCAGTATATATAATCACTGAGCTGTAACCCAGCTTTCCCAGCATCAGCCTCAGTATATATAATCACTGAGCTGCAACCCAGCTTTCCCAGCATCAGTCTCAGTATATATAATCACTGAGCTGTAACCCAGCTTACCCAGCATCAGTCTCAGTATATATAATCACTGAGCTGTAACCCAGCTTTCCCAGCATCAGCCTCAGTATATATAATCACTGAGCTGTAACCCAGCTTTCCCAGCATCAGCCTCAGTATATATAATCACTGAGCAGTAACCCAGCTTTCCCAGCATCAGCCTCAGTATATATAATCACTGAGCAGTAACCCAGCTTTCCCAGCATCAGCCTCGGTATATATAATCACTGAGCTGTAACCCAGCTTTCCCAGCATCAGTCTCAGGATATATAATCACTGAGCTGTAACCCAGCTTTCCCAGCATCAGCCTCGGTATATATAATCACTGAGCTGTAACCCAGCTTTCCCAGCATCAGTCTCAGTATATATAATCACTGAGCTGTAACCCAGCTTTCCCAGCATCAGTCTCAGTATATATAATCACTGAGCTGTAACCCAGCTTTCCCAGCATCAGCCTCAGAATATATAATCACTGAGCTGTAACCCAGCTTTCCCAGCATCAGCCTCAGAATATATAATCACTGAGCTGTAACCCAGCTTTCCCAGCATCAGTCTCAGGATATATAATCACTGAGCAGTAACCCAGCTTTCCCAACATCAGTCTCAGGATATATAATCACTGAGCAGTAACCCAGCTTTCCTAGCATCAGCCTCGGTATATATAATCACTGAGCTGTAACCCAGCTTTCCCAGCATCAGTCTCAGTATATATAATCACTGAGCTGTAACCCAGCTTTCCCAGCATCAGCCTCAGTATATATAATCACTGAGCTGTAACCCAGCTTTCCCAGCATCAGTCTCAGTATATATAATCACTGAGCTGTAACCCAGCTTACCCAGCATCAGTCTCAGTATATATAATCACTGAGCAGTAACCCAGCTTTCCCAGCATCAGCCTCGGTATATATAATCACTGAGCTGTAACCCAGCTTTCCCAGCATCAGTCTCAGGATATATAATCACTGAGCTGTAACCCAGCTTTCCCAGCATCAGCCTCGGTATATATAATCACTGAGCTGTAACCCAGCTTTCCCAGCATCAGTCTCAGGATATATAATCACTGAGCTGTAACCCAGCTTTCCCAGCATCAGTCTCAGTATATATAAATCACTGAGCTGTAACCCAGCTTTCCCAGCATCAGTCTCAGGATATATAATCACTGAGCTGTAACCCAGCTTTCCCAGCATCAGCCTCAGTATATATAATCACTGAGCAGTAACCCAGCTTTCCCAGCATCAGCCTCAGAATATATAATCACTGAGCTGTAACCCAGCTTTCCCAGCATCAGTCTCAGGATATATAATCACTGAGCAGTAACCCAGCTTTCCCAACATCAGTCTCAGGATATATAATCACTGAGCAGTAACCCAGCTTTCCTAGCATCAGCCTCGGTATATATAATCACTGAGCTGTAACCCAGCTTTCCCAGCATCAGTCTCAGTATATATAATCACTGAGCTGTAACCCAGCTTTCCCAGCATCAGCCTCAGTATATATAATCACTGAGCTGTAACCCAGCTTTCCCAGCATCAGTCTCAGTATATATAATCACTGAGCTGTAACCCAGCTTACCCAGCATCAGTCTCAGTATATATAATCACTGAGCAGTAACCCAGCTTTCCCAGCATCAGCCTCGGTATATATAATCACTGAGCTGTAACCCAGCTTTCCCAGCATCAGTCTCAGTATATATAAATCACTGAGCTGTAACCCAGCTTTCCCAGCATCAGTCTCAGGATATATAATCACTGAGCTGTAACCCAGCTTTCCCAGCATCAGTCTCAGGATATATAATCACTGAGCTGTAACCCAGCTTTCCCAGCATCAGTCTTAGTATATATAATCACAGAGCAGTAACCCAGCTTTCCCAGCATCAGTCTTAGTATATATAATCACCGAACTGTAACTCAGCTTTCCCAGCATCAGTCTCAGGATATATAATCACTGAGCTGTAACCCAGCTTTCCCAGCATCAGTCTCAGGATATATAATCACTGAGCTGTAACCCAGCTTTCCCAGGATCAAACTCAGAATATATAATCACTGAGCTGTAACCCAGCTTTCGCAGCATCAGCCTCGGTATATATAATCACTGAGCTGTAACCCAGCTTTCCCAGCATCAGCCTCAGTATAAATAATCACTGAGCTGTAACCCAGCTTTCCCAGCATCAGCCTCGGCATATATAATCACTGAGCTGTAACCCAGCTTTCCCAGCATCAGCCTCAGTATAAATAATCACTGAGCTGTAACCCAGCTTTCCCAGCATCAGTCTCAGTATATATAAATCACTGAGCTGTAACCCAGCTTTCCCAGGATCAAACTCAGTATATATAATCACTGAGCTGTAACCCAGCTTTCCCAGCATCAGTCTCAGGATATATAATCACTGAGCAGTAACCCAGCTTTCCCAGCATCAGTCTCAGGATATATAATCACTGAGCTGTAACCCAGCTTTCCCAGCATCAGTCTTAGTATATATAATCACTGAGCTGTAACCCAGCTTTCCCAGCATCAGTCTTAGTATATATAATCACTGAGCTGTAACCCAGCTTTCCCAGCCTCAGTCTCAGGATATATAATCACTGAGTTGTAACCCAGCTTTCCCAGCATCAGTCTCAGGATACATAATCACTGAGCAGTAACCCAGCTTTCCCAGCATCAGTCTCAGGATACATAATCACTGAGCAGTAACCCAGCTTTCCCAGCATCAGTCTCAGGATATATAATCACTGAGCAGTAACCCAGCTTTCCCAGCATCAGTCTCAGGATATATAATCACTGAGCTGTAACCCAGCTTTCCCAGCATCAGTCTCAGGATATGTAATCACTGAGCTGTTACCCAGCTTTCCCAGGATCAGTCTCAGGATATGTAATCACTGAGCTGTAACCCAGCTTTCCCAGCATCAGTCTCAGGATATATAATCACTGAGTTGTAACCCAGCTTTCCCAGCATCAGTCTCAGTATATATAATCACTGAGCAGTAACCCAGCTTTCCCAGCATCAGCCTCCGAATATATAATCACTGAGCTGTAACCCAGCTTTCCCAGCATCAGTCTCAGGATATATAATCACTGAGCAGTAACCCAGCTTTCCCAGCATCAGTCTCAGGATATATAATCACTGAGCAGTAACCCAGCTTTCATAGCATCAGCCTCGGTATATATAATCACTGAGCTGTAACCCAGCTTTGCCAGCATCAGTCTCAGTATATATAATCACTGAGCTGTAACCCAGCTTTCCCAGCATCAGCCTCAGTATATATAATCACTGAGCTGTAACCCAGCTTTCCCAGCATCAGTCTCAGTATATATAATCACTGAGCTGTAACCCAGCTTACCCAGCATCAGTCTCAGTATATATAATCACTGAGCTGTAACCCAGCTTTCCCAGCATCAGCCTCAGTATATATAATCACTGAGCTGTAACCCAGCTTTCCCAGCATCAGCCTCAGTATATATAATCACTGAGCAGTAACCCAGCTTTCCCAGCATCAGCCTCAGTATATATAATCACTGAGCAGTAACCCAGCTTTCCCAGCATCAGTCTCAGTATATATAATCACTGAGCTGTAACCCAGCTTTCCCAGCATCAGCCTCAGTATATATAATCACTGAGCTGTAACCCAGCTTTCCCAGCATCAGTCTCAGGATATATAATCACTGAGCTGTAACCCAGCTTTCCCAGCATCAGCCTCAGGATATATAATCACTGAGCTGTAACCCAGCTTTCCCAGCATCAGCCTCAGGATATATAATCACTGAGCTGTAACCCAGCTTTCCCAGCATCAGCCTCAGTATATATAATCACTGAGCTGTAACCCAGCTTTCCCAGCATCAGTCTCAGGATATATAATCACTGAGCAGTAACCCAGCTTTCCCAGCATCAGCCTCGGTATATATAATCACTGAGCTGTAACCCAGCTTTCCCAGCATCAGTCTCAGGATATATAATCACTGAGCTGTAACCCAGCTTTCCCAGCATCAGCCTCGGTATATATAATCACTGAGCTGTAACCCAGCTTTCCCAGCATCAGTCTCAGTATATATAATCACTGAGCTGTAACCCAGCTTTCCCAGCATCAGTCTTAGTATATATAATCACCGAACTGTAACTCAGCTTTCCCAGCATCAGTCTCAGGATATATAATCACTGAGCTGTAACCCAGCTTTCCCAGCATCAGTCTCAGGATATATAATCACTGAGCTGTAACCCAGCTTTCCCAGGATCAAACTCAGAATATATAATCAATGAGCTGTAACCCAGCTTTCCAAGCATCAGCCTTGGTATATATAATCACTGAGCTGTAACCCAGCTTTCCCAGCATCAGCCTCAGTATAAATAATCACTGAGCTGTAACCCAGCTTTCCCAGCATCAGTCTCAGTATATATAATCACTGAGCTGTAACCCAGCTTACCCAGCATCAGTCTCAGTATATATAATCACTGAGCAGTAACCCAGCTTTCCCAGCATCAGCCTCGGTATATATAATCACTGAGCTGTAACCCAGCTTTCCCAGCATCAGTCTCAGGATATATAATCACTGAGCTGTAACCCAGCTTTCCCAGCATCAGCCTCGGTATATATAATCACTGAGCTGTAACCCAGCTTTCCCAGCATCAGTCTCAGTATATATAATCACTGAGCTGTAACCCAGCTTTCCCAGCATCAGTCTCAGTATATATAAATCACTGAGCTGTAACCCAGCTTTCCCAGCATCAGTCTCAGGATATATAATCACTGAGCTGTAACCCAGCTTTCCCAGCATCAGCCTCAGTATATATAATCACTGAGCAGTAACCCAGCTTTCCCAGCATCAGCCTCAGAATATATAATCACTGAGCTGTAACCCAGCTTTCCCAGCATCAGTCTCAGGATATATAATCACTGAGCAGTAACCCAGCTTTCCCAACATCAGTCTCAGGATATATAATCACTGAGCAGTAACCCAGCTTTCCTAGCATCAGCCTCGGTATATATAATCACTGAGCTGTAACCCAGCTTTCCCAGCATCAGTCTCAGTATATATAATCACTGAGCTGTAACCCAGCTTTCCCAGCATCAGCCTCAGTATATATAATCACTGAGCTGTAACCCAGCTTTCCCAGCATCAGTCTCAGTATATATAATCACTGAGCTGTAACCCAGCTTACCCAGCATCAGTCTCAGTATATATAATCACTGAGCAGTAACCCAGCTTTCCCAGCATCAGCCTCGGTATATATAATCACTGAGCTGTAACCCAGCTTTCCCAGCATCAGTCTCAGGATATATAATCACTGAGCTGTAACCCAGCTTTCCCAGCATCAGCCTCGGTATATATAATCACTGAGCTGTAACCCAGCTTTCCCAGCATCAGTCTCAGTATATATAAATCACTGAGCTGTAACCCAGCTTTCCCAGCATCAGTCTCAGGATATATAATCACTGAGCTGTAACCCAGCTTTCCCAGCATCAGTCTCAGGATATATAATCACTGAGCTGTAACCCAGCTTTCCCAGCATCAGTCTTAGTATATATAATCACAGAGCAGTAACCCAGCTTTCCCAGCATCAGTCTTAGTATATATAATCACCGAACTGTAACTCAGCTTTCCCAGCATCAGTCTCAGGATATATAATCACTGAGCTGTAACCCAGCTTTCCCAGCATCAGTCTCAGGATATATAATCACTGAGCTGTAACCCAGCTTTCCCAGGATCAAACTCAGAATATATAATCACTGAGCTGTAACCCAGCTTTCCCAGCATCAGCCTCGGTATATATAATCACTGAGCTGTAACCCAGCTTTCTCAGCATCAGCCTCAGTATAAATAATCACTGAGCTGTAACCCAGCTTTCCCAGCATCAGCCTCGGTATATATAATCACTGAGCTGTAACCCAGCTTTCCCAGCAGCCTCAGTATAAATAATCACTGAGCTGTAACCCAGCTTTCCCAGCATCAGTCTCAGTATATATAAATCACTGAGCTGTAACCCAGCTTTCCCAGGATCAAACTCAGTATATATAATCACTGAGCTGTAACCCAGCTTTCCCAGCATCAGTCTCAGGATATATAATCACTGAGCAGTAACCCAGCTTTCCCACCATCAGTCTCAGGATATATAATCACTGAGCTGTAACCCAGCTTTCCCAGCATCAGTCTTAGTATATATAATCACTGAGCTGTAACCCAGCTTTCCCAGCATCAGTCTTAGTATATATAATCACTGAGCTGTAACCCAGCTTTCCCAGCCTCAGTCTCAGGATATATAATCACTGAGTTGTAACCCAGCTTTCCCAGCATCAGTCTCAGGATACATAATCACTGAGCAGTAACCCAGCTTTCCCAGCATCAGTCTCAGGATACATAATCACTGAGCAGTAACCCAGCTTTCCCAGCATCAGTCTCAGGATATATAATCACTGAGCAGTAACCCAGCTTTCCCAGCATCAGTCTCAGGATATATAATCACTGAGCTGTAACCCAGCTTTCCCAGCATCAGTCTCAGGATATGTAATCACTGAGCTGTTACCCAGGTTTCCCAGGATCAGTCTCAGGATATGTAATCACTGAGCTGTAACCCAGCTTTCCCAGCATCAGTCTCAGGATATATAATCACTGAGTTGTAACCCAGCTTTCCCAGCATCAGTCTCAGTATATATAATCACTGAGCTGTAACCCAGCTTTCCCAGCATCAGCCTCAGAATATATAATCACTGAGCTGTAACCCAGCTTTCCCAGCATCAGCCTCAGTATATATAATCACTGAGCAGTAACCCAGCTTTCCCAGCATCAGCCTCCGAATATATAATCACTGAGCTGTAACCCAGCTTTCCCAGCATCAGTCTCAGGATATATAATCACTGAGCAGTAACCCAGCTTTCCCAGCATCAGTCTCAGGATATATAATCACTGAGCAGTAACCCAGCTTTCCTAGCATCAGCCTCGGTATATATAATCACTGAGCTGTAACCCAGCTTACCCAGCATCAGTCTCAGTATATATAATCACTGAGCAGTAACCCAGCTTTCCCAGCATCAGCCTCAGTATATATAATCACTGAGCAGTAACCCAGCTTTCCCAGCATCAGCCTCAGTATATATAATCACTGAGCTGTAACCCAGCTTTCCCAGCATCAGTATCAGTATATATAATCACTGAGCTGTAACCCAGCTTTCCCAGCATCAGCCTCAGGATATATAATCACTGAGCTGTAACCCAGCTTTCCCAGCATCAGCCTCAGTATATATAATCACTGAGCTGTAACCCAGCTTTCCCAGCATCAGTCTCAGGATATATAATCACTGAGCAGTAACCCAGATTTCCCAGCATCAGCCTCGGTATATATAATCACTGAGCTGTAACCCAGCTTTCCCAGCATCAGTCTCAGGATATATAATCACTGAGCTGTAACCCAGCTTTCCCAGCATCAGCCTCGGTATATATAATCACTGAGCTGTAACCCAGCTTTCCCAGCATCAGTCTCAGTATATATAATCACTGAGCTGTAACCCAGCTTTCCCAGCATCAGTCTTAGTATATATAATCACCGAACTGTAACTCAGCTTTCCAAGCATCAGTCTCAGGATATATAATCACTGAGCTGTAACCCAGCTTTCCCAGCATCAGTCTCAGGATATATAATCACTGAGCTGTAACCCAGCTTTCCCAGGATCAAACTCAGAATATATAATCACTGAGCTGTAACCCAGCTTTCCAAGCATCAGCCTTGGTATATATAATCACTGAGCTGTAACCCAGCTTTCCCAGCATCAGCCTCAGTATAAATAATCACTGAGCTGTAACCCAGCTTTCCCAGCATCAGTCTCAGTATATATAAATCACTGAGCTGTAACCCAGCTTTCCCAGGATCAAACTCAGTATATATAATCACTGAGCTGTAACCCAGCTTTCCCAGCATCAGTCTCAGGATATATAATCACTGAGCAGTAACCCAGCTTTCCCAGCATCAGTCTCAGGATATATAATCACTGAGCTGTAACCCAGCTTTCCCAGCATCAGTCTTAGTATATATAATCACCGAACTGTAACTCAGCTTTCCCAGCATCAGTCTCAGGATATATAATCACTGAGCTGTAACCCAGCTTTTCCAGCATCAGCCTCAGGATATATAATCACTGAGCTGTAACCCAGCTTTCCCAGGATCAAACTCAGAATATATAATCACTGAGCTGTAACCCAGCTTTCCCAGCATCAGTCTTAGTATATATAATCACTGAGCTGTAACCCAGCTTTCCCAGCATCAGTCTTAGTATATATAATCACTGAGCTGTAACCCAGCTTTCCCAGCCTCAGTCTCAGGATATATAATCACTGAGCTGTAACCCAGCTTTCCCAGCATCCGTCTCAGGATATATAATCACTGAGCAGTAACCCAGCTTTCCCAGCATCAGTCTTAGTATATATAATCACTGAGCTGTAACCCAGCTTTCCCAGCATCAGTCTTAGTATATATAATCACTGAGCTGTTACCCAGCTTTCCCAGGATCAAACTCAGTATATATAATCACTGAGCAGTAACTCAGCTTTCCCAGCATCAGTCTCAGGATATATAATCACTGAGCTGTAACCCAGCTTTCCCAGGATCAAACTCAGAATATATAATCACTGAGCTGTAACCCAGCTTTCCAAGCATCAGCCTTGGTATATATAATCACTGAGCTGTAACCCAGCTTTCCCAGCATCAGCCTCAGTATAAATAATCACTGAGCTGTAACCCAGCTTTCCCAGCATCAGTCTCAGTATATATAAATCACTGAGCTGTAACCCAGCTTTCCCAGGATCAAACTCAGTATATATAATCACTGAGCTGTAACCCAGCTTTCCCAGCATCAGTCTCAGGATATATAATCACTGAGCAGTAACCCAGCTTTCCCAGCATCAGTCTCAGGATATATAATCACTGAGCTGTAACCCAGCTTTCCCAGCATCAGTCTTAGTATATATAATCACCGAACTGTAACTCAGCTTTCCCAGCATCAGTCTCAGGATATATAATCACTGAGCTGTAACCCAGCTTTTCCAGCATCAGCCTCAGGATATATAATCACTGAGCTGTAACCCAGCTTTCCCAGGATCAAACTCAGAATATATAATCACTGAGCTGTAACCCAGCTTTCCCAGCATCAGTCTTAGTATATATAATCACTGAGCTGTAACCCAGCTTTCCCAGCATCAGTCTTAGTATATATAATCACTGAGCTGTAACCCAGCTTTCCCAGCATCAGTCTCAGGATATATAATCACTGAGCTGTAACCCAGCTTTCCCAGCATCCGTCTCAGGATATATAATCACTGAGCAGTAACCCAGCTTTCCCAGCATCCGTCTCAGGATATATAATCACTGAGCTGTAACCCAGCTTTCCCAGCATCAGTCTTAGTATATATAATCACTGAGCTGTTACCCAGCTTTCCCAGGATCAAACTCAGTATATATAATCACTGAGCAGTAACTCAGCTTTCCCAGCATCAGTCTTAGTATATATAATCACTGAGCTGTAACCCAGCTTTCCCAGCATCAGTCTCAGAATATATAATCACTGAGCTGTAACCCAGCTTTCCCAGCATCAGTCTCAGGATATATAATCACTGAGCTGTAACCCAGCTTTCCCAGCATCAGTCTCAGGATATATAATCACTGAGCTGTAACCCAGCTTACCCAGCATCAGTCTTAGTATATATAATCACTGAGCTGTAACTCAGCTTTCCCAGCATCAGTCTCAGTATATATACTCACTGAGCAGTAACCCAGCTTAACCAGCATCTGTCTCAGGATATATAATCACTGAGCTGTAACCCAGCTTACCCAGCATCAGTCTTAGTATATATAATCACTGAGATGTAACCCAGCTTTCCCAGCATCAGTCTCAGGATATATAATCACTGAGCAGTAACCCAGCTTTCCCAGCATCAGTCTTAGTATATATAATCTCTGAGCTGTAACCCAGCTTTCCCAGCATCAGTCTTAGTATATATAATCACTGAGCAGTAACCCAGCTTTCCCAGCATCAGTCTTAGTATATATAATCACTGAGCTGTAACCCAGCTTTCCCAGCATCAGTCTTAGTATATATAATCTCTGAGCTGTAACCCAGCTTTCCCAGCATCAGTCTTAGTATATATAATCACTGAGCAGTAACCCAGCTTTCCCAGCATCAGTCTTAGTATATATAATCACTGAGCTGTAACCCAGCTTTCCCAGCATCCGTCTCAGGATATATAATCACTGAGTTGTAACCCAGCTTTCCCAGCATCAGTCTTAGTATATATAATCACTGAGCTGTAACCCAGCTTTCCTAGGATCAGCCTCAGTATATATAATCAATGAGCTGTAACCCAGCTTTCCCAGCATCAGTCTCAGAATATATAATCACTGAGCTGTAACCCAGCTTTCCCAGCATCCGTCTCAGGATATATAATCACTGAGCTGTAACCCAGCTTTCCCAGCATCAGTCTCAGAATATATAATCACTGAGCTGTAACCCAGCTTTCCCAGCATCCGTCTCAGGTTATATAATCACTGAGCTGTAACCCAGCTTTCCCAGCATCAGTCTCAGTATATATAATCACTGAGCAGTAACCCAGCTTTCCCAGCATCAGTCTTAGTATATATAATCACTGAGCTGTAACCCAGCTTTCCCAGCATCAGTCTTAGTATATATAATCACTGAGCAGTAACCCAGCTTTCCCAGCATCAGTCTTAGTATATATAATCACGGAGCTGTAACCCAGCTTTCCCAGCATCCGTCTCAGGATATATAATCACTGAGTTGTAACCCAGCTTTCCCAGCATCAGTCTTAGTATATATAATCACTGAGCAGTAACCCAGCTTTCCCAGGATCAAACTCCGTATATATAATCACTGAGCTGTAACCCAGCTTTCCTAGGATCAGCCTCAGTATATATAATCAATGAGCTGTAACCCAGCTTTCCCAGCATCAGTCTCAGAATATATAATCACTGAGCTGTAACCCAGCTTTCCCAGCATCCGTCTCAGGATATATAATCACTGAGCTGTAACCCAGCTTTCCCAGCATCAGTCTCAGAATATATAATCACTGAGCTGTAACCCAGCTTTCCCAGCATCCGTCTCAGGTTATATAATCACTGAGCTGTAACCCAGCTTTCCCAGCATCAGTCTCAGTATATATAATCACTGAGCAGTAACCCAGCTTTCCCAGCATCAGTCTTAGTATATATAATCACTGAGCTGTAACCCAGCTTTCCCAGCATCAGTCTTAGTATATATAATCACTGAGCAGTAACCCAGCTTTCCCAGCATCAGTCTCAGTATATATAATCACTGAGCAGTAACCCAGCTTTCTCAGCATCAGCCTCAGTATATATAATCAATGAGCTGTAACCCAGCTTTCCCAGCATCAGTCTCAGAATATATAATCACTGAGCTGTAACCCAGCTTTCCCAGCATCCGTCTCAGGATATATAATCACTGAGCAGTAACCCAGCTTTCCCAGCATCAGTCTTAGTATATATAATCACTGAGCTGTAACCCAGCTTTCCCAGCATCAGTCTTAGTATATATAATCACTGAGCTGTTACCCAGCTTTCCCAGGATCAAACTCAGTATATATAATCACTGAGCAGTAACTCAGCTTTCCCAGCATCAGTCTTAGTATATATAATCACTGAGCTGTAACCCAGCTTTCCCAGCATCAGTCTCAGAATATATAATCACTGAGCTGTAACCCAGCTTTCCCAGCATCAGTCTCAGGATATATAATCACTGAGCTGTAACCCAGCTTTCCCAGCATCAGTCTCAGGATATATAATCACTGAGCTGTAACCCAGCTTACCCAGCATCAGTCTTAGTATATATAATCACTGAGCTGTAACCCAGCTTTCCCAGCATCAGTCTCAGTATATATACTCACTGAGCAGTAACCCAGCTTTCCCAGCATCTGTCTCAGGATATATAATCACTGAGCTGTAACCCAGCTTACCCAGCATCAGTCTTAGTATATATAATCACTGAGATGTAACCCAGCTTTCCCAGCATCAGTCTCAGGATATATAATCACTGAGCAGTAACCCAGCTTTCCCAGCATCAGTCTTAGTATATATAATCTCTGAGCTGTAACCCAGCTTTCCCAGCATCAGTCTTAGTATATATAATCACTGAGCAGTAACCCAGCTTTCCCAGGATCAAACTCCGTATATATAATCACTGAGCTGTAACCCAGCTTTCCTAGGATCAGCCTCAGTATATATAATCAATGAGCTGTAACCCAGCTTTCCCAGCATCAGTCTCAGAATATATAATCACTGAGCTGTAACCCAGCTTTCCCAGCATCCGTCTCAGGATATATAATCACTGAGCTGTAACCCAGCTTTCCCAGCATCAGTCTCAGAATATATAATCACTGAGCTGTAACCCAGCTTTCCCAGCATCCGTCTCAGGTTATATAATCACTGAGCTGTAACCCAGCTTTCCCAGCATCAGTCTCAGTATATATAATCACTGAGCAGTAACCCAGCTTTCCCAGCATCAGTCTTAGTATATATAATCACTGAGCTGTAACCCAGCTTTCCCAGCATCAGTCTTAGTATATATAATCACTGAGCAGTAACCCAGCTTTCCCAGCATCAGTCTTAGTATATATAATCACGGAGCTGTAACCCAGCTTTCCCAGCATCCGTCTCAGGATATATAATCACTGAGTTGTAACCCTGCTTTCCAGCATCAGTCTTAGTATATATAATCACTGAGCAGTAACCCAGCTTTCCCAGGATCAAACTCCGTATATATAATCACTGAGCTGTAACCCAGCTTTCCTAGGATCAGCCTCAGTATATATAATCAATGAGCTGTAACCCAGCTTTCCCAGCATCAGTCTCAGAATATATAATCACTGAGCTGTAACCCAGCTTTCCCAGCATCCGTCTCAGGATATATAATCACTGAGCTGTAACCCAGCTTTCCCAGCATCAGTCTCAGAATATATAATCACTGAGCTGTAACCCAGCTTTCCCAGCATCCGTCTCAGGTTATATAATCACTGAGCTGTAACCCAGCTTTCCCAGCATCAGTCTCAGTATATATAATCACTGAGCAGTAACCCAGCTTTCCCAGCATCAGTCTTAGTATATATAATCACTGAGCTGTAACCCAGCTTTCCCAGCATCAGTCTTAGTATATATAATCACTGAGCAGTAACCCAGCTTTCCCAGCATCAGTCTTAGTATATATAATCACGGAGCTGTAACCCAGCTTTCCCAGCATCCGTCTCAGGATATATAATCACTGAGTTGTAACCCAGCTTTCCCAGCATCAGTCTTAGTATATATAATCACTGAGCAGTAACCCAGCTTTCCCAGGATCAAACTCCGTATATATAATCAATGAGTGGTAACTCAGCTTTCGTAGGATCAGCCTCAGTATATACAGTCCTGCTCATCGTTATTGGCACACATGAAGTGTAAGAACATAATGTGAAATATCTCCTGAAAAAAATGAATCCCGTGAAGCAGTTTTTTGTATGGAGACTCGTGTTAAATACAAAAGAGCAAATGAGAAACAATAATTTAAATCCATAAACAATGAGAGGGAAAATAGAAAACCCTAAAGCTGCCGTGTCACAGGTATTGGCGCCTTTACATTAATTTAGTATGGAAACACATTTGACTCGCCTATGGTAAATCACAAAAGAGATTCACCTGTGATTAATTGTCGGTGCCCATGTGTCATGAATTAGTTAATGAAGGATGACCAGTGTTTTAAAAAGCCACATGGTAGGCCCTGTTCCTTTGTCACAATGGTGAAGACAAAGGAGCTGTCTGAGGACATCAGAACTGCTATTATTAGCAAACAGGACTTCCAAAGGGTATAAGGCCATCTCCAAAGACCTTGGTATCCCAGTTGCAACAGTGCACAATGTTATGAAGAAGTTTGCCAAGCATGGAACCGGCAAGAACCTCCCTGGACGTTGGGGAAAGAGGACAATTGACGAGATGTTTTCAAAGGTTGGTGCGAATGGTGGAAAAAACACCACGTCAAACATCTGAAGGCCAACCTGGAACAGTCTGAGGTCATGGTTTCAACAAGTACTATACGCCGCACACTAAACAAAGCAGAGTTTTATGGGCGAAGGCCAAGGAAGAAACAATTGCTGAAGAGAAGACATAAAAGGATCGACTGATCTTTGCCAAAGAGTACCTTGACAATCCACAATCCTTCTGGGAAAATGTTCAGTGGAAAGATGAAAGAAAAATAGAGATTTTTGGCAATGCAAAGCAACAGAATGTTTACAGACAGCGCAATGAAGCTTATAAGGAAAAGATCACCTTACCAACGGTTAAGCATGGTGGAGGATCCATAATGCTGTGGGGTTGCTTTGCTGCGTCTGGTACTGGAGGCCTTGACCGTATCACAGGAATCATGAAATCAGAGAATGATCAAGAGATATTAGATCAAAATGTCCTACCCGGTGTTGGGTCCTCCAGCAAGACAATGACCCAAAGCACACATCCAAAAATACACAGGAATGGTTGAAAAAGAAAAAATGGAGTTTTAAAATGGCCAGCAATGAGTCCTGACCTCAACCCCATTGAAAATCTTTGGGGTGAGCTGAAATCTGCCATTGGGAAAAAGAACCCTGCAAACATTCAAGAGCTTGAACAAACTGCAAAGGAAGAGTGGGGGAAAACTGCAGCTGAGAAGCGCAAGAAGCTTATAGATGGCTCCAAGAAGCACAAGAAACGTGTGGAGGCTGTCAGCAATGCCAAAGGGTGTGTTACCAAGTATTAATTAGGGGTGCCTTTATTGCTGCACATACTGTTTATTCTGTTTCTTCTTTGAAATTGCAACATGAAAGTTGAAAAACAATGTTTTATTGTTGTATTACTTTGAACCACTAATTAAATAATCCTTAGGATATAACTTTGGTACATTTCCATTTATTTCTGAAGATATTGTACAGTCAATGAAAAAAAATGAAGGGGTGCCAGTAATGGTGAGCTGCACTGTATAGTTTAACAAAACCACAAAATCTTAACATTCAAGTGTTTTGCTGTGGATATTTCATTACAATTAGTATTTAATCATTAACTAATTAGTATTTACATATTACTAAGCCAGTTTTACTATTACACGGTTTTTGATTATCTCCCCCATTGTCTGCACTTTTAAGAAGAGAAATCACGACATGGATTTTACATGAAGAGATTTTTTTTTGTCGGCACTGTATAATCACTGAGCTGTAACCCAGCTTTCCCAGCATCAGTCTCAGTATATATAATCACTGAGCTGTAACCCAGCTTTCCCACCATCAGCCTCAGTATATATAATCACAGAGCAATAGCTCAGCTTTCCCAGCCTCAGTATAATCACTGAGCTGTAACTCAGCTTTCCCAGCATCACCAGTAGTCTCAGTATATATAATCAGTGACCTATAACCCAGCTTTCCCACCATCAGTCTCCATGCATATAATCACTGTGCAATAACTCAGCTGTCCCAGTGTCAGGCACATCCTCAGAACATATGTCATTGAGTTGCAACCCAGCTTTCCCAAGATAGGCAGCAGCTTGAGAACATATCGTCACTGAACTGCAACCCAGATTCCTGTGCATCTGCAGCTGTCTCAGAATATATCATCTTTGAGCTGAAACCCAGCTTTCCCACTACTTACACTGTCCCAAGCAGTAGGAAAGCTGGGTTTCACATTAGTATCATGTGAGCTGCCATAATTAATTGAGCATTGGAAAAGCTGGGTTACATCTCAGTGCAGTGCATTATAGTATAATGTTAGATAAAGTGAAAACTCTTCCAGTAAAGAAGGGGTTAAAATGGTCAGAATTTATAAAAAGAAACAAAACCCTGCACTGAACAATGTATAACATTTTAGACAATGGTGCCATCTAGTGGTGCATTATATAACTGCGGCCAAAATGTGAACGTCTATAAAAATTTAATTCAAGATGAATTTTGGGCAGAATAAAAGGCTCCAGTATCGTCCATCCGAAAAAGCAGTGGAGAAATCCTGGCATGTTCTGCCCTCTGCTGGCAGCTTCTGGAACTAGTAAAGGGTTATTGGTGGTGCGTGACCCTGGTTGTGACTTCTGGATCCCCCTGGTGCTATCCCCCAAGACAGCAGACCACGTTCTATGACACATAGGTTGGCAACTTGGCATTACTTTCCCTGTGTTAATGAGGCGAGTCCCTGTCTATTCTGACAGGCGATAATGATAGACTGTGTAATGACACATCCGACTGAAAAGAGGAACTCCTTAAAGGGGTATTCCCATCTTTATAAAGTGGGTATGGTTGGATAGAGCTTGTCAAAACAAGTACTTTTGCAATTTACAGCTTGTTAAAATTTGCAGCCGTTCTTGAGATGTAAGCTCTTTTCTTTAGTTTACAGCTTGTTGCCTTGGAGACCGACCACCTCTGCTAGATAAAAAAAAAAAAACCATGAAGTTCTTATCAGTCCTTTTCTGTTGTGAGCACTGTTCTGAAGCTGGCCATGATCGTTGGAGCACGCTGCTACCTCCTAATCCCGCCTAGCTGCAGCACAGTGCTTACAAGCTACACAACAGCGGTGGACGGTCTCCTAGGCAACGAGCTGTAAACAAAAGAGAAAAGTGTTAATATCTCAAGAACGGCTGAAGATTTTAAGAAGCTGTAAATGGCTAAAGTGCTCGTTATTACACTCACTATCCAAAAATATCTATCGATTAAGATGGAGAATAACCCTTTAAGGACTGACTTTCATAGTGGGCAAAGCAGGTGCTAAGTATACAACAACATGGGCATCTTTTCTTTGAGCAACCACTTAATTATGACTGGGTTCAGAGAATCTCTAATCCTGGCTACTTAAGTCTTTGATCGCTCGCTCAATTTCTATGGAGTCATCAGATTTCCCTGTGACACCTCAGCTCCATTCAAGATGGGGCTCTGCAGCTCAGCGTGCAGCCTGTTATTCCTTATCCTATAAATGGGGGATAATGCAAGGAGTTTGTATGTTCTCCCCGTAGGTTTCTGCCGGGTTCTCCCCACACTCCAAAGACATACTGATGGGGAATCTAGATTGTGAGCCCCAATGGGGACAGTGCCAATTAGTCTGTAAAGCGCTGTGGAATTAATGACGCTAAATAAGTAAGATAAATAAATAAAACTTTTGTGATTTTTGGGAGAACCCCTTTACATTCTAGCAGTACAAATCTGTATGCAGTGAGCTCCCCCTAGTGGAGAATTTGGTTACACCACTGCGGATGTAATCACTCCTCATCTTGGCAGACAGCTGGCATGTGGCCTGGTATGTGCAGAGGTAAGACCATTTAGCTGAAGTCCTGGAGTTTACTTACAGTGGGGAAAAAAAAGTATTTATTCAGCCACCAATTGTGCAAGTTCTCCTACTTAAAAAGATGAGAGAGGCCTGTAATTGACATCATAGGTCGACCTCAACTATGAGAGACAAAATGAGAAAACAAATCCTGAAAATTACATTGTCTGATTTGAAAAGAAATTGTTTTCAAATTTTGGTGGAAAATAAGTATTTGGTCAATTACAAACAAGCAAGATTTCTGGCTCTCACAAACCTGTAACTTCTTTAAGAGGCTCCTCTGTCCTCCACTCATTACCTGCAGTACTGGCTCCTCTGTCCTCCGCTCATTACCTGTAGTACTGGCTCCTCTGTCCTCCGCTCATTACCTGCAGTACTGGCTCCTCTGTCCTCCGCTCATTACCTGCAGTACTGGCTCCTCTGTCCTCCGCTCATTACCTGTAGTACTGGCTCCTCTGTCCTCCGCTCATTACCTGTAGTACTGGCTCCTCTGTCCTCCATTCATTACCTGTAGTACTGGCTCCTCTGTCCTCCACTCATTACCTGTAGTACTGGCTCCTCTGTCCTCCACTCATTACCTGTAGTACTGGCTCCTCTGTCCTCCACTCATTACCTGTAGTACTGGCTCCTCTGTCCTCCACTCATTACCTGTAGTACTGGCTCCTTTGTCCTCCACTCATTACCTGTAGTACTGGCTCCTCTGTCCTCCACTCATTACCTGTAGTACTGGCTCCTCTGTCCTGCACTCATTACCTGTAGTACTGGCTCCTCTGTCCTCCACTCATTACCTGTAGCACTGGCTCCTCTGTCCTCCACTAATTACCTGTAGTACTGGCAGCCATTTGAACTTATCAGTATAAAAGACACCTGTCCGCAACCTCAAACAGTCACACTCCAAACTCCACTATGGTGAAGACCAAAGAGCTGTTGAAGGACACCAGAAACAAAATTGTAGCCCTGCACCAGGCTGGGAAGACTGAATCTGCAATAGGCAAGCAGCTTGGTGTGAAGAAATCAACTGTGGGAGCAATAATTAGAAAATGGAAGACATACAAGACCACTGATAATCTCCCTTGATCTGGGGCTCCACATAAGATCTCACCCCGTGGGGTCAAAATGATCTCAAGAACGGTGAGCAAAAATCCCAGAACCACACGGGGAGACCTAGTAAATGACCTGCAGAGAGCTGGGACCAACGTTACACAGGCTACCATCAGTAACACACTACGCCGCCAGGGACTCAGATCCTGCAGTGCCAGACGTGTCCCCCTGCATAAGCCATTACATGTCCGGGCCCGTCTGAAGTTTGCTAGAGAGCATTTGGATGATCCAGAAGAGTATTGGGAGAATGTCATATGGTCAGATGAAACCAAAGTAGAACTGTTTGGTAAAAACACAACTCGTCATGTTTGGAGGAGAAAGAATGCTGAGTTGCATCCAAAGAACACCATACCTACTGTGAAGCATGGGGGTGGCAACATCATGCTTTGAGGCTGTTTCTCTGCCAAGGGACCAGGACGACTGATCCGTGTACATGAAAGAATGAATGGGGCCATGTATCGTGAGATTTTGAGTGCAACCCTCCTTCCATCAGCAAGGGCATTGAAGATGAACTGTGGTTGGGTCTTTTAGCATGACAATGATCCCAAGCACACCGCCAGTGCAACAAAGGATTGGCTTTATAAGAAGCATTTCCAGGTCCTGGAGTGGCCTAGCCCGTCTCCAGATCTAAGCCCTAGAAAAAACCTTTGGAGGGAGTTGAAAGTCCGTGTTGCTCAGCGACAGCCCCAAAACATCACTGCTCTAGAGGAGATCTGCATGGAGGAATGGGCAAAAGTACCAGCAACAGTGTGTGCCAACCTTGTGAAGACTTACAGAAAACATTTGACCTCTGTCATTGCCAACAAAGGATAAATAAAGTATTGAGATGAACTTTTGTAATTGACCAAATACTTATTCTCCACCAAAATGTGAAAAAAAATTCTTTACAAATCAGACAATGTGATTTTCAGGATTTGTTTTCTCATTTTGTCTCTCATAGTTGAGGTCGACCTATGACAATGACAATGGCGGCAGATTGCCAGGGTAGGGCTCAGTGTACCTTCCCTGTCCTGATAGTACATGTCTGGAGAACACTGCAACAGGAGGGCACTAACCCAAGTGAACACTCGGTAATTGGAGCTCACCCCTGACCCAGATCACTGGTACCTAAGCGGAATCCTCACCTGAACATATTGGAGGTTGCAGTCCAAATTCAGGAAGATTTGTGAGGCTCAAGGATTGTGTTAATTTTTTTCTCTCCTTTATAAATCCCACCCAGGAGTACAGACCACCCCACTAAGGATATAAACCCCACCCAGGAGTACACACAACACCCCCCAAAGAGACCCCAAATAGACTGCTAAAGCGCCCCCACTAGTAACACCAGCAGAATTTCTCTGCAATTGATTAGAGTCTTAACTCGGAGTAATTCATACTGCCCTTTGACACTGATGACTTTGGTTTCTGCAGACAGGCCATTAGGTGCGTCCCACTTTATCGTGGCACAACTCCGTCACATTTTTAAGGGTCTCCCTGCCAATATACTTCTTGGGATCACTCCTCCTGAAATGTTAGACACTCCATCATAGTCTAAAGAGCTGACAGTTGTCAATTACTTTAGTGCCATTTGCCAGATACAAAGAAATAGTACATATTTCTACAAACAGCGCCACTCTTGTCATTAGGCTACGTCTGGTACTGCAGCTGTTCTTAACTCAAGTGAATATAGCGGGGCAGCAATTCTGGACACAACCCCCGACAACAGTGGGATGGTTTCTGAAAAGATGGAGTGTCTTGCTTTGGACACCCCCTTTAATATAATTCTTAACCCTTTCCTGCCACTATCACTTCTTCATTGCTTTCAATTCTTCATTCCTACCTTCCCAGAGCTGGAGAGCTGCAGTTTAGTGTTGAGCGAACGTGCTTGGATAAGGCGTTGCCCAAGTTCACTCAACACTATTGTAGTTTTAATGGCAACACTTCATTTTCTATAGATGTTAAAGAAAATCTATATATATTTAGGGGTAGAAAAAATAAAAATAGGAAAAAAAAGAATCCTTTGTTGCTTAAAATAAAGCAACTGTTTGTTTTTTAGGTTTCATCATTACGATGTTCTGCAGGTGCTATGCAGGACTTTATCTTTTATATGGACAGTGTCATTACTTTTAAAAAAATTTAGAAAAATCTAAATATTTTTACAAAAGCTCTTTTTTTTCTGTCGATGGATAGGTCTCTGAACTTGTTTTTTTGTTATTAGTTCCTTCTATGTGTGCGTAAAACTTTTTTTTTCCATTTTGCCACAAAAAAAAGTTAAGATAAAATTACTTACTGGTAATTTGATTTTCCCCTCACCCATGACAGCACCTGAGAGAGATCTGCCCCAAGAGGGAGAGGGAGGGATCCGCCCCAAGAGGGAGAGGGAGGGATCCGCCCCAAGAGGGAGAGGGAGGGATCCGCCCCAAGAGGGAGAGGGAGGGATCCGCCCCAAGAGGGAGAGGGAGGGATCCGCCCCAAGAGGGAGAGGGAGGGATCCGCCCCAAGAGGGAGAGGGAGGGATCCGCCCCAAGAGGGAGAGGGAGGGATCCGCCCCAAGAGGGAGAGGGAGGCATCCGCCCCAAGAGGGAGAGGGAGGCATCTGCCCCAAGAGGGAGAGGGAGGCATCTGCCCCAAGAGGGAGAGGGAGGCATCTGCCCCAAGAGGGAGAGGGATCCACCCCAAGAGGGAGGAATCCATCCCGAGAGAGCCGCCCTGAAAGTGAAATCCGCCCTGAGCGTGGAATCTGCCCTGTGGTGGATCCACCTTGAGAGTGGATTCCACCTCGAGAGTGGAATCTGCCCTGAGAGAGTGGGATCCGCCCCGAGAGTGGAATCTGCCCTGAGAGAGATCCACCCCGAGAGTGGAATCTGTCCGAAGAGGGATCCACCCCGAGAGTGGTATCCGCCCAAGATCCGCTCCAAGAAATCCACCCCAAGAGTGGAATCTTCCCCGAGAGAGTGGGATCTGCCCTGAGAGTGGAATCAACCCTGAGAGAGGAATCTGCCCAGAGAAAGAGGGATCCGCCCTGATCACTGGAGCACAAAATAAAAAGTAGACTCTCACTTCCTCCTACAATGGTTTCCAAGAAGTAAAGTAGGAGTCACCCAAAATCATTGTTCTTGTTCTAATTTATACCTTTACTCACGCCCCTTCTTCATTGTGAGAAGAGAAGATTGAGAACCACAAACCATAATCCAAAGGGAGGGAAAATTAGGGTGCTGTAACGAGGTTCAGGAAATTCAAATTACCGGTAAGTAATTATCATTTTCCCTCTCACCAATGACCGCACCTGAGGGACAATGACCAAGGAATCCTCTGATAGGCAGGGAGCATCCCTGTAGGATCTTACACCTGAAGAAAGATCCCAAGAACATCCTGCTTCAGGAAGGAAGATTGTGAAAGTGTTAGATTATCATTCAATCAAGATAGAGACATTGTCGATTTGGAGCTCCAACAAAAATTCTTTTACTGGTTACAACTTTTTTTTTCAGAGAAGGTCTACATTTATAGACGACTTCTCTTATATGTATGGTTGGTTTGGTTATCTCCCTTGGATTTAATTAGGTGATTCAACAAGTACAGAATATCTAACAAACTCAAGTACACTGGCATGTAAATGTTTGTGCACCCCTGGTCAAAATTACTGTTATTGTGAAGCATGCAGGGCGTCCAAACTTTTGTATTGGCCCATTTTCCTTTTTGTAATTTTTAAAATGTAAAAATATGAAAATTTATATACCGTATTTTTTGGACTATAAGACGCACTTCTTTCCTCCACTGTGCACGCTGTTAAAGAAAATGAATATTCACTGCTCCTCACACCCATGGGAGTGAGAGCAGTGAATAATCATTTTCTTTAATAGCGGACACACTGTTAGCCACAGCCGCCGGCTTCCTGCAGCAGCTGGGATAATCAGGTACTAAAGATAATGAATATGGGCGTGGAGAGCAGTGAATAATTATTTTCTTTAACAGCGGGCACACGTGATAATCCAGCTGCTGCATGAACTAAAAGTGTGCAAGCAAGGAAATGAATATTCACTGCTCTCCACTCCCATAGTCCCGGCGTGGAAAGCAGTGAATATTCCGGCAGCTGATCTCAGTGTGTGGGAGCGCATGGCAGTGACGTCAGGTGCTGCTTACACGCTGAGATCAACTACTGGCATCAGAACAGGACACAGCGCTGGAGCAGTGGGAAAGGAAGTACAATTGTTTATTTCATGTGTGCGGCGTGATGGGGGCCATATATACCAGGATGGGGATGAGGGGGGCCCTATATACCAGGATAGGGATGAGGGGGCCATGCATACCAGGATTAGGATGGGGGCCATATAAAGTAGTGTTCAAAAACATGAGTTAAGCACAAAATCTTTATACTAGTTTTTATTTCCAGCATTGGGAACATTGCACACTGTTTTCTAATTCAAAGCATGAAGAAAAATGTATATAAATTTTTAACTACTTTACAGAAAATACAAAAAATTGAACATTGGGCTGTTCTAAACAATAGCAGTGTCTGCATTTGTCTTTGTTACGGGTCCGGGTGGTGGAACCTCTGTGCTTCGGTGCAAGGAGGGACCAGAGGGGCGTGACTAAGTGCCTACACGGCCCGACCAAGGTCACACGGCGGCTTAGTCGACTCCATGAACCAGAGAGGAACTGGGCAGGTGGACCAGGTGCCACTCTGGGACCAACCTTGTGTGAGAGCAGGTGACTCCCACGGGTCAGATGGCAGGAACTGACCGGTAAAGCGGATGAGCACGGCAGGAAGGCTGACGGGTGGACCGGGTAGATAAGCAGGCTGGTTCGGCAGATAGCCAGATGGGTGCTCCGGGTAGGCGAGCAGGCGGGCACGGCAGGTAACAGACAGGTGCTCCAGGTAAGCAGGCTGGCGGGCACAATTGTAGACAGACTGGAGAACAGAACTGTTAGGCTGGCGGGCTAGACTGACAGAAGGATGGCAGGCAGGACTGACAGGCAGCGGGACCTGAGGGCTGGAGCAAGTGTTTAGCACAAGGAACATCCACCTTGCACAGGCACCTCCATATTGGAGGAGGTGCCTAATATAGGGGAAGTCCTCCTGCCATTGGCTGGGGACTCTATAGACAGCGCACGCGGTCCCTCTAAGAGGGAGGGAGCACACGCGCGCCCTAAGCACAGAGCCGGGAAGCTGCGCGCAGAGAGTGCCACAGCAGCAGGGGAGCGTGAGGACGCCGGACCTGGACCGCGACGGTGAGGGAAACGGCGTCTCTGCCCGGCTGGAGGCAGAGACCCCGATGCTACAGTCTTTACAAACTCACAACAGGTCTCCTTTGTTTGAGGATTTAGCCTTCCTGTGAACCACTAGCCTAATATTTAGTTGTATACCCACAGTTTTTAGAACTGCTTCACATTTATGTTGCATAGAGTCAACCAACCAGCTGTCACCTGTTATTCCATCCCAGGATGCTCTGATGACATCCCACAATTTTTTGGCATTTGTTGGCTTTGCCTCAGAATTGGCATTTTTGATGTCACCCCACAAGTGTTCTATCGGATTAAGGTCTGGGGATTGGGCTGGCCACTCCATAACCTTTTTTTTTTTTGCTCGTTTACTGATGTGTTTAGGGTCGTTGTTTTTTTGAAATACTCATATAAAAGGGCATATATTCTTCAGCATAAGGCAACACGAGGTCTTCAAGTATTTTAATATATGAAAACTGGTAAATGGTCCCTTGGTACGCGGTAAATAGGTCCGGCACCATAGTAAGAGAAACATGCCCATATAATGATGCTTGCACCACCATGCTTCACTGTCTTCAGTGTGGACTGTGGCTTCAATGCAGAGTTTGGGGGTCGTCTGACGAACTGTCTGCGGCCCTTGGACCCAGAAAGAACAAATTTACTTCCATCAGTCCACAAAATGTTTCTCCATTTCTCTTTAGGCCAGTTGATGTGATCTTTGGCAAATTGTATCCGCTTCAGTACATGTCTTTAAACAGTGGGACTTTGCGGGGACTTCTTGCTAAGAGATTAGCTTCACACAGGCGTCTTCTAACTGTCACAGTCCTCACAGGTAACTTGAGACTGTCTTTGATTATTCTGGAGCTGATCATTAGCTGAGCCTTTGCCATTATGGCTATTCTTCCATCCATTCGAATGGCAGTCTTCCGTTTTCTTCCACGTCGCTCTAGTTTTGTTTTCCATTTTAAAGCATTGGAGATCATTTTAGCTGAACAGCCGATCATTGTCCGCACTTCTTTATAAGTTTTACTCTCTCTAATCAACTTTTTAATCAAAGTACACTGTTCTTCTGAACAATTTCTCGAACGACCTATATTTCTCAGGCTTTCAAGGAGAAATGCAACAACATGTGCTGGCTTCACGCTTAAATAAGGGCCACCTGATTCACACCTGTTTCCTCACAGAATGATTGACCTCACTAATTGAACTCCACACTGCTATTATTTTGAACACACCCCGTACAATTAATTATTCAGATACAGACTCAAAAACCTGCAGATCATGAATACGGTAGTCTGGTGGTTTTTCTTTCTACTGCACCAACTGGTAAATTGTTTGACATATGGTGATATAATTTATACCAAAAAGCAGGGATTAATCCGGTCAGTCATATTGGACTGCTATTATTTTGAACACTACTGTAGTCTCAAAAGTGGTCAGGTTCAGTTATGAAATGAGCCATTTCTTAATGATTTCAAATGTGACAATGAAAATTTTTATAGTTGGCTCTTGTTTCTATGATATCAAAGAGTTTTCCTTTTACTGGTACATATGATTAATGCATAAAAGTTTCAGTACTTTGAAACATTTTTGAAAATATAAAAGATGGAGAATATTGTTATGCTGATTTTCTGATATTTAGAGGAAAGTTGGCTATAATTCACATAACTAAAACCTGTCTAAATACTATTGCGAATTATAAACAGTTACAGAATTTGCTCTACAACATTTGCTCCTCATTCAGTGACAACTTTTTTTTGCTGGTCTCTTATACTCCTACGTCGGATCATCACTTACAATTGTCCAACAGTAATCTGCAATCATTGATGGATTCCAGTTCCCTTGATATCTTCTCTCCATAGCCACAATATCTTGGTGAAATCTCTCACCGTGCTCGTCATTCACTGCTCCGCAGTTTGGTGGAAAAAAGTCTGCATGCAAATTTAATAACTTAAATCTTTAAGTTACAGCCAAGATCCTTATATGTTTTGAGGAGATTTTCCACCAACTTTTCATAGTTATTTATTCTTAAAGTTTCCAAAAAAAGTGTTACCACAAATGCGAATGCTACCCACGCAGCCTTTTCCTTGCCCTACAACAAAACGGAGAAACTCCTCATCTTGAATAAGTTATGAATCTGAGGTCCAATAAAGACTCCTTCCTTTATCTTTTGGTTGACTAAACCTTGGAAATTTATCAATGAGATATTTGAATGCTTTTGCATTTTTATCCATTGCCTTTACAAAGTTCTTCATGAGGCGCAACTTGATATGCAATGGTGGTAAAATGTTACGTGGGTCACCAAGTGCTGGACGCAGGACATTTTTACTCCCTGGCTGAAGGGAATATCGGAGTGGCCAGTCTATTATTCTTTTCCACAACTTTCCCACTCGCACAGAAAGAAGCAGTACTTTGTTTATCCACCCTGGAGACCAAGTAAGAGGGCAACCACCTTTAAGTCACCACAGAGGGGGCCACAAAATTTTGGTCATAGTTCAGGCACTTCAACAGCTGTTTCATGTTGTCATAGGTTTCTTTCATGTGGAGGCATAACCAACGGGAATTGAAGGCAGCGCATTTCCAAGACTGCTTTTAGGCTTGTTTTGGATGAATCAATGAAGAGCCTCCATTCTTCTGGATTATGACTTATCTTCAGAGCTGCCAATAAACTGTTGATGTTGCTGCCACAAGTTCACCCTCCATGAAGAAGTATTGGACAAGATCTTTATCACTGTTGCAGAACAAAGAAATCCAAACATCACTCGCTAGGAGATTCCACTGCTGTAGCCTGGAACCTAAGAGGTCAGCCTTACTCTTGGGTAGATCCAAATCTCTAACAAGATGGTTCCAGTCACTTTGTGGTATAAATAGTGGTTCAGTTAAGGTTGCTGACAGAACGTCAGCGTCGTGAGAGGAAGATGCTTCATGGCACAAAGCGCCCTCTTCCTCACTTGACTCTACTGAAAATGTTTCTGGTGCTTTTGGAACCGATAGTTCTTCCGTATGTGGTACTGGGCGTATTGCAGATGGGAGATTTGCATACTGTAAAGTCCATTTCTTCCTTGAAACTCCTTTCCTAATGGGGGGCACCATGCATAAATCGCAATCGGTAGTGTGATCGGTCTGCTCTCTCCAGATCATTGGGAGTGCAAAAGGAATAGATTTCCTCCTCCCAATGCACCTACTGGGTAAGATGTGAAGCACATCTATTGTAGCATATATGTATAGCTCAACTCTTGTTCTGATATCCTATTCTGCAGCCAAAATGCAGGTTGTAGGCCTTCCTTATCATGGTAGTCAAGTTTCACCTTTGTGACGCAAAAGTGACTTCTACGCATATGCAGCAAAACTATCTGCTTTAATGCAAGAACGAGGCATATCTGACAAAACAAAGAAACACATCAATATGCTAAGAAACTAAGCTAAGACATCCTAAAACTGTATATCTTACACAGGGAAAATATATATATTCTTGTACCGTGTTAGCCAGTAGATAGAAAAATATTTAGATGTGAGAGTCCTCAGTGGTTGATACCTTTTAATGGCTAACTGAAAAGATGGTAACAAATTGCAAGCTTTCGAGAAGAGACCCGAGTAGTCTGGAAAGCTTGCAATTTGTTACCATCTTTTCAGTTAGCCATTAAAAGGTATCAACCACTGAGGACTCTCACATCTAAATATTTTTCTATCTTACACAGAGCATTTATAAAAGTAGGTGATGTGACTGTAATTAGGATTACATCATCGGAGCTGAGTTGGCTTTTTTTTTTTTTGATTGGTCGCCCTAAGATGACAGAATACTGAAGGCTGAATAGACGAGCTACTAACAATACAATAATGATGAGGACACAATTTCTCTTTAAGCCTGTATGAAAGGCGTCATAAGTAATTACAACCTCCTCTGGATCTTGAAAATTAGAGTCAATCAGCAAGTTGAAGCATCATATTAGTTTTCAGCACCACAAAATTAGTTACGTTCAACTGTTTTTGTCTCTGAACCAATTTGGCTGTAGAACAGGGTACTCAGAAAGGTCTTACCTCAGTGCGAAGGCATTCGTCTTGACTAGTGAAAATGTTCCTCCTTCGCCACAGGAGTCTGACAGGTATGGGGACATTTTAACTCATCCATCAATTCTTCCCCTTATAGGTTTATTGCAGTTTTATCACTCCAAAAGCACAATGACTGGATATTTAACCAACTCACCACTTAGTTCAATCTACCAGTTTTATGATTTTAATCCCAAATACTTATTGGATATAATGACTTAATTTCCAATGAGTCCACTGTCCGACTACAACCGGGAGGATACACCTGTCTTGGAATATTTTCACCAGATCTGGTATAACCAATGTCTGTCGTGCAACTCCAATTAGAAGGATAGACTGGGATATTGATGTTTTATCAGTCCTATACCAGCAAGTCCAGCTCGCACCTCCCTTAAGAGGGCAGACCAGTATAGTGCCGCACGACCTAGCACAGTCATTTTCATCTTACAACTCCATACCAGAAGGGTAGATTGGGGCACTGACAGTTTAATCACTTAGCATCCACAATTTTTTGACTCCAACTAGGAGCCTTAACTGAACATACGGTGGTTTTATGCAGTTTAGCGCAGCCATGTCCACCTTGCACCTCCAACTAGAAGGGTAAACTGCAATGTAGATGTTTATTAACTTAAATGCTTAGCAGTCCATCTTATGACACCAGACTGGGAGGATCAACTGGACTTACACTGGTTTTGTGCAGCTTAGCTTCACGTTATCAGTCTAGTAGGATTTGTAGCTTGGGCATGGCTAAATGATTAACCAACTTAAATTCCAACTAGTCTAAATTATGACTCCAGACCCAGATTAACTGGATTTACAATGATTTCGTCCTGATTAGCGCAAACATTTACACCTCCTACCAAAACAACATACTGGGACGTAGATGTTAAATGCAGACTAGTTCAATATGCTATCCACGTATGAAGGATTGGCTGGAAATCTGGACTCACCAGCTACCCTCAGGACTATATTTTATGACGACCCCTCCTTGTTTGATAGAATCACCACAGACCACTGGTATCATCTGGAAGCCATCCTTACCAATATCTACAGCATTGCTAGTAAAGGGTAGTGAAGCTTTGAGACAGTAGTGAAAACAGACCTACAAGCCCCAAGTCAGCTGGCTACCAGTCAAAAGCCACGGCCCCCAAAGATATACATATCACTGAAAGTCATACTCAACCAAAGGCTGCATCAAGTCATGCCGTGAGGCCGGCAGCCGAAGAAAACCCTAGACTGAAGTGGCAGGCTATTCAACAACTATAAAGCGGCTGGAAAACCCTCAGGCAGGCCAAACAAGGGACATGAGATGGCATGGCAACCATGAAGTCATACCAGAGGCTGTCGGCCCAACACACAAGACCCGAGGCTACCAGCGAAACACGCAAGACCCAACATGTAGCGGCAAGCCCAACACGCCAGGCATGAGGCCCGAATAGAGGTGGCCAGCCCAATACGCAAGACACGAGGCGGCCGACACAACAGGCAAGACACTACTGAGAATCAAAAGACAGTTACTTACCGGTAACGGGATTTCTCAGAGCCCATGACGGCACCACGGAGAGAGGGGATCCGCCCTTCAAAGACAGGAAACCTACAGATAAAAGGGCGGTACCTCTCTCCTGCATCAGGTGTTTACAGAGCATGAGAGGACCACCAGATTAGTAACACAAAATTTAACACTTTAAGAACTTATCAGAAACACCATGTGGCTACAAATAGGCAACCAATAAGTGTGTGCACCCACACGTGAGAGGGAATGTACGGGTACAGTCATGGGCTCTGAGAAATCCCATTACCGGTAACTACATCTTTCTCCTTCCCCCATGACGGCACCACAAAGAGAATTACGGAGAAGTGAATCATTAGGGGGGGGGCACAGCTTCCAGAACCCTTCTCCCGAAAGTAAGGTCTGAAGAAAAGGTTAAGTCTAGCCAGTAGTGATTGAAGAAAGTAAAGGGGGGAGACCAGGTTGCTGCTCTACATATCTGCTCTATTGTGGCACCGGCCTTCTCTGCCCAGGAGGCTGCCACCGCTCTTGTTGAGTGGGCCTTCAGTTTCTCCAGGGCAGCTTCCCCGCATGAGGAGTACGATAGGGTGATGGCTTCCCTTATCCATCTGGCCAGCGTGCCCTTAGAAGCTTTTTTGCCCTTATGAGGGCCCTGAAAGCAATCAACGAGAGAACTATCCTCCCTACACTCTTGTGTCGCCTCTAGGTAACGGATTAGGCACCTCCTGACATCTAGTGTATGCAATTCTCTCTCTTTCTTGTTCCTAGGATTGGGGCAAAAAGAAGGGAGGGTGATTTCCTGAAACCTGTGGAATCTTGACACCACTTTTGGAAGGTAGGCAGGGTCAGTTCTCAGAGTAACCCTATCCTCCAAGATTTGTGTGAAGGGAGGGCCTGCAGATAGGGTCAGTGATATTCATGCCCTACGTGCGGATGTGGGAGCTACTAAAAGCGCTGTCTTGAGGGATAGGATTTTTAGGGACGCTCCTGACAGAGGTTCAAAAGGGGCCTTTGTTAAAGCTGAAATGACCAAGTTTAAATCCCAAGGGGCAGTATTTCGAGAAGGGATGGGTCGGGATCTGGATGATGCCTTAATGAACCTAGATACCCATCTATCCCTGGCCAGAGCAAAGTTGTATAGGGCTCCCAGCGCCGCAACTTGGACTTTCAAGGTACTTGTGGCCAGGCCCTGTTCCAAACCCCTCTGTAAGAATTCTAGGATAGCTGTTAATGGAACCTCCCCTGCTAGCCTGGAACCTGAGACTGAAAGGAACTTCCTCCAAGTTTTCCCATAAAGTTTGGTAGTCACGGGTTTCCTACTTTGAAGTAGTGTAGTGATGAGATTTGGGAAAAATCCTTTGTCCTTCAGAAGAGCCCTCTCAAATTCCAGGCTGTCAAGTGCAAGTCTGAAGATGAAGTACCGGACCCTGCGAAAGAAGGTCCGGAAGAACCCATGGGTCGGAGATTGACATCACCCTCAGCCAAGAAAACCACGCCCTCTTTGGCCAGGAGGGGGCTATCAAGATTACTCTTGCTTTCTCTTCCCTGATTTTCCTCAGAACAGCTGGAATCAGGGCAGTCGGAGGAAAAGCGTAAGCTAGAGGGTGACTCCATGGGATCATAAAGGCATCTAAAACTATGGGGTTCCCTTAGGGGTCTAGAGAGCAGAACGAGTCCGTTTTGCTGTTCCGACTGTTGGCAAACAGGTCTATGGAAGGATGTCCCCACATTTGTACAATCTGACGGAAAACTGACTGATTTAACTCCCATTCACCCTGTCTTAGCTGTGTCCAGCTCAGGAAGTCTGCCGTGCGATTTTCTAGCCCTTTTATGTGTAGGGCTGATAGGGATTGTAAGTTTTCCTCGGCTAATTGAAAGATGACCTCTGTCGCTTGCACCAGAGAATGGGACCGGGTACCCCCTGGTGGTTCAGGTACGCTACTACTACTCGGTTGTCCGAGAACACCCTCACGTGGTGGCCTTGGAGTGTGTGTATGAATTCCCGGAGTGCAAACTCTACGGCTAGAAGCTCCTTCATGTTTGAGGAAACTGGCTTCAGATGTTCTGTCCAGACCCCTTGAGCTACAAGATTGTTGAGGTGAGCCCCCAAGCCCCCAGGGCTTGCGTCTGTGGTCAGGATTTGAGGTGTGGGGATTGTCCATGGAATACCCCGGATTATATTGTCTATCTCCCCCCACCACTCTAGGGAAAGTGTGGTTTCTGCTGATAGCGTTAGCTGCGCTTCTAAAGATTTTTCTACCTTTAAGATTTCCCACTCCAGGGCCCTTGTGTGTATTTGGGCCCATTGGACGGATGGGAAACACGCAGTCAGGGAGCCTAGAAGTGACATGGCTTTCCGTAGGGTCATAGACGGGTGGGTCCTAGCCCGCAATATTTGGTCTATGATCTTGTGAATTTTCCCTGTGGGGAGACGACACTCTTGACTTTTTGAATCCAATACGATGCCAAGATATTCCTGTATCTGGCATGGCTCTGTTTTGGATTTTTTCAGATTCAAAAGCCATCCTAAGTGTGTCAAGGAATCCATGACCTTTTCTAGATGGGTTCTGCAGTGCAGGAAGGAACTGCCTATTACCAGAAAGTCAACCAAGTATGGAACGACTAGGATGTTCTGTTCCCTTAGATGTGCCATCACCTCCGCAATAACTTTGGTGAATACTCTTGGGGCTATGGCGATGTCGAATGGGAGGGCTGTGTATTGATAGTGTTTGACCACTCCACCTATGGGAACTGCTACTGGTAATCTTTGTGTATGGGGACGTGATAATAGGCGTCCTTTAAATCCAGAACGGCCATGAAACAATCGGGAAATGGCATTTTCACTGATGATTTTATTGTCTCTATCTTGAAGGCTTCCACCTTCAAAAGCCTGTTCAGCTTTTTTAAGTTTATAATCGTCCGGTAAGTCCCATCTGGTTTCTTCCTCAGGAATAGCGGAGAATAGAAGCATTTGCCTCCCCCACCCCCCGTCAGGACCTCCTGAAGCACCACTTTCCCTATCAGTCCTCGGATTTCTTGCTCTAAGGCCAGCTGCTCCTCGTTTGAGGACCTTTTTGGGGGTAATACAAAGTTTGGCTGTGGAAATGAGAGGAACTGGAATTTCAGACCTGATTTTATTAGGTTCAGAATCCATGAGATGTTGGATATTGGTTCCCAGGCCGGGAGAAATTCTGATAGTCTTCCCCCCACCCAGGGAAAACCCTCATTAGGAGGGCTTTCTGCTATCATTGGGGGGATTTGTTGAATAGGAACCCTTTGGTTTTCCTTCTCCTGTCCTCCCACTTATCCTGATCTTTAGGGGGCTTTCTGCGAATAAACCTTTTGCTCCAAAAGGGCTTCCTGTAAGCAGTGTTAGGATAGGGAACCACTTCTTATTGCCCCCAGCTTTCTCTAAGATGTCATCAAGGGTGGGCCCAAATATAAATTCGCCCTCACAGGGGATGGAACACAATCACAATTTTGTTTTTAGATCCCGGGGCCAACATTTAAGCCAGAGTGCTTGCCTGGCCGCGTTAGCGAGCCCTGTCTCCCTAGCTCCTAATCTGACAGAGTCCGCCGAAGCGTCAGCTAGGAAGGCTGCTGCCCCTTTCATTACCGTGATGGATTCTAGTATTATATCTCTATAGACGTTTTCTGTCGCAGTTGCGTTTCAAGCTGGTCTAGCCAGACCATTAATGACCTGGCCGTACACGTGGCAGCAGGTTTTAACCCCCCCAGCGGCTTCCCAGGAACCCTTTAGGAAGGTGTCTGCTTTTTCATCCATGGGGTCTTTTAAGACGCCCATGTCCTCAAATGGGAGGGAGAACGTCTGAGGCTTTAGCAATCACGACATCCAGTTTTGGCGCTTTCTCCCAAAAGGAACGCGAAGGGTCATCGAACAGGTACTTTCTATTTGGGGAAAGGAGGCCCCCTCCTCTCCAGTCTTTTCCATTCTTTTTTAATTAAAGAGTGAACTTGCTCGTTAAGTGCAAAAGATCTCCTTTTTTTGTTCTAATCCGCTGAACATCACGTCCTGGATAGATCTCTTGGGCCGGGGATCCTTATCTTCTGGCACCCCGCAGGTATGCCTCCTTTAGGTACTGTAGGATCCCGTCAAGGACAGGAAACCAACTGATGCAGGAGAGAGGTACCGCCCTTTTATCTGTAGGTTTCCTGTCCTTGAAGGGCGGATCACCTCTCTTCGTGGTGCCGTCATGGGGGAAGGAGAAACACAGGATCTGTTGACAAGACAGACTCTTTAACCAACAGCCACAGTACCCAAGTGAGAAACGCTAGGCTAAACTCCAGTCTGCCAGCCACATGCCAGGCGGCAGACCAAAGGAGAAACGCCAGGCTGCAAGACATGTGAGAATCACAAGGCCCCAGGCCAGACATCAAACATACAGGTGCATCTCCCTAAATTAGAATATCAAAAAATTAATTTCAGTTCTTCAATACAAAAAGTGAAACTCATTATATAGTCATTACAAAGAGAGTGATCTATTTCAAGTGTTTATTTCTGTTAATGACTTTTGTGTTTTCATTGGCTGTAAGCCATAATCATTATCTCAGTAAATTAAAATTATTAACAAAAAACATCTGCAAAGGCTTCCTAAGCGTTTAAAATGGTCCTTAGTCTATTTCAGTAGGGTCCACAATCATAGGGAAGATTGCTGACTTGACAGATGTCCAGAAGGCAGTCATTGACACACTCCACAAGGTCCCAGAGTCTGGAGGAAGAGTGGAGAGGCCACAATCCAAGCTGCTGGAGGTCTAGTGTGAAGTCTCCACAATCAGTGATGGTTGGGGGGGCCATGTCATCTGCTGGTGTAGGTCCACTGTGTTTTATCAAGACCAAAGTCAGCGCAGCCATCTACCAGGACATTTTAGAGCACTTCATGCTTCCCTCTGCCGACAAGCTTTTTGGAGATGGAAATGTCATTCTCCAGCAGGACTTGGCCCCTGTCCACACTGCCAAAAGTACCAATACCTGGTTTACACACAACAGTATCACTGTGCTTGATTAGCAGCAAACTCGCCTGACCTTAACCCCATAGAGAATCTATTATAGAGAATCTATGGGGTATTGTCAAGAGGAAGATGAGAGACACCAGACCCAACAATGCAGACGAGCTGAAGGCTGCTATCAAAGCCACCTGGGCTTCCATAACACCTCAGCAGCCACAGGCTGATCCCTCCATGCCACATTAATTGATGCACAAGGAGCCCGGCCAAGTATTGAGGCATTTACTGAACAGACATTTCAGATTTTAAAATCATTTTTCTAGCTGGTGTTATTAAGTATTTTAATTTACTGAGATAATGACTTTTGTGTTTTCATTGGCTGTAAGCCATAATCATCAACATTAACCCCTTTACAGCCTGTGCCATATTAGTACGCACAGGCTGTAATCCCCCGGTTCAGTGAGGGCTCCGGCGCTGAACCCGCACTGAACCGGGCACATGTCAGCTGATTATTACAGCTGACATGTGCCCGCAACAGCCACGGGTGGAATCGCAATCCACCCACAGCTGTTAACATGTTAAATGCCACTGTCAATCACTGACAGCGGCATTTAACAGCGTCGCGCCGGAAGCGCGTCACTTAGCCCGCCCATCGGTGACCCCGTCACATGACTGCGGGTCACCGATGGGTGGGCATGACAACCCTGGGTCTGCAGCAGACTCCAGTGGTTGTCATGAGCTGGTCGCTATGAGTGCCACCTAGTGGTCGGCGCTCATAGCACAGGACCATTTCTGCTACATAGAGGTGATCTGCTGATCATCTGTATATAGCAGAGGCGATCGGATAGTTGCTGCTTCTAGTCTCCTATGGAGACTATAGAAGCATGCAAAAAGCGAAAAAAAATGTTTTTAAAAATATTAAAAAAATAAAAAAAGTTAAAATCAACCCCCTTTCGTCCCATTCAAAATAAAATATAAAAAAAACGCACACATTTGGTATCGCCGCGTTCAGAATCGCCCGATCTATCAATATAAAAAAAAGAATTAATCCGATCGGTAAACGGCGTAACGAGAAAAAAATTCTAAACGCCAGAATTACGTCTTTTGGTCGCCGCAACATTGCAATAAAATGCAATAACGGGCGATCAAAACATCCGATCTACCCCAAAATGGTATCAATAAAAACTTCAGCTCGGTGCGTAAAAAATAAGCCCTCACCCAGCCACAGATCCCGAAAAATGGAGACGCTACGGGTCTTGGAAAATGGCGCCATTTTTTTTAACCAAACTTTGGAATTTTTTTTCACCACTTAAATAAAAAAGAACCTATACATGTTTGGTGTCTATAAAAAAAAAAAAAAAAACAACATCTGTGGTATTGCACGCTTTTTGCAATTTCACCGCACTTGGAATTTTTTTCCCATACACGATATGGTAAAACTAGTAATGTCGTTCAAAATTACAACTCGTCCCGCAAAAAATAAGCCCTCACACGGCCATATTGACCGAAAAATAAAAACAAGGGGAGCAAAAAAACAAAAACGGAAAATCCCAGGGTTGTGAAGGGGTTAACAGAAACAAACACGTGAAATAGATCACTCTGTGTGTAATGACTCTATATAATATAGGAGTGTCACTTTTTGTATTGAAGAACTGAAATAAATTAACATTTTGATGATATTCTAATTTAGTGAGATGCACCTGTATGTGGGCATTGAAGCATTAAATGTAGATTCTCCCAGGCTGATGTTAGCATTTCAGCACCCAACTGGGCCCATGTACTCACTGCCATTTATACTAGAGGTTGCTATAGAACACACCATGGCGTTGTATGATACGGCTGCTCAATCAGTGAGTTCAAGGCTCCTACATCCAAAGGACAGGAAACCACTGGAGGAAGCGGGAGTTGCCTTTTATTTTGTGCTCTTGGCTTCCTGTCCAGTGATAGGGGCAGACCCCCTCTCTCTCTCTCAGATGCTGTCATGGGTGTGGTGAAAAAAAAAAAAAACATTGCCTTGACTGTGTGAGATTTAATTGGATACTTTTGTAGTTCAGACAGTGAAGGACGCAGAAAACCCAAATATGTTAATCTTTATTTATGTTACAAACGGGGGGGAAAAAAAATAGCAACTAACTGATGATTAGTAGCTGCGGCAGGGCGTCTCTGCAACTGACACTAGCAGTAACGTCTCTGCAACTGACACTAGCAGTAACGTCTCTGCAACTGACACTAGCAGTAACGTCTCTGCAACTGACACTAGCAGTAACGTCTCTGCAACTGACACTAGCAGTAACGTCTCTGCAACTGACACTAGCAGTAACGTCTCTGCAACTGACACTAGCAGTAACGTCTCTGCAACTAGCAGCAGCAGCCACAGAGTACAAATTTGTAAAGAAGTGAATACCCTCTTTTTAGTGGGTACAGATATCTACTCGTGTTCTATTTATTTAAAAAAAAAATTAAAACTTTGGCCCCGATTTATATTACGGTATATATATTTTTTTCTTGGTCTTTCTTTTTTGAGCTGGCAGATTTTACAACACATTTACGAAAACAGAGCTGACGTAAAATGAATGTGGCATAAATAGAAAAAAAATTTTATCTCTTGTCTTCAGTTGGAGCATTTTTTTTTTTTTTTTTTTTAAAAAAGGTTGTGCTAAGAATTTCAATAAGCTTTCTTGTTTTTGTTTTTTTTCCTGTTCAGATAAAAAATAAAATTAAACTAATAAAAAAAAAACAAACAAAAAAAAAAAAACGTTTTATACTCCACTAAGGAGATGGAATAAAACTGCAAAAATTTGGCCACATTTCGAAGTAATGATGAAATGTCTGAAAACATCTGGATAATAAATGCCACGAGCAAACCTTGAAAAGGACGGGAACATTAAAAAAAATTAAAAAGCCATAATATATTGAACACAAACAAAAGTCTAAAAATCAAATTTTTACTAAAACAAGAAAAAAAAAATGCATAAAAAGTATAAATCAGTCTTTGTATGCAGTCTATGGTTCAATTTGTATTTTCCTGTTAGAGCTTTTAGTAACAGGGCCAGAATGGCAGGCCACGGGGCTATTAGGGTCCCTGGTATAAGATAAAAATATCCAGGTCCCACATTTGGTTCTGGGGCTGCAATGGGGTGACAGAGGGCTTTACTTAACGCTTAGATGCTGTGGTCACTATTGACTGTGGCATCTAAAGTGCAATAACAGACACATCACTCATGACGATTAACAAGGGAGCAAAAGGGGAAAAAAAAAGGGGGGAGGGCTGGTGATGTCATATGCTTTGATTTCACACGGACCAATAAATGCATTGAGGACTAGCCCACCACACAGGTACAGCCCTGTGACTACATATCGGTTGCCCCATCGCCCCTCATCATGACGTGTGGTGCCAGGGTAATATCACATACAATAGGAAGGTTTAGGTTTTAAAATTGTGAACGTCAGTTTTGCTTTTGTAAATCCATGGTGGCGCTGTAAACTGGGGCGGAGAGACCGGCTCATATCACAATGTACCATTAGCACAGAGAAGACAGACAAAGCCTAAGTGTACAGGGTTTCACCAGCATCACAAATATGGAGGAAGAGGTTTCGCACGATTATCTTACACATGAGCACAAGTCCTCCATACTGCAGCGGGCTCCTTTATTCCACGCAGACGTGTACGCCCCACTCTTGGTTGGCCGATGCATATGTCCCAGGGAGTATGATGGCGCCAATGTGACGTCTCTGCGCATGCCTGTACCACACACACAAAAGGAATGCAAAACTCATATCTTACACTATATAACAGTCAAGTGTTTGTCTAGAACTTGTCAAACATTGTCCATTAACCCAACGTAAATGACTTGCCGCACGGCCACTGGCGGCTCTTCTTTCAACAAGCGATGGCAGCTTATCTGAGTCACTGGAGGATCGGCCAGTGTAGCATTGCGGGACAATGAGGCACCGGCCCGTCCAGTGCTGACAAGGTGACGTGTCTATGCGAGAGTCCAGCCATCTCAGCTCTATGGTACAGTGAACTGCGGGGAATGTCCGGGCTGAAGGGGGCTGGCTACCCCGCTAGCTTGCTGGTAACGAGTGAGGATTTCCTCTGTGGAAGGTCCTGCGGCGTGGGGATGTGGTCGCCCGTTACGAGGTTTTTATCCGGTCCCGCGCTGGGCAGCTGCTTGTTCTTCATCTTGGCCTTTGCCATGTTGTAGTCTCCCGAATCAAAGTACTTTTGCTGCAATGAAAGTAAATGACAATTAGGTGCTACTGATGGCAATCCTTAAAAAAGGGGGATCTGGAAAAAAAAATCATCACTTGTGTTCCAATTTATGACAATTTTCAAAATCTCTGCCTGCGGTCAGTGACTGGATCATTCGTAAATTACTAGATGGAGAGACAGACTGCAACACTTTTTTTTAACTCTTGTTTTTAAAACTCCCTTTTTTGTTTTATACATCCTTCATTGCGCGTTAAAAATAATAAAAATAAAAAGACGCGGTGTCACGATTCTCCAGGTCAGTATGAGGACGGCAACACAAAACTTGCAGCTTTCATTTTAAATATTACTTTTTTTTTATGTTTTGCATTTTCTATACTGAGCTGTAAGTTTTTCTGATGAGGTATTGATGGCTTTTTATTGCATTTTTAGGGAGAGATTCGGTGGCCAAAAACAAACAAACAGCGATTCTGGTGTGTGGGTTTTTCTTCTTCACATTACGTTGATAGTCTGGACTTCTAAGGACACAGCGATTAAAAAAAAAAAAAAAAAAAAAAAATTAAATCTGTGTTTTGTTTTTTTTCTTCAATTTTTGCATTAGAAAAAAAGGGGCTGATTCAAACCTGATTTTTTTTTTTTTTATAGATTTTTAAAAACTTATCACTTTTTAATATAAGCGGGCATGGTAAACCATGGGCATCCTGCAATCCATTCCATAGAAGACACCCACCCCACCTCGCAATACTTACATGCTGATATAGGCTTTTAAGTGGTTAAACAGCGGCACCTAAGGCTGCTCTCCTGATGGTCGCCATACATGTATGGCGCTGGTCGTAAAGGGGTTAACGCAATCTGTTGGCCTTCTGATCCCCAATATTGGGGCTGGTCAGCAGTCACGTCACAACCTCTCCCAGACACCCGATAAACAGCGTTCCCATCAAAGTCAGACACAGGTCATGGGGTCATGGCGAGGCTGCAGCGGCAATGCAAAATGCAGCGTTTAACCCCTTCACGACCTTACACGTATCCATACATCCTGGTTGGGGAGGACTTCCCAACCTAAGATGTATGGATATGTCCTGGTGATTTTACGGACAAAGGCTCTGTGCGCGGGCAATCGCCAAAGGGGGTTCAGCGTAAGTGACAGCTGACACCCGGCTCTCACTGCCAGGAGCGGTGTAACCCCCAAATGCTGCGATCGATATCGGTCACAGCATTTACAAGACAGGGCTTCTTCCCTCAGATTGGCGCCCCAGAAACATCACAAGGGCCCAATTGTTTGCCATGAAGACATCCGAGTCACCAGGCTACGGCACGCCAGTTACACCATGCTCAGAGCATGGTCTAACAAGCTCGTGTCAGCGCAGCACTGACGGGTACAAAGCACTGCAATGTATTATACCAGCGAGCAGACTGCTAAAAGTCCCAAAGGGACTAAGTAAAAATATATTAAACCCATAAGTATTTTATGTAAAAAAAAAAAAAAAAAGGTACACATATTTGGTAACTCTGCATCCGGAACAAGCAGACCTATAAAACGGTTACACTAGTTAACCCCTTCAGTGAACACCGGGAAAAAAAAAACATAAATAATGCTGTCTCATGATACGGAATAAGAAAGTGGAATAAAACACCATCACAAAGATGAATGTAAATAAAAATGGTACCACAGGAAACATCATCATCATCATCCCGCAAAAAACTAAGCTGCCGTACAGCTCCATCAGCGGAAAAATATCTATCAGTTATAGCTGTCAGAATAAAGCGATGCAAAAGTAAATCTTTGTATAAAATAGTTTTCATTGCGTAAAAACGCCAAAATATAAAAAAATTATATAAATGAGGCATCACTGTAATCGTACTGACCCGAAGAATAACGCTGCCTTATCAATTTTACAACACGCGGAACGGCATAAAACAGCAAGAAAACTTCTTCTGAATTGTTGATTTTTGTTTATTCTGCCTCCCCAAAAATCAAAATAGAAAGTGATCAAAAAAGGTCACGTGCTCGAAAATGGTACCAATAAAAACATCAACCTGTCCTGCAAAAAACAAGCCGTCACATGACTGTCAGCGGAAATATGGAAAAATTATAGCTATCAAAATATGGCGATGCAAAAACTAGTTTTTGCAAAAAAAAAAAAAAAAATCGTCTTAGCGTGTGACAGCTGTCAATCATTAAAACCCAATATAAATCTGGTATAGCTGTTTTCTCATCGACCCGAATGATAAAGTCTAATCACTTATACCGCACAAGGAACGGCGTAAAAAAATAAATCAAACAAATTCTTCACCTGCTGTTGATTTGTTCATTCTGCCTCTCGAAGATCGCAGTAAGGCTCACCTCACATTTATCCTGCGCCCTGCACTGAGCGCTTACACCGGGGTTTCCATGTAAATTTCAGAAATCCGTGATTCGGACAAACGCCGACGGAAGATTCCCTGTAATGAGGCAGATAGAGGCACCGTGGACACTGTCTGGCCTGTGATCCGGCGGTGTCCACCTTTTTATTAGTCGTGCATAAAAGTGCCGTATGCTACAGTTTTGTGTAATTCTGAAAAGGACGATGCTGAACAGAGGCCAGATGGAGTCCAGAGTAACTCATTATAGTGAATGGATCACTCGGGTTTCATTTGAAGTACGTCACTCAGATTTAGATGGAAACCCCGATATAAGTGCTCAGCGTAGAGCGCAGGATAAATGTAATCCCAACCGTTATGTAAAATGTTCCAAACAAAAGATTCAACTCAATCCACAAAAAAAAGCCCCCACTCAGGTCCATTATCTGTAAACAGAAATATAGGGGCTTTCACGTCACTGGTAGCACAAAGGCTCTGGAAAAATGTTATAGCTCCTCGCCTCCCAAAGAAATCCAGAGAATTCTGATCTCCCAAATTCAAATGCCGCCCCCCTTCTTAGCCCCACAGTGTATCTAAACCACATTTAGCATCCAGATATTTGACATTCCTGTAGCAATGAGAGCACACCTAATTTACAGGTATGTGTCTCCAGGAGCTGGTCACTACAACTTACTGGTCACTACAACTTACTGGTCACTACAGTGGCAGTTTGTCATTTTCACTCAGCAACATCCACTGCAGCTTGTTCCTGGAAAATACCCATGGCGTCAAATAGTCACAACACCTGTAGATAAATTCCCAAAGGGGTATAATCTCCAAAATGGGATCATTTGAGGGGAGGGAATTCAGCTCTTCTAGCACTTAGGGGCTCTGTGTATGGAATCCGCAAACTATTTTAAAAATCTGCGCTCCAGAAGGCAAATAGCGCTCCATTCCTACTGAGTCTCGCCGTGTGGCTAAGCAGTATTGTACAGCAACATATGGGGTATGTCTACATTCAGCAGAAATTGTGGGACAAATTTTGGTGCCATTTTTACCCATTTTCTTGTGTGAAAATGTAAAATCTTGGGGCTAAAACAAAATTTTGGTGGTAAAAATGTAATTATATTTTCTTCACTGCCCAAACCTATAAAATTCTGTGATCCACCTGTGGTGTCAATACAATCACTGCACCCATAGATCGGGGATGTCAGACTCAAATACACAGAGGGCCAAAATTAAAAACTTGGATAAAGTTGTGGGCCAACCTTGATATTTATTATAAAAAAAAAGTCAATTGAGGAAGTTTTTCTTTATCGCCGGGAGAGCAGGTTTTTGCTGCAGATGAACACAGTCTTTACTTTGCATTTACAGTGGGTACGGAAAGTATTCAGACCCCTCTAAATTTTTCACTCTTTGTTTCATTGCAGCCATTTGGTAATTTCTAAAAAGTAGATTTTTTTTCTCATTAATGTACACTCTGCCCCCATCTTGACTGAAAAAAAACAAATGTAGAAATTTGTGCAAATTTATTAAAAAAGAAAAACTGAAATATCACATGGTCATAAGTATTCAGACCCTTAGCTCAGTATGGAGTAGAAGCCCCCTTTTGAGCTAGTACAGCCATGAGTCTTCTTGGGAATGATGCAACAAGTTTTTCACACCTGGATTTGGGGATCCTCTGCCATTCTTCCTTGCAGATCCTCTCTTGTTCCGTCAGGTTGGATGGTGAACGTTGCTGGATAGCCATTTTCAGGTCTCTCCAGAGATGCTCAATTGGGTTTAGGTCAGGGCTCTGGCTGGGCCAGTCAAGAATGGTCACAGAGTAGTTCTGAAGCCACTCCTTTGTTATTTTAGCTGTGTGCTTAGGGTCATTGTCTTGTTGGAAGGTGAACTTTCGGCCAAGTCTGAGGTCCAGAGCACTCTGGAAGAGGTTTTCATCCAGGATAACTCTGTAATTGGCCGCATTCATGTTTCTTTCAATTGCAACCAGTCGTCCTGTCCCTGCAGCTGAAAAACACCCCCATAACATGATGCTGCCACCACCATGTTTCACTGTTGGGATTGTATTGGGCAGGTGATGAGCAGTGCTTGGTTTTCTTCACACATACCGCTTAGAATTATCACCAAAAAGTTCTATCTTCGTCTCATCAGACCAGAGAATCTTATTTCTCATAGTCTGGGAGTCCTTCATGTGTTTTTGAGCAAACGATGTGGGCTTTCATATGTCTTGCACTGAGGAGAGGCTTCCGTCGGGCCACTCTGCCATAAAGGCCTGACTGGTGGAGGGCTGCAGTGAAAGTTGACTTTGTGGAACTTTCTCCCATCTCCCTACTGCATCTCTGGAGCTCAGCCACAGTGATCTTGGTGAGAGAGGTAAAGAAGAACCCCAAGGCTCTTCTCCCACGATTGCTCAGTTTGGCTGGATGGCCAGGTCTAGGAAGACTTCTGGTGGTCCCAAGCTTCTTCCATTTAAGGATTATGGAGGCCACTGTGCTCTTAGGAACCTTGAGTAATGCAGAAATTCTTTTGTAACCTTGGCCAGATCTGTGCCTTGCCACCTGAGCTCCTTGGGCAGTTCCTTTGAGCTCATGATTCTCATTTGGTCTGACATGCACTGTGAGCTGTGAGGTCTTATATACACAGGTGTGTGCCTTTCCAAATCAAGTCCTATCAGTTTAAACACAGCTGGACTCCAATGAAGGAGTAGAACCATCTCAAGGAGGATCACAAGGAAATGGACGGCATGTGACTTACATATGAGTGTCTGAGCAAAGGGTCTGAATACTTATTACCATGTGATATTTCAGTTTTTCTTTAATAAATCTGCAAAAATTTCTACATTTCTGTTTTTTTCCAGTCAAGATGGGGGGCAGAGTGTACTTTAATGAGAAAAAAAAAAGAACTATTTAGAATTTACCAAATGGCTGCAATGAAACAAAGAGTGAAAAATGTAAAGGGGTCTGAATACTTTCTGTACCCACTGTTAATGATTCATGTGCCAGTAGTTTGGTTACCATGAGTCTCATCTCATTATACAGACTGGCATGATGTCACCTGTGCGCTGCACAATGAACAGATGATGTCACTCTGGGCCGGCCAATCACAAGCTGTGTGGGGAACCCAGCAGCTCAGGAAATTTGCTACACCACTCCTGTCCACGGCCAGAGAACACAGTAACGTGGATCCGCTCCTCTCTAGATAGGGGATGACTTCTGATTGCTGCCGTCCCAGCAGGTAAACCAGCAATGATTCTGCGCAGGGGACTCTGGACCCAACAATTGGGCTGCAGAACACCGTGTGGAGGGGAGATAAGTCACTGCCAGAGGAGTGTGACAGTAGCTCTGTAGCTCTGTCAGGGAACAGGAGCTCGGCTAAGCCAAGCTCATCTGTGTATGGGAGAGGAGAGATGACGTGCCTATGCCACATAAGTAGAATATACACAGTAGAAACCAGAAGTTTCCATCCACTATATATAAAGACACATCTGCATGCTTTACTCAGTATCTGACATGAAATCAGAAGAAACCTTTCCCGTTTTAGGACAATTAGGATTATACCAGAATGTGTATTACAGGGCTGTGGAGTCGCAGTACATTCTGGTGGAGTTGGTATAAAATGGACCGACTCCACTTTCCCAAATTCTTATGAAAAAATATTCCCCACAAACTCCATTGAATTACTGTACCCAATTTATTATATATTTTAGGAGTTGGTCCATTTTATACCGACTCCACAGCCCTGTAAGATTATGGTAATCTTAACTGACCTAAATTCTGATTTCATGTCAGATATTGAGAAAAACATGCAGATGTGTCTTTATATATAGTGGATGGAGACTTCTGTAATGCATTTGTGTGTGTATGTATACACACACACACACACACACACACACACACACACACACACACTGCTCAAAAAAAATAAAGGGAACACTAACACATCCTAGATCTGAATGAATGAAATATTCTCATTAAATACTTTGTTCTGTACAAACTCACACAAAAATCATCAATGGAAATCACATTTATTAACCAGTGGAGGCCTGGATTTGGAGTCACCCCCAAAATTAAAGTGGAAAGACACACTACAGGCTGATCCAACTTTGATGTAACGTCCTTAAAACAAGTCAAAATGAGGCTGAGTATTGTGTGTGGCCTCCACGTGCCTGTATGACCTCCCTACAACGCCTGGGCATGCTCCTGATGAGGCTCAGTATTGTGTGTGGCCTCCACGTGCCTGTATGACCTCCCTACAACGCCTGGGCATGCTCCTGATGAGGCTGAGTATTGTGTGTGGCCTCCACGTGCCTGTATGACCTCTCTACAACGCCTGGGCATGCTCCTGATGAGGCTGAGTATTGTGTGTGGCCTCCACGTGCCTGTATGACCTCCCTACAACGCCTGGGCATGCTCCTGATGAGGCTGAGTATTGTGTGTGGCCTCCACGTGCCTGTATCACCTCCCTACAATGCCTGGGCATGCTCCTGATGAGGCTGAGTATTGTGTGTGGCCTCCACGTGCCTGTATGACCTCCCTACAACGCCTGGGCATGCTCCTGATGAGGCTCAGTATTGTGTGTGGCCTCCACGTGCCTGTATGACCTCCCTACAACGCCTGGGCATGCTCCTGATGAGGCTGAGTATTGTGTGTGGCCTCCACGTGCCTGTATGACCTCCCTACAACGCCTGGGCATGCTCCTGATGAGGCTGAGTATTGTGTGTGGCCTCCACGTGCCTGTATGACCTCCCTACAACGCCTGGGCATGCTCCTGATGAGGCTGAGTATTGTGTGTGGCCTCCACGTGCCTGTATGACCTCCCTACAACGCCGTGACATGCTCCTGATGAGGCTGAGTATTGTGTGTGGCCTCCACGTGCCTGTATGACCTCCCTACAACGCCTAGGCATCCTCCTGATGAGGCTCAGTATTGTGTGTGGCCTCCACGTGCCTGTATGACCTCCCTACAACGCCTGGGCATGCTCCTGATGAGGCTGAGTATTGTGTGTGGCCTCCACGTGCCTGTATGACCTCCCTACAACGCCTAGGCATGCTCCTGATGAGGCTCAGTATTGTGTGTGGCCTCCACGTGTCTGTATGACCTCCCTACAACGCCTGGGCATGCTCCTGATGAGGTTCAGTATTGTGTGTGGCCTCCACGTGCCTGTATGACCTCCCTACAACGCCTGGGCATGCTCCTGATGAGGTTCAGTATTGTGTGTGGCCTCCACGTGCCTGTATGACCTCCCTACAAAGCCTGGGCATGCTCCTGATGAGGCTGAGTATTGTGTGTGGCCTTCACGTGTCAATATGACCTCCCTACAATGCCTGGGCATGCTCCTGATGAGGCTGAGTATTGTGTGTGGCCTTCACGTGCCTGTATGACCTCCCTACGACGCCTGGGCATGCTCCTGATGAGGCTGAGTATTGTGTGTGGCCTCCACGTGCCTGTATGACCTCCCTATAACGCCTGGGCATGCTCCTGATGAGGCTGAGTATTGTGTGTGGCCTCCACGTGCCTCTATGACCTCCCTACAACGCCTGGGCATGCTCCTGATGAGGCTCAGTATTGTGTGTGGCCTCCACGTGCCTGTATGACCTCCCTACAACGCCTGGGCATGCTCCTGATGAGGCTGAGTATTGTGTGTGGCCTCCACGTGCCTGTATGACCTCCCTACAATGCCTGGGCATGCTCCTGATGAGGCTGAGTATTGTGTGTGGCCTCCACGTGCCTGTATGACCTCTCTACAACGCCTGGGCATGCTCCTGATGAGGCTGAGTATTGTGTGTGGCCTCCACGTGCCTGTATGACCTCCCTACAACGCCTGGGCATGCTCCTGATGAGGCTGAGTATTGTGTGTGGCCTCCACGTGCCTGTATCACCTCCCTACAATGCCTGGGCATGCTCCTGATGAGGCTGAGTATTGTGTGTGGCCTCCACGTGCCTGTATGACCTCCCTACAACGCCTGGGCATGCTCCTGATGAGGCTCAGTATTGTGTGTGGCCTCCACGTGCCTGTATGACCTCCCTACAACGCCTGGGCATGCTCCTGATGAGGCTGAGTATTGTGTGTGGCCTCCACGTGCCTGTATGACCTCCCTACAACGCCTGGGCATGCTCCTGATGAGGCTGAGTATTGTGTGTGGCCTCCACGTGCCTGTATGACCTCCCTACAACGCCTGGGCATGCTCCTGATGAGGCTGAGTATTGTGTGTGGCCTCCACGTGCCTGTATGACCTCCCTACAACGCCGTGACATCTCCTGATGAGGCTGAGTATTGTGTGTGGCCTCCACGTGCCTGTATGACCTCCCTACAACGCCTAGGCATCCTCCTGATGAGGCTCAGTATTGTGTGTGGCCTCCACGTGCCTGTATGACCTCCCTACAACGCCTGGGCATGCTCCTGATGAGGCTGAGTATTGTGTGTGGCCTCCACGTGCCTGTATGACCTCCCTACAACGCCTAGGCATGCTCCTGATGAGGCTCAGTATTGTGTGTGGCCTCCACGTGTCTGTATGACCTCCCTACAACGCCTGGGCATGCTCCTGATGAGGTTCAGTATTGTGTGTGGCCTCCACGTGCCTGTATGACCTCCCTACAACGCCTGGGCATGCTCCTGATGAGGTTCAGTATTGTGTGTGGCCTCCACGTGCCTGTATGACCTCCCTACAAAGCCTGGGCATGCTCCTGATGAGGCTGAGTATTGTGTGTGGCCTTCACGTGTCAATATGACCTCCCTACAATGCCTGGGCATGCTCCTGATGAGGCTGAGTATTGTGTGTGGCCTTCACGTGCCTGTATGACCTCCCTACGACGCCTGGGCATGCTCCTGATGAGGCTGAGTATTGTGTGTGGCCTCCACGTGCCTGTATGACCTCCCTATAACGCCTGGGCATGCTCCTGATGAGGCTGAGTATTGTGTGTGGCCTCCACGTGCCTGTATGACCTCCCTACAACGCCTGGGCATGCTCCTGATGAGGCTCAGTATTGTGTGTGGCCTCCACGTGCCTGTATGACCTCCCTACAACGCCTGGGCATGCTCCTGATGAGGCTGAGTATTGTGTGTGGCCTCCACGTGCCTGTATGACCTCCCTACAATGCCTGGGCATGCTCCTGATGAGGCTGAGTATTGTGTGTGGCCTCCACGTGCCTGTATGACCTCCCTACAACGCCTGGGCATGCTCCTGATGAGGCTCAGTATTGTGTGTGGCCTCCACGTGCCTGTATGACCTCCCTACAACGCCTGGGCATGCTCCTGATGAGGCTGAGTATTGTGTGTGGCCTCCACGTGCCTGTATGACCTCCCTACAAAGCCTGGGCATGCTCCTGATGAGGCTGAGTATTGTGTGTGGCCTCCACGTGCCTGTATGACCTCCCTACAACGCCTGGGCATGCTCCTGATGAGGCTGAGTATTGTGTGTGGCCTCCACGTGCCTGTATGACCTCTCTACAACGCCTGGGCATGCTCCTGATGAGGCTGAGTATTGTGTGTGGCCTCCACGTGCCTGTATGACCTCCCTACAACGCCTAGGCATGCTCCTGATGAGGCTCAGTATTGTGTGTGGCCTCCACGTGCCTGTATGACCTCCCTACAACGCCTGGGCATGCTCCTGATGAGGCTGAGTATTGTGTGTGGCCTCCACGTGCCTGTATGACCTCCCTACAACGCCTAGGCATGCTCCTGATGAGGCTCAGTATTGTGTGTGGCCTCCACGTGTCTGTATGACCTCCCTACAACGCCTGGGCATGCTCCTGATGAGGTTCAGTATTGTGTGTGGCCTCCACGTGCCTGTATGACCTCCCTACAACGCCTGGGCATGCTCCTGATGAGGTTCAGTATTGTGTGTGGCCTCCACGTGCCTGTATGACCTCCCTACAACGCCTGGGCATGCTCCTGATGAGGCTGAGTATTGTGTGTGGCCTTCACGTGTCAATATGACCTCCCTACAATGCCTGGGCATGCTCCTGATGAGGCTGAGTATTGTGTGTGGCCTTCACGTGCCTGTATGACCTCCCTACAACGCCTGGGCATGCTCCTGATGAGGCTGAGTATTGTGTGTGGCCTCCACGTGCCTGTATGACCTCCCTACAACGCCTGGGCATGCTCCTGATGAGGCTGAGTATTGTGTGTGGCCTCCAAGTGCCTGTATGACCTCCCTACAACGCCTGGGTATGCTCCTGATGAGGTTCAGTATTGTGTGTGGCCTCCACGTGCCTGTATGACCTCCCTACAACGCCTGGGCATGCTCCTGATGAGGTTCAGTATTGTGTGTGGCCTCCACGTGCCTGTATGACCTCCCTACAACGCCTGGGCATGCTCCTGATGAGGCTGAGTATTGTGTGTGGCCTCCACGTGTCAATATGACCTCCCTACAATGCCTGGGCATGCTCCTGATGAGGCTGAGTATTGTGTGTGGCCTCCACGTGCCTGTATGACCTCCCTACAATGCCTGGGCATGCTCCTGATGAGGCTGAGTATTGTGTGTGGCCACCACGTGCCTGTATGACCTCCCTACAACGCCTGGGCATGCTCCTGATGAGGCTGAGTATTGTGTGTGGCCTCCACGTGCCTGTATGACCTCCCTACAATGCCTGGGCATGCTCCTGATGAGGCTGAGTATTGTGTGTGGCCTCCACGTGTCAATATGACCTCCCTACAATGACTGGGCATGCTCCTGATGAGGCTGAGTATTGTGTGTGGCCTCCAAGTGCCTGTATGACCTCCCTACAACACCTGGGCATGCTCCTGATGAGGCTGAGTATTGTGTGTGGCCTCCACGTGCCTGTATGACCTCCCTACAATGCCTGGGCATGCTCCTGATGAGTCTGAGTATTGTGTGTGGCCGCCACGTGCCTGTATGACCTCCCTACAACGCCTGGGCATGCTCCTGATGAGGCTGAGTATTGTGTGTGGCCTCCACGTGCCTGTATGACCTCCCTACAATGCCTGGGCATGCTCCTGATGAGGCTGAGTATTGTGTGTGGCCTCCACGTGCCTGTATGACCTCCCTACAACGCCTGGGCATGCTCCTGATGAGGCTGAGTATTGTGTGGCCTCCACGTGCCTGTATGACCTCCCTACAACGCCTGGGCATGCTCCTGATGAAGCTGAGTATTGTGTGTGGCCTCCACGTGCCTGTATGACCTCCCTCCAATGCCTGGGCATGCTCCTGATGAGGCTGAGTATTGTGTGTGGCCTCCACGTGCCTGTATGACCTCCCTACAATGCCTGGGCATGCTCCTGATGAGGCTGAGTATTGTGTGTGGCCTCCACGTGCCTGTATGACCTACCTACAACGCCTGGGCATGCTCCTGATGAGGTTGAGTATTGTGTGTGGCCTCAACGTGTCAATATGACCTCCCTACAATGCCTGGGCATGCTCCTGATGAGGCTGAGAATTGTGTGTGGCCTCCACGTGTCAATATGACCTCCCTACAATGCCTGGGCACGCTCCTGATGAGGCTGAGTATTGTGTGTGGCCTCCACGTGCCTGTATGACCTCCCTCAAACGCCTCGGCACGCTCCTGATGAGGCTGAGTATTGTGTGTGGCCTCCAAGTGCCTGTATGACCTCCCTCCAACGCCTGGGCATGCTCCTGATGAGGCTGAGTATTGTGTGTGGCCTCCACGTGCCTGTATGACCTCCCTCCAATGCCTGGGCATGCTCCTGATGAGGCTCAGTATTGTGTGTGGCCTCCACGTGCCTGTATGACCTCCCTACAACGCCTGGGCATGCTCCTGATGAGGCTGAGTATTGTGTGTGGCCTCCACGTGCCTGTATGACCTCCCTACAACGCCTGGGCATGCTCCTGATGAGGCTGAGTATTGTGTGTGGCCTCCACGTGCCTGTATGACCTCCCTACAACGCCTGGGCATGCTCCTGATGAAGCTGAGTATTGTGTGTGGCCTCCACGTGCCTGTATGACCTCCCTACAACGCCTGGGCATGCTCCTGATGAGGCTGAGTATTGTGTGTGGCCTCCACGTGCCTGTATGACCTCCCTCCAACGCCTGGGCATGCTCCTGATGAGGCTGAGTATTGTGTGTGGCCTCCACGTGTCAATATGACCTCCCTACAATGCCTGGGCATGCTCCTGATGAGGCCGAGTATTGTGTGTGGCCTCCACGTGCCTGTATGACCTCTCTACAACGCCTGGGCATGCTCCTGATGAGGCTGAGTATTGTGTGTGGCCTCCACGTGTCAATATGACCTCCCTACAATGCCTGGGCATGCTCCTGATGAGGCTGAGTATTGTGTGTGGCCTCCACGTGCCTGTATGACCTCCTGAGTATTGTGTGTGGCCTCCACGTGCCTGTATGACCTCCCTCCAACGCCTGGGCATGCTCCTGATGAGGCTGAGTATTGTGTGTGGCCTCCACGTGCCTGTATGACCTCCCTCCAACGCCTGGGCATGCTCCTGATGAGGCTGAGTATTGTGTGTGGCCTCCACGTGCCTGTATGACCTCCCTCCAACGCCTGGGCATGCTCCTGATGAGGCTGAGTATTGTGTGTGGCCTCCACGTGCCTGTATGACCTCCCTACAATGCCTGGGCATGCTCCTGATGAGGCCGAGTATTGTGTGTGGCCTCCACGTGCCTGTATGACCTCCCTACAACGCCTGGGCATGCTCCTGATGAGGCTGAGTATTGTGTGCGGCCTCCACGTGCCTGTATGACCTCCCTACAACGCCTGGGCATGCTCCTGATGAGGCTCAGTATTGTGTGTGGCCTCCACGTGTCTGTATGACCTCCCTACAATGCCTGGGCATGCTACTGATGAGGCTCAGTATTGTGTGTGGCCTCCACGTGTCTGTATGACCTCCCTACAATGCCTGGGCATGCTACTGATGAGGTTCAGTATTGTGTGTGGCCTCCACGTGCCTGTATGACCTCCCTACAACGCCTGGGCATGCTCCTGATGAGGCTCAGTATTGTGTGTGGCCTCCACGTGCCTGTATGACCTCCCTACAACGCCTAGGCATACTCCTGATGAGGCTCAGTATTGTGTGTGGCCTCCACGTGCCTGTATGACCTCCCTACAACGCCTGGACATGCTCCTGATGAGGTTGAGTATTGTGTGTGGCCTCCACGTGCCTGTGTGACCTCCCTACAACGCCTGGGCATGCTCCTGATGAGGTTGCGGATGGTCTCCTGTGGGATCTCCTCCCAGACCTGGACTAAAGCATCCGCCAACTCCTGGACAGTCTGTGATGCAACATGACGTTGGTGGATGGAGCGAGACATGATGTCCCAGATGTGCTCAATCGGATTCAGGTCTGGGGAACGGGCGGCCAGTCCATAGCTTCAATGCCTTCATCTTGCAGTAACTGCTGACACACTCCAGCCACATGAGATCTGGCATTGTCCTGCATTAGGAGGAACCCAGGGCCAACCGCACCAGCATATGGTCTCACAAGGGGTCTGAGGATCTCATCTCGGTACCTAATGGCAGTCAGGCTACCTCTGGGGAGCACATGGAGGGCTGTGCGGCCCTCCAAAGAAATGCCACCCCAAACCATTACTGACCCACTGCCAAACCGGTCATGCTGAAGGATGTTGCAGGCTGCAGATCGCTCTCCACGGCGTCTCCAAACTCTGTCACGTCTGTCACATGTGCTCAGTGTGAACCTGCTTTCATCTGTGTAGAGCACAGGGCGCCAGTGGCGACTTTGCCAATCCTGGTGTTCTGTGGCAAATGCCAAGCATCCTGCACGGTGTTGGGCTGTGAGCACAACCCCCATACCACCCTCATGGAGTCGGTTTCTAACCGTTTGTGCAGACACATGCACATTTGTGGCCCGCTGGAGGTCATTTTGCAGGGCTCTGTCAGTGCTCCTCCTGTTCCTCTTTGCACAAAGGCGGAGGTAGCGGTCCTGCTGCTGGGTTGTTGCCCTCATACGGCCCCCTCCACGTCTCTTGGTGTACTGGCCTGTCTCCTGGTAGCACGTCTGGACACTACGCTGACAGACACAGCAAACCTTCTTGCCACAGCTCGCATTGATGTGCCATCCTGGATGAGCTGCACTACCTGAGCAACTTCTGTGGGTTGTAGAGTCCGTCTCATGCTACCACGAGTGTGAAAGCACAACCAACATTCAAAAGTGACCAAAACATCAGCCAGGAAGCATTGGTACTGAGATGTGGTCTGTGGTCCCCACCTGCAGAACCACTCCTTTATTGAGGGTGTCTTGATAATTGCCAATAATTTCCATCTATTGTCTATTCCATTTGCACAACAGCATGTGAAATTGATTGTCAATCAGTGTTGCTTCCTAAGTGGACAGTTTGATTTCACAGAAGTTTGATTTACTTGGAGTTATATTCTGTTGTTTAATTGTTCCCCTTATTTTTTGAGCAGTGTGATATATATACACACAGTACAGACCAAAAGTTTGGACACACCTTCTCATTTAAAGATTTTTCTGTATTTTCATGACTATGAAAATTGTACATTCACACTGAAGGCATCAAAACTATGAATTAACACATGTGGAATTATATACTTAACAAAAAAGTGTGAAACAACTGAAAATATGTCTTATATTCTAGGTTCTTCAAAGTAGCCACCTTTTGCTTTGATGACTGCTTTGCACACTCTTGGCATTCTCTTGATGAGCTTCAAGAGGTAGTCACCGGAAATGGTTTTCACTTCACAGGTGTGCCCTGTCAGGTTTAATAAGTGGGATTTCTTGCCTTATAAATGGGGTTGGGACCATCAGTTGTGTTGTGCAGAAGTCTGGTGGATACACAGCTGATAGTCCTACTGAATAGACTGTTAGAATTTGTATTATGGCAAGAAAAAGCAGCTAAGTAAAGAAAAATGAGTGGCCATCATTACTTTAAGAAATGAAGGTCAGTCAGTCCGAAAAATTGGGCAAACTTTGAAAGTGTCCCCAAGTGCAGTCGCAAAAACCATCAAGTGCTACAAAGATACTGGCTCACATGAGGACCGCCCCAGGAAAGGAAGACCAAGAGTCACCTCCGCTTCTGAGGATAAGTTTATCCGAGTCACCAGCCTCAGAAATCGCAGGTTAACAGCAGCTCAGATTAGAGACCAGGTCAATGCCACACAGAGTTCTAGCAGCAGACACATCTCATCAACAACTGTTAAGAGGAGACTTTGTGCAGCAGGTCTTCATGGTAAAATAGCTGCTAGGAAACCACTGCTAAGGACAGGCAACAAGCAGAAGAGACTTGTTTGGGCTAAAGAACACAAGGAATGGACATTAGACCAGTGGAAATCTGTGCTTTGGTCTGATGAGTCCAAATTTGAGATCTTTGGTTCCAACCACCGTGTCTTTGTGCGACGCAGAAAAGGTGAACGGATGGACTCTACATGCCTGGTTCCCATCGTGAAGCATGGAGGAGGAGGTGTGATGGTGTGGGGATGTTTTGCTGGTGACACTGTTGGGGATTTATTCAAAATTGAAGGCATACTGAACCAGCATGGCTACCACAGCATCTTGCAGCGGCATGCTATTCCATCCGGTTTGCGTTTAGTTGGACCATCATTTATTTTTCAACAGGACAATGACCCCAAACACACCTCCAGGCTGTGTAAGGGCTATTTGACCAAGAAGGAGAGTGATGGGGTGCTACGCCAGGTGACCTGGCCTCCACAGTCACCAGACCTGAACCCAATCGAGATGGTTTGGGGTGAGCTGGACCGCAGAGTGAAGGCAAAAGGGCCAACAAGTGCTAAGCATCTCTGGGAACTCCTTCAAGATTGTTGGAAGACCATTTCCGGTGACTACCTCTTGAAGCTCATCAAGAGAATGCCAAGAGTGTGCAAAGCAGTCATCAAAGCAAAAGGTGGCTACTTTGAAGAACCTAGAATATAAGACATATTTTCAGTTGTTTCACACTTTTTTGTTAAGTATATAATTCCACATGTGTTAATTCATAGTTTTGATGCCTTCAGTGTGAATGTACAATTTTCATAGTCAAGATAATACAGAAAAATCTTTAAATGAGAAGGTGTGTCCAAACTTTTGGTCTGTACTGTACATATATACACACATACACACACACACACACACAAGATCTTTATAAGGCTAAGTGTCCATGATGCAGAAATGCTGCAGATTTTTTCTGCATCTCCCTGGCAGAAAAAACGCATGCGGATTGTGCATGCGGATTGTGCATGCGGATTGTGCATGCGGATTGTGCATGCGGATTGTGCATGCGTTTTTCCTTCCAGGGACATGCGGATGTGAAGCGTTCTTCACTTGCATTTCTGCATGCGGGTTATCAAGTGCTTTTCCAAGCGATTTTAGCATCACTTGGAAAAGGGCTTGACAACTTGGTCAACCGGCATGGATTTATATAGTGTGACCAAGTAATAGGTAAAAAAGAATAAGAATGGTAAAAAATAAAGATCATACTTATCTTCCGATGTCCTCTGGTATTTTCTCCACTCCGTCTGATCTGTTGTATGGGTCGCGGTGGTGTGAAAGGACGTGCGATGACGTCATTGAGTCATGTGACAGGTCACGATACCGCCGACGTCAGCTGTCGCGTGACCTATCACGAGTCAATGACGTCATCGCACGTCCTTTCACACCACCGCGACCCATACAACAGATAAGACGGAGTGGAGAAAATACCGGGGGACATCGGAAAGTAAGTATAATCTTTATTTTAAATTCTTCTTTTAACAGGTTCTATGGTACCCGGGTCTGGAGCACATAGAATAGCATAATATCCGATGCAAAATGTGCTGACACGGATAATATGGGTTTCAATGAAAGTCAATGGCGGCAATTATGCTGCGTGTCCGCAAAATTAATGGACATGCTGCGTATTTTTCCGCAATGATAATCCGCAGCGGAAATTTCAGCAGCATGTGCAGAGCACAAGTGGATTATCATTGGGGAACATGGGGCACGTATTACCAAGAGTTTTCACTGTGGAAATTCTGCTGCAAAAATGCTTGAAAAACACATAGTGGGCACACAGCCTTAGTGTATATTGTACATACATACACACAGTTACAATAAATATTATTTATTATATCTTCTTCACCGCCCAATGGTATAAAATTCAGTGATCAACCTGTGGTGTCAATATGATCACTGCATCCCTAGATGAATTCATTGAGAGGTGTAGTTTGTAAAATGGGGTCACTTATGGGGGGGTTGCTGTTATAGCACCCAGGGCCTCTGCCAATGTGACATGGCCCCCTCAAACCAGTCCAGCAAAATCTGAACTTCAATATGGCGCTTCTTCCCTTCTGAGCTTAGCACGGTGCCTCAAAATTAGTTATTGGGTGTCTGCGTACTCAGGAGAAATTGCATAAAAAATTATAAGGTCCATTTTCTCCTGCGATCCTTCTGAAAATTACATTTGGGGCTACAATAACATTTTTGTGGGAAATTTTTTCTTACCCATTTTCACAGTTCAACATTGTAAAATTGTGTGAAGCACCTCTGGGTTCATAGTGCTCACCACATGTCTAGGTTCCAAAATGGGATCACTTGTGGGGGAGTATCCACTGTTCAGGCACCTTAGGGGCTCTCCAAACGCGACATGACAACCGCAGACCATTCCATCAAAGTCTGCGTTCCAAAACGCCACTCCTTTCTGTCAAAGTCCCGCTGTGTGCCTAAACAGTAGTTTTCCCACACATGTGGGGTTTTTGCGCACAACACAACGTGAAATTGCACAACAAATTTTGGGGTCCATTTTCTCCTGTTACCCTTGTGAAAATAAAAAAAATTGGGGCTCAAATAAAATTTGTAAAAATAACTATTTTGTGTGACATCTCTCAGATTTAAGAGCGTAAAACTAAAAGTTAAAAAAAAAGTGAAATTTTCATCAAATTTATAATATTTTCACAAATAAATGCAAGTGATATCGAAGAAATTTTACCACTATCATGAAGTACAATATGTCAATAAAAAACAATCTCAGAATCAGTGGGATAAGTTGAAAAGTTAGTTATAACCACATAAAGAGACAGTGGTCAGAATTGTAAAATTTGGCCCAGTCAGGAAGGTGAAAACAGGCTGGGGGTAGACGGGGTTAAAGGGAACAGGTCATCAGAAAAAAACACTATTAACCTGCAGATATGGGGCTAATCTGCAGGTTTATTTATTATGCATTGCTTATATAGCGCCGTCATATTCAGTAGGACTTTACAGACAATATCGGCACTGTCCCCATTGGGGCTCACAATCTACATTCCCTATCAGTATGTCTTAGGAGTGTGGGAGGAAACCAGAGAACCCGGAGGAAACCCACGCAAACACGGGGAGATCATGCAAACTCCTTGCAGATGTTGTCCTTGGTGGGATTTGAACCCAGGACCCCAGTGCTGCCCACTGAGTCACCATACAGTGCTAACCACTGAGCCACCATGCTGCAGGTTAATAGCGTTATTATGCTGCCCGACGCACACACACAGCCGAACGCTGGAGGGAGAAAATGGAGCAAATTTCCCCCGGTAGCGTTCCAGTTTGAGTCACCGCCCTATGCATAGAGAGCTGTGGTTGTACCCGCGACTCCAGCACTGTGACAGCCGGCCCTAATGCAGAGCGAGTGTCAGTCACGGCCGGGGCCATGCTCTACTCAGAGCAGTGACTGAACCCCGAACACTGCCAGGTGGAATAAACTCCATTTTCTCCCAGCAGCAATCGGCAGGTTACTTACGCTATTAACCTGCAGATTAACCCCATATCTGCAGGTAATAGCATTTTTTCTGCTGACCGGTTCCCTTTAAGGAATGATGCACTGCAGTATCTAGAGGGGAGGAAGCATCACACAGCCGGGATTTACTGCTCATTAATGAACTACAACAGACCGATGAGAGCCCGCTCAGATAATAACTCATCAGGAGGCCACTGAGCCATAATGACTGCACAACAATATATAGTGTATCCTGCAATACCAAACCAAGCAAATACACAAGGCATGACTCCAGAGCTGAACTACACTACTGATCCGGAGTTCCATCCTGTATTATACTCCAGAGCTGCACTCACTATTCTGCTGGTGCAGTCACTGTGTACATACATTACATTACTGATCCTGTACTGATCCTGAGTTACATCCAGTATTATACTCCAGAGCTGCACTCACTATTCTGCTGGTGCACTCACTGTGCACATACATTACATTACTGATCCTGAGTTACATCCTGTATTATACCCCAGAGCTGCACTCACTATTCTGCTGGTGCAGTCACTGTGTACATACAATACATTACTGATCCTGAGTTACATCCTGTATTATCCTCCAGAGCTGCACTCACTATTCTGCTGGTGCAGTCACTGTGTACATACATTACATTACTGATCCTGAGTTACATCCTGTATTATACTCCAGAGCTGCACTCACTATTCTGCTGGTGCAGTCACTGTGTACATACATTACATTACTGATCCTGAGTTGCATCCTGTATTATATTCCAGAGCTGCACTCACTATTCTGCTGGTGCAGTCACTGTGTACATACAATACATTACTGATCCAGAGTTCCATCCTGTATTATACTCCAGAGCTGCACTCACTATTCTGCTGGTGCAGTCACTGTGTACATACAATACATTACTGATCCAGAGTTCCATCCTGTATTATACTCCAGAGCTGCACTCACTATTCTGCTGGTGCAGTCACTGTGTACATACATTACATTACTGATCCTGTACTGATCCTGAGTTACATCCAGTATTATACTCCAGAGCTGCACTCACTATTCTGCTGGTGCACTCACTGTGCACATACATTACATTACTGATCCTGAGTTACATCCTGTATTATACCCCAGAGCTGCACTCACTATTCTGCTGGTGCAGTCACTGTGTACATACAATACATTACTGATCCTGAGTTACATCCTGTATTATCCTCCAGAGCTGCACTCACTATTCTGCTGGTGCAGTCACTGTGTACAAACATTACATTACTGATCCAGAGTTACATCCTGTATTATACTCCAGAGCTGCACTCACTATTCTACAGGTGCAGTCACTGTGTACATATATTACATTACTGATCCTTTACTGATCCTGAGTTACATCCAGTATTATACTCCAGAGCTGCACTCACTATTCTGCTGGTGCAGTCACTGTGTACATACAATACATTACTGATCCTGAGTTACATCCTGTATTATCCTCCAGAGCTGCACTCACTATTCTGCTGGTGCAGTCACTGTGTACATACATTACATTACTGATCCTGAGTTACATCCTGTATTATACTCCAGAGCTGCACTCACTATTCTGCTGGTGCAGTCACTGTGTACATATATTACATTACTGATCCCGAGTTACATCCTGTATTATACTCCAGAGCTGCACTCACTATTCTGCTGGTGCAGTCACTGTGTACATACAATACATTACTGATCCTGAGTTACATCCTGTATTATCCTCCAGAGCTGCACTCACTATTCTGCTGGTGCAGTCACTGTGTACATACATTACATTACTGATCCTGAGTTACATCCTGTATTATACTCCAGAGCTGCACTCACTATTCTGCTGGTGCAGTCACTGTGTACATATATTACATTACTGATCCTTTACTGATCCTGAGTTACATCCAGTATTATACTCCAGAGCTGCACTCACTATTCTGCTGGTGCAGTCACTGTGTACATACAATACATTACTGATCCTGAGTTACATCCTGTATTATCCTCCAGAGCTGCACTCACTATTCTGCTGGTGCAGTCACTGTGTACATACATTACATTACTGATCCTGAGTTACATCCTGTATTATACTCCAGAGCTGCACTCACTATTCTGCTGGTGCAGTCACTGTGTACATACATTACATTACTGATCCTGAGTTGCATCCTGTATTATATTCCAGAGCTGCACTCACTATTCTGCTGGTGCAGTCACTGTGTACATACAATACATTACTGATCCAGAGTTCCATCCTGTATTATACTCCAGAGCTGCACTCACTATTCTGCTGGTGCAGTCACTGTGTACATACATTACATTACTGATCCTGTACTGATCCTGAGTTACATCCAGTATTATACTCCAGAGCTGCACTCACTATTCTGCTGGTGCACTCACTGTGCACATACATTACATTACTGATCCTGAGTTACATCCTGTATTATACCCCAGAGCTGCACTCACTATTCTGCTGGTGCAGTCACTGTGTACATACAATACATTACTGATCCTGAGTTACATCCTGTATTATCCTCCAGAGCTGCACTCACTATTCTGCTGGTGCAGTCACTGTGTACAAACATTACATTACTGATCCAGAGTTACATCCTGTATTATACTCCAGAGCTGCACTCACTATTCTACAGGTGCAGTCACTGTGTACATATATTACATTACTGATCCTTTACTGATCCTGAGTTACATCCAGTATTATACTCCAGAGCTGCACTCACTATTCTGCTGGTGCAGTCACTGTGTACATACAATACATTACTGATCCTGAGTTACATCCTGTATTATCCTCCAGAGCTGCACTCACTATTCTGCTGGTGCAGTCACTGTGTACATACATTACATTACTGATCCTGAGTTACATCCTGTATTATACTCCAGAGCTGCACTCACTATTCTGCTGGTGCAGTCACTGTGTACAAACATTACATTACTGATCCCGAGTTACATCCTGTATTATACTCCAGAGCTGCACTCACTATTCTACTGTTGCAGTCACTGTGTACATATATTACATTACTGATCCTGTACTGATACTGAGTTACATCCTGTATTATACCCCAGAGCTGTACTCACTATTCTGCTGGTGCAGTCACTGTGTACATACATTACATTACTGATCCTGTACTGATCATGAGTTACATCCTGTATTATACTCCAGAGCTGCACTCACTATTCTGCTGGTGCAGTCACTGTGTACATACATTACATTACTGATCCTGTACTGATCCTGAGTTACATCCTGTATTATACTCCAGAGCTGCACTCACTAGTCTGCTGGTGCAGTCACTGTGTACATATATTACATTACTGATCCTTTACTGATCCTGAGTTACATCCTGTATTATACTCCAGAGCTGCACTCACTATTCTGCTGGTGCAGTCACTGTGTACATACATTAAATTACATTACATTACTGATCCTGTACTGATCCTGAGTTACATCCTGTATTATACTCCAGAGCTGCACTCACTATTCTGCTGGTGCAGTCACTGTGTACATACATTACATTACCGATCCTGTACTAATCCTGAGTTACATCCTGTATTATACTCCAGAGCTGCACTCACTATTCTGCTGGTGCAGTCACTGTGTACATACATTACATTACCGATCCTGTACTAATCCTGAGTTACATCCTGTATTATCCTCCAGAGCTGCACCCACTATTCTGCTGGTGCAGTCACTGTGTACATACATTACATTACTGATCCTGTGCTGATCCTGAGTTACATCCTGTATTATACTCCAGAGCTGCACTCACTATTCTGCTGGTGCAGTCACTGTGTACATACATTACATTACAGATCCTGAGTTACATCCTGTATTATATCCCAGAGCCGCACTCACTATTCTGCTGGTGCAGTCACTGTGTACATACAATACATTACTGATCCTGAGTTACATCCTGTATTATCCTCCAGAGCTGCACTCACTATTCTGCTGGTGCAGTCACTGTGTACATACAATACATTACTGATCCTGAGTTACATCCTGTATTATACCCCAGAGCTGCAGTCACTATTCTGCTGGTGCAGTCACTGTGTACATACAATACATTACTGATCCCGAGTTACATCCTGTATTATCCTCCAGAGCTGCACTCACTATTCTGCTGGTGCAGTCACTGTGTACATACAATACATTACTGATCCCGAGTTACATCCTGTATTATCCTCCAGAACTGCACTCACTATTCTGCTGGTGCAGTCACTGTGTACATACATTACATTACTGATCCTGAGTTGCATCCTGTATTATACTCCAGAGCTGCACTCACTATTCTGCTGGTGCAGTCACTGTGCACATACATTACAGATCCTGAGTTACATCCTGTATTATACTCCAGAGCTGCACTCACTATTCTGCTGGTGCAGTCGCTGTGTACATACATTACTGATCCTGAGTTACATCCTGTATTATACTCCAGAGCTGCACTCACTATTCTGCTGGTGCAGTCACTGTGTACAAACATTACATTACTGATCCTGAGTTACATCCTGTATTATACTCCAGAGCTGCACTCACTATTCTACTGGTGCAGTCACTGTGTACATATATATTACATTACTGATCCTTTACTGATCCTGAGTTACATCCTGCATTATACTCCAGAGCTGCACTCACTATTCTGCTGGTGCAGTCACTGTGACATACATTACTGATCCTGAGTTACATCCTGTATTATACTCCAGAGCTGCACTCACTATTCTGCTGGTGCAGTCACTGTGTACATACATTACATTACTGATCCTGAGTTACATCCTGTATTATATCCCAGAGCCGCACTCACTATTCTGCTGGTGCAGTCACTGTGTACATACATTACATTACTGATCCTGTACTGATCCTGAGTTACATCCTGTATTATATCCCAGAGCTGCACTCACTATTCTGCTGGTGCAGTCACTGTGTACATACATTACATTACTGACCCCGAGTTACATCCTGTATTATCCTCCAGAGCTGCACTCACTATTCTGCTGGTGCAGTCACTGTGTACATACATTACATTACTGATCCTGAGTTGCATCCTGTATTATACTCCAGAGCTGCACTCACTATTCTGCTGGTGCAGTCACTGTGCACATACATTACAGATCCTGAGTTACATCCTGTATTATACTCCAGAGCTGCACTCACTATTCTACTGGTGCAGTCGCTGTGTACATACATTACTGATCCTGAGTTACATCCTGTATTATACCCCAGAGCTGCACTCACTATTCTGCTGGTGCAGTCACTGTGTACATACAATACATTACTGATCCTGAGTTACATCCTGTATTATCCTCCAGAGCTGCACTCACTATTCTGCTGGTGCAGTCACTGTGTACATACATTACATTACTGATCCTGAGTTACATCCTGTATTATACTCCAGAGCTGCACTCACTATTCTGCTGGTGCAGTCACTGTGTACATACATTACATTACTGATCCTGAGTTGCATCCTGTATTATATTCCAGAGCTGCACTCACTATTCTGCTGGTGCAGTCACTGTGTACATACAATACATTACTGATCCAGAGTTCCATCCTGTATTATACTCCAGAGCTGCACTCACTATTCTGCTGGTGCAGTCACTGTGTACATACATTACATTACTGATCCTGTACTGATCCTGAGTTACATCCAGTATTATACTCCAGAGCTGCACTCACTATTCTGCTGGTGCACTCACTGTGCACATACATTACATTACTGATCCTGAGTTACATCCTGTATTATACCCCAGAGCTGCACTCACTATTCTGCTGGTGCAGTCACTGTGTACATACAATACATTACTGATCCTGAGTTACATCCTGTATTATCCTCCAGAGCTGCACTCACTATTCTGCTGGTGCAGTCACTGTGTACATACATTACATTACTGATCCTGAGTTACATCCTGTATTATACTCCAGAGCTGCACTCACTATTCTGCTGGTGCAGTCACTGTGTACAAACATTACATTACTGATCCAGAGTTACATCCTGTATTATACTCCAGAGCTGCACTCACTATTCTACAGGTGCAGTCACTGTGTACATATATTACATTACTGATCCTTTACTGATCCTGAGTTACATCCAGTATTATACTCCAGAGCTGCACTCACTATTCTGCTGGTGCAGTCACTGTGTACATACAATACATTACTGATCCTGAGTTACATCCTGTATTATCCTCCAGAGCTGCACTCACTATTCTGCTGGTGCAGTCACTGTGTACATACATTACATTACTGATCCTGAGTTACATCCTGTATTATACTCCAGAGCTGCACTCACTATTCTGCTGGTGCAGTCACTGTGTACAAACATTACATTACTGATCCCGAGTTACATCCTGTATTATACTCCAGAGCTGCACTCACTATTCTACTGTTGCAGTCACTGTGTACATATATTACATTACTGATCCTGTACTGATACTGAGTTACATCCTGTATTATACCCCAGAGCTGTACTCACTATTCTGCTGGTGCAGTCACTGTGTACATACATTACATTACTGATCCTGTACTGATCATGAGTTACATCCTGTATTATACTCCAGAGCTGCACTCACTATTCTGCTGGTGCAGTCACTGTGTACATACATTACATTACTGATCCTGTACTGATCCTGAGTTACATCCTGTATTATACTCCAGAGCTGCACTCACTAGTCTGCTGGTGCAGTCACTGTGTACATATATTACATTACTGATCCTTTACTGATCCTGAGTTACATCCTGTATTATACTCCAGAGCTGCACTCACTATTCTGCTGGTGCAGTCACTGTGTACATACATTAAATTACATTACATTACTGATCCTGTACTGATCCTGAGTTACATCCTGTATTATACTCCAGAGCTGCACTCACTATTCTGCTGGTGCAGTCACTGTGTACATACATTACATTACCGATCCTGTACTAATCCTGAGTTACATCCTGTATTATACTCCAGAGCTGCACTCACTATTCTGCTGGTGCAGTCACTGTGTACATACATTACATTACAGATCCTGAGTTACATCCTGTATTATATCCCAGAGCCGCACTCACTATTCTGCTGGTGCAGTCACTGTGTACATACAATACATTACTGATCCTGAGTTACATCCTGTATTATCCTCCAGAGCTGCACTCACTATTCTGCTGGTGCAGTCACTGTGTACATACAATACATTACTGATCCTGAGTTACATCCTGTATTATACCCCAGAGCTGCAGTCACTATTCTGCTGGTGCAGTCACTGTGTACATACAATACATTACTGATCCCGAGTTACATCCTGTATTATCCTCCAGAGCTGCACTCACTATTCTGCTGGTGCAGTCACTGTGTACATACATTACATTACTGATCCTGAGTTGCATCCTGTATTATACTCCAGAGCTGCACTCACTATTCTGCTGGTGCAGTCACTGTGCACATACATTACTGATCCTGAGTTACATCCTGTATTATACTCCAGAGCTGCACTCACTATTCTGCTGGTGCAGTCACTGTGTACAAACATTACATTACTGATCCTGAGTTGCATCCTGTATTATACTCCAGAGCTGCACTCACTATTCTGCTGGTGCAGTCGCTGTGTACATACATTACTGATCCTGAGTTACATCCTGTATTATACTCCAGAGCTGCACTCACTATTCTGCTGGTGCAGTCACTGTGTACATACAATACATTACTGATCCCGAGTTACATCCTGTATTATCCTCCAGAGCTGCACTCACTATTCTGCTGGTGCAGTCACTGTGTACATACATTACATTACTGATCCTGAGTTGCATCCTGTATTATACTCCAGAGCTGCACTCACTATTCTGCTGGTGCAGTCACTGTGCACATACATTACTGATCCTGAGTTACATCCTGTATTATCCTCCAGAGCTGCACTCACTATTCTGCTGGTGCAGTCACTGTGTACATACATTACATTACTGATCCTGAGTTGCATCCTGTATTATACTCCAGAGCTGCACTCACTATTCTGCTGGTGCAGTCGCTGTGTACATACATTACTGATCCTGAGTTACATCCTGTATTATACTCCAGAGCTGCACTCACTATTCTGCTGGTGCAGTCACTGTGTACAAACATTACATTACTGATCCTGAGTTACATCCTGTATTATACTCCAGAGCTGCACTCACTATTCTACTGGTGCAGTCACTGTGTACATATATATTACATTACTGATCCTTTACTGATCCTGAGTTACATCCTGCATTATACTCCAGAGCTGCACTCACTATTCTGCTGGTGCAGTCACTGTGACATACATTACATTACATTACTGATCCTGAGTTACATCCTGTATTATACTCCAGAGCTGCACTCACTATTCTGCTGGTGCAGTCACTGTGTACATACATTACATTACTGATCCTGAGTTACATCCTGTATTATATCCCAGAGCCGCACTCACTATTCTGCTGGTGCAGTCACTGTGTACATACCTTACATTACTGATCCTGTACTGATCCTGAGTTACATCCTGTATTATATCCCAGAGCTGCACTCACTATTCTGCTGGTGCAGTCACTGTGTACATACATTACATTACTGATCCTGAGTTACCTCCTGTATTATACTCCAGAGCTGCACTTACTATTCTGCTGGTGCAGTCACTGTGTACATACATTACATTACTGATCCTGAGTTACATCCTGTATTATACTCCAGAGCTCCACTCACTATTCTGCTGGTGCAGTAACTGTGTACATACATTACATTACTGATCCCGAGTTACATCCTGTATTATCCTCCAGAGCTGCACTCACTATTCTGCTGGTGCAGTCACTGTGTACATACATTACATTACTGATCCTGAGTTGCATCCTGTATTATACTCCAGAGCTGCACTCACTATTCTGCTGGTGCAGTCACTGTGCACATACATTACAGATCCTGAGTTACATCCTGTATTATACTCCAGAGCTGCACTCACTATTCTGCTGGTGCAGTCGCTGTGTACATACATTACTGATCCTGAGTTACATCCTGTATTATACTCCAGAGCTGCACTCACTATTCTGCTGGTGCAGTCACTGTGTACAAACATTACATTACTGATCCCGAGTTACATCCTGTATTATACTCCAGAGCTGCACTCACTATTCTACTGGTGCAGTCACTGTGTACATATATATTACATTACTGATCCTTTACTGATCCTGAGTTACATCCTGCATTATACTCCAGAGCTGCACTCACTATTCTGCTGGTGCAGTCACTGTGACATACATTACATTACATTACTGATCCTGAGTTACATCCTGTATTATACTCCAGAGCTGCACTCACTATTCTGCTGGTGCAGTCACTGTGTACATACGTTACATTACTGATCCGGAGTTACATCCTGTATTATATCCCAGAGCCGCACTCACTATTCTGCTGGTGCAGTCACTGTGTACATACATTACATTACTGATCCTGAGTTACCTCCTGTATTATACTCCAGAGCTGCACTTACTATTCTGCTGGTGCAGTCACTGTGTACATACATTACATTACTGATCCTGAGTTACCTCCTGTATTATACTCCAGAGCTGCACTTACTATTCTGCTGGTGCAGTCACTGTGTACATACATCACATTACTGATCCTGAGTTACATCCTGTATTATACTCCAGAGCTCCACTCACTATTCTGCTGGTGCAGTCACTGTGTACATACATTACATTACTGATCCTGAGTTACATCCTGTATTATACTCCAGAGCTCCACTCACTATTCTGCTGGTGCAGTCACTGTGTACATACATTACATTACTGATCCTGAGTTACATCCTGTATTATACCCCAGAGCTGCACTCACTATTCTGCGGGTGCAGTCACTGTGTACATACATTACTGATCCTGAGTTACATCCTGTATTATACTCCCGAGCTGCACTCACTATTCTGCTGGTGCAGTCACTGTGTACATACATTACATTACTGATCCTGAGTTACATCCTGTATTATACTCCAGAGCTGCACTCACTATACTGCTGGTGCAGTCACTGTGTACATACATTACATTACTGATCCTGAGTTACATCCTGTATTATACTCCAGACTGCACTCACTATTCTGCTGGTGCAGTCACTGTGTACATACATTACATTACTGATCCTGAGTTACATTCTGTATTATACTCCAGAGCTGCACTCACTATTCTGCTGGTGCAGTCACTGTGTACATACATTACATTACTGATCCTGAGTTACATCATGTATTATACTCCAGAGCTGCACTCACTATTCTGCTGGTGCAGTCACTGTGTACATACATTACACTACTGTTCTTGTACTGATCCTGAGTTACATCCTGTATTATACTCCAGAGCCGCACTCACTATTCTGCTGGTGTAGTCACTGAGTACATACATTACATTACTGATCCTGAGTTACATCCTGTATTATACTCCAGAGCTGCACTGACTATTCTGCTGGTGCAGTCACTGTGTACATACATTACTGATCCTGAGTTACATCCTGCATTATACTCCAGAGCTGCACTCACTATTCTGCTGGTGCAGTCACTGTGTACATACATTACTGATCCTGAGTTACATCCTGCATTATACTCCAGAGCTGCACTCACTATTCTGCTGGTGCAGTCACTGTGTACATACATTACATTACTGATCCTGAGTTACATCCTGTATTATACCCCAGAGCTGCGCTCACTATTCTGCTGGTGCAGTCACTGTGTACATACATTACATTACTGATCCTGAGTTACATCCTGCATTATACTCCAGAGCTGCACTCACTATTCTGCTGGTGCAGTCACTGTGTACATACATTACATCAGGGCTCGACAAACCCAGGCGCCTGGTCGCCAGTGGCGCCTAGAAAATGTTGCCTGGTGCTTAAGGAGTTGAGGAGTTGAGAAGAAAAAAAAAATACTCTCAATCCAATCCCACCTCCTGCACGGAGTCATCCAATCGGAGGAAGCAGGGACAGTATCGCTCAGGCCGCCTTCTCCACTTTGCTCCGCCCCCTTATGCTCCGGGACTGGACAGGGAGAGTTGGGTTACGGGGTAAGCAGGGCCGGCGTCAGCACCCGGCGTACCCGGGCAAGTGCCGGGGCCCTGGAAAATCAGAGGGGCCCAGCCGCCCACACACTGTCGGGGCCCGGGCCCACACACTGTCGGGGCCCGGGCCCACACACTGTCGGGGCCCGGGCCCACACACTGTCGGGGCCCGGGCCCACACACTGTCGGGGCCCGGGCCCACACACTGTCGGGGCCCGGGCCCACACACTGTCGGGGCCCGGGCCCACACACTGTCGGGGCCCGGGCCCACACACTGTCGGGGCCCGGGCCCACACACTGTCGGGGCCCGGGCCCACACACTGTCGGGGCCCGGGCCCACACACTGTCGGGGCCCGGGCCCACACACTGTCGGGGCCCGGGCCCACACACTGTCGGGGCCCGGGCCCACACACTGTCGGGGCCCGGGCCCACACACTGTCGGGGCCCGGGCCCACACACTGTCGGGGCCCGGGCCCACACACTGTCGGGGCCCGGGCCCACACACTGTCGGGGCCCGGGCCCACACACTGTCGGGGCCCGGGCCCACACACTGTCGGGGCCCGGGCCCACACACTGTCGGGGCCCGGGCCCACACACTGTCGGGGCCCGGGCCCACACACTGTCGGGGCCCGGGCCCACACACTGTCGGGGCCCGGGCCCACACACTGTCGGGGCCCGGGCCCACACACTGTCGGGGCCCGGGCCCACACACTGTCGGGGCCCGGGCCCACACACTGTCGGGGCCCGGGCCCACACACTGTCGGGGCCCGGGCCCACACACTGTCGGGGCCCGGGCCCACACACTGTCGGGGCCCGGGCCCACACACTGTCGGGGCCCGGGCCCACACACTGTCGGGGCCCGGGCCCACACACTGTCGGGGCCCGGGCCCACACACTGTCGGGGCCGGGCCCACACACTGTCGGGGCCGGGCCCACACACTGTCGGGGCCGGGCCCACACACCCACCCGCCCACTCACTGTCGGGGCCGGGCCCACACACCCACCCGCCCACTCACTGTCGGGGCCCTGGCCGCTTCCTCGGCACCTGTTCAGGGACGCAGGCGCTGCTTGATTGCCGGCACTCCCCCAGACATGGCCGCGCGCTGTCCGGCTGTGTCTGCTAGTAATGACGCGGCAGGGTCGACGGCACTGCACCTTTAATTGTGCTTGTGTGTCGCTCCTGCCGCGTCATTACTAGCAGACACAGCCGCACAGCGCGCAGCCATGTCTGGGGGAGTGCCGGCAATCAAACACCGTCGGAGCGGAGGTCCTGCACAGATGGGCGGGAGGGGCCCGGACCCGACCGCAAGTGGGCCCCTCTGATGTTCCAGGGCCATGAAGTCTGTGACACGCCGGGGGCCCTGCACTGCCCCATACCCGAGGAGCTGCTGGACAGGACACTGGACCGGGGACAGGTGAGTGAGGCTTCCCCAATCCACATATTAAAAATATTAGTAATGGGTCTGTGTGAGTGCATGTATGTGAATGTCAGTGTATATGACTGTGTATATATATTTGTCTGTTTTATCTATGTGTATGTCTGTATGTGTACATATGTCTGCGTACCGTGTGTGCGCGCGCATATGTCCGCGTACCGTGTGTGCGCGCGCGCATATGTCCGCGTACCGTGTGTGCGCGCGCGCATATGTCCGCGTACCGTGTGTGCGCGCGCATATGTCCGCGTACCGTGTGTGCGCGCGCATATGTCCGCGTACCGTGTGTGCGCGCGCATATGTCCGCGTACCGTGTGTGCGCGCGCATATGTCCGCGTACCGTGTGTGCGCGCGCATATGTCCGCGTACCGTGTGTGCGCGCGCATATGTCTGCGTATGTGAAGGATGAGGGGGCAGGCTAGGCCATGTGTAATAAATAAATAAATAAATAAATAAATATATATATATATATATATATATATATATATTTTTATATATTTATTTCTCCGCCGTATCTGTGCATCATGAATCGTGTATGTGTTAAAAGGGCCCACTGAGATTCTTTCGCCCGGGGCCTAGAAAAACCTGGAGCCGGCCCTGGGGGGGAAGGATCGCTGTGGCCGGGGGCCCGTTCTCATCTCCCGCTACCTGTGTAAGTACATACAAAGGCCGTGCTCCCCGGGGAGACGCCGTGTGTGAGGGGGTCTATATGTACAGTTTGTCAACAAAAAAAATTCTGGCTCCTAAATTTTTTGGCTGGCTCCTAGATTCTGAACAACTTTGTCGACCCCTGCATTACATTACTGATCCTGATTTACATCCTGTATTATACTCCAGAGCTGCACTCACTATTCTGCTGGTGGAGTCACTGTGTACATACATTACATTACTGATCCTGAGTTACATCCTGTATTATACTCCAGAGCTGCACTCACTATTCTGCTGGTGGAGTCACTGTGTACATACATTACATTACTGATCCTGAGTTACATCCTGTATTATATCCCAGAGCTGCACTCACTATACTGCTGGTGCAGTCACTGTGTACATACATTACATTACTGATCCTGAGTTACATCCTGTATTATACTCCAGAGCTGCACTCACTATACTGCTGGTGCAGTCACTGTGTACATACATTACATTACTGATAGTGTACTGATCCTGAGTTACATCCTGTATTATACTCCAGAGCTGCACTTACTATTCTGCTGGTGCAGTCACTGTTTACATACATATTACTGATCCTGAGTTACATCCTGTATTATACTCCAGAGCTGCACTCACTATACTGCTGGTGCAGTCACTGTGTACATACATTACATTACTGATCCTGAGTTACATCCTGTATTATACTCCAGAGCTGCACTCACTATTCTGCTGGTGCAGTCACTGTGTACATACATTACATTACTGTTCCTGTACTGATCCTGAGTTACATCCTGTATTATACTCCAGAGCTGCACTCACTATTCTGCTGGTACAGTCATTGTGTACATATATTACATTACTGATCCTGAGTTACATCCTGTATTATACTCCAGAGCTGCACTCACTATTCTGCTGGTACAGTCATTGTGTACATATATTACATTACTGATCCTGTACTGATCCTGAGTTACATCCTGTATTATACTCCAGAGCTGCACTCACTATTCTGCTGGTGCAGTCATTGTGTACATACATTACATCACTGTTCCTGTACTGATCCTGAGTTACATCCTGTATTATACCCCAGAGCTGCACTCACTATTCTGCTGGTGCAGTCATTGTGTACATACATTACATTACTGATCCTGTACTGATCCTGAGTTACATTCTGCATTATACTCCAGAGCTGCACTCACTATTCTGCTGGTGCACTCACTGTGTACATACATTACATTACTGATCCTGAGTTACATCCTGTATTATACTCCAGAGCTGCACTTACTATTCTGCTGGTGCAGTCACTGTGTAAATACATTACATTACTGATCCTGAGTTACATCCTGTATTATACTCCAGAGCTGCACTCACTATTCTGCTGGTGCAGTCACTGTGTACATTAATTACATTACTGATCCTGAGTTACATCCTGTATTATACTCCAGAGCTGCACTCACTATTCTGCTGGTGCAGTCACTGTTTACATACATTATATTACTGATCCTGAGTTACATCCTGTATTATACTCCAGAGCTGCACTCACTATACTGCTGGTGCAGTCACTGTGTACATACATTACATTACTGATCCTGAGTTACATCCTGTATTATACTCCAGAGCTGCACTCACTATTCTGCTGGTGCAGTCACTGTGTACATACATTACATTACTGTTCCTGTACTGATCCTGAGTTACATCCTGTATTATACTCCAGAGCTGCACTCACTATTCTGCTGGTACAGTCATTGTGTACATATATTACATTACTGATCCTGTACTGATCCTGAGTTACATCCTGTATTATACTCCAGAGCTGCACTCACTATTCTGCTGGTGCAGTCATTGTGTACATACATTACCGATCCTGTACTGATACTGAGTTACATCCTGTATTATACTCCAGAGCTGCACTCACTATTCTGCTGGTGCAGTCACTGTGTACATACATTACATCACTGTTCCTGTACTGATCCTAAGTTACATCCTGTATTATACCCCAGAGCTGCACTCACTATTCTGCTGGTGCAGTCATTGTGTACATACATTACATTACTGATCCTGTACTGATCCTGAGTTACATCCTGTATTATACTCCAGAGCTGAGCTCACTATTCTGCTGGTGCAGTCACTGTGTACATACATTATATTACTGATCCTGAGTTACATCCTGTATTATACTCCAGAGCTGCACTCACTATACTGCTGGTGCAGTCACTGTGTACATACATTACATTACTGATCCTGAGTTACATCCTGTATTATACTCCAGAGCTGCACTCACTATTCTGCTGGTGCAGTCACTGTGCACATTAATTACATTACTGATCCTGAGTTACATTCTGTATTATACTCCAGAGCTGCACTCACTATTCTGCTGGTGCAGTCACTGTGTACATACATTACATTACTGTTCCTGTACTGATCCTGAGTTACATCCTGTATTATACTCCAGAGCTGCACTCACTATTCTGCTGGTACAGTCATTGTGTACATATATTACATTACTGATCCTGTACTGATCCTGAGTTACATCCTGTATTATACTCCAGAGCTGCACTCACTATTCTGCTGGTACAGTCATTGTGTACATATATTACATTACTGATCCTGAGTTACATCCTGTATTATACTCCAGAGCTGCACTCACTATTCTGCTGGTGCAGTCATTGTGTACATATATTACATTACTGATCCTGAGTTACATCCTGTATTACACTCCAGAGCTGCACTCACTATTCTGCTGGTACAGTCATTGTGTACATATATTATATTACTGATCCTGAGTTACATTCTGCATTATACTCCAGAGCTGCACTCACTATTATGCTGGTGCAGTCACTGTGTACTTACATTACATTACTGATCCTGTACTGATCCTGAGTTACCTCCTGTATTATACTCCAGAGCTGCACTCACTATTCTGCTGGTGCACTCACTGTGTACATACATTACATTACTGATCCTGAGTTACATCCTGTATTATACTCCAGAGCTGCACTTACTATTCTGCTGGTGCAGTCACTGTGTAAATACATTACATTACTGATCCTGAGTTACATCCTGTATTATACTCCAGAGCTGCACTTACTATTCTGCTGGTGCAGTCACTGTGTACTTACATTACATTACTGATCCTGTACTGATCCTGAGTTACCTCCTGTATTATACTCCAGAGCTGCACTCACTATTCTGCTGGTGCAGTCATTGTGTACATACATTACATTACTGATCCTGAGTTACATCCTGTATTATACTCCAGAGCTGCACTCACTATTCTGCTGGTGCAGTCAATGTGTACATACATTACATTACTGTTCCTGTACTGATCCTGAGTTACATCCTGTATTATACTCCAGAGCTGCACTCACTATTCTGCTGGTACAGTCACTGTGTACATTAATTACATTACTGATCCTGAGTTACATCCTGTATTATACTCCAGAGCTGCACTCACTATTCTGCTGGTGCAGTCACTGTGTACATACATTACATTACTGTTCCTGTACTGATCCTGAGTTACATCCTGTATTATACTCCAGAGCTGCACTCACTATTCTGCTGGTACAGTCATTGTGTACATATATTACATTACTGATCCCGAGTTACATCCTGTATTATACTCCAGAGCTGCACTCACTAATCTGCTGGTACAGTCATTGTGTACATATATTACATTACTGATCCTGAGTTACATCCTGTATTATACTCCAGAGCTGTACTCACTATTCTGCTGGTGCAGTCACTGTGTACATACATTACTGATCCTCAGTTACATCCTGTATTATACTCCAGAGCAGCACTCACTATTCTGCTGGTGGAGTCACTGTGTACATACATTATATTACTGATCCTGTACTGATCCTGAGTTACATCCTGTATTATACTCCAGAGCTGCACTCACTATTCTGCTGGTACAGTCACTGTGTACATACATTACATTACTGATCCTGAGTTACATCCTGTATTATACTCCAGAGCTGCACTCACTATTCTGCTGGTGCAGTCACAGTGTACATACATTACATTACTGTTCCTGTACTGATCCTGAGTTACATCCTGTATTATACTCCAGAGCTGCACTCACTATTCTGCTAGTACAGTCATTGTGTACATATATTACATTACTGATCCTGAGTTACATCCTGTATTATACTCCAGAGCTGCACTCACTATTCTGCTGGTGCACTCACTGTGTACATACATTACATTACTGATCCTGTACTGATCCCGAGTTACATCCTGCATTATACTCCAGAGCTGCACTCACTATTCTGCTGGTGGAGTCACTGTGTACATACATTACATTACTGATCCTGAGTTACATCCTGTATTATACTCCAGAGCTGCACTCACTATTCTGCTGGTGCAGTCACTGTGTACATACATTACATTACTGATCCTGTACTGATCCCGAGTTACATCCTGCATTATACTCCAGAGCTGCACTCACTATTCTGCTGGTGCAGTCACTGTGTACATACATTACATATCCTGAGTTACATCCTGTATTATACTGCAGAGCTGCACTCACTATTCTGCTGGTGCAGTCCCTGTGTACATACATTACTGATCCTGTACTGATCCTGAGTTACATCCTGTATTATACTCCAGAGCTGCACTCACTATTCTGCTGGTGCAGTCACAGTGTACATACATTACATTACTGATCCTGAGCTACATCCTGTATTATACTCCAGAGCTGCACTCACTATTCTGCTGGTGCAGTCACTGTGTACATACATTACTGATCCTGAGTTACAACCTGTATTATACTCCAGAGCTGCACTCACTATTCTGCTGGTGCAGTCACTGTGTACATACATTACATTACTAATCCTGTACTGATCCTGAGTTACATCCTGTATTATACTCCAGAGCTGCACTGACTATTCTGCTGGTGCAGTCACTGTGTACATACATTACATTACTGATCCTGAGTTACATCCTATATTATACTCCAGAGCTGCACTCACTATTCTGCTGGTGCAGTCACTGTGTACATACATTACATTACTGATCCTGAGAAACATCCTGTATTATACTCCAGAGCTGCACGCACTATTCTGCTGGTGCAGTCACTGTGTACATATATTACTGATCCTGTACTGATCCTGAGTTACATCCTGTATTATACCCCAGAGCTGCACTCACTATTCTGCTGGTGCAGTCACTGTGTACATACATTACATTACTGATCCTGTACTGATCCTGAGTTACATCCTGTATCATACACCAGAGCTGCACTCACTATTCTGCTGGTCCAGTCACTGTGTACATACATTACATTACTGATCCTGAGTTACATCCTGTATTATACTCCAGAGCTGCACTCACTATTCTGCTGGTACAGTCACTGTGTACATACATTACATTACTGATCCTGAGTTACATCCTATATTATACTCCAGAGCTGCACTCACTATTCTGCTGGTGCAGTCACTGTGTACATACATTACATTACTGATCCTGTACTGATCCTGAGTTACATCCTGTATCATACACCAGAGCTGCACTCACTATTCTGCTGGTCCAGTCACTGTGTACATACATTACATTACTGATCCTGAGTTACATCCTGTATTATACTCCAGAGCTGCACTCACTATTCTGCTGGTACAGTCACTGTGTACATACATTACATTACTGATCCTGAGTTACATCCTATATTATACTCCAGAGCTGCACTCACTATTCTGCTGGTACAGTCACTGTGTACATACATTACATTACTGATCCTGAGTTACATCCTGTATTATACTCCAGAGCTGCACTCATTATTCTGCTGGTCCAGTCACTGTGTACATACATTACATTACTGATCCTGAGTTACATCCTGTATTATACTCCAGAGCTGCACTCACTATTCTGCTGGTGCAGTCACTGTGTACATACATTACATTACTGATCCTGTACTGATAGTTACATCCTGTATTATACTCCAGAGCTGCACTCACTATTCTGCTGGTGCAGTCACTGTGTACATACATTACATTACTGATCCTGAGTTACCTCCTGTATTATACTCCAGAGCTGCACTCACTATTCTGCTGGTGCAGTCACTGTGTACATACATTACATTACTGATCCTGTACTGATCCTGAGTTACATCCTGTATTATACTCCAGAGCTGCACTCACTATTCTGCTGGTGCAGTCACTGTGTACATACATTACAGTACTGATCCTGAGTTACCTCCTGTATTATACTCCAGAGCTGCACTCACTATTCTGCTGGTCCAGTCACTGTGTACATACATTACATTACTTATCCTGAGTTACATCCTGTATTATACTCCAGAGCTGCACTCACTATTCTGCTGGTACAGTCACTGTGTACATACATTACATTACTGATCCTGAGTTACATCCTGTATTATACTCCAGAGCTGCATTCACTATTCTGCTGGTGCAGTCACTGTGTACATACATTACATTACTGATCCTGTACTGATCCTGAGTTACATCCTGTATCATACACCAGAGCTGCACTCACTATTCTGCTGGTCCAGTCACTGTGTACATACATTACATTACTGATCCTGAGTTACATCCTGTATTATACTCCAGAGCTGCACTCACTATTCTGCTGGTACAGTCACTGTGTACATACATTACATTACTGATCCTGAGTTACATCCTATATTATACTCCAGAGCTGCACTCACTATTCTGCTGGTGCAGTCACTGTGTACATACATTACATTACTGATCCTGTACTGATCCTGAGTTACATCCTGTATCATACACCAGAGCTGCACTCACTATTCTGCTGGTCCAGTCACTGTGTACATACATTACATTACTGATCCTGAGTTACATCCTGTATTATACTCCAGAGCTGCACTCACTATTCTGCTGGTACAGTCACTGTGTACATACATTACATTACTGATCCTGAGTTACATCCTATATTATACTCCAGAGCTGCACTCACTATTCTGCTGGTACAGTCACTGTGTACATACATTACATTACTGATCCTGAGTTACATCCTGTATTATACTCCAGAGCTGCACTCATTATTCTGCTGGTCCAGTCACTGTGTACATACATTACATTACTGATCCTGAGTTACATCCTGTATTATACTCCAGAGCTGCACTCACTATTCTGCTGGTGCAGTCACTGTGTACATACATTACATTACTGATCCTGTACTGATAGTTACATCCTGTATTATACTCCAGAGCTGCACTCACTATTCTGCTGGTGCAGTCACTGTGTACATACATTACATTACTGATCCTGAGTTACCTCCTGTATTATACTCCAGAGCTGCACTCACTATTCTGCTGGTGCAGTCACTGTGTACATACATTACATTACTGATCCTGTACTGATCCTGAGTTACATCCTGTATTATACTCCAGAGCTGCACTCACTATTCTGCTGGTGCAGTCACTGTGTACATACATTACAGTACTGATCCTGAGTTACCTCCTGTATTATACTCCAGAGCTGCACTCACTATTCTGCTGGTCCAGTCACTGTGTACATACATTACATTACTTATCCTGAGTTACATCCTGTATTATACTCCAGAGCTGCACTCACTATTCTGCTGGTACAGTCACTGTGTACATACATTACATTACTGATCCTGAGTTACATCCTGTATTATACTCCAGAGCTGCATTCACTATTCTGCTGGTGCAGTCACTGTGTACATACATTACATTACTGATCCTGAGTTACATCCTATATTATACTCCAGAGCTGCACTCACTATTCTGCTGGTGCAGTCACTGTGTACATACATTACATTACTGATCCTGAGTTACATCCTGTATTATACTCCAGAGCTGCACTCACTATTCTGCTGGTGCAGTCACTGTGTACATACATTACATTACTGATCCTGAGTTACATCCTATATTATACTCCAGAGCTGCAGTCACTATTCTGCTGGTGCAGTCACTGTGTACATACATTACATTACTGATCCTGAGTTACATCCTGTATTACACTCCAGAGCTGCACTCACTATTCTGCTGGTGCAGTCACTGTGTACATACATTACATCAGAGGTCCCCAACCGCCGGTCCGCGGACCAGGACCGGGCCGTTGGGGTTTTTCAGCCGGTCCGCGGGGAGAGGGGGCCCCTCCAGCCTCCAGCAGGGCCGCCATCAGGGCATGACTGCCCTGACTCCAGTATGGGGCCCGGCCGGTAGGAGCCCCCTCGGAGCCCCCCTCTTGTGCGTCTCTCTCCTCATGGGGCCCCCGGCCGCATGCTAAGCGCCGGGTCCGGGACATCTTAGCGCTGCGCTGATGCGGCAGCACCTTCATGATTCCCCTGACTTCCGGTCATGTGACGGTGCCGTCACATGGCCGGAAGTCAGGAGAACCTGGTGTCAGCGATTTGGACGAGCGCCAGGATTCTGCAGGGATCGCATGGGGGTAAGTATAACAAGTTTTATTTTTTTTTTTAAATACAATTAACTAGGAGTGGGGGGAATGGGAGATGCACATGGGGGGAGGGGAGAGATGAGAGATGCACATGGGGGGGAGGGGAGAGATGAGAGATGCACATGGGAGGGAGGGGAGAGATGAGAGATGCACATGGGAGGGAGGGGAGAGATGAGAGATGCACATGGGGGGGGTGAGAGATGCACATGGGGGGGTGAGAGATGCACATGGGGGGGTGAGAGATGCACATGGGGGGGTGAGAGATGCACATGGGGGGGGTGAGAGATGCACGGGGGGGGTGAGAGATGCACGGGGGGGGTGAGAGATGCACGGGGGGGGTGAGAGATGCACGGGGGGGGGTGAGAGATGCACGGGGGGGGGTGAGAGATGCACGGGGGGGGTGAGAGATGCACGGGGGGGGTGAGAGATGCACGGGGGGGGATGAGAGATGCACGGGGGGGGATGAGAGATGCACGGGGGGGGATGAGAGATGCACGGGGGGGGATGAGAGATGCACGGGGGGGGATGAGAGATGCACGGAGGGGGATGAGAGATGCACGGAGGGGGATGAGAGATGCACGGAGGGGGATGAGAGATGCACGGAGGGGGATGAGAGATGCACGGAGGGGGATGAGAGATGCACGGAGGGGGATGAGAGATGCACGGAGGGGGATGAGAGATGCACGGAGGGGGATGAGAGATGCACGGAGGGGGATGAGAGATGCACGGAGGGGGATGAGAGATGCACGGAGGGGGATGAGAGATGCACGGAGGGGGATGAGAGATGCACGGAGGGGGATGAGAGATGCACGGAGGGGGATGAGAGATGCACGGAGGGGGATGAGAGATGCACGGAGGGGGATGAGAGATGCACGGAGGGGGATGAGAGATGCACGGAGGGGGATGAGAGATGCACGGAGGGGGATGAGAGATGCACGGAGGGGGATGAGAGATGCACGGAGGGGGATGAGAGATGCACGGGGGGGGGATGAGAGATGCACGGAGGGGGATGAGAGATGCACGGAGGGGGATGAGAGATGCACATGGGGGGGTGAGAGATGCACATGGGGGGGTTATGTTTACATAACTTTGTTGCCTTATGAAGGGCGGGGGGGGCCCCCAAAAATTTCTTGCACAGGGGCCCACTACAGTCTGTGTCCGCCCCTGGGATGAAGTAAATGCAGCTGAACAGCAGCTGTCAGGACAGCTGCCCTGTCCTGCTGCAGGGCGTGATGGGGCCTCAGTGATGCGGCTCCTGGCACAGCACATTATGTGGGGCTCCTGGCATAGCTCCTGGCGGGGACCTGGTCTACACTATATGATAAGTATGCACTAAACTCCAAATCCCTCCATTACCCCGCCCCCATATGACCAAAGCCCCGCCCACCCCACCCCCTCCTTGCTGGGCCATGGAAAAATGATCTTGCTTCAAGCCGGTCCCTGGTGCAAAAAAGGTTGGGGACCACTGCATTACATTACTGATCCTGTACTGATCCTGAGTTACATCCTGTATTATACTCCAGAGCTGCACTCACTATTCTGCTGGTACAGTCACTGTGTACATACATTACATTACTGATCCTGAGTTACATCCTGTATTATACTCCAGAGCTGCACTCACTATTCTGCTGGTGCAGTCACTGTGTACATACATTACATTACTGATCCTGAGTTACCTCCTGTATTATACTCCAGAGCTGCACTCACTATTCTGCTGGTGCAGTCACTGTGTACATACATTACATTACTGATCCTGTACTGATCCTGAGTTACATCCTGTATTATACTCCAGAGCTGCACTCACTATTCTGCTGGTGCAGTCACTGTGTACATACATTACATTACTGATCCTGAGTTACCTCCTGTATTATACTCCAGAGCTGCACTCACTATTCTGCTGGTGCAGTCACTGTGTACATACATTACATTACTGATCCTGTACTGATCCTGAGTTACATCCTGTATTATACTCCAGAGCTGCACTCACTATTCTGCTGGTGCAGTCACTGTGTACATACATTACATTACTGATCCTGTACTGATCTTGAGTTCCATCCTGTATTATACTCCAGAGCTGCACTCACTATTCTGCTGGTGCAGTCACTGTGTACATACATTACATTACTGATCCTGAGTTACATCCTGTATTATACTCCAGAGCTGCACTCACTATTCTGCTGGTGCAGTCACTGTGTACATACATTACATTACTGATCCTGAGTTACATCCTGTATTATACTCCAGAGCTGCACTCACTATTCTGCTGGTACAGTCACTGTGTACATACATTACTGATCCTGAGTTACATCCTGTATTATACTCCAGAGCTGCACTCACTATTCTGCTGGTGCAGTCACTGTGTACATACATTACTGATCCTAGTTACCTCCTGTATAATACGCACTACTCTATGTAGAGAAATGATCAGGCCACCTACAGGGCTGTGAAGTCGGTGTCCATTTTGGTGGAGTCAGAGTCTGTATAAAATGGACTGACTCCAACTCCTAAAATATATAATAAATTGGGTACAGTAATTCAATGCAGTTTGTGGGGAATATTTTTTTCAGAAGAATTTGGGAAGTTATGAAATGCAATTTTTCATGCAATTTGTTAAAAAAATGCTTAAAAGTAAACATCCATGAGGGAGATGGGAGAGGAGTAAGATAGACCTCTTCTGCAATAATGGCATGGGATCCCCTTTTGCCATTAGCAGGCAGACCCCTGACCACTTACCCCTTTCTGAAGCCTCTTCATAAGGAAGTCGGAGCCTCCCGGCTTCTGCCCTAGGTTGGGGTATTTGGCCTTCAGCTTCTGCTCCTCCGCCTTCTCAGGCGTCACCGCCTCCTTTTCTTGGGAGTCCTGAATAGAAGAGATGTCAGAGCTTGAGTATTTCCATAAATCCCAGGTTAAGGCGAGTGGCCATTAGCTGGACACCTCTCCTGCAGCAGCCACTACAAGTGGAGTGCAGTCCATGCACTACGAGGACAGCAGGAGCCCACCAGGACCATTTCTTGGGGGCGGCTCTCCACTCTGGCTCATATGGGGGTAGCCCTAAGTCGTCCATACACCCCTTTAAGCTTTGTATTACAATGACACCCACAAAGGAGGGATTCAAACAACATCCTAGGAGCCTGTGGACCGGGTGTGGGGCTGATAATCGCCTGCACTAACTCGTTTCCCCTCTTATCTGACCTGAGCAGAAGGTGGAAAGTCCGCACTCGGCAGCTTTCTCCAGGCACCCGGCCCTGCACCATTCTGTAATGAGGTGAACCCTGGGAGGGTCTTCATGTCTTACATCCATAAATCTAAGATTCTGATATGGCTGATTAAGGACACAGACTTTTAGGGTAGATAAGTCCAACAGTTGGCAGTTTTTGTTTTGTCCGCTCAGATTGGCTGGAGTGGTCACGTACAACAATGCCCACTGGCAACAGCAGTGCTGACATCGCTGGAACAGTGCCGCTGCGAGGGGGGGCGAGTATAGCTGGTTTTGAATTGATTAGTCAATTCTCACCAAGCCCCTTCCTTTTAATGGAACCATACCTGGCAGATGATGGCTGTGATGTTCAGCCATCATCTGCCTCCAACAGCAAGCAGCTGATGTGCTTCTACATGCTGCTATCAATCTCTGACAGCGACATATACAGAGCACAGCCTAAGGGTCTGCCATTCTAAGAAGCCATCACCTTGCTTGAGAAGCGGCTGCGGGAGGCTGATAGCATCCATAGGAGGCAGTGAACTTCACTACATAATGTATACCACTATACAATGTTATTGCAATATAGTCTACAGGAACTAAAAGGACCAAAAAAAAAAAAGGTTTTAAAAAAATACTTTTTATGTTATTTAGATTAAAAAAATATCTGGGATCGCTGCATCTGTTAAACACCAATTTAGCAAAAATATAAAAAATAAATAATTACCTAGATTGGTAAAAAAAATAAATGGTATCAATAAAATTGACAGGACGCCACGCTAAAAACAAGTGCTCTGTTGGCGTAAAACAAAAGGTTACGGGACTCAGAAGATCTTACTTCTTGGAAGTCATGGCCTAATGAGTAGACGCGCGCTCAGGGGGCACAGGCGCGCACGCTCAGGGGGCAGAGCCGCTTCTCACGTCTAATACTTGTCGCTGTCTTTCTGGCAGCAGAGAGGCTGAACGCCGGCTGCCTCCCCGAGTGTCACCAACCTGGAATATGTGCCCCACGACTATTAATATACCAGGGAGAGCGTGGAAAGAAAAAGTGGCATTAACCCCTTCAGGAGCAGGAGGTTTGGGGCTGCTCACTGACATGCACGTATTGCCTCAGAGGCCGGGTCACCAGTATGAAGTCTGCTTTTAAAATCTAAAAGTACAGGTGCATCTCAAAAATTAGAATATCAACAAAAAGTTAATTTATTTCAGTTCTTCAATACAAAAAGTGAAACTCCTATATTATATAGAGTCATTACACACAGAGGGATCTATTATATAGAGTCATTACACACAGAGGGATCTATTATATAGAGTCATTACACACAGAGGGATCTATTATATAGAGTCATTACACACAGAGGGATCTATTATATAGAGTCATTACACACAGTGGGATCTATTATATAGAGTCATTACACACAGAGGGATCTATTATATAGTCATTACACACAGAGGGATCTATTATATAGTCATTACACACAGAGGGATCTATTATATAGAGTCATTACACACAGAGGGATCTATTATATAGAGTCATTACACACAGAGGGATCTATTATATAGAGTCGTTACACACAGAGGGATCTATTATATAGAGTCATTACACACAGAGGGATCTATTATATAGAGTCATTACACACAGAGAGATCTATTATATAGAGTCATTACACACAGAGGGATCTATTATATAGAGTCATTACACACAGAGGGATCTATTATATAGAGTCATTACACACAGAGGGATCTATTATATAGAGTCATTACACACAGAGGGATCTATTATATAGAGTCGTTACACACAGAGGGATCTATTATATAGAGTCGTTACACACAGAGGTATCTATTATATAGAGTCGTTACACACAGAGCGATCTACTATATAGAGTCGTTACACACAGAGGGATCTATTATATAGAGTCGTTACACACAGAGGGATCTATTATATAGAGTCATTACACACAGAGGGATCTATTATATAGAGTCATTACACACAGAGGGATCTATTATATAGAGTCATTACACACAGAGGGATCTATTATATAGAGTCATTACACACAGAGGGATCTATTATATAGAGTCATTACACACAGAGGGATCTATTATATAGAGTCATTACACACAGAGGGATCTATTATATAGAGTCATTACACACAGAGGGATCTATTATATAGAGTCATTACACACAGAGTGATCTATTATATAGAGTCATTACACACAGAGGGATCTGTTATATAGAGTCGTTACACACAGAGTGATCTGTTATATAGAGTCGTTACACACAGAGTGATCTATTATATAGAGTCGTTACACACAGAGGGATCTATTATATAGAGTCGTTACACACAGAGGGATCTATTATATAGAGTCGTTACACACAGAGGGATCTATTATATAGAGTCATTACACACAGAGGGATCTATTATATAGAGTCGTTACACACAGAGGGATCTGTTATATAGAGTCGTTACACACAGAGTGATCTGTTATATAGAGTCGTTACACACAGAGGGATCTGTTATATAGAGTCGTTACACACAGAGGGATCTATTATATAGAGTCGTTACACACAGGGGGATCTATTATATAGAGTCGTTACACACAGAGGGATCTGTTATATAGAGTCGTTACACACAGAGGGATCTATTATATAGAGTCGTTACACACAGAGGGATCTATTATATAGAGTCGTTACACACAGAGTGATCTATTATATAGAGTCGTTACACACAGAGGGATCTATTATATAGAGTCGTTACACACAGAGGGATCTATTATATAGAGTCGTTACACACAGAGGGATCTATTATATAGAGTCGTTACACACAGAGGGATCTATTATATAGAGTCGTTACACACAGAGGGATCTGTTATATAGAGTCGTTACACACAGAGGGATCTGTTATATAGTCGTTACACACAGGGGGATCTATTATATAGAGTCGTTACACACAGAGGGATCTATTATATAGAGTCGTTACACACAGAGGGATCTATTATATAGAGTCGTTACACACAGAGGGATTATATAGAGTCGTTACACACAGAGGGATCTATTATATAGTCGTTACACACAGAGGGATCTATTATATAGAGTCGTTACACACAGAGGGATCTATTATATAGAGTCGTTACACACAGAGGGATCTATTATATAGAGTCGTTACACACAGAGGGATCTATTATATAGAGTCGTTACACACAGAGGGATCTATTATATAGAGTCGTTACACACAGAGGGATCTATTATATAGAGTCATTACACAGAGTGATCTATTCTATAGAGTCATTACACACAGAGGGATCTATTCTATAGAGTCATTACACACAGAGTGATCTATTCTATAGAGTCATTACACACAGAGTGATCTATTCTATAGAGTCATTACACGCAGAGGGATCTATTCTATAGAGTCATTACACGCAGAGGGATCTATTCTATAGAGTCATTACACACAGAGGGATCTATTCTATAGAGTCATTACACACAGAGGGATCTATTCTATAGAGTCATTACACACAGAGGGATCTATTCTATAGAGTCATTACACACAGAGGGATCTATTCTATAGAGTCATTACACACAGAGGGATCTATTCTATAGAGTCATTACACACAGAGGGATCTATTCTATAGAGTCATTACACACAGAGGGATCTATTCTATAGAGTCATTACACACAGAGGGATCTATTCTATAGAGTCATTACACACAGAGGGATCTATTCTATAGTCATTACACACAGAGGGATCTATTCTATAGAGTCATTACACACAGAGGGATCTATTCTATAGAGTCATTACACACAGAGGGATCTATTCTATAGAGTCATTACACACAGAGGGATCTATTCTATAGAGTCATTACACACAGAGGGGTCTATTATATAGAGTCATTACAGAGTGATCTATTTCACGTGTTTATTTCTGTTAATGATGATGATTATGGCTTACAGCCAATGAAAACACAAAAGTCATTATCTCAGTAAATTAGAATAATTAACAAAAAACACCTGCAAAGGCTTCCGAAGAGTTTAAAAAGGTCCCTTAGTCTGTTTCAGTAGACTCCACAATCATGGGGAAGACTGCTGACTTGACAGATGTCCAGAAGGCAGTCACTGACACCCTCCACAAGGTCCCAGAGTCTGGAGTAAGAGTGGAGAGACACAATCCAAGCTGCTGGAGGTCTAGTGTGAAGTCTCCACAATCAGTGATGGTTTGGGGAGCCATGTCATCTGCTGGTGGAGGTTCACTGTGTTTTATCAAGACCAAAGTCAGTGCAGCCGTCTACCAGGAGATTTTTCCCTCTGCCGACAAGCTATTTGGAGATGGAAATTTGCCATAATCATCAACATTAACAGAAATAAACACGTGAAATAGATCACTCTGTGTGTATTGACTCTATATAATATATGAGTTTCACTTTTTGGATTGAAGAACTGAAATACATTTACTTTTTGATGATATTCTAATTTAGTGAGACGCACCTGTATCTGCAAAGTAGAAACCGTTCTTATCGGAGGAAGAAATCATGTTCTCTGTACTAATATTAACCCCCGTCTGCGCATTCAGAAGATGAAAACCGTTTCTCGATATCTCATTCATAGGCTGAAATATGGTCACACAGAAGTCGCAGGCCCAAAGCCTGAGGCTGCACTACCGAGAGAATCTGGAAGCAACGCGCTCTCATCCAGTCATACTGTTGCGTTTTGCCGTCTCCATGGCAACATAGCGTCTGACAGGAGACATGGCCTCAGTAGTGCAGCCCCAGGATTCAAGCCTGGAAGTTCAGCCATATCTCAGGGTAGGAGCAAGATCTTTACACAGCGGTGCCTCAGATCTATTCCTAGCAGGATCCGTCCTCTCTTTCTTCTCTTTAGGAGCCACAAAAGCGAGAGATTTTAGGGGGAGCTGAGAAAACACCCACAGATCTGAGCAGGAAACCAGTTATGTTCAGGCCCCAACCCCCACCCTTATAACATCATGGAGGCAACTATAAGTATATCGCGCACCACAGCCGGCCTTCCCCTCCCCACACGCACCATGCGGGGAACGCAGCCGGCCTCCTCCTCCTCACGCACCACGTGGGGAACAGCCGGCCTCCTCCTCCTCACGCACCACGTGGGGCACAGCCGGCCTCCTCCTCCTCCTCACGCACCACGTGGGGCACAGCCGGCCTCCTCCTCCTCCTCACGCACCACGTGGGGCACAGCCGGCCTCCTCCTCCTCCTCACGCACCACGTGGGGCACAGCCGGCCTCCTCCTCCTCCTCACGCACCACGTGGGGCACAGCCGGCCTCCTCCTCCTCCTCACGCACCACGTGGGGCACAGCCGGCCTCCTCCTCCTCCTCACGCACCACGCGGGGCACAGCCGGCCTCCTCCTCCTCACACACCACGCGGGGCACAGCCGGCCTCCTCCTCCTCACACACCACGCGGGGCACAGCCGGCCTCCTCCTCCTCACACACCACGCGGGGCACAGCCGGCCTCCTCCTCCTCCTCACACACCACGCGGGGCAGAGCCGGCCTCCTCCTCCTCCTCACACACCACGCGGGGCACAGCCGGCCTCCTCCTCCTCCTCACACACCACGCGGGGCACAGCAGGCCTCTTCCTCCTCCTCACACACCACACGGGGCACAGCCGGCCTCTTCCTCCTCCTCACGCACCACACGGGGCACAGCCGGCCTCTTCCTCCTCCTCACGCACCACACGGGGCACAGCCGGCCTCTTCCTCCTCCTCACGCACCACGCGGGGCACAGCCGGCCTCCTCCTCCTCCTCACGCACCACGCGGGGCACAGCCGGCCTCCTCCTCCTCCTCACGCACCACGCGGGGCACAGCCGGCCTCCTCCTCCTCACGCGGGGCACAGCCGGCCTCCTCCTCCTCCTCCTCACGCACCACGCGGGGCACAGCCGGCCTCCTCCTCCTTCTCACACACCACGCGGGGCACAGCCAGCCTCCTCCTCCTCCCACACCACGCGGGGCACAGCCGGCCTCCTCCTCCTCACACACCACACGGGGCACAGCCGGCCTCCTCCTCCTCACACACCACGCGGGGCACAGCAGGCCTCTTCCTCCTCCTCACGCACCACACGGGGCACAGCAGGCCTCTTCCTCCTCCTCACGCACCACACGGGGCACAGCAGGCCTCTTCCTCCTCCTCACGCACCACACGGGGCACAGCAGGCCTCTTCCTCCTCCTCACGCACCAGACGGGGCACAGCCGGCCTCTTCCTCCTCCTCACGCACCACACGGGGCACAGCCGGCCTCCTCCTCCTCCTCACGCACCACACGGGGCACAGCCGGCCTCCTCCTCCTCCTCACGCACCACGCGGGGCACAGCCGGCCTCCTCCTCCTCCTCACGCGGGGCACAGCCGGCCTCCTCCTCCTCCTCACGCACCACGCGGGGCACAGCCGGCCTCCTCCTCCTCCACCACAGCCGGCCTCCTCCTCCTCCTCACGCACCACGCGGGGCACAGCCGGCCTCCTCCTCCTCCTCACGCACCACGCGGGGCACAGCCGGCCTCCTCCTCCTCCTCCTCACGCACCACGCGGGGCACAGCCGGCCTCCTCCTCCTCCTCACGCACCACGCGGGGCACAGCCGGCCTCCTCCTCCTCCTCACGCACCACGCGGGGCACAGCCGGCCTCCTCCTCCTCCTCACGCACCACGCGGGGCACAGCCGGCCTCCTCCTCCTCCTCACGCACCACGCGGGGCACAGCCGGCCTCCTCCTCACGCACCACGCGGGGCACAGCCGGCCTCCTCCTCACGCACCACGCGGGGCACAGCCGGCCTCCTCCTCCTCCTCACGCACCACGCGGGGCACAGCCGGCCTCCTCCTCCTCACGCACCACGCGGGGCACAGCCGGCCTCCTCCTCCTCACGCACCACGCGGGGCACAGCCGGCCTCCTCCTCCTCCTCACACACCACACGGGCACAGCCGGCCTCCTCCTCCTCACACACCACGTGGGGCACAGCCAGCCTCCTCACACACCACGTGGGGCACAGCCAGCCTCCTCCTCACACACCACGTGGGGCACAGCCAGCCTCCTCCTCACACACCACGTGGGGCACAGCCAGCCTCCTCCTCACACACCACGGGGGCACAGCCAGCCTCCTCCTCACACACCATGCAGGGCACAGCCGGCCTCCTCCTCCTCCTCACACACCACACGGGGCACAGCCGGCATCTTCCTCCTCCTCACACACCACGCGGGGCACAGCCGGCCTCTTCTTCCTCCTCACACACCACACGGGGCACAGCCGGCCTCCTCCTCCTCCTCCTGACACACCACGCGGGGCACATACGGCCTCCTCCTCCTCCACACCGGCCTCCTCCTCCTGACACACCACACGGGGCAC